>NW_017728980.1:4186176-4189259 GCF_001723915.1 Gavialis gangeticus | reverse complement strand
TGATTAACTGAATTTCTTACCCAACAATTAAAAGCCAGGAGAAATACCCATGTTTTCATGTTGAGACTAGTTAACCCTATTGACTTGTACCAAGGGGTTTCACTTGGTTAAATGAAATGCAGTTGTACTTCTTGACTCATTGAAACCAGGCTGGGTCCTAACTGTGCCAGCCTGTATTGATTTAAAGAAGCTTGCCGGCAAAAAAAATAAAATAAAAAAAAAATTAAACAATTAATTAAACTAGCAAAAGGAAGTATGCTTTTTAATGAGGGGGAAAACCCCCCCCCAGCCCCACAGGTTGTCCATTGGGAGGGACAGTGCCCTTACATAGCAGGACAGCCGGGCTATGTGAAGCCTGTGCCAAGACAGGTTATCTGTCACGGTTTGTTACATCCTGATCTCACCATGCCCAGGGCTTTCCTAGAGTCATCACGGGAGCGATTTAGACTGTAGCAATTAAAAGATGGTAAAATATAACGGATGGAGAAGTTTGCAATTAAAAAGCAACAGCAGCATCAGCAAACCGTAGGTGTTCCCATGACATTTGCAATCATATTAAAATATCCAGCCAGCAAACTACCCATCCACTTACCCCAGAGGCCCTTATGCCCTTCCAAAATTGCTAAAAAACGATAAGCCAACTCTTACCGCTCCACCTTTACCCAACAAAGTCTCTTTTTTTTTTTTTTGTTACCTCCGACATGAATTGTTGCATAATTGACATTCCCATTGTCGGGCAGAAAATGTATCTGAGCCAGACCTGTGCCCACAAGCACCAGCATGCGCTATACAGGGGCACAAGGAGTTGTGCAAGAAATGCATCCCTCCGGGAAGGTTGTAAGAAAAGGCTGGAGGATTATAACAACTCTCCAGTTTCTTGCATGCACGCAATGAAGGGCTCATCCCCAGCCCTGGGGTCGTCCCTGCTCTGTGAATAAAGCAGCGGTGCAGAAGTGATGTCTCCCAGCTCAAGTGCAGCCCTTCCCCGATGTGCTTGGCTGCTATTCCAGCCCCTCTAATTGCCCCCCCCCCAGCCTGATTAACCTCCCAGGAACCAGCTATTCATCCCCTGTCCCATTCACCCGTCCACACAGGACAGCACCTCCGTACCCGTGCTCCCAAACAGCTGTTGATCAAAAAAAGGCAAATAAAATGTTCTCGAGCTGCACGGAGCGCCCTGGGTTTTTTGTTTTTTGGGGTTTTTTTTTTACTGATTTTTAAAGCATTTATTACGAGGCCAGCTGGCATGAAAGGGCCACTGATCAGAGACTCCGCAATGTGTTTCTGATAAGCACAATTTTCCCCCCTCTGTCCTTCCCCCAAACACATTCCAGCTTCTTGGCTTCTGAACTTGCAACAGGGGGAAAAGCCCCTGCGATGAGAGACAAGGGCTCTTCCTCGACTTGAAAATGGTCTGGGGTCAGAGACTCCCCGTACAAAACGTCCCTGCCTCCAATTCACACTCCCTCCTAATCCCCCCCCCCTAAATTCGCACCTCCTTGCATAATTATTCAGGTCCAAATTAAAAAAAAAATGCATCTGGATCTTGGGATCCAGTTTGAAGAGATAGCTGCGGGTGATTCCTGGAGAACTTTACCCTGCCAGCACCGCTTCAAGTATAAAGGGGGATCTCTAACCTGGTTTTCTTTTACCCCGCTGGGTTATTGCCATTAGTGTTTTGTAAAAAGAACTCACCTTTTATACCCTTTCCCCTCAACCAGTGGAAAAGCAGTTTGTAAAGATCCAGGGTGAGACCAAAAACAAAATCCCCACCAGTTCTGTATGATAATCCTGCTGCTGCAGTTTGGCAAAGGAGAGATTAAGCTGGCTAGATCCAAAGCAGCGCTGGAGTTAAAGTTCCCCAGCCCATCCAGACAGTCTGCATCAACCAGGCATATCCTCAGGGGGCTTCTGTAATGCTCTCAGCTCCAGTGTGTGCTTTTCTTTCCCTCTCCTCTATCCCCTCTAATTTTAATTTGATTTCCGTTTTCCCCTTATCAATATTTCAGCTGCTCCCTCTAATTAATCATTGTAATGTGACATCCTCGCCTGTCACAGCCACCCCAAGACCCTCCCTTGTGCTGTTTGCAACTTTGAGGAATTAAAAAAAAACAAAAAAAACAAACCCACAACCTTCTTGAAATACATGCACGTATATTGTTGAGGAGTGAAGCCAAAAAGAGACGCTGAGTGGAGCTCAAGTGCTACTTTCAGCCCCCTTTTTTAAGAAAAGGAAGTTTCAAATATCCGTTTTCAAATCATCGTTCCTCAGTTTGGGCTTTTTGGGGGGGATCCTACCCCATTTCCCCCTGAGCCCCATCTGGAGGAATCGCGCCACAGTGTCACGGGGCTGTACACACGCGCGGGGAGAAACCTGCTTGTTTTCAGCTCAACCATTTAAAGCGCCCGGCACCAACCCCTTCCCATCTTCGTTATTTATTTCTGCTCACGTTTGCAAGGGGGGAAAAAAAAATCCGGGAGGAAAATGTGCTGCTGTGCGGGGGGAGGACAGGAGTGGCCCCATTAGGGGGGGAGCACAGACGAGTTTGGGTGAGCCACCAAAAGTATTTGGGACATTTCCTTCCCCTCGATCCCGGGTCTCCCTTCACCCCGGCTCCCAACATATTGAAACATTTTTCTCCTTAATAAGAGGAGCCGGAGAGCGCGGAGGTGAAAGGGCAGCGCGGGAGCCGCGCTCGGGGCGCGGCGCAATTTACTCCGGGGCAGACGGGAGTCCCGGCAGTGTCCCGCGCCGGGACCCCGCAGGATCCCCGCGCCGCCCCATTGCTGGTGGATGGGAAAACGAAGCCGGTTCCCAGTGTCGGGGAGAAAGGGGCTCCGGGTCGTGACTCAAACGGGGACACGCTCACGGTCCTTGCCACGTGCCCGGCTCGGCGTGACACAACCAAGTCGTTTCCCACCCCTTGCACGCGTTTCCACTTGTGGACTGCACACACACGCACGAAAGAGGAGAGGTTAACTGCTGCTCGTTATTTTAAGCGGGGCTTGAAACCCATGTGAGCGTGGTAGCGTATGTATTTTCTCCCTTCCCCCGGGTTTTGCTTTTTTTTAGCACATCCTGA
>NW_017728980.1:4171095-4181176 GCF_001723915.1 Gavialis gangeticus | reverse complement strand
CAAACATTTGTGTGTGGGGGGAGGAAGCAAGCCTGCCTGCAAGAGCCCAAGAATCCTGGCTGCAGCTAAGGAGCCACCCCTCTCCTCCCCCCAAAAAAGGCTGGGGCAATACAGACCCCTGTAACCCAACCCCACAGTTGAGTCTAGAAACCCATGTGGCTACTTGAAGTCATCTTGGGAGCTTTACTAGCCCAGAAGAAAATTGCTGGCAAATTGGAACCAGCTGCAGGCTCAGAAAGGCGGGGGAATCACCCCTAAGCAGAGAAAGTTGCAGAAGTTTTGTTTACACCAATAGCCTCAGCGCAGACAGGACAGTTCAAGTTTTCCTCCACAAACTGTAGGTGACTTGTATGTAAGCAACATTTCAACAGTCTCACAGGCAGTGATCTTTTAAAGATGCCTATGCAATCTCCCTCTCTCCCAGACACCCGCCCAGTCCCCTTTTCTGGAGGCTGTTCTTGTCTAGGTCCAACTTATTTAACAGGGTGCGAGCAGGCAAACAGTGACCTAAAATCCACAAACAATTTGATCCAGGCAGGGGAAAAAAAAAAAACCAACCCCAAAAACCTGACAAGTGCTTGAATCTCACAAGCCTCTTGGACAATTGCTAGAACAAATGAAACGGTGGAAAAGCTCAGCCCTGCAAAATGTGCTCTTTTCATGTTTTCTATTTATTAGATAGGTTAAGAGAAAACAGACTTATGTGAGTCCCAAATGTAGGCAGAGTATTAAAAGAGGCATGTGTATGCTCCAGCAATTACAGCTGAATTTGATTAAAAACGTCACGAGGGCTGCACAGGCAGGAGTTACCTGATACACCAACCCTGGGGTTGCTTTAGGATGAATTATAACACAATTCATTTTATTTTAATAGGTCGCTATAAGATTAACTGTTTAAGCATGGAGCTGGGCTATAAATGTTTACATCCAAGCCTGAAAGGAGCAAGCCCTGCTTTCTGGCTTTTTAGAAATAATGTTTATTATGGTCTAAAATTCCTTAACATGTTAATTAGAAATCAAGGGGAAATATTTTAGTCAACAGGAGTCCAAAAAGGACACAGCCCCACTCCCTTATGTTCATCAGCTTCTTGTGCTAAAAGGGAAACATGGCAATTTCTTGACATCATCATTTCCACAAATTAAGAGACAAATAATCAGTACTATTTTTTTTCCAAAGCCTTTAAGGCACTTAATTAATAGCTTGGCCTGGCATACATAAAAAGGGGGATGAAATCTGTTTCTTCTCCAGTGGCAAAGTGGAATTGTTCACCCCACAGCACAGATTATCTGAGGAAGAATGGAAATATTCTGGGGAGGCAGGCAGAGGCAGGGAAAAGGAGATGCACAGGTAATAAGGCCTATCACAGACTTCACTTCCTTCTGGTCGAAATGCGTGGTGTAACTTTTCAACTTTGCTTTTGCCAATTTAAGCATGTAACACTGTGTATGTGCAACAGATACAAGAAAAATATGCTTACAAACTCCCACCCTGGGGACAGTAAGAAAGAAACAAAGAATTAACAACACAAGATAGATGCCGGTCTGGTTGCTCAATGCAATTTTGTAAAATTCTCAAATACAAAATACTATGAAAGGCATTTTGGGGTGGGAGGGGGGTGGGGAATAGTCCTGCACGGCTTTATCTTGCACAGCACCTAGCATCGCTGCAACAACAACACCATCTTTTATATTTCAGCATCTTGAACACGAAGGATCTATGTTCAAGATGAAAATGAAAGATTGCTAATTCACAGGCTGGCACAAATCCGTGGGATTGTGCTGATGATAATAAGAACGATGTTTGAAAAATGCAATTTCTATTCTGTGAGAAGGCCATGTATGTTGCAAGTTCCATTCTGAACTAGAAAGAAAAGGCAAACTTTTCAAATAAACCACAACATGACAATTCCAAACCATTTCAGTTGGGAAATGCCAAAAAATATTACAAAAAAGGTAAGAGTGTTATATTTGAATAGAGTTGGAATATTTCATGTTAGCCATAACATAACGTTTTGATCTTAGCGAGACGAAACGATCTCATCTTGTTTAAATGGAGCTTTTTGATGATTTCCATTGAAAATTTGACAAAAAACAATATATTCTTGCAAAACATTTCAGTCATGTTAACCCTCATGAAGATCTGCTCATTTGCTTATGTATAACAGTTCCATCAGGAAATCACCCATCAGCTCTAATAATGATAATGGCAATAATAGTGACAATGCAGAATCAGTCATTAAGGATAAATAATTGCAAGTCACTAAATGGGGGAGCCGACTGAAAATATAACACTCCCCCATTACATTATTTTAAATATTATTTTTAAAGAAATAATGTAGGTAACATTTTGAATATCTTGTAAGTGCCTTCGTTTTGATAGACACAGTTCCTGGCCTTGGATTTAAGATTAATTGTAAATCAAATTATCCTTACCATTTATCATTTATTATGAAGTTAATGCCAATTCTTCCTATGCATGAATCAACCACAAGAACATCATATTTTTCTTCCAGTGCATGTATTATTTACAGACTATTTTGAGGTACAGTTTGCAGCCAGTTGGATAATGTTGAACTGTACAAGTAAATCAGTTACATGGGTTGCATTTGTTCGCTTAATATTAAATAATATTCGTTATTTTTTATTATTCATTTATCATTTTCCACTACCTCATAGAGACTCCAGGGGGGATTAGCACTAAGCAACGTATAAGAGGCAGCCCATGCTCTGAATAATTTATCATCTAAGTAGACAAAAAAGTAAGAAGGAAAACATGAAGACAGAGTAGCAAGGTGATCTGCACACAGTCGTGCAGCAGGACAGGAGCAAAGCTGGAACAGAACTCATGTCAGTTGACTTCTATCACACCACTTCTATAGACCTGACTAACTTATACTGCTTTTCCCCTGTTGTCATGGAAATTACCTTCCTGTTTTTAGATGGGAAACTGAGGCATAGAAAAAGGCAGAGCTCACATAGCAGGTCAGTGGCAGGAAAAGAAACTCCCTCACTGTTCTGTGCCCCAGACACTAAACCTTCCCTGCTAAAATATCCGCAGTCATTTTTGGTTCAGCCCCAGAAACTAAATGATCAAACCATTGAAATCCGGAGTAGAAGAAATAATAAACACCAGGTAATACAGTTTCTTGCGTTTGTTTTTCAGACAAATAGTCATATTTAAAATTGTGAAACTTTTATGATTTGTGATTGTTATCACAAGCAACACATGATTGTTCCAAATGATATGGCCTCAAGACTAATGAGACAACTTCAGCACAATTATCAGTTATTATAAATCAATCACAAGGTATGTGTTGGTAGTACTGGTATCTAAACATGCCTTTTTTAACATTCAGGAATTGTAGTAGAGATGATATCATTTATTAGACCAACAAGTTTTTTGCAAAAAAAAATTCTTTAATTGCAAGCTTTGGGGCACAAATGCTCTTCGTCAGATATAGGAGAAAAGGTTGTAAAAGTTCTCCTGGGTTTAACATTCTGCTTGCTGGGGAGCTCTGCCTTTCCTCCCAGTTGAAGACCTGGGTGTGATGCTGCAGGCAGGTGTCACTTCCAGGCTGGCTTACTGCAGTTCACTGTTGCTGAAGCTGAATGTGAAAACAATGCAGAGCCGGGAAAGAACGTGGCCTCCATCCTTCCCCATGACTCAGGGGACAGCATCTGCTAAAGCCCCTACGCTAGCTTCCAAGGTTCCCAGTTTAGGGCTTGGACAATGCTTATGGTGCTTCGAAAAAGTGTGAGGGGTGGCCTGTTTCCCTCCCATCCTTACCCAACATAGCTCCTGCTCCTGGGTTCGAATGATACTTTGACTCTTGGGTTGCCCATCACGATGCCTTAATAAAATTGGAGACCCCCCCAGCTTCTGATTTTCAAATCTTACAGGCAGGCTCTCATCTCTTATGGGGGGGCTCAGCTTCCCCCCTAGTGCCCCCATAATTTGAACCCTGTCCTGTTCCCCACGTAGCAATTCAGTCAGTCCTTGTCTAACATGTCTCACCGCTCCTCATCTGTTCCAGTATCAGTTTCCCCTTCACCCCTGACCCATCTTTGCTCTTTCTGCAGGTTTCTAAACCCCCTCTCAGGCACGTGGGCAGCTGCAGCAGGGCTCCCTGACCCGACCACGCTGTAGGGGAAACGCCAAGGGTTCTGCATCTGCATCTGCATCCGCATCTGCATCCGCATCCGCATCCCCTCCCTGAGCAGGGGGATTAGAGAGAGAGAGGAGTGGGGAGGTGCTGACCAGTTGCTCCTAGGGAAGTGGGGAGGAGGGAGGCAGCTCTCCTGGCTTCTGGGCTCTTTCACTGGCTCATGCCCTGCTCTCCTCTGAGAACAGGATCCTGACGGAGCAGCAGCTGCGTTTGTCTGGTCTTCCCCTACAATGAGAGCAAATGGGTCAGGCAGCCCATCAGAGAGGGGAGCCTTCCAGATGATTTTATAGACTTTTAAGGTCGGAAGGAACCTCAGTCGATCATCAAGTCCGACCCCCTGCCCTGAGCAGGAAAGAGTGCTGAGGTCAGATATTAAAATAGCTCTCTCCACAGGAACTCAGCTGGCATTCAAAGCTTTCCCTCAGGGCCTGTGCCCTGTTGCATAGAGCACTTTTAGGACTGGATTTGGGATCCTGTTTTCAAGGCAGTCAATGCACTGAGTCCAAGCTCCAAGGAGAAAAAAGCCCCAGTTTGGGCCTATAAGCCACCGTGACAGCTCCTCTCCTTTCCCAAACCCCAACGTTGATCCTGTTCTGCCCAGTTAGCTCCAACCAACCTACAAGACCTAAAAAAAAAAAAGAGGAAATAAAATATAATAATCAAAACTGCCCCCTCCCTGCCTTCCCTAGGCTGAGTTTTAAACCAGTGCAAAAAACCAGTGAAGTCCACTGTACATTTTGCTATTGCTTATATAAGAGAAAGGTACTTATATAAGAGGTGCTTATATAAGAGGAAGGTACTCTGATAAAATGGAGATGGATGGTAGTATAAACCCAAAGACAGACAGGTAGACAGAATTAAGCCAGCTTCACTGAAGAGGCACCAACGTAAGTGAATGGATGGAAGTGTGGTGAAAGGAAAAATGAGGCTAAAACAGGAGCCTGACTCAACTCCAGGTGCTGTGACGTGGAAGTTTGTTTCCCATCCCACATCTCCTGAGGAGCGTTTCTCTTGAAATTAGATGAGCCGTAAAATAAAAAGTAATTCAGAGCAATATTGTAAAGCAGTCTCATGCAGGGCTTCCCCTTTAAGAGTTATAATAACTCTGGCCTTGTTTATATACTCATTCAATTTTAAATATACTGTATAATTCAAGCAGCGCAATCCTTATGCTTTAGATGCTTTACGGTGACATAGGTAAGGTCTGACATACGGAAAGTTCTGACAATTGGGGAATTTGTCTTTATCAGTTTATAAATTCTAGCTAATATTGTGGAGTTTTTACTATGACAATGTCTCTATGTCAGCGGGTGCATCTACCCACACAATTAGTATGATGCAATAACCTCTGGGGAAGTTTGAGATGGAGTCAACTGCTCCCAGGTGCAACATCTACACATGTGCTCCCAGGACAGCAGTAATTTGAGCCAGGGTAGGGCAGGCCCCTGGCTGGCTGGATTTACCAGGCACAATTTATGCTCCCAGTCACCATCTACACATGCATTTTGGCCCAGTAAAGTACTCCGCCGTAAGACAGTACTGTCCCCAACAGTACTATCCCATGGCAGAGTTAATTAGTTTACTGCATGCTAATACCAGTGTACGTTTAGACTGTGATGCTTTACTGCGGAGCTAATTTGTCTGCTCCCCAGTAAAGTGTACATGTAAATGTACCCAGTATGTACCCAATTTTGCTGATAAAGCCTTGAATAGAAATCCACCAGACTAGGGACAATATAAAGTACTGGAATTTAGTACCTGCTCTTTGACCAGCTGCTGATATTCTGAGGAAGTTAAGAAGGAGATGGAAGAAAGTAATTCTTTCACCTGTCTGCAGCAAGGGGCGTGGGGAGTAGTAATTTCTTAAAGAGGACAGAAGACGAGTGGCACAGGAGAGGTTTAAAATAGATTCACAGGGAAAAGCCTCGCTGGGTACATCTACACGTGAAATGAGTGCACCTGAGTTTATTGCTCCTGGGCACAGCATTTACATGTGTACCTGGGACCACAGCAAGTTGAATCAAGGTAACGAAGTCCCAGCTGGCAGGGGACTCAGTGGGGGGTCAGTCAACCAACCCAGAGCTGCTCTGTCCTGGGTCAACGTGCTGCAGAGGGGCTGGCTGGGACATGAAGGTGCTGCAGTGTGGGGCTCGGCAGCCCATGCACTGTAGCACCCATGTGCCCCAGGCAGCCCTGGTCACCATCTACACGTGTGTTGCGGCAGAGTAAATAAATCCTTGTGTCAGGCAGTACCATCCTATGGCAGAGTTGATTAGTTTACTCTGGCCTAATAGCACCACATGTGTGGACGGTGATGCTTTACCAAGGAGCCAATTAGTCAATTCCTCAGTAAAGGGCATGTGTAGATGCCCCTCTGAGTGAAACAGGAAGTTTGGCCCTGCAAGAGGTTGAGATGGGCATGCTTTCATAGAGGGACTATTTTCTGAGGGATCAGGCAAGGTTGGGGGAGGTGAGCTGAGCTGGAAAGTCTACAACTCATGAACTACAGGAGATGACTTCTGCATCGTCCCACTCCAGAGAATGCTTCAGACTGGGCTTGTCGACATGAGACAGTAATTTATTTAGTACTTTGTATAATCAAATACTAAATAAACACTCAGTAAATGCATTTTTAGTGATGCTGCTGCACAGTACCCTAATTATACTGTGCAGTATTATATTAGCGCTGTTCATACTATGACACACTACTGCACAGTATTATTTGGCTACTGAGCAGTTAGCATCTTGTGTAGACATGCCCAATGAGGAGGAAACTGTTTCTTTCTGTAGCTCTGTTTGTTTCTCATCCTACTGAGAAAACAGTTATGAAGTTTTAGAATTCAAATAGAAACCCTATCTTGTTTTTGCATCTATTTCCTTATAGGTATTGTGGACCCCTGAACAGTTTAGCTGTAGCCCAGGGAAGCTGTGCTGGTAACAGTCACCTATATACAGACATTACATTGGAGTTATGCCAACATAACTGTATCAGGAACACAATCACACCATCAACCTAAACAGTTATACCTGAACAAAATCTGTAATAAACCAGGTCTAATGCCTCTTTTTTAAAGACACTAATAATGTCCTCTTTGGTCTTTGAGATATCAAAGGAGAAGTTCTGGTTTAAAAAAAAACCCCTCCCAGATTTGAAACATGTGCAGTTGGAATCAGATCTTAGTTATGTCAAAGTGAATCCAGAGCAGTTCATTGGAATTACTCTTGAAATTACTCTGGATTCACATTGATGTAACAGATTAAAATCTAGCCCAGCACTTAAAATGATTATGCAATATATAGTTACATAAATAGCCTTCTGGACTAGTCGGTAAATTTTCTGCCTTTATGTCATGCCATGTAGTTATGCAGGGTGACCCAAAATGAACTTCTTGTTTTCATAACTCGTAGTAGGAGTACAAGCTACCACATTCCAATCTGGATTTCACCACCTCAGAGGTCAGCGATGTTCTGCTCTGGGGTCTTGGTTTGTGACCCTGGTTCTGCAACCCTGCCATTACAAAAGTCAGCAACAAATTAATTCATTAGATATTGCATTAATGCACATGCCTAAAAAGTAAATCCTGAATTCCCTCCAACTCTTTTTGCATATGTTAGAATCGTAGTTCTGCTCTCAACAAAGTCTGAAAGGGGCTTCAAAAGTTCACAGTTTGTAAGTGTGGAAGAGACCATCCAGTATGATGTTTTGCCTTACAGTCCGTAGTATTTTCCCAATTAGGAACTCCCCAGTGCATTTTGGCATCTTCCAGCTGGGCTTTATGGGTTCAATCCCAATGGGAGAATCCATGCAGGACATCTGTATTTCATTCCATTACTTCTAGCCGGAAAGAAGATTCACAGGACTGATTAAGACTATGAATTGGTGCTCTCTAATTCAACTACTCTAGGATAGTCTTGTCTTTGAAATGTATGTGCGGAAACATTTTTTTACCGCTTATTCTTGGAGGCCTTGTCTAGATGAAGATAAAAACAATTGTTAAATGTTCTGGCAAACACATTTTTAAGCATCAACCTGGTCATACCTAGAGGACCTTGCCAGGACTGAGACCACATTGCTGTCAGTAATGTCAGCCCCAAAGAGCTGATAGTCCTAAAGAACAGACATGCAATTTCTCCTGTGACAAAGCCTTTTATTTCAGGGTCCCAGAGGTGTATAAATCCATTGTCCCACTTAAAGTACCTGTGAAGTACCTTTTAAAGTACTAAGAAGCACCAAGATAACACTTTCCCCATCTCCCCCCTCTCTCCCTTTCCCCCCCACCTCCCAATCAGGGGCTAATTTGAGTTAATTGCCATTTAAGCCATTTGTGTCAAGGACTTGTGCCCATTTTGATGTGTCAAAGTCCAGGATAGTCAAGCCTCACAATAAACCCAATGTCTGGTTTTGGCCCCACAAATGAACACATTATAAAACCCTAATGCCAACTGTAGAGAGACCCAGCAGCTCTGGCTGAACTGAGTGGGTGCTCAGCTCTTTCTGAACATCTAACCACTTATTTTGAAGCTTGAATATGGATTTAAGAAACTAGATTTGGGATTCTAATTTGAAAATCCCTGCCTAGATTATATGGATATAGATACATAACATGACAGTCTCCCTTCTCTGCCACATGCCACAAGCTCAGTTGCCAAGTTACAAAGTTAATCTCCGTCCAGTGGTCCCGCTTGTTGTGGGAACTGGAGTCGTGACACTGAGTCACACATCCTTGGGTATCAGGGGGTGTCTGGTTGCTCACTCAACTCGTTGATTCTGCTCCGGTCACTCGCCTTATTTCCTGGACTTATCTCGCTGAGCAGATTTCCCCTCCTCTCTGTCCCCCCTGTGGCTCATAAACACTTGAAATCTACTGTAAACCCAATCTAGACTCACAGCTTGCTGTAAGTGCAAGCGGGAGTAGATAACAACAGATAAGAAGTGGGGCCACATTGTCTTTTTTCCCACTTGCACTGAGAATTCACTTTTTAAATCTGAAAATGTTTGCTTAAGGAAAAGGAAATGTGTGTGTGTGGAGTGGGGGGGAGTGAGGTAGGGGAAAAGAAAAGAGGAAGAAAGTTGTTTTCAGAGACCAGACTGGGCTATATGAAAGGAAGAATTGATGGAGATTGATGAAGGAAGTTTGATGAAGGCCCCACTGCAACAAGCACTTGTAAACCATGTGCTTCTATTATCCTGCTGGGTTCCTAGCTCGTTGATCATCCTCAAAGGGAAGGTGGCATTTCCCTAGGCAAACCCTGCTGTAAGCATCTTTCTAGACATGTAGGGGACCAGTTCCGCCCTGAGTTATGCCTCCGGGAATCTCACTGAAGTCTATAGGGCATCCGGCAAGGTAAGTCTTGTTAACACTAGAAAAGCTATACTGGAAAGCTGGTTTGCCAGTTGGTGGTGTGATTTTTTTTCCCTTTTTTTTGCTAATATAGTGTAAAGCCTAGGGTGGCTGCACTTACACTGGCAATAACATGCCACGTTCATTTACAGCTTATTTTACTTCTCAAACTAGAGTAAGGCCAGCTTTACCTTACAGACTTCTGACAGCATAGCTCTGTTGATCAGGGCTGTGATGTAGCTGATTGACATAGTTGTGCTGGCAGAAGCATGGTATAATTGCAGTGGCACTAACACAGCTGCATTTTCATTGAGATCATTTCAATCATGGAGGCTGATTTTGCTCTGGAAGCACATAGCATAGCTTTAGTCCAGTTGAGTCTGTATGTGCAGTGCTTTGCACTGAATGGGTATCCTACTGGTAGTGTGCTCCTAGTATGTTCAGAACCTGAGCTGTACTGATAGAAACATTTTTAGACTAATAAAAACTATAGCCATGTGTGGTGTGGGACATTATTACCCCTTTAACATGCTAGTATAGTTAATACAACAAAACTTTCTCTAGTGGACAAAG
>NW_017728980.1:4145388-4166095 GCF_001723915.1 Gavialis gangeticus | reverse complement strand
GAAGCACATAGCATAGCTTTAGTCCAGTTGAGTCTGTATGTGCAGTGCTTTGCACTGAATGGGTATCCTACTGGTAGTGTGCTCCTAGTATGTTCAGAACCTGAGCTGTACTGATAGAAACATTTTTAGACTAATAAAAACTATAGCCATGTGTGGTGTGGGACATTATTACCCCTTTAACATGCTAGTATAGTTAATACAACAAAACTTTCTCTAGCGGACAAAGCCACACTAGTTACCTTTAGGTCACACTTCTGTTCCTGCTGAAGTCAATGCTGAAGCTCCCACTGGCTTCCACGGAAGCAGGAGTATGTCCCAAAATAAGCACATGCAAGTACAACTCCCAAGATACTTCTCTCTGGACCACGCACATTTCCTCTGACCATTGATGAACTGAGATATTTTGGTGGCCTACAGACTTCTACAGATCAGATAATGACCTAGGACCTGAGGTAGCTGAGGTCTAAATGGAACGATAAGGAACTCTGAGATCCCTGGATGAAGAACGTTTTCCATTTTTTTAAAGTTAACCTCCTGATACTACTACTTCCTATGCCTGAAGAAGGGTGATTGTGCCTGAAAGCTCGCAAAGAACTTTTTTCCCCAACTACCCAGTTGATCTAATAAAAGATATCGCATCTACCCAAAGAACCTTGCCTACTAAAGTCCATGATACTTTTTCTATTGACTCGACTGAAAACAAGATTCTGTCCCAGTTAGTCCCAGCTGATAGTACAGAAAAGACATTTCTGGTGCAGCGTAGCACCCCAAAGCCTCAGGCCCTGGTATTTCTTTCCACATACCCGCAAGGGAACACAGAGGAAAGCCCTATATTTTGCATGGCATCTTTCATGTAAGCTGCCTCCCAAAAATAATTTGTGGGAGCTAATTGTAGTGACTAAACAGATTCAGAGAGGGAAATAATTTAACTGGTGTACATAAGACCATAAGAACTGCCATTTCTTGGGTCAGACAATAGGTCCATCTTCCCCAGTAACCTTTGCTATACAATGGCAGTGAGTGGATACCGAAAGGGAGAGTGAACTGGGTATGACCAGGGTTTTCCCACTGTTTCTTTCTTACATGCAGCCTCTAGCATTTAAGGTCTAGGAAATTCTGATTCACACGTTGTACCCCTAACTCCCACGCTCAATAGCTACTAATGTACCTTTCCGCCAAGAATTTGTCCAGTCCCTTTTTGAATCTGGCTAAACTGTCAGCTTCCACATCATCTGGAGGCAATGACTTCCACACTTGAATTACATGCTGCGTGAAAAATAACTTCCTTTTTTTTAGTTTTAAATTTACTACCTACTGATTTCATTTTGTGACCCCTAGTTCTTTTATTGTGAGAGAGCGAGTAAATAACAAATCCCTATTTACTTTCTCTTCACTATTTAGTATTGTGTAAAACCTTATCATGTCCCCCCTCCAGCATCTCTTTTCTAACAGGCCTAGCCTCTTTAATCTCTCCTCATATTGAAGTCTGTTCATACCACTAATCATCCTTGTTACCCTTCTCTCTACCTTCTCTAGTTGTTATATACCATTTTTGAGGTGTGGAGACCAGAACTGGGCAGAGTACTCAAGGTGTGGTTGCACCACGGATTTATAAAGGAGCACAATGATACTTTCTGTTTTGCTTGCAATTCCCTTTTCTGTAATCGCTAATATTTTGTTTGCCCTTTTGATGATTGCTGAGCACTGAGCTGACATTTTTAATGAGCTGTCCACAATGACTCCCAGATCACTTTCCCTTGTGGTAACAGCTAACGTAGAGCCCATCATAATGTAGGCATTGTTTGGATTATTTTTGCCCATGTGCTTCACTTTACACTTATCTACATTAACATCAGCCATACAGTTGCCTATTTGCTCTTTACCACTTTGAATAATTTTGTATCATCCACACATTTGACCATGTTGCTACTCACCCCCTTTTCCAGATCATTTACAATTATGTTAAACAGCACTGGTCCCAAAACAGATCCTTGGGGGGACCCCTCTGTTTACTTCTTTCCATCCTGAAACCTGACCACTTATACTCACTCGTTGTTTTCTATTTTTTAAGACAATTTCTAATCCACAAGTGGGCTTTCCCTGTAATCCTGTGACTACCTAGCTTTGTTAAGAGTTTCTGATGGGAGACCTTGTCAAAGGCTTTTTGGAAGAAAAAAGGAAGAAAAGAACTGGGGTATCATTGTGGAGAAGAGATGTGGAAAGAGAAGCAGTGGGTAGCTAGGTATGAAGCAAGGCACTGAGTATGGAGATATATCTCTTTCTTACGGTGTACATTCTTTGGGGTGGTGTGGGCTCATTCACTGACATCAGATTGCTGCTGAAGAAACTCCCCTAGCTGAGAGAGGAAGGATGAGCCAGTGGTTAGACAGTTAACCAAGGCCTTCATAGCGCTAGGCTCAGTTCCCCTTTTGGTGTAATATTGGGCAAGCTACTTCATCCATACCAAGGCACGGAGGCACCTAAAAAGGCAGAAGGGGCATAACTGGATTTAGAGCTCCATCTGTCATTGAATGTCTATGGGAGTTAGGTACACCTTCTCCTTTGGCACCTTCTTAAATCCTACTAAATGCTTAGCTGGAGCTTTAGATGTCTAAGTACCTTTGAAGATCTGTCACTTATTCTCTCTGTGCTTCCGTGTCCCATCTGGAAAGTGGATGGCAGCACTGCTGAAGAATGCTAGGAACATGAATGTGCTCAAATGTATGACAATGAGGGCTGTCTAAAAGATAGCAAGGGGCAGAGAACATAGCTTTTGTAGGAGGGAATGGGCCCCAGTTGCATATATGCTCTTTCAAAGCAGGTTCGGAGAGTTTTATTTGCAGGTGGGATGGCAAGAGGTGGCCAGAAGAAGGTTACACATGCATTTCAGACATGCCTTTTGCCAATGTTCACAGCAGCCTTGGGACTGACTTGACATTTGTTAGGGCAAAAAATATCCTGTATGTCCTTCACCATTGTGTAGTAGTTATATGTATGAAGGGTCTCTACTCCAGGTCCCCAACAGGGATGGGCCTGTTATCTCTCTGACCTCTCCCCTATCCCTGCCCTTTCATTGTTGCTCCCTGTTCTCCATTGACTTCTTTGAGTTTGCAGCCCCTCCCTTCCCCTGAAGCTCCATAATTAGTTCTGGCATGGAGCCCTTCATTGAGGTCAAGTAGACAGGATTGCCCTTTAGAAGCACTGAGTTTTCAGTGGTGAACCTGCTCAGTTTTACCTCACCACTGCCGTTTAGCACCCATTACAATTGTTTTCCCTCTGAGTGACCCATGGGATAAAGAAAAAGTGCTGCAGGCCACGGCAAAGAAAACACTGCATAATAGAAGGGGCCTTATTATAAAATACAAAGAAAAATGCAATGAGTATCATGCACTTAAGAGCTAATCACGAGTATAATAGGGCTTCGCTCAGCCAGAACCCAAGTGAAGATCAAAGGCCAGTTTCTCTTTTGATTGTCCTTAGATTTGTCATTCCCCTTAGTACACTGCTACTGGATCAGAGTGGCCATGCCAGGGCAAAGCAGCAGAGAACTAGGCCCATGGCTTTTTAGGCAGAATGTCTGAGTCCTTATATTGTAAAAAATGACTTTTAATACGTGAGCCACCACACGCACCTGAGAAGGGCCTGATATTTGGAGCATTTTTGAGTACCCACCATCTGAAAAACACCCCCTTAAGATGTCTGTAGTTCAGCTTCCAAAATTTGAGACATTCAAAATCACTGGATACTTTGGAAAATGGAAACCCCTATTTGCTTAGTATAGAAATTGTGGCTCTGTGGGAAACACATACTTAAACACAGTGGATAGGGGAGAATTGAAGGCCTCAGCAGTTGCCCAAGCCTTGCATTCAAGTATCAGCCTGTTTTACAAAGCCTCTGCTCTGTGCATGCCACAATGTGATGGTTTCGTCTCTGACCCCGCTCCTATCCTTGACCCCATTTCCTGCCAGACTTTGATTTGCAGGGTCCAGTCACCCATAACCACCCAGGGAAATAGAGGTCAGACCAAGCACCCACATTCATTCCCTCTTCCCGCAGGGGTAGGAAAGAAGGTGAGAGATAAGATCGCTTCATTTGAGCTAAGGTCCATTTTTCACTCGTGTCCATACTCCGGGACCAAGGGTTCATCCCATTGGAATACATGGTAAAACAGCCATTGATTTCAACAGTGATCTAGCCTTAGAGCAAATATCAGTGCAGGATCAGTAGCAAAACTTCCTCTTCCTCATTATGGCTTCTTGTTCTGCACTCTAGTGACTTCTAGTTAGCTTCTGATATATGGATGTGCAGGTGCACTGGCTAACCATTCAGTGGTGCCCGATCTGACTTGGGTCTGCTCTGGCCAATTAAGATAACATGATGCACTTCAGGGTGTTAACAAGGGTCCATGTAATGAGTAAAGGGAGAGGTCTATGCTTGGATCACAGCAATGTCTGCTGGCATAAAGGTGCAGTGTCTTCAGTAGTGCGGCACTGCTGAGCATGTCTACACAACAGTAGTGAAGTGCTGTGAATGATCTAGCTTGGGCACCAGATAGAATTTCATTAAATTTGTGCTCCATGTGGTGTAATTAGCTTTCATGAGAAATATGGGTCTATTAGCCCAGGCAGAGCACTGCACTAACATGGCTATATCACTTACAATATTCAAGCAAGCCCATTCAAGCCTTGCTTGGGTATCTCTACAAGACACTGTTTTGTGCCATGTAGACTGACCCGGTATCTTTCCACAGTAGCCTCTCCTCTAGTGGAAAGGAAGCCTGCCACAAAGTCTACAAAGGAGGGAATGGAAACATGGAAAACCCTCTACAGGCTGGAGGGAGACTTTACCCAATCAGTGATTGAGGATGGTCTTAAAGTCCTGTGTTTTGCCCTTTGCACTGTCACTCACCCTCAGCAGAATGTGTTCCCATGTGCTATGAAGCACAGCCATTTGATCCTGCATTTCAAATACCGGCGTGCCAGATGTAAGGCAATGGAGGGGTGTGTGAAGATGTGCGTATGCATATACACCAGAGACAAAGGACTGGGGCAAGACAAGTGAGAAAGAGAAGAGTTAGTACATAAGTGCCATATATTTACTGGCGCCAAGAAATCCAAGCTAGTTCATGTACTATCAGCATTGTATGTTGTTATTTGGCTGTGTATCATGAAAAAGCCTGACTGCAAACAGCTGAATATTCTTTATTTTTATTTCCTCTGTATCACTCGACTTCAGCCCTGACAGTCCCCATTACTAGTTCTTGTGATTACTATGATGATGATCTTCCTATAAATTACTTACCACTGACACTGCTCTTGTGGCCTCTTGAGAGTGTCTTTGCATAACCAGATGCTGCCTTATATCTGAATCCCAGGAAAACAAAGCCAGAAAACCTCAATTTGCACATAACTGGCTGAAAACCAAAGGCTGTGGAACTAAAAAAAAATCAGGAGAAGAAAGATGGTAAAGGAGTGTCTTGGAGCTCAGAAAACCAAAGTTTGATCTCAGTTCTGCTAACTGCCTTCTTGTAACCTTGAGCAAGTCACTTAATAATAATATCTCTGTAGCTCATGGTAATCTTTCCTTTATCTGCCCTACCTGTTAGGGTATATTGTCCTGCTGGTGTCAAATAGTGGTTACAGCTAGGGATTAAGAATCAAGAAGCCTTGGTTTTACTTCTGGCCCTATCTTGCTTTGTGCTCTTGTGCCTCAGTTTCCCCATCTGCAAAGCAGGTTGATATTAAGACCTTGCTATAAAACATTTTGAGACCCTCACCTGAAAGACATTGTGGCAGGAGACTGAGTTATTCCGCAGTTAGAGAGAAGACAAGGCTTCAGTTTTGTTCCTCTATCCCCTTCCCCACTCAGTCCTCTTAATAAAAAGGAACTTTCATCGGGGCTATTTTAAATGTTTGGGTTTTGTTTGCTACTGTAATCATTAGTCAGCTGCCAGATGGCAATGCAACACAAGAGAGATTGCTTTCCAAGTTTCTGGTTAAAAAAACGACACAACAGAAGACAAATAAACAGAAACAGAAGACACAGAGACTGTTAGCAAGCACAGAGCCCCCAACATATGGGCCTGGGATGGATCCCTGCTGTGTGTAAGGAACAAAGAAGAACTAGACCCTGGGTACATGTATTTAATTGTCCATGAAACTCTGTGATTGAAGTGACGTTGCATCGGGTCCAGAATCCTGTCCTGTGACAACTGCCAGCACAAGAAACTTCAGAGGAAGATAAGAGAAAGGCCCTGGAGAACTATGCAATAGGGGAGTTGGGCAACATGCTTCATATGAAACCCTTCTTCAGTCAAATAATGCAAATTTAACCACACTGAAATGTTTTGCAAATAGGTGTCCAACGCAGCAATTTTTTCATTTCATTTTCTTAAGGATTCAACATATTCCATTCCAACCTTTTCAAGACAAAAGTAATTTGCCCTTTCAAGTCTGAACGGATGTTTTGAGTCAAGATTTCCTTTAATTCTATTTAAAATATAAAATGTGTAGAAAACCAGGCACAAAATCTTTCAGTAGGGTTGAAATGAAACTTTTCAAACTTGACTTGAAATTAATTTTTCCAGATGCTTGATTTTTCAGAAAAAAATGGAAAATTTTATTTCCTTTCCAAATAACCCACATTTCAGGGGTTTTGAGAAGTTGGAAAAAGCCATTTTTCACGCAGCTTTGTGCAGTAGCCTATTCCTGAGGAAGGTTTCTCCCTAACCTCCGGTGAAACTGTTTTTTGATTTGGTCCCCCTGAAATCAGGGGATTGCTACTGAATTCAATGGGACCAGAACTTCGTCACTGGGCATGTTTACATGTGCATTTAGGCATGCCTAAATTTAATGCGCATTAGCTTAACATGCATTACGGTGATTTAGGCTTGTGTCTACATGTGCACACATTAAAGTGCTTTAATGCTCTATGCATAGACTGATGTGGGACTAAAGTTAGTCCCAAGTTAGTCTATACACAGGATTAATGTGTCTTAATTTGTCTTCACATGCATTAACGTGCTTTAGCTATTTGCACCTAAAATCACCATTTTAAGGTGCATTAAGAGTGGGCACATGTAGACGTGTGCCCTTAATGTGCCTTAAATCAGGCTAAAACATCTGAAATTGGCACGTGTAGATGTGCCCACTGATGAGCTTTATTAGAGGACTGGTAATCCAAATCCTATCACCTTTGAGGAGTGCAGTGGTTGGAAGCTCTTGATGGCTCCTGCATATCCTGGGTGAAATGATTTTGCTGAATTTTGTCATGTTTCCAACATATCACATAAAAATACCACTCCTTCTCTTGACGATCACAGCAAAGAGGTCAAAGATTGCCTTGACCTGGAGACTGAGCTAGTGAAGCTGTGCCTGAGGCAGCAAAAGAAACCTGAGGCAGTTACGTCGAGAACGGCATGAACAGCGACAGAGAAATATTTTTGGTATCATGAATTTCATATCATCTGTTTGTAAAACCCCCAAACCTTCTCATTTTATAGTAACACAAGTCTGGAAAGGACCTTTTGGTGGTTAGACTCAGTGAGCTACTATTGTGGGTACCACACAATATAGTCTCTTTCACAAACGTATTTAGCAGTATCTTAAATAGCTAGCTTATTCGCCTTTACTCTTCTGCCTGGGAGGCTCATCCAGAACCTCACTGCCATGGTGGTATGGAGCCCACTTCTAGTCTCTGGGATAAATGTATTCATGGCCAGTTTATACCCTTTTTGTTCTTATGCCAAGCTTATCCTTTAGCTTAAATAGCTCTTCTGCCTCCCTGATATTCTTGTTTGAGCCCTCTATTTATAGATGACAATCCTACGCCCTCTCAGCTTTCTCTTTGCTAGGCTAAAGGTAACCAGTTTTACAAGAGGGTCACTGTTACCCATTCACATTTCAAAATCTGAAAATATTTTTGAAAAAAATCCTTTAATTTTCAACCAACTCTAGAGATGTTCAGTTTTTCAGATTTCAAACTTCAAAGTGTAACTGGGAGAAAAATTTCAATTTTTTGCCCTCTCGGCAATTTTCCCTTCTGCTTAGCTCTAGTCACTCAAATATAGAGAATGAGGCCTGATGATCATTGCAGCTATGGACATCCACCCAAGTGCTGGCAATATAGTCACTCAGTATATTTTCACTATAGCCACTCATGTTAGTTAGATTTTTCTTTACACCTGTGACACTGTGCTGAATTGTTTGATGATGACAGAACAAGGAGCAATTGTCTCAAGTTGCAGCAAGGTATTAGGAAGAATTTTCTCACTAGGAGGGTAGTAAAACACTGGAACAGGCACCCAGAGAGGGGGTGGAAGCTCCATCCTTGGAGGTTTTCAAAACCCAGCTAAGCAAAGATTTGGCTGGGATGATCTAGTTGGGGATGGTCCTACTTTGAGCAGGGGGGTGGACTAGATGACCTCTTGAAGTCCCCTTTCTATGATTCTATGATGCTCAGAGGACTCAGCTGAATGCAGTAGTGCATGGAAAGCATCCAAATCTAGGCAAGCATCTTCATTAACAACCAAATCTCTCTGTTAGTTTATTTTAATGCAGAATCTTTCTTCTGCCCATGCATACTTTTCACTGTACACAATAAGATACCTGCCTGTCCTGCCTTCCGAGGCCCCAGAAGACTCACTTGTCTGATGCCTCTCAAAATTGCCAAGGAAAGAGATGATTCATGGTTTTTCCACTTGGTCCAGTGGCAGTATGGTACTGCAGGCTGTGCCAGGCTGGAGACGCATGTACCTCCATCATAGAGGAAGAGAGAGTCAACTTGGTCATGCGACAGCAGCTCCCAATGGCTGGAAAGAGACGCACTGCCCAAAGAAACCAGGAGATGCACATTTTATTTTACAGGAGGAAGCAGGTAACAAAACCATGACAGCTTTCACATTTTCATATCCCACATCTCTTTGAGATGTCCAGTTTTTAAAAAATGTCCTTATATATTTAACCTGTATTCCCTGGGGGACCAGATGCCATAGAGAGCTGTGCTCAGTCTATACCCATTATAGCAAGCAAACTTGGCTAACAAAGAGAAAACTCTTGCAATTCTTCTCCAAGTCCTCTTTAAGTGACTGAAAGGGATTGAGCTTAAGCAGGCTTGAGAAGGGGCGGTAGAAGGCACTGTGTGGAATATCTGTCTTTATTTAACTTGGAAGCAGCGCTGGTATTGCCTTTCTGTTGCCTACTGAGGTCATTCCTGCAGCCTTGCAGAAGGGCCGTTATGCTCGATGGCTCCCTGGCTGTGGAATGAGCCACCTGAGACTCTCTGTATGCTAGACCCAACATACATCCACATTCACATTTGGTTTTATTTGGCCCATCAGTTACCAGTCTCACCAGGAGACCTGCTCACAAGCCAACGCCTGTCACCGGACCCAAGTCCCAACTCTGCCCAGATGATTCATTCTGCCTGGCCTCAGAGTTTCAATTAAAAATAACCTACCGCAGCAGCATCAGGGAGGCAAAAGTGCCCTCTTGTGGCATAGTGTTCCTTGGCGTGGCCCCAGGCAGTCCTCCCACTTACCAGGAGATGCTGGCTTGGGACCACGTGCTTGGTTGGAGGCACCAAGGTCTGATGCTTCTGGGAGACCTGACTTCTAATCCTAGTTTTGTTCTTGTTCCATAGCAAGGCTTAGACAGGCCATGCAGTGATTTCTTTTTTCAAGGTATCGAGCCCTATTGCACCTGTGAATACAGGCCCAAGCTCTTTTCTGTGTGCGTTTTCCCCAGCTTTGTAAATATTTTTCAGCTACTCTGCATCATGCAAGGGGTAAATATTATTACAATGGTATTAGCATCGGCCCATGTTCACCAGTAGGGTCAAACATAGCTAGTTCCAAAATGCATCTGCAGCTGCCCATCCCATATTTGCACAATGAACACAAATGCTTAGCAGTCAAAAAGCTATCACTCATCTGCCAAGGTTGAGCCAAGCATGAGCAAATATTGGAGTTGTGATTACTGGGATTTTTTTAAAGCGATTGTGCAAATGTATATGAAAACCACACCCAAAGTCAGGTTCCCAGTGGGTTGCCAGTACAGTCTTGAGTGATCCAAATAATGAGCCAGCTTGGGTTCTTGTTTCCATATGGTTAGCCATTTCTTTTTGTGGGGTGAGCTTGGTACATGCAGAAAGAAAGTAAGGGGTTGTCTAATGGAGCTGCATCTAGTCAATTTAAAATATGAGTTTAAACCAGTATAGTTAAACCAGTGCAAAAGGCCAGGAAAATACTCTTATTTCACCTTAAACCATACACAAGTGGATTAGAACAGTTTTAAGCAAAACTAAAAAAAAAAACAACTGCTCTTAAATTGATACAGGAGCATCAGCATGGGAATTTGCATCAGTTTACTTAAATTGGTTTGACTGAACCAGTGGAGGTATATGTGTGTAGACAAGATTTCTATGGGATATTTTGACAAGCTTTCCCTATTCCAAAATAAGACACTTACAGTCAACAGCCCCTCTTTTTTCATGCTGTGAACAACATTAAAAACCTTAGCAATGTTGAGTTGGACTGATGACTATTCAATTTTAAAGTTGACTGAATGGGAATCTTTACTGTTGTGGGTTGTCTGCTGATGCCAGGAGACGTCACTATATTAGTTTATGCTCAGCTCACACCATGAAGCTTACAGAAGGAAAGATCATCACTTGGTTAAAGTGTTGGTTTGAGTGTTAGAAGATCAAAGCTCCAGTCCTTGCTCCACCACAGGTTTCCTCCATGACTTCAGAAAAGTCACTTAGGGCAGCTCCACAAAGACATTTCAATACTTAATCCCTGTTGGTTTCAAATATTTAAGTTGAACAGGAATGAGGTTCTTAAAGATCTTTGGAGTCTGGCCTCTCGTCTCTCAATCCCTTGTCTGCAGAAGGGGGAATGACAGTATTGTGCCACCGCACAGAGGTGATGTGAGAGAACCACATTAAAGACTGAGATGTGTGAATGCTACAGTAATGAGACCATAATTACCCAGGGGAGATACCCATGCAACATCTGTGCTAGGGGTTTAGGATGGGCTTGCCTAAGGGAGCCAGGTGTCCAGCAGATCCCACTGAAATTAATGGTATGATATATTGGCACGTTTGAGTCATTAGTACTTTTACCGGATGAGCAGCAGTGTTCCTTATGCACCTGAATGGTGCATGTGGCATTGTGCTTTGGTGGAAAGTTCCAGTTCATCCAGAAGGGTTTTATAAATCCTTTCATTTTTTCACAGTTATTTTTTGTTGTTGTTTTCATTTTACTGCCCTAACCAGATGTTCCAAACATCTGGCAAAGGCATGTTTGTTTTTTAAGCTCTTCTGTGTTATGTTAGCAACACAGCAGTGGAGATAGGAGAAGGGAGCGGGATGTTTCCTATCACATATTTTACCACAATATCCAGATGTCCCAAAATCTTTTCTATTTGCCACCTGGTGCCAAATATCACCCTGTGGCTGGTTGGCAGGGAGCTTCATCTTAAGAAAGGCAGCGGATTGAGAAATCAAGTGACATGAGCTTGAGGTTTGGCTTTGACTCCCATCTGCTTTGTGACCTCCCATTTAAACCCAAAAAAGTGCTAAGTATCATTATTGTGTGCGAGTAGCTCTGATGGAAAAATTTCCATTGAAGATGAGTTTTGATAAGAAACTAGATAGTTTTGCAAATGAAGAATTTCACTAAATGTGTTTGTTTTCCCCTAAAACTTTCAGCTGTTGTCAGAAACCCCAAATCCAAATTAGGCGTCATCAAATTTTGGCCAAAAAAAATCAGTTTTGGGACAACATGTTTTTGGAGTCTCACTGAAATTATCATTTTTAAAAGGTTTTTAGGATTTTTTTTCAACAACCAAATTTGCATGGGAAAAAAATACTTTCTTTTTTGATCAGGTCTTTGTGCATAGCAGGCTCGTTACCAAATCCCGGCTGTGGGATTAAGTTGCAAGGCCTGTGGGGAACAGGCATGTAATAATTTTCTATTGCATTATCTTTGCAACTCGGCTTTTCTGGAGAAGGCAGCATTGCTTAAGAATAAAAACTCATTGTCCTGGGACTTTGGCAAACTTATGCCTCAGTTTCCTCACCTGGAAAATGGTGCCTACTTCCCTGGGGCACTGTGAAGAAGCAAAAATACAGGGTAATGCAGAATATTTGGGCTAATTCTTAGCTGGTATAAATCAATGTTGTTCTGCTAACAATAGTAAAACCAGTTTTTTTCCAGCTGAATAAAGAACTTAATGTTTGTAAAGCATGCAAATCATAGTATTAATTATTCTCTCTCATTGTAACAGTAGTAATGATGACAACTTATCCTTCAGTGTTTTAGTCCAAGTCAACCAAGTGTTCTTTTTTACCTTTATCAAAAAGTAATATACACAAACACACATGCACACTAACATTTCCAGAAATATTACAATCAACCTCCTTTGAATGGTGTTTCTCTTCATAAGAGAAAGAAACCCCTTGGGATGAAATCAGGGCTCTGCAAGGAAAAGATGCATTGCTAAGTCATCTTCTTGCCTTCACATTCAGAATGGAAAGATCCATCGAACAGATGCATCGCTGCAACAGACATCACGTTCTGGGAGGTCTGATGGGCTGGTTGTGTGCAGGGAGTTTGCAGCACTCCGTATCGCAGAGCTCTCAGTATGTGTCTGATCCATTAGTATCCACATTTCATTTGCACAGAAACTGGAGTGTAGAGGCTCACACTGCATAGGTCTACATGAGCCATTTACTGAGTGGTAGCCTAATAACACTGTAGCATGCACCATGCTAATAAGCAGAGCCATCCCTAGGATATGGCAAACTGGGGCAACTGCCCCAAGGGTTTAAGCTATGGCTGCCCACTGCCTTAGCTCATTGGGGAAGGGAAGCCCTCAGCTAGTGCCCATTTGAAAATCAGAGATGTATCTGAGGCTTAGAGGAATTACTAAGGGCTTCTCACTTCTAGGTGGCAGCAGTGGTGAAGATTTGGCAGGAGGTCAGATGGATATCAGCACAAAAGGCTAAAAGGCAGGGTAGAGCTGCATGAGGTGCATCTCTACCCTGCCTTCTGCCTGACTTCAGACTAACATGGCTAAGTCCCTCTCTCTGAACAAGGTAATTGTATTGCTGTCCCTCCCTGCAGGAGTGGATGGGAGATGGCTTGATTTGGAAGAAACTCCACAAATGTCCTTTTTAGGCTTCCTTGAAATGCTCTGATGTGGGAATTGGACTGGAAAATTCACAAGAGTTATGAGCCCTGGGATGCCTGACCTTTCAAGAAAGAATGAATCCAGTTCACCTACAACTTGTCTGTCTCCTCTTGATGAGACATGGCAGAGGGCACCTGGCATCTATAAAGACCTAGGCAGTCCTTAAAGAAGGGAAGAAACAATAGAAGGCTGTCTAGGTCAATCAGGGGAATTGTGGAAGATAGCTGATGGGTAGAAAGCTTGAATGGAAGACCTTGGAGAAAGGACCTGCTCATTTGGGGCTGGTTAAGTGCAAGACAAGGGTTTGTTCTAGGGGGAGGCTCTCATGAAGAAAGGGTTTGTGGTGGGTAGACCTTGCAGGGGAAGGAGCCTGGGGCTGTGGAGGGAGCCCTGGTTGTTAGGGACTTGGCAACTTCGTGGAGGTCCTGAATGTTGGCCCAGGAGTTGAAAGAGGAGCGTCCTCTCCAGGCTGTGACCTGCAGAGTTGCTGGGTGGGTCCTGGAACAGGGTCACAATGAAACTGGAGGAATGCTCCACCTTGAGTTACCTTACATGCACTTCTGCTCCCCCCATGTATGTGTGAAGTAGCCCATTTCAAAGCATCTGCAGACTGCTGCATTAGTTCTAGCAGCCCCTGCTCCTAGGCACAACTTGATTTGGAGGAAACCAAATTGCTAACATCCCTCTCCTGAGGGCACTGCTGAACCACCGATTCCTTATAGTGGAGAAGCTGGACAGCATAACTGGGCCTAGTGTCTGCTAGGGATATGCTTGGATTGCTATGCCCAGCCACCGGAGGGTTCTCTGGAAGGGGTGTGGGGTGGATATTTGATTGCTGTTCAATCATCTTGGGATGTTCCTTGTTCTTTCTTGTTTCAACTGGCTCACACATTTTTCAACACTTACATTTTTCACAGTATTTCCTGGCCCTGCTCTGGCCAGTACCAGATGTGCACAAATGCAGCAACTAGACCTTTTTGGACTTGGCTACAGCTTCATGTTTGGTTCTGTTTGGGGCTGCAGCAAAGGCTTGCACTGGCCCTTTATCTAAGCAGGCTTCTCCAAATCTGCAAGTCTTATCAGAGCACCTGACAATAAAGACTTGTATAAACACTAAAAATCCTCATGGCCAACCTGGTGTGGCAGGCTTGTGATGAAACAAATAGGGAAAGGGAGGTCAGGAGAAGGGAAGTGACATGGCTAAGATCTGTGAGCATTTGAGAACGCATTTGGTTGTGATGTTGGCATGTTTCAGTTAGGCTGGATGCTGGGAGGTGCCTCCACTCCATCACCCCCAAACCTGAACTATATATCCTTGCCCCCACCTTGCTCTTTTTCCATTAATGCTAACAATGGAGCAAGTCAGGGACACGGGATTTAGTTCAAGTTTTTTTTTGGCAAGCTGGGCTTCTGATCAGTGGCCGGGGCACAGTGACTAGAAGCCCAGCTTGCAAAGCTTCACAAGAAGCAAGGTTTGGATGCATGTTCCTGCTGCACTTCTTTGGTGTTCAGGGCATAAGCTTTCCTCCTGCTTGCTGATGCTTGTGACTGTCTCGGGGCCAAGGTGATGGTGTGTTACTGAAGTCGGTAACTCCTTGACAGAAGCAAGGTAGAGCATGATCACGCTTAGGCAGGTAAAAGGAGGAATAGATTCAGGAACTAAACAAATGGAGTCAGGCAGGTAGTATCATTGTTGTGTTGTTCCTCCAGTTACTAAACCTTTTTCTCCTTACCCTATTAACCTCCCATCAATGTGTGGTGGGATGGAGGGGGCCATAACATTCTAGGTGGGGACAAAACAGCCCTAGGTGGAACAGAAACAGGGGACAAATTTTGCAGTCCCCCCACCCAAGCTATAAGTCTGGCAGTTGTCTGTGTAGCTGGACAATAATGCTCTGAAACACTGGCACCTTGTGGCAGTTTGGAAGCATAACATTAAATCAAGAACAATTCTAGGCACTTCCTAACTTTTCTTATTTCAAATCCAGTCCGAAATGGAAGAAACCTTGATAAACAGAGACACCAGCTGGGCACATTTGCTTGTTTTAGGGAAAGGTATTAGATGGCAGGGGACGAGGGTGGAAACCAGGTCCCAAGTAGTTCATGCAATCATCATGCAATTCATGCGCAATCCTTGCTATTACAGTCTGTCCTGTGAAAGCCTTATGGTAATGTGTATTTCTAGCTAGAAACGTCCAGCCTGGCTTTTAGCCATTCTTTATCCCATTGCATCTGACGCCCTGAAGTTCTCCTATGGAGCTTTTCACTGTGGTATCCGAGTAAGAATTTTGTATCAACCAGTTACAGAAATAGAGACCAGCTAAGAAATTCAGCTCCATATCAAGGCTTTGATTTCTCCTGAAACTGGTAATATTAGAACTAGGCTTGTCTCTAGTATAGTGATCCTCACCCAAGGTGCTTCAGCACCCTGGGGCGCCATCAGATCCTTTCAAGAATGTCATGGGGTGTCTGAGTTCTTTGCAACAGAACTGCTCTATTATTTTTCTTTAGTAAAAAAATGAGTGAAAACTAAGAGCTGGCATTTTCTGCAGGGTGCCTTAAGTCTAAAAAGGTTGAGAACAACTGCTCTAGTGGCTAGCACTAAAATATAGGCTATATGAGTAAAAACACCAACCAACCTGCCTTGGAGCTATTTACACCCACTGATGTCATAAAAGTGTTCTGCTGAGCTCACTATGAAATCTGGTCCACCTGACTTTGCCTTGATAAGACCAGGAGGTAAGCACGGGTGCAAATAGGCATTCAGATGTATCCGGATCACTTTACAAGGAGCCCTGGGGTCTCAGTGCTACATGAACCAGGCCATAGAAAACCTTATCTCAGTGCATACCTTGGCCAGACTAGACCATGAAATCCATCCCCTGATGCTTTTACATCCGTGTTCTGAGGAGGCAAGCTTAAATCATGAAGCAGAAAGGCCATCCTATTGATCCAGGTGCTTATATGGCCCGCATTGCTGCAGTATTTGAGTCCTTTTAAAATGTGTCAGAGACCTGGAGCCCTTTAATAGAACAGGAAATGTCAAATATTATATGGATATAAATAACTCAGTAAAAGCAGGTTACAAGAACATCTGGTTTCGCACAGTTCCACACATGCTTCTGTGGTGTTGGGAGAGAAACACAGAAGCAACATCCAACGTCTGTGATGGATGGAGGAGAATCCAAAAAGGGTCAGCCTAATCTGTTTTTGTCCACTTGCTCCTGGGCTTTTCAGAGGAAGGTCTGGTTCATTGCCAAGCTGAGAGTCAGCTCTTATCCTTGAGGTGACTAGAGAAGGAGTCTGGGACTAACACTCCAAAGCAGGCCCCTACGAGCTCCAGCTGTTTGCCCAAGAGGATTTCCAGGCCTCGCAGGAACACGTCCAGCAGATCTGTATGTGTCTGTTGATCAGTACGTGTTTGTCAGATCTGTTTATTTGGTTCTCTGCAACAGCAGGTAGTGGAGGGTGTCCCTGTTTCCAGCTGTAGTGTGAACACAGGGTTTGCTCACAGGCCTTTTCATACTGGCTTGGGAAACAATGGAAATTGTGAAAAATCCTCTGTGCCTCCTGCTGCCTGGAGGTTTCTGTGCGCTCTCAGGCCAAACAGAGTGCATTACAGCTACTACCCATCCTGGAGGCGAGTAGAAAAAAAGTGGCAAGGTCCACAACTTAAAAGGGGGGTCAGAGCCTCCAAGCCCCAGCAGTGATCAAAGGTCTAGTAGGTGCTGCTCTCACCTGCACATGCACAAGCAGGGGGCAATTCCAAGACTAGTGGCAAGATGGATGGACAGATACCCTCAGTATCTAAGAGGCAGTCATACTTGTCATCAGCTCACCCAAATGCTTCCTCCTGCTTTCCAGCATTGACTCTGTCCTGTCTGGGTTGAGCCTAAGCCAACTGGCAGTCAGCCAAGATGCTGTCTCAGCCAGATGCTGGGAAAGCAAAGAGGCTTGAACTGAAACAAAAAGACAAGGTTCGAATGTCTCCATAGTGGTCCTGTTCACACAGCAGCCCAACATCTCTGCAACCTTCTGGATTTCCCTTGGGCCCCAGGGCAACACATGCAAGATGAAGGGGGGTGACAAGAAGAGCTGCTGGGAGGATCCAGTAGGCAAGTGTCCTCAGGGAAGATGAACAATAGCCCATGGTCACAGCTAACAAGGGACTGCTGTCCTACAGATGATGTTACCTTGAGACTGGATGAGCCAAAGACTGCTGAAAGATCCAGTTCAGTCTGTAGTGACTTTGCTCAGGGCTGAAGGAGATGTAGCATCATGCAGTAATTGGGTCTATCATGGAGTTGATGAACAATAAGGAAGTTAATTAGCAATGAAGATACCTCTCCAGAGACTCATCACAGAAAACATAAGGCCCAGGGCAAGGCAGAACTTGACCAGTGCATTAGCATTGGGTGATGGTTTCATAAGCAGCTGCTTAATCTCAGTTATTTAGAAACTATGGGTACTTTCTTAACACCAGAAGGTGTAACTAGTTCCCATTTGTTTTTGTCTGTTGGCTTTCCCCTGTCATGAGGGGTAGGAGCCATTTTAGCATAGCTTAGTGAAGCATGCTCTGTGCCTTCAAAACACCCTGCAAGGAAGATGGATAAAATTCAGCCTGGGAAGGTGGAGTGGGTTCCTCCACTCATGCATTTATGGTACTGGACAAAAGCTACCTCCAGAGAAGAAAAGAAAACCATCTAGAGGAGAAAGAACACATGTTTTGCATCCACAGACTTGGACTCATAGATTCTGGGAGGATTGAAACCACCACCCTTTTACCAACATCAACAACCTGCCCTACGGATCCTGAAAGGTGTCTCTGCTGCAGTTGATCAGGTTCATAGTGGGACCTTAACCCACCAAAGTTGCATCCCCCACTCTGTGCTTTCAACTCCAAACCTTTGTTCCCAAAGTTCCCAGAGCACCCAACTGAGTCTGAGGTCTCAAAACATAAACAGAGTTGAAAGTCCCTGACGCAGAAAACTTTCCATCTAAATGGGAAAGAACAGAAACGGGGAGGATGGCAGTTGCCATTTCCCAGATGGAGAACTAAACAGCCACCCCGGATTGCACATGGAGTCTGTGGTAATACAAGCATTGAACTCTGATCTATAGAAGCGGTCACCACAAGATTGCCTTTCCTAAGAGGAAATATATTTGGCCTTTCCCCGTGGTGATGTGACCTCTCATGAATACTGCCACTCTGTGCCCAATACTCACAGGCAGCATTCTTAACTAGAGGGAAAATAAATCTACATGGCTGGTGGCAAAGGGGACATGTTTCCTTGAGGTGCTCAGATGGGTCTTGGGGACTTTCTCAGGCAGCTTTTTTGCCCAGTGGATACTACTGCCTCTACCTCCGATTACAAGGGGCCCCTACACAGTACAATGAGAGCTAAATGATCACCCCTCCCCTGCCTGCCCTGAAAACTAACTCAGTCTCCTAGAGCCAATAGATGTAAGAGTTTATGGCCTGAAGCAGGTTGACCTCTCATTTTTGCACCTCCCAGACCTGTTCTGTGATTTAATCCCAGTCCATCTTCCTCCACATGATGGGTTAACAGACCCTGGTATCAAATTCAGAGGCAATGAATATGGGTAGGATCAACCTATGGAACAGACTGCTTATAACATACATACTGTACAGCAAATGTCTTGTAAAATGTCCAAGGTTGCTTATGGGAAATATAATCAGTTTTAATGAACGTGCTAACTTGTTATGCAGTTTACACATTCTCTGCAGGTTTCTATTTATATTCCTCAATCCTGAAAGGCAGCCTGAGAGTGTTTCGTTGTCTAGAGATGGTACTGCTGTCATTCTGGCTTTAAATGTCTTCCTCTTTCATTAGAAATAACCACTGAAACCAACTGCTAAGGGGAGTGGTGGAGTGTCTGTATTCTGAAGTCTTCAAATGAGGACTGTCTGTCTTTAGGAAAGGTATATTTCAGCTAACTGCAAGGCATTGGGCTCACTACAGGAATAACTGGATGAAATCATATGGCCTGCGTTACACAGGAAGCCAGGCTGCATGATCTATGGTCCTTTCTCGCCTTCAGATCTATGAGAGGTCAGATCTGAAGCCAAACTATGGGACTCATCATATGTTTTTTGCCCTTTTTAAAACAACCCCCCCTCCCCAGAGTGTAAGACCAGCATTGAAACAGTTGATAGTGATGCAGGTTAGTGGCTGGTTTGTTGAAGTTTTCCTTGGTATCTGGAGCTACAGGATTTCACACCAAATTTTCTCTCTAAGAACTTGCGAGTGAAGTGGTCTCAGGCAGGGGTATTGGGAGACCTCCAGAGCAAATGTGAGACTTTGCAGGAATTGATGCTGGTGATCAAGCACGTGTCACTTGTAATTGTAGCCTTACTGGCTTCTGTGCTGCAGGAGGTGTTGCTGCTTTTGGCTGTGTTTACACCACACAATGTGATGCAGACTGGAAGCGGTGTAGCTGTGTGGTCTCCACGGAGTGAGAAGCAGGACTAATTATCCAGCGGGGGTTGCCATGCTAATGCAGTTAGGCACATTTTTGGTATCTGAGATAGCTCTGCTGTGTCTCCATAAAATGCACTGGGCCATGCAGATGTACCCTTAGATGGGCAGAAAGCCAAAGCCCTGATCATTTCCAGTAGATGAAAATTTCATAGGAATATTCTGCAAGAACAAGGGCATTTCCTTCCTGTTCCAACAAATTTCCAACTCCGGTGAGTACGCTTCACCTTTAAATTCAGCTAAGGGGAACACCATGTTAGGACAGAAAGTAAAGAGCGTTGTGCAGCATTGCTCTGCAGCTTTAAACATCTGGGCCGTGATTCTCCAGTACTGATACCTCATTTAGGCATTTGCATTCTGCAAAGAGGCTATGAAATTACCATTTTGCATCAACTTCTTTACTAGTGCAACTGAAGATGAAAGATGCAGGATAAAGGAAAGCCAGAGCCCTGGGGTATCCTATATCCAAAGTTGCTGCCATTTCCTTCTTTTCTATGATGGAGAACATAACTCTCATCTCCACACAGTGTAGTGTCAGTCAGGTAAGTGATGGGCTGTGGGGTACACTGGGGTGAAAGGTGCTACATTGCACATCTTTAGCACAGTTGCTTAGAACTAAATTCAGCCCTTGAGCAAGCAAGTTCAACTCTCAGTATTTTGTGGAGTCAAATTTGGCTCTGTGCACTGGTGCAGAGCAAATAAGAAACAGTTACACTGGCATAGCTGCTTTAGAGAGATGAGATGAGGTGCCCCAAGGAGAAGGTGTTTGGTTTTGCAGTCTATGGAGGTAGACCAGCGTAGGGGAGCGAGCACGAGAGATGGAAAAACCATGTGTGCCTGAGACTGGAGCACTGACACGTGTCAAACTTGACTTACGTACCTCTCAGCGTCTGGCCGTGGGGAAGGAGAAAACCCCATTTGGGGTGTTATTTTCTGCCACTGGGGGGAAACAGGAGACTTACAGTTTCATAGTCAGTAGGGTAGGAAGGGACCTGAGCAGATCATCAAGTCCGA
>NW_017728980.1:4142089-4142774 GCF_001723915.1 Gavialis gangeticus | reverse complement strand
TTGGTCTCTGCGATGCACGTCGCATGCCGTCTTCCACGTCCGCTCCATGGTAGAACAGAAGAGAAAACCACCTGTCTCCTTCAGCACGCCCCCCAAAGCATGGTAGTCTGCCATCAGGCGATCAGGGCTTCTCATGGCCACATCATTAGTACCCACATGGATTAGGACCATGAGGTAGTAATCGGTGGGCTGGATCACGGCCTGGATCATCCCCGTGATGTGTGTTCAGTTTGACGAAGTAAAATAATAAAGGAAACCAAGGCCTCATCAATCAAAGAAGCAGGCAAGACAGACAGGTTCAAAGTTCAGGAGTGAGTCAGGCCTGCTGCAGCACCCTACTGGCTTACAAGGGGGCTAAGCCGTGGTGATTTACAGGCTGAAGAGCACAAGCCAGAAGTTGTAATGAGGAGGAGGGGGATGACTTTGCCTTTCACTTTCCTGCAACCTCCTGTTAGTTGCTTTTTTTCCCCTCGCTCTTCAGGACCCCTAGTGGGAGTGACGCAGACAGAAGTGAAATCTTGCCCAGTGCTGCTGAGCTGCGTGGTAAGAGGGGATGCAGGTCCTAGAGGCCATTCAGTCCCTTGACCTGCAGGCAGCTTGGTAGATTGAGATGTCCACTAAAAAATGGGCTCAGACCCACCAAGAGACCTTCAGATAGCCATGGCTTTCATTAGGGGGCAGATTC
>NW_017728980.1:4093288-4137089 GCF_001723915.1 Gavialis gangeticus | reverse complement strand
GCCCAGTGCTGCTGAGCTGCGTGGTAAGAGGGGATGCAGGTCCTAGAGGCCATTCAGTCCCTTGACCTGCAGGCAGCTTGGTAGATTGAGATGTCCACTAAAAAATGGGCTCAGACCCACCAAGAGACCTTCAGATAGCCATGGCTTTCATTAGGGGGCAGATTCAGGCCAGAAACCTAGAGATGAAAAGTATTGGAGCCCATAATTCAGCTTCTCAGGTAGCCATCCTTTTCCCAAGGCTTCTGCATTTATTTCTCTAGACAGTCCCGGTGAACCCAATTTAACTCCCTGCAAAATAATTACAGCTAAAGAACAAAAAACCCTGCAGGCTTCCTACAAACAGACTTGCCCCATTAGTGAATTCATGAGAAGATATTGTATCCCCATTTCTTTGTAATTTGTTCAGAGATGGCTGAAAAAAAAAGTAAGAAAAATCAGTGTCTCCAAATAATATATCACTCCCGTGGGCAACAATAAAACTGAAAAAAGTCCACAACAGATAAATAAATTAAAGAAATAATAAGGCTTCTGGATCACAGCTGGTCAGGGAATGTAGAGAATGGTTGTGCACTGTAGCGCAAATATAAAACGCTAGCGTGTGTTTGTACGCTTCTGTGTGAATGTAGTAATGTTTGACCCAGCATGTGAGTGTCTCTGTAAAATGAAGTGCCAAAGGGGTACTGAAAAGAAATGGGGAAAAGCAGGGGACCCTGTCTTCAGCCAGAAGTCTGCCACACCTGTCAGATGTCTTCATCTGTGACAAAGAGGAAGGAGTGTTTTTTTGCCATGCTTCACTGAGAATCATTCAACTTTAGCTCTTCTGAGAGTTGAAATTGCAGAGACTGGACAGAAGGGGTCTCTCTATGATACAGTTCAATGAACAAATAGCTGTAGACTCCAGCTGAGGCCAGAAATGCATGAAAGCCTCAAACACCTCACTTCGCAGAAAAGCAAAAGTGTGTGTGTATGTGTGTGTGTGTGTGAGTGATATAAATATATATTTAGTGACTGAAAAACACAATGGGAGGTGATGGTGTGTATGCAGGTGTTTGGCATGACAGATACCCTTTTATGCAAAATGCGAAGTGCTTCATCAACCTGCTCAAACGTTATTTTATTAATAAATCTGATAGGCAAGCTGGGCTTTTAAAAATGCTTGACGAAGTTTTCTGATCACTCAAGTCTGGCTCAAAAGTCAGGTTTTGTAAAAATCCACTTCAGTAACATGGTATCTGTGGAAATGCTATGTGTTTTTTATTCCTTTTAATTTGCAGTGGAAAGATTTTTAAAAGATTTTCCCCATTTGCAAGCCAAACATTGCAGCATTGTTCTAATACGTGAGAATCCTAAGGTGAAATAATTGACTAGAAACTTATTATAAAAGGAAGTGAAACCGGTTAGAATATTTTCTTTCATTGCCAAAGCAGAAAGACATGGGGGGAGGTAAAAGTAAATGCAATTAATCAGGCATTACAAATTATTTCAGTTTTAATAATTTGAAGCATTATTTGTAACAGAGGTGAGGAATTTAATATACATAATTTTAAATTCAACGTTATACTTAACTCAGAATAAGTAAACAACATGAATATTGACAGTATAAAGTATTTTCGTAGGTCAAAGGGATTATATTAGAAGCATATAAAATCAGCCAAGAGAGGATATTGAATTTTTTTAGACTACTGGATGAAGAACCAGGTTAGCACTCAGGAGGCCTGACTTTTCTTCCTCTGTAAAGTGTGACCTACTGATGAAAGCAGCTATATCAGAGTGAAGTAAGTATTATTACTGTGGGTAGGTCACTGCCCCTTGGATCTCAGGAGACCTGTGTACAATTCTGAGCAGTGCTACAGATTTTTCTGGGTGGACTTTGTCACATCACTTCATTTCTATGAACTGAGGAAGATAATTGTGCTCTCTCTCTCAGGACTGCTGTGAGACTTAATTGACATGAATTTGAGGATACTCAGGTGTGACAGCAGTGGACTGCTGGCATGCGACTCACGGGAATCATGTCCCGTTCTCTGCACTGCAACAGACTTTCTCTGCAAGTCACTCGGTGCCTATGTGTACCTCAGTTTCTAACAGTTCCTCCTGATAGCACTTCCTACTTCCCAAAAGCACTGGTAGGAAAAATACCTTAAAGATTTGCGCTATGATGACAGGGAGGTTAAGTAAATACTTAGTATGATAGTAGTATCAATACAACTTCCCAGTAATAGTGCGGATGTACAAATTGTGTACTGATCTGTACTCCTCTTCGTGTGTTAGATTTAAGCTCAGTGGTGATGAGACTGCTGTTTGCTCGGGGTTTGCATGGCACATGGTACACTGTACCCACTGCAGTGGTGTATGGGCCACTTGACAAAAAAGATAACATTATGAGAATTCATATTTGCTTCAGGAAAAGCTAGAGTCCTACCAGACATATCCTCCCCATGAATGCCCACATAGATCAAGAGTTAGCAAGGGGATAGAATAGTCTGGATAAAGAGAGAACTGGTCTGAGCCTCTGCAGATTGCAGAGACTGAACCTGCAGGCGACCGCGTCCCAGGTTAGCAAATGTCTGAGTAAGGTTCCTCCTTTCACTATCCGGTGGAAATCTACTCTCTTGTCCTCTCAATACAGGAGTTTCTTTGCCTGTGGAAACCAACCTCCATTTTCATAAAGCCCAAATGGCTTTCCTTTCCCTGCCCAGCCTCTGTGCAGTGATTTTGCCAGATTTCCCCCCGCCCTGAGTCACTGCCATTTGCACTAGAGTTAACACATGTTGGAGTCCCATTAGCGGACACAACCCTTGTCCCAGTGCACCAAGGTCTGACACGGTTCTGTTACAGGCATCTCTCGATAGGGCTGACAGAGGGGAAAAAGAGCCTCCCAAGATAAGCTTGGAAACAGGCCAGCTTTTTTCATTGCCAGAGCTGGATTCAAGGCCAGGGCTCCTTGTGAAGTGGGGTCGAGCCTGTTGCAGATACTCTGGTCCCACTGCTGCTCTTTTGTTATCACACAGTGCCTTCTGATTAAACCCTCTTGCTGGCCCCCAGCCTGGTTATTGAACCCTTCACCTCCGCTGCAGCGTGGGATGCCACTGGATAAATATTGTGGACGTGCGTTGTGGCGTGCAGCTACCTGTAGGGAGCGCAGTTGAACTTTATTAGCAAAGAGAGCATCCCTAGAAGGAAAGAGATGTGAAAAGAAACTAGCGGACCTCTGACAATGAAATTCAAAATAGAGTAAAAAAACAAAACAAAAAAAAAAGTCCCTCCTGTTTATAGCAAAATGTCTCTTGAAAACACAGAGGCTTCTCTGCAGGAGACATAGCTTTCTGGGAAGTCACTGCTTGCCACAGCTGTGATAAAAAAAAAAATGCTTTAAAGGTGAACTACAAAGGTTCAGGGTTTTGAAAATACAAAAACAACTTCTAAGATTGTGGGTCAGGAACAGACTACGTCTGTAGACTCAGGCATAACAAATAGTTACCCAAAGGGTCCATTCTTTCCTCTGGGCAAAGGCCCACTTTGTAGTTGGACTAATTTATGATTTATGCACATATTGGCACTAATTCGACAAGGTACTTAACAGGTGAATGAGCCGGTGGAGAGGCACCGTGGTTCAATAGGCCAGGTAGGGTTAGGGCTCGGCACTCCAGGGCTCTATGGGTGTCTGTGACCATGTTGTGCTCTGGGGCCTCGGGCAAGTCACCTCCCCTCTCTGTGCCTTTTTCTCCTCTGTCATGTATATTTAGATGAGAGGCTTCTTCCCACAGTCACTGTCTCTCATGGTGGGAGATTTTGGCTGGGGCCTCTGGGAGGGACTAAATAGTCATACTCAGCACAAATTCAAGCGTTCAGCCCAGAGCTCCACAATCTGGTTCACTGGCAAGAGCCGATGCTATTACAAGGACCCTTCCCAAATATATCCATATATCCCCCTTTCAGTTTCAACTGGATACAGCAGCTCTCTTCACTGCCTATCCTAGATGGTGTGCTACGGCTGTGCCTCATTAAACAACTGCCATGTCCTACTCCAGAAGCATCTGCATTTAGTTAGTAGTAACAGCGATAGCAATAGTGATCCCTAGAGGTAGGGATCCGGTAATGAGGCGCTGGACCTAGGAATTCCTGAGCAGAACTAAAGTGGGGGGGAACCTGAAATAAGTTCCATTTTTTGAGATTTTTGAAACAAAATCGTCTCACTTTTCAAAAATGAGTTACTTTTCCCCTTAAAAAACATTAAACACAAAATATGTTTACTTTGACCTGAAACTGCATTATTACGGTTGTTATCGTCATTATTATTTTGGTTTTGCATTTTAGTGGCAATAACAGCGACAACCCTGTGTTCATTTCTGGTCAACCTGCATTGAAAAAAACATTTGTTAGTTCAGCCTGCAGTCTGAAAAACCAGCAGCACACGTTATTCTGCCCTGAGCCCTGAACCCAGATTGGCACTAAATAAATTTGCCGGCATCACCTTCCTCTCTGACTCCTGATTTACCTATCTAATAGGTATAAAAATGCTCACCTACTTTACAAACCCGGTAGGTAATGGTTGTATACAAACTGGAGATGTTAAAGGTTTCTGTGTACGTTTGATACAACACAGGAGCGGCTAAGTCAGGAGGTCCTTGCTTAGCTTTTTTTCTCTTTTACTCATGCTATATTATTGATGGAAACCAATGGAGTCTTTCATGAGTGTGATATACAAAGGAATTGGGCTCCTAGGTATTACATTACTTGTAATTCTAGACCATGCTCAAAGGCTTGTACAAAGTGCTATCTTAATGATTGTCCAATAAATTAATAGCCATCATAATTAATAAAACCTAATGGAGAAGCAAAGAAGCCAGAGCTCAGGTAACTGCAGAAGATATGGATTATTTTCATGATTTAAAAGACCAAATAATCTACATTTGTTTGACAGACATATTATTCACGATTGTGCCTTACAGTTTCTTCCCCATTCATTTACAAAACCTTTACTCTTTGCCTTCAGGAATCTGTTTCTTATTTCCTCCTTTATATTCTTTTTGGCCCTTTTCTGTATTAATGTCAGTAGGGGCTCTGCCTTGCATTAGGAATACTGAAAAATGTTGTTAGTAAATATAGTTGCTGAATTTTTCAAAACTAACTAATGATTTGTGGGTGCTGAATTTATTGCCTGAAAGGGATCTGATTTTCCCAAAGAGATGTGTGCCTGCCTTTGGAAAAGGAGGATTTTAAAAGATGTCTCAGTGCCCAAAGCCACTAACACCACTTTTCAGATACAGACCAAAGAACTCCAGGCTCCTGGGTGAACTTTTGACATCCATCCCAGAGGTTTGCCCTGCTGCTCTTAAGGCTCACTTAGTCCATGGGATATCTGCAAAGAAACCAATAGAAGCAAATGTCGTGGATTTGGAACTGGGATGTACACTGCTGAGTTGGGCTGTCCTAGAGGTGAATGGTTCCAGATCTCATTTTTGTATACCTGAGCCATCCTAACCCCACTGGTTGTTATCATTTCAGTACTTTGGTACTCTTCTCTTAGACCTTGCAGATCTTACTCAGGCTGAGAAATGAAGGCTCCACCTCAGGGTGTAGAGTGCAGGGTAAGATGGGGTTGGGATTCAGATTTTGCTGTTATCTGTAATTTGTTGAGCCCAGAGCCACCAATGAGATGATGATGTGATGCAGTTATGGGTGTCTAGAAGTTGTTCACAGAAGGCACAAGGTTTGGGTGTTACTATGAGCTGAGATAACCCCATATCCTTAAAACTGGCCCTGTTCTACCAGGCCAAACAGTCAGTTTCGGTAGGCATGGGAGCCCTAAGACTAGACAATCAGAGAAGAAAAAGGAGATGGGAGGGTGGGCAGGATCCTGATCTGGGAAAGAAAAGGGCTGGGGGCTTTGCTTAGAACAAGCACAATCCCACACGAGTGTTATTGCAGCAATGCTGGGTAACTCAGAGCTGCATCTGCTGGAGGGGAGCATTGGCAGCCAACAAAAATGCTCTTAACAACAATGAATGGCATCTAATTATTCTTTCCTTTGTCTTTTATTTAGCAACAGGGCTCAGCCCAGGAAGCCCTGGCTTCCACTCCTAGAGTGTTTTGTCTCTGGAATTGTAAACTGGCTGATTTCTTGGACAAACACAATCACTAAGGTCTTTCTCCTACCCCTTACCGCACAGTTGGTCTGGATTTGATAGCAACATTAGGACTGGTGAGAGACTCTGGACTCACAACATCTTAGATTAGAGGCCTTTCTTTAGCCACAATGTAGGATCAAATTAGCCAGTAGCTAAGAAAGTCCCCCTCGACATGCACACATACACGCATGCACTTGCCCACTAAGGAGATGGCCCCCATGTAAAAATGTTAAAATAACTTTGATGTCCCATTCAGTTTTTGGTCTTGGTATTGAGATAGTCAACAAGGTACTTAACTAGCAGATTAGCACTGACTATTATAATGTGTGCAATTGGACATCTGGTTTCTATGAACTGGTTGGTGATGATGATGACAAACTTGATTCCCATGATGCATGATTCCCATGCAAGTATCATTGGTGTCCTGGCCCTTGTGCAAGGCCTCCTGCATTTAGTATCCTGTCCAGCAATGTTGTGGAATTGTTAAGCATGCCTCAGAGCAAGAAAGCCCGACCTATAGAGTAGTGCAAACAAAGACTTCCACTAGCAAATGAAGGGACTGATGGCTAGTCCAGTGCCTCTTTGGGTTACCCAGTCTCTTTAATGTAATTCCAGAGGGATGAGTGAGAAGAGAATTAGCCTTCCATTAAAGCCAGCAAAGTTATTGCTGACAGTGAGGTGCATAAATTATATATGCTAAGAAGATATACATCAGGACTTGTAGAGCAATTTGAGACAGCAGCTATTTCTCTTTCTCCTGTAGCACACAATAAATAAATATGTCTCAGTGCCAGGATGCGGCAGTGTTGGTGTCACCAGCCATGCCACCCCCAAACAAAATTGACTCTGAACATGGATTCACTAGAAGGCAAAGGAGGCAATTAGTACAGAACACATGGACTTAAAAGAACTGTACTATGTGGATGGAAAAGACACCAACATCCTGACTGCTAGATTACCTGGTGCTAGAGGACGAGAGGGCAGGGGTGAGCATGCCCGGTTTTCTGTGAAAGAAAGGGATGAGGGAGAGGAGGATGAGTGCTGCGGGGTGTGGGGATGTATGCTAATGATGTGAAAGAAGCAGGAAGCAGCAGTTAAATAAGCAGATGGGTGGAGGAGGGAGGTGAAGACATTAAAGAGATAACATAAAGGTTAGAGAGGAAAATCCTAGGAAGTGGCTAAAAACAGCCCAAATGTCACAAAAAGATGAATCTTCTCTTATTTGAGGCTTCAGGGTAATCCAGAACACATAAGCAAAAATATAAGGACCCGTTAATATCTGGGAAGGGAAACACTAATGTCCAGATACTGGTGCTGGTGACTATAGAAGTTCGTGGATAGGAAAGTTGCTCCCCTGACTAAGCCCCACTACAAAATCCTCGGTTTCTGTGAATGTGAGTCTGTTGTTGGTCTCAATGCATTTCTGTGGGCCCATTTTTTAAAAGCCACAGAAGTAGCACAGAGTCTTTTGCTTTTTCTGATTGGGCTCATGAAAAGCTGATTTCAAGTAGCAACAGACATTGCCCCACTCACAATCCTTTAGAATCGACAACTTTGTGCCAAGCCCCCTGTTAGATCACTAGGTGCTCACAGCTGTTGCCTTTGCATTTTGGGAGCTAGGTCCAACATTGCTTCCCAGCCCCTCCATGGAAATTCTGCTGTTCTTCACACTGGGCACCAGGTGAATCGGGGTGACCGCCCCGGGCCCCGCGGGCAGTGCTGTACAGGCCTCACTGTGGCTGCCACGTGCTGCTGGCTCCAGCTGCTCTCTACCCCCCGCTGTCAACGTTGCCACCAGCTTCTGTGGGCAGTCGCCACCCCCACCCCCTGGCCCTACACAGGCTGATATGCCCCGGGCCCCACGCACCCCTAGGGACAGCTCTGCTGGGCACATTTACACGAGCAACTGAATGCATTCATAAATACTGGAGTTTATTGCTTCCAGGCAGCATGTCTTCACATACACCTGGGAGGGCAACGCGTTGAGCCAGGTTGAAACAGCCCTAGCTGGTAGGGAGTTTGGGGCAGAGGGGGGGGCTCAGCTTCCCAGCCCAGGGCTGCTCCCCCTCCCTTGGTGTGCTGCCGAGGGTATTTCATTGCAGAGCTAGCCAGAAGCCAGCCCCTGCACTGAAGCACCCTTGTGCCCCAGCCAGCCCCTCCAGCATCTACCCATGCACTGCTATGAAGTAAAATAAAGTACTTGCACAACCCCACTGCAGAGTTAATTAGTTTATTCCAGCCTAATAGGGGCACACATGTAGATGCACAATGTTTATTGGGTGGCTAAATTACTGCGCAACAAATGTCTCATGTAGATGCGCCCACTGTCACCAAGAATACTTCTGATATAATATAATCTCACTGAACTCATCTACCTTTTTCTTTCTCTCCCCCTCTTCCTTGCTGTGTCCATTTACCTGACACTAGGTTATTCCCTGTCTCTTCCCTTCAGAGAGCCTTTTCCTCTACAGCTTCTGCTGCATGAAGGAATTTCCCTGATCCTCTCCAACCTATTTAAAAATATCTTTTCCCATTTTCTGTCCTGTCCCATTCTCTCTCTCTCTCTCATAACATTTGATTTGTGGCATTTAATTGACAACACAGCAAGGCAGGGACTTATTTTGAGTGGCGGAAGAAACCACAAAGGGGAAAAGTTATTGCATTTGTTTCTATCCATAATAATTGTGATAATTAAAAAAGGCAGACAGTTTTAAAAACATTGAAAAAGGGAGACCAGGAGGTCAATTGGTGAAGAAGACAGTGGTTGCGGGGAAGAAGGGGGGTCCTCCCAAAAAGGCTTTACATTTTTTAAATTAAAAATATTTTCAAAATGTTGATAATTAAAAAAAATAATCAATCAGCTTTAACCAGGTCTAGTTTAGGATGGTGCTTATTTCAGTGGCACCAACTTACCCATCTACTGTCAGGGCTAAACTCACTGCCATACCATGTCCCTGCTCTGGCAAAGGCCGGGCACAGAAATCTCAGCTCCAAACACTATTGAGCTTTGGGTCATCTGACTCCAAAACACTAAGCCCCAGACACCAGCCCATCACATCTGCTTGAACGGGTCGTGAATAACACTAGTAAAATTCAGCATTAACCCCTCAAACAGCAGCTGGAGAGAAAGGAAAGAAGAGGAACTGAGAGATAAAACCCTCTCCCCAGCAGGCCTGACTTGCAGCTGATAAGAGCCCTCCTGAGTTGTAATGGGAGCCCTGTCTGCCTGTTTCCTCAGAAAGTCATGACTCAGGGATAATGTTCACATCCTCTGAATGGCAAGGGAGTGAGAGAGCTAAAAATACCACCAGGAGAATGAGAATGAGAGAGAGGGAGAGAGAGCATGAATGAGAGCGTGAGCAAGAAATGCACTAGGGAAAAGAGAGAGGAAGCATGAATGAGAACATAGGAGGGGGAGAGAATGGATGTAATTTTGCAGATTTTCAAGCGCCAAACTTTGCGTTTAAATTATACCCTTGTAAGCATATCATTGTCCTAGCACAAATCCTTGCTTATGCTTTCTTATTCCCTCTGAAAAGGCCTGTTTGTCATGAGAAGCTGAGCTGGTCATGTTTCTCCAACCTATTTTGTGAATGTGCACATATTAAAATCTGGCCTGGATGATTGTGCAGCTGGCAGTATCTGAGCAGCATAGTCGCTGACGCCATCTGCTCTGAAACACATAATACATTACAGCGGGGCGGGAAATGACAAACTTGTACATGCTTGCACACATATGCATACACTCGCATAAATGGGTGCAGTCAGGTGTGCATACAATAATATGGATACACACAGATAAGCAATGAGCACACATATTCCTGGATAAAGGCACATGTAACATATTCTCGCGTGTGTGGACAAACATACCAGTGAACACACAAATGTATGCAGCTGGTCACAGAGGTATCCAGGCATACACAGTTACACACATGTAGATGCATAAGTATTGTACACAGATACACAGGCCTACCCCACATGCTTTCAGGCATGCTGTAGCTACTGTACGCAGTCACACAGAGGACCATACGTGCATGAACAAATTTATGTAACCCACTGAGCTGTGTATGTTGCACATCCTGTGTTGGTCTCATGTGCAAAGATGTGAGATGATTGCCCAGCACACAGCTATAGAACTAATGGAGACGAGCTCATTACCTGTACAGTTCATATTTATCAACCTCATCATTATTACTGTTCTTGATGTCTCTTGCTCAGTCTCTAGGGTTGACCAAAGTGTCCATTGTACATGCATGCACCACTCGCCACCACAATCCTTGTTCCTCAGTATGTTTTATTCATTGTTTTTAAAAAAACCCTTCACCATGACGTACAGCCATCTCTTTTCTGCAGGCCAAAAGTTGAGCACCACTGGTCTAATGCAACCCCACAAGCAACCAACCTAAATCCCATCAAGTCCCTGCTCCCTGCAAAGCCCAAGTTGATAGATGAGGACAGAAGCATATTCTTGCAGCCAACACCTCTGGGCCTTGTGTGCCCAGAGTGTGAGCTGCATTTCAGAGGAGACATAATAAAAAGTGGCTCTCAGTGCTTGGACACTGACTTTCAGAAACCTGCCCTTTGCTCTGCATTTGGTATGATTGCAGGGCCAGGCCTCAGGAGGATCCCCTTGGTTTATGAAGCAGGGATATTCCTCAAGGTAGCACATTCCCCCATCCCTTGTCCCAGAGGATCAGCTCAAGGATCTGGTACTGGACCTCCTTACAAGGAAGGAGCTCTTACTAGAGCAACCCTTAAAACTGTGTTGCTGAGGCTTTTTCTTTTTCAGCTTCAGTTTGGGCCGTCCATAACATGAATAGTTCTAGGCTGGGTGCGTGATGGATGCAGGAGTTGTGGCAATGCAGAGGCCATCACAGTGTTGACCCTAAGGTGGATTCTGAGAACCAAGAAAGGTTTGCAGAGCCAATCCCACCAAACTCAAATACAACATCAGAATATCTACATTCCTAATCGCAAATTCAATATCAAAATACAGAAAGGATATACACAGCTAAACACTGCAGATAAGGCATGTCAAGCAAATGATTAACATTTATGCAATGCACCTATATCTCGAGGCATACCAATCCTATCAATAAATGGAAGCAATTAAATCTTAAAATCTTAAGTCCCAAGTCTTACAAAGCCTCTTACAGGTGGCCAACCCATTAGAAAGGACTTGCTTACCTACTTCTTACCTCGGTTTCAAACTAAGTGGCCAAATAGTGCTAACCAGGTACACTTGCAAGTGAGCAATTCAGCAAGAAATGTAGGTCAAGACTGAAGAGAAAACACCCCAAAGTGGACCCAGATTTTCTACTCAACTGCTTAGCTAAAGAAGGCAGAGACATAAAATTGTTCCCAATAGATGAATAGTTATAGGGCCATTCTTCTTCCCTAAATACACTTTATTTTTATCTAAAATTAGCCTTGTGTATCACCAAACCACCAAATGTACTGAGGTGACCTTACAGTCTTTACCCCATTCATTCTATGCATTTTACTTAAATTCTCTGACACAGTTTCACACTTTGAGCTGTTCTTGTGCCTGAGCATTTCCTCTGCCTCTTCCTCTCTTCCCAAACCTGTGGTCAAGCAGATACTGTTCCTTCATTAAACAGCTTAAGGCCTATGCCAGTCTGCAGCTGTGAGTAGAGACCTCCCTGTCACTGCAGCCCTGTGCAGGAGATGGCAAAGAGATAAAAGACTCACAAGGAAAAGTGTGTGGAGGGAACAGGAAAGACCATGGAGGAAGGGAAATTGCTGAAGAATCCCAACCAAACCTGGCTTAAGTCAAACTTTGTGTTTCATGAGAAGGGTCGTGAGGCCTGGGAGTCGTGAAGCCATTGAACCCATCTGTGTCAAATCACAGCCTCCCTGCTTCCTCCCTCCTCGCCTCTGCCTCACACACATACTTTATCTTCCTTCCCCACTGTTTTCACTTCTCCCCTGTGCTCCCCCTTCTTTTTTGCTCAAGCAGCGATGGTAAAGAGTTACTAAAAGTGTTGTTTTCTTCTAACACTGCACAAGAAGCTTTATTGCAAATAAAATTGCTACTGGCTCGAGCTCCTTAGAATATATTTTGCGCTCCTCTTCGTGGGAAAAAAAAATAAAGTTTTAACCCCAAAAAAGAAAAAAAAAACCCCACAATGGTTCAGGATGCAGCCTAAAAAAAGTTTGGTTCAGTAAAAAACTAGAACTTTTTGTTTTGTTTTTGGTGAAAACTTGAGATGTTCTGAATAAGCAGAGACTTTCTGTGACCAAAAAGAAATCATTTCATTGGAAACCCAGATTCTCACCAAAAGGCAGGTTTGATAGATTTTTGCGGGGGGGGATCATTTACGGGACAAAACAAACTGAGCCTGGGGGCACAGTGTAACAGAGCCAGCAGGGCAGCAGGGCATGTGGGCCATGGAGAATCAGGCCTTGTCTTTCTCTGCCTCACTCGGGAACATCTGCCTACAACTGTCTCCAGCTCCCCTCCTCCCTGGTGTCCAGCTGCTGGTTTAAAGGACCAGCAATGCACCTCCCCACCGGGATGGGACCGTGGGATGTGATGTTGTGCAGGTGGTGTTGTTGCTGGCCCAGTCCTCCCCCCTATATGCCACACTAACCTCCCCCTCCTGTGCCCTTATATCATCTCTTCTCATTTTTTCTCCATAGTGCCCCTTTCCCCCCGCTTCGCCTTTTCTTCCTTAGTCTCCATTACTGAAGTGAACAGACAAAGAGCGGGGGAGCAGCTGATCAATCCCGTGTGTGCCAGAGGCGGCTGGCAGGGAAATGGATCTCCCCAGACCTGTCCCCATCCCCAGCACGTGTTCAAACCTTGTTTCAATTATTGCCTTTTCGCTATGGATCAGACTGATTCAGTACAGCCCCATGGCTCATCACTTCCATACTCCTGGCTTTGTTTTCTGGGCATCTGTCCTGTCAAATTCCTTTTGAGGAGGTAAGCCTGGTTCACTTTTTCCTCCTTTGAGAGGGGACAAGGGTGGAGTAGGAAGGGGGAGGATTTCTCCCTGCCACACAACACTTAGCCTGAACCTGACTGTCAGGAAAGAGATTTGCACGGTGCTCTCTCAAGCCACTACGTACCCCTCAAAACACACCCAACAACACCAGCGCCCTTCTGGAGTGGCTCCAAGCCAAGGATCTCAAAGCACTTGGCTGGGACTAATCCAGTGAGCCTCACAAGGTCTCATCCTGATCTGAGGAAGCAGAAAAACATTAATCCTCTGCCATTGATGGGTAAGTTAAGCCCCCGCATTGTTACAGCTACAGGGGGAAAAGGACCCAAATGAAGTGTGCACTGCTGAGGGTGCACCATGACATGGGGAACGCTGTGGCTACATCTCTGCAGCCTTTCTGTACTGTCTCTCCTCTGTACCGTGGCTCTTTGGATTGCCAGTGCCTGCGGGGAGGTCTCACTTCTCTCAGAGGGGCAAGGACAGTGAAATCAGTAGCTTCCTTCTCCCTGCCAGAAGTGCAGCAGGGTCCCTTTTCCCCTCGCTGGGACCGAGGCAGTAGGCAGAGCACTGTGGTGCTCATACCAGCACTGAGTGTGGATGGTGGGGCAGCCAGGCCCACCCCACACCTCTTCTTCCATATACAACATCTTCTGCTGAGACAGGGACCCAGACCAGTGGGTCTTGGTTTTTTGACTCCACTGAGACACTGGGACTCTGAAAGATGGTGGACTGGTTGCACTCAGGTAACAGTATCAAGCTTTTCTTTGTGGCTGCAGAGACTAGAGACTTCCTTTTATTATATTACATTTTATTTTGTAATGAAACCTGTGCTTCTGACATCCACATGAGACTCTGGGAACTGGTGTCTGAAATATGGGCCCACCGGGCCTAACCCTTACCACAGCTCTGCCCACTCCAAGCAACCCAAAATCATGAGGGAGACCAGCAAAAATTGAGAGAATGGCTGAAACACTGAGATTAATAACAGTAATGACAATAATACAACGGTCAGGTCTTTTTTTTTTTTAATCTCTCCTCTAGTTTCTGAGTCTCTAGGGCTGAGTTGGGTCTTGCAGCCTTGCAAACTTTGCAGCCATACAGGCTAAAAATTAAGGATGAGGTTCCCCGCAGTCACCTGACTTTTTTGAGAAAAAAGGCCCACTATGGCAAAAAAGCTTGACGAAATGATGGGAGTTAGCAACTCTTTCATTCCCATTCTCATGGGCCCACCCACTCTTTTCAGCCAAGGCGCTAGATTTGACTATTTAGGGAATGAGTCATTGAATTGCAGTAAAATTTTTGAAAGCATCTAAGTGATTTAGAAACTTAAGATTCATTTTCAAAGTCCACTTAGGACGCTGTTCTGTTGACTGTCATTGGCATTCAGTCTCCTCAGCATCAAAATGACTTTGCAAACTGGGATGCAAGCTCCTAAATCACTTTTATGTTTCGGACAACTGTCCCTCTGGTTTCCAGTCCCTCTCAAAGATGGGAAGTTGTGGGTCCAATTACAGTGCCACCTCATGGCAGACTATGCACTGCACTGCCCTGCTTGGAGACCACCAACACAGCCTGATGCTGCAGGATTCAGACTGGTATTGAACAAACAAGAGGCTGCCACTGGGCTGCAAAAGGTCGGCAGAGTCGAGATAAATTCAATCCATATTACAGATAGGAAGCAAGATTAGACTGTTCTCCGTCATAGACGAAGGCCCTAGGGGCAAACCTGGTGTTAATCCAACAAGCCATTTTTAGAGCCTGTTCCACAGACAATCTTTGATTGTTTTTGCTGTTTTGAAGTTTTCCCAGTCGCACCGTCATTGCATCCTGTGTCTTGGCAGGAAAGCTTTATGGAGGCATTGCTGCCAAGAAGTCAAAAAGGTGTGACGGCAGTAGCCCCAGGGATTGCAGATCCCTAGTGACTGAAAACCACCCACAGACGCTGGGGCGTGTCTACACATGCATTTCGCTGGCTTAAAGTTACTGCACAGTAAATTACCGTACAGTAAACAGGAATAGGCCGGCATCTACGTATGCAGGTGTTAAAGCTCCTTAACGCTGTGTGTGGACTGATTTGTCTACATGTGCATTACTGCACAGTAACTAATGGGGCAGAAATTTGATCATGATGCAGGTATCAAATTTACGTTCAAGGTAGCATAAGTTGCCATCTTTACTGTGCAGTACGGGTGTGCACATGTAGACAAGTGCCTGTACTGCACAGTAATTTTGGTTGCTGTGCAATAAATGCCCACGTGTAGACATGCCCAATGCGTAGGGGTAGGAGAGACAGTGCCAGACTGTCAAGTAAAAAGGCTTGATTGTTTCTTGGAAATGCCAACGGAAAGCATTCAGAGCCAGACAGACATAGCTGCTCTTGAATATGGGTGTCTTTACATTACCTGAGGGAAAATGCTAGATATGCAGGGTCCGTTCCTGGAGCCTGGTACATGCTGACAAGTACAGACGTGCTGGGAGACCCCTGGAACCTCAAAGAAATTATCTTCCTAGCTATGCTCAGCCTTGTGGCTCTGTGATGGTGATCTGTCTAGATGTGTTACATCCTTATCAGTAGTGATCACTCTAAATATTCAGGAACCGGCTCCAGTATCTATAGTACACAGGTCTGCGAGAAACCCCAGACTTGGCCATTAGATCTCAAACCTGAACAGGGTGTTTGGGTGGAATTCGTAGCCGGAGTAGCTGTGGGATAAAAGATTACTGCGGCTACCATCTACTTGAGTTGATCCTTTAACTCATGTGGCAGAGAGCTTAGCGTTTTGGAGGAAACTCCTATGGGGACATTGTTATGTTTGCATTTCTCCCACTTACATTCCTGATTAGTATTTTGTTAATACACACCAATTTTTCTTTTCCCTTCTGGGAAAAAGCAAGCCCCTGATCCACTCAAAAATATACGCACACACTCTGGGAGCACACACATGGCCTGACTCCTGTGGGCACATGCACATGTGCACGCACGCGGCACACACACACATGCGCACACACACACGCTCCTCCTCTTGTTAGATAGGTTTCTTCATTCACCATCCTCCACACGTGAACAATGAACATCCTTTCAACCCAAATAAACATATTAAACCTGATTTGCTTGGTTAAAACTCCCACATGTTTTGTACCACTTTTTCTCCTTCCTGACAATGACAGATCTGCCATTTTCTCTTAAAATGGGAACTGGTTGGCTGAAGTTGAAACACCTGAACCCATGCTGTACTTTCTTCTTGCCTGGACTCAAGATGTTTCAGAGCTCTCCCTACTCTATTTCCATCCTCATTGCCATCCTGCTTTGAGAGGAAGGTCTATTATTTCCCCCTCCTCTCTCTACAAAAATGGGACATTGTTTCTCTTGTCTTTGATTTAAAAGCCAAAAACAGTTATAGGAAACTGTTCAGCAGATGTTGTACAGTATGAAACTAAAAAAAAAAAGACCCCAAAAAACAAAAGCACTTGGGTTTTGCTGGAGGATCTATATTTAGCCTAATGCTTCCTCCAATTCAGGGTTTGTGTTGGCAGAGGGGAGGCGTAGGTTTAAACACTTTGATTATAGTATTTGTTTTATTTCTCCCATTTGCTGAATGCATTAAATCTGGCACTTTCGACTGCATGAGTTAATGAAGCCGATTTGGCGGAGGGGGTGGAATTTCAGATTGTTTAACATTTCAGCAAGATCCCCTCCCTCCCACAGGACAGACTTAAAAAGGATTCTCTTCTCAATTGCATTAAGGTTGGCAGGGATGGGTCAGAGGTCACTCCACAGTTGCCTGTTTGTGCCCATGACATCAGTACTTGAGGCCAAAATGAAACAAAACACTTTTTAAAAAAAGGCAACAAAGGGAAATTAGTTGCGCAGTTTCCACTGAAATTAATGAGCACTTTGTATCTGGATCACTGAGGCTGCACTGAAAACTGCAACCACTGAATGATGGAAGTGGTTTTAATGAGGGCAATCAAAATAATCCTCCAGGCCTTACACAGGGAAAACTCCCATTGCCTTCAATAGGATTTTACCTGAGTGTCAGGGCTCAGTAAAAAATGAACAGCAATCTCAGGATGATGATGTTGATCATTATCAGCAGCAGCAAAGTTTACACCACAGCCATCAGTACTTGATTCATCCAGAAGTGTAATTTATATGCAATATGTCCATATTGCCCCAATATGTCCAAGTGGACACCTGTGTCTCTGAATGCCAATTTTATGTAGGAAAGAGTTCACCATTTAAAAAGCACCTATAAAATACAGTGTAATGTGCAAAGATATTTGCACCTTGTTAGCTATCTGGAACTTGAGGTTGCATGCTGTTCACATTAGGTAGTGCCTGCTTTGATGGTATTTTTAGGTGGCCACTTGTCTGCTGGGAGCTAAAGGAAGCAGCAGTAATATAAGTAAAGCTGGGTGGGAAATTAATTTCCCATCTGAAAACTTTTTGTGAGATTTTAAATGTTTTTCCAGTCCCAAACTCCTGTGAAATGAGCACTTTTCAATGTCTGCCCTGGACATGAGGAAACCTTGCTGGTGAAAGCTGCATCACAATGGCTACATTCTTGCAAACAGTTCCAGTTTCAACATCCCAGCAACTTCATGCTGAATAAAACAGGTCATCAAAATGTTCCTGACTCTCTCTAGTGTAATGATAGTGGCCTCAAGCCCTGTGAAATCAGGGCCCAATTGTGCTAGGTGCTGAACATGCACACAGCAATATTCCTAAAGAGGTGACAATAGAAACAGATGAGAGAGCCATCAGAAGGGGCGTCATCTTCATTTTACAGGGAAAGGATTGAGCCCAAGGTCTTACAGAAATCATATAGCAGAAATGAGAACTCAGCAGAGATGTGCTGAGTGGGTACCCCCCCAGCAACTTGTGCGCAAGAGCAGCCTACAGTTGACTGTAGTTATTTAAATAATTGTATTCCTTCTCTGCCAGTTTCTTTCACAGATAATTTACTCTTGGTAAAGATCAGCCCTGGAGATTAAAAAGAAAAAAGCAATGGAGGGCTGCCCCTGGGACAGGGCTCTTAGTTCTCAGGGCTGTTCCTGCCGTGGCGCGCGGTGACTCAAGTCACTACCCAGCCTCCGAGCTGACGTGCCCGCGGTGCTGACGGAGTGAGTCTCTCTCACAATGGGCCGAGGCCTTTGGGAAGACCTGGGAATGACTGGCTCAGCTTTATCACAGATACCATCCTAGTGACTGGGCCGCTGCCTGGTAAAGGTGAGGTGCGCCCTGTCTGAGAAAAGCAGCAGTCACTGGGGGTGATATGACAGCTCTATTACGTGGCTCCAGGCTGCTTTATTTAGGATTTCCTGGAGGCTGGGCTATTCACACTACACCTTGCGGAGCTGAAATGGCCATATCCAACTGCAGCTTTTCCTGTTTGTTGCTAACTTTGTTCTTCGGAAGTTGAGGCAGTTCCTCCCACCGTCTCAGTTACTGGTAACTCCGTAGTATAAGCCACCTCTTCTGTTTTCTTACGCAACATTCATGCTTGAGTTTTTCCCCTGCTTTTTCTGCCCTTAGGAATCTTTGAGCTCTCTCTGTCTCAGTTACGCCAGCTGTAAAACAGCTATAGTAACGTTCTCCCTCTGCTTTAAGTTTTAATCTAATAAAGCCAACTTCTTGTCTCATTTACAGTGCCATAATTCGAAAGCATTTGCATTGAGGTCAATGGACTAGTCATGGATTTACTCTAGCTCAGTGGTTCTCAACCTTTTCAGCCTCAAGGCACCCCTTACTGGATTTGAGGCACCCCTCCATAACGTTTGTGAATTGAGTGCACTCAAGTTTCAGAAATGAATGTAGAAATTACAGTGCTTTGCCTCCTTGCAGAGGCCGGGCAGTGAAAGTAGCCGATCAGCCGGGCAAGGACAAGCCTGAGACTGCACTTGCCTGCTTATCTGCTCCCTGGTTGAGAATCACCGCTCTAATGTAATGGAGAGCTGACCTTGCCCCACAGTGTACACAGATTTCTCTGCGTGTGGGAGACTCCCTGTAAGGGCTGGGTGTAATTATTCATAAATGCTGGTGGCTGAGCTGGCCTTAAACATGTCACTGGGCACCATTCAGATGTGGGCCGTGGTTTCTCAGCTGAAATCAAAGTCATTTTCCAGACATTAATGGCCTGTTTGTTGTCTAAGAGCCACGCTGGAAATGGTGGAAAAACAGATAAAAGTCACAGCCCAAATGACCTGTTTGATTCTTCGTGGCAAATTGTTCTCTTAAATCAGGCAGCTTGTAAATAGCCACATTAAAAAGATAGAGCAATTAAAAAGGAAAACTGCCCCAAATTCATGTGCTGTTTGCTGGGATGGCTCAAGAATAAAGGTCTGATTCATGGAAGCATCTTTGGCTCCTTTCTTTGGGATTTCTGTATGTTATATATGCAGACAAACAGGAATGTCATTTTTCCAGACTATTTTTTGCATAAATTATATTTGTTTGCTGTTCACCAGCTAACCCAGGCTTGACCCTTCTAATCCCCATTATGTCTTTCTTTGCTTCAAAACAGCGTGCCCAGTCCTGTTCCCCCAGATTTCAGCAGGAGCACGGAAAAGCTTTCCTATCCTGGTAGACATCTAGGAAGGGCCATAATCTTGGAAGAAGCTAAATGTATGTGCCCAGGGTGGATAACCCGGGCACTAGTATAGCCTCTGTGGGAACAGAGCAACTGCCATAACAAGTCAGGGTGGTGGTGCACCAGGTTTAGCAGGCTGAGGAGTCCCAGGGCACAATGGTCTAATGATTCAAATGATGGTTTAGGACCTCAGGGACTTGCTAAAGTTCCCCCTTTTGCCACAGAGACACATTGAGGAAGTTCTTTCATTGCTCTGGGTCATGGTTTCCGCAATGGGGGTTATAACCTTACCCTAGCATGAAGGGTTGTTCTGAAAAAAATCTGCTTTAAGGACTGTCAGGCTCTCTGAATCTATGCTGACGGAGTCAATGCAACTCCTTGAGCGACTCAGGAATGTACAAGCGGTATTGTGGTGAACAGTTAGGAACTAAGCTGTTCATAAGGTAAGTTTTTCCTATCCCCAGGCAGTTAATAATCAGCTTATGCTGTGAGGCATAGAGTTCACAGTCCTTACTGAAATAAATTATATATGTCATGTAACTGTGGATGGCTCAGTCTGTTTAGAGGCTCAGCACTTTTTGAACCTGAGGCTCATGGACTAAGTGATAGGCTACACGGGAGTCGTGACTTCCACAGATCAGTCATGCGCTGTATAAAGAGCAGTCCCTTTACAGGTCATTGCACCCATCATTCTTCTGGCAGCTTGTACAAAAAGTCAGATTGCTAAACCTAATGGGGAATCCCTGAGCCTGAAAAATGACAGACAGAACAAGTCCTTCCAGACACAACTGAGCTCTTCCCAGTGCCGAGATGAGCTTTTTGCTACTACGTTTTAGTATATTAATCACATCCTCTATCAACCCCAATGACTGGCAGGCACTTCAAAGTTTACCACTGCAGTTCTCACTCCAACTCTAAGTGCTCACTGTCTGCGTTTCCTTCTAGGTAACCTTCAATGAAACACTCACTTCTGGTGGAACCACTCATTGCTTTCTGCACGCTTTCTTGCTGCCTCTGTGACATCATGGAAAATTAGGTCACATAAAATAAGATCTCACCCAAAGCTTCACTCAAAACTCAGGCAGCATTAAATATATTGGACCACATCCTCTTCCAATTATTTGGTGCCAAAGTGAACTTATATGTCTAGGTATGATCATGTTTCATTTTGCTTAAGTCCATTAAAGCATCTAGGGAATAGCATGCTGTCATCTTAGCCTTGACATTGAGTCACAAGATGGTAGGAAGGAAGAGAAGGACCCTCAACCTTTTGTGCTTGCTGTTTTCTAGGAATTTGACTAGGGTAGCATAGGGTCACATGTACCCAGGTTCACTTAGACGCTTAGCCAGTGGACTAGGATGTGACCCATAGTGTCTGGGACAAATCAGAAATGCAAAACTCTAAAACTCTTGGTTCAGAGATGATACTTTTTATTAGACCAACCAAGAAATTTGCAAAAAAAAGATCTCTTTTTGTGATTTCTTAGTTGGTTTGATAAAAGGTATCATCTCTGAACCAAGAGTTTTAGAGTTTTGCATTTCTTTTTGTCTCAGACCAACACAGCTACCAAATACATCCCTGGGACAAATCATTATACTTTATAAAAGGGAATATATCATGTTATTCTATGCTGATTTGTGCCAACTGTAGATTTGGCCCAGGCTTTGGTTAACTCTTGTTAAATTACATTCTGTTACAGAGATGTTCTGTTCTAGTGAACTCAGCATGAAGTTAGGAAGTAGGAGGTGCCGATTTCTAATCTTACCTTTTGCAACGGCTGACTTGGACCTTTCATAGATCTCATAGATTTTAGGGTCAGAAGGGACCTATTAGATCATCCAGTCCGACCCCATGCCCTGGGCAGGAAAGAGTGCCCTCAATCGGTCCTTGTAGGGTTTTTCCCATAGGCCTTTAAGCAGATGGGTGGCTCTCCTTTCCAGTTTATCTACATCCCTCTTGAAGTGTGGCACCCAAAACTGGACTCAGTACTCCAGCTTCGGCTTGACCAGTGCCACATAGAGGGGAAGTATCACCTCCCTAGACCTGTTTGTGATGCACCTACTTATGCAAGAAAGAGTGTGATTAGCTTTACTTATTGCTTCATCACATTGGTGACTCATGTTCATTTTGGAGCCGACTACAACTCCGAGATCCCTTTCCGCTGTTGCGCTACTTCGAGCGGTGCCTCCCAGGCTATAGGAGCGTTGATGATTCTTCCTCCCTAGGTGCAACACGTGGCACTTATCTTTGTTACACTGCATCCTATTCTGTTCCGCCCACTTCCCCAGCCTGTCCAAATCTGCCTGGATTTGCTCCCTGCCCTCTAGTTTGTGTACCTCCCCCCATAGTTTGGTGTCATCTGCAAACTTGGACAGAGTGCTTTCCGCTCCCTTGTCCAAGTCACTAATGAAGCTATTGAACAACACCAGTCCCAGGACAGAGCTCTGGGGGACTCCGCTGCTGACATTTCTCCAGGTAGAAACCAACCTGTCCACCACCACTCTCTGTGGTTCAGTTTTCCTGTTTATAGAATGGGAACACTTACCAGAGAGGGAGACATCAGGTGGAAGTGCTTTGAGATCCTTGGGTTACAGAGAGGTAAACAGTTATTTATTACTGACTGTGGTTCATATGACACAACTGATCACGTGTGTGTGTAAGTGCATGTAAAATGTGGCCCACAGAAAGAACAGGGGGAATTACTACTACTGATATCCGGTTGTCAAGTGACAGCAGCAGCTTAAAGGCAAGAGTAGTAGAGCTGGCTACTCCTGCAAGTGTGCACCATCTACCCAAGGCCTTGCTGTTATCAGGCACAGGGCATACAACAAGGATGTGGTAGGGCCCAGATTCTTAAAGTTTTAGGTGCCTAAGTGCATAATTTATGTGCCACTTACTTTCACACCACTACTCAGCTGCCAGCAAACCTTGTAACTGCCTACATCCCTGAGGCCTATTGGTGTCTGCCAGTTGGCACCTGCAAAGCAGCTAAAGTGCTAGTGTTGCCCCGCAGCCAGCTGGTTGCTCTGAGCACTTATGCAAACTGAAACCCTGGCTCCAAACTAGGCAAGGGCACACTTATCTCACCAGGGTGGCCTCAACCTGCAGGCCTACCAAGGGCATAGAAAGATGCAGAGTTTTTCTTTCACTCATATGCCCGCTCAGCTGCTTGGGAATCCTTCCCTGCCCACTCCTACCTGGCTCTTCAGCATTTAACTCCTGGCTTAGGCAGCTCCCAGATCAGCAGGCCTGAAAATCCCTTTCTTAGTAACTAACCCTCCCCATACTTTATATAAGGTGCCTAGGCAGGTTAGTCGCTTGGGGCTGGGGATTGCACTGGATGTCAGTTGGCCAGCAGGCTGCAATGCTGGGTCAGGCCACAGCTAGGTACCATTAAGGATCTGGGCCCAGGTCCTTTGTATGTGACATCTGTCTGTGTGGGCAATATTTAGCTCATAACCAGCTCCCAGAGCCAGAATACCCATTTGCTGAGTAATGCAGTACGTTCTGGCACACAGAGTGGCCTCAGAGAGAAAATGCCTCAGGAGATGCAAAATAATGAGCAGTCTCCTGAATGCCGCCCCTGTCTGGCTGCAAACCTAGTTCGATCGCATATGTGCACATTTGTGGATAAGTGAGAGACTGCAATTTCCCCTCCTACACACACACTTCCACTTTCACTTCACATTTGGGTGCCGGTACTGTAGATCCCCAGCACTAGCAATAAATAAGCACCTCCATTACTGACCATTAAATGGCTGTGGTGTGCATTCAGCCTGTCTGCATAAGCACTTTTGGGTTTCTTTTCACCAGAGCTTTTATGGCTGCCTGTTTTTCATAATGTCACCTGTGTCATGATATCCTGGTCTGTTGCATCACATGTCTCCATAATTAGATAAGAAAAAACCAAGAAAGGTAGAAAATAGCATCAATTCAGATTGCAGCTAGAAACCTAGTCATATTTACATGGGACCTGATTCAAAACCCATTGGAATTGATGGGAGGGCTATTGTAGACATCACACCATGATGATTATTAAAGCATGCCATATCGAGGCCTCTTTGTGTAAGGCACTGTTTAAATCATAGCAAAAAAACCAAACAAAAAAACCCCTTCCCTGCCCTAAAGGACTTTTTGTAGTCTAAACAGACAAGACAAAGTGTCAGAGGAGAATCAGGGGCACTGGAAAGGGAAGTGATTTGCTCAAGTGAAGTGATCTTTGCAGAGAAGGGAAGGGAACTCACAGCTCCTGGGCACCAGTTCAGTGCTCTTGCTACTACACCACACTGCCCTCCCTTTAATGTGTCTATCTGCAATTATGAGGTAGTTTCAATTAGCGCAGATCTTGACTGGTGAGAGGAACAGAAGCTTCAGTTGCACCCCCCACTCTGAACTCTGGGGTGCATTCACACTATTGGGAGGTAGTTGATTTTCCATAACTGTCACGACGAGCAGAGGGTATACAGTTGATTGCTGACTTTCCAGGGATAAGGTACCCTCTCTGGCACTGAACTTGCAAACTGAACCCCACAGGAGGATGCCTGTGTCCATGCAGACTCATTGATTGCAAGGTGCAGACATCTGTAGCTTCTAGGATTAGCATCATGGTTACTTTGCAGTGGGTTTGGCATAGTGTCAGTAGCAGCATTAGAGAAAAATAGTTCATTCCAATAGTGTGGCCTAAAGGCAAAAAGGTGTGACCATGGAATTAGTTTAAGGCGAAGGAGACTGGGAAATTAAGTATAAAAAATGGGCTCCAGTGCAGGGTAATATTTTGCCAAGGATGAGCAATGCAAAACAAGTTTTTCCTGGCTTGGAACCACAAAGGAATATGCAAGAAGGTAAAGGACACATTCATTCATTCTCCAAGAATCCTCAAAATATAACATGCTGTTTCTGCTGCTGCTTTTTTCCTTCAAGTTTGAATAACAAATGGATTATGAGAGATAGATGTTTATATGGGTTTGGAAGCTAAATTAGAGGTTTTGTGATTAGGCACCAAAACAGGTATTGGAAAACAGTACATTCAGCTGCTGGCTTCTGGCTCTGCTACAGACTCCTTGTGCGAGCTTGGGAAAGTTACTTAACCTTTTTGTGCCAGAACTGCTTATGTATAAAAGAAGGATTATATTGTTTCCTTTGTCTGATGAGCTGGTAGCTGTCAGGGCAAAGACTGTTTCTTATCATATATTTATACAGCACCCAACACAGCAAGGCTTTGATCTTAGTTGGGGCCTTTTGATGCTACTGTAATATAAATAACCACTGAGCTATTGCTATATTTTGTCACATGTACGGCAGCTGGGGGAGAGCGGGAGACTGAGGGAGCGATCTGCCACCCTGACCCATCAGACTGTGAGGTCTGCTGCCTCCCGGGGCCCGTATCCGGGATGTAGCTAAGAGGATCCCAAAACCTATCCAGGCCCTCTGACCACTACCTCATGCTCCTCATCCATGTGGGCACAAATGACATGGCTCAGAGCAATCCTAGCCAGGTCATGAAAGACTACAGGACTCTAGGAGCGGGGCTTAAAGGGTTGAGGGCGCAGGTGGTTTTCTCCTCGATCCTTCCCATTACAGGTCGGGCATAGGAGGGTGAGAAGAGTTCAGGAAGTAAACACAAGACTGTGGCACTGGTGCCATCATGAAGGCTTTACACAAATGCCAGGAGCCTGGGCACAAACAGGAGGAGCTGGCCCTACTCCTAAACAGTAATGATTACGATTTCATAGGGATAACAGAAACCTGGTGGGACTCCACCTATGACTGGACCACAGGTATAGATGGAGATACCTTGTACAGGAAACAAGGAAGGGTGGGGGTGTAGCTCTCTATGTCAAAGAGCAATACACTTTCCTACAGGTGGAGACTGGCAACTAAGGAGGGCGATTTGAGACCCTTTGGGTAAGAATAAGGGGCGAACGTGGTTAAGGGAATATAACGGTAGGAGTCTACTACAGACCTCCTAATCAAGAGCAAAAACTTGACCACAAGTTCACCAGGGAACTGGCTGAGGCTGCACGCTCTCGGTGCATGGTTGTCATGGGCGACTTTAACTACCTGGACAGCTCATGGGAAGAGCACTCAGCCAAATCCTACCAGTTGCAATGCTTCCTCACAAGCATTGCCAAGCTTTATTTGTCTCAAGAAGTCTATAGACCGACAAAGGGCAAGGTGTTGCTGGACCTGGTACTGGCCAAAGGGGAAGATCTAGTCAGCGACCTGAGAATCGAAGGGAAGCTTGGAGACGGTGAGTAACTCATGCTCACTTTTTCTATTCACCTGTACTCTACAATGTACTTATAAGTGAGCTGGACTTGGGTGTTATAAGTGGACTGGCTAAGTTTGCTGACAACACCAAACTATAGGGAAATGCAGCCACCCCAGAGGATAGGCTGGCAATCCAGGTTGACCTGAACAGGCTTACAAGGTGGGCAGACCAAAACCTGATGGCATTCAATACTGAGAAATGCAAGGTGCTCCACCTTGGGAGAAAGAACCCCCACCACGCTTACAGGCTCGGCAGTGCTACCCTAGCTAGCATTGCGTCTGAAAGGGACTTGGGGGTCATGACTGACCACAAGATGAACATGAGCCACCAATGCAATGCTGCAGCTGGCAAAGCAAAGAAAACTGTCCTGCATCTTCTGATGCATCTCAAACAAGACCTGGGAATTCATCCTCCCACTTTACTTGGCCTTTGTGAGGCCACTGCTGTAATACTATGGCCAGTTTTGGGCTCCGCAATTCAGAAAGGATGTCGAGACCCTCGAGAGAGTCCAGAGGAGAGCCACACAAATGAGTAGAGGACAAGAGAGCAGACTTATGAGGAGAGGCTGAGAGACATGCAACTCTTCAGCCTGGAAAAGCGTAGGCCCAGGGATGACTTGGTGACAGCCTATAAGTATATAAGGGGTGTGCACCGGGAACTGGGAGAACGTCTGTTCACCAGGGGACCCCATGGGAAGACTAGGTCCAATGGTCACCAGCTCTTGGAAGACTGTTTCAGCCGGACATAAGGAAAAACTTCTTTATCATCTGAGTCCCCAGGGCCTGGAATAGACTCCCCCCACAGAGATGGTGCAAGCACTTACTCTGGATACCGCTAAGGATGCCTATCTTGTTGGGATCATTTGATCCCTGCTGACTGCCTGCCCTTTGGGCAGGAGGCTGGACACGATGATCTTGCAAGGTCCCTCCCTGCCCTAATGTCTATTAAATCTATGAAGTCTATGAAAAATGGCTGCCCAATGTGAAAAAGCCATGAGAAACCTCCATTAAGCATTAAACTAATGTACCAACAAATACAAGGGAATCTCTCTTAATTCCTAAGTCATCTCGAGGTTTCTTTCTCAGTGTCACCATACTTTTGACATAAAGGTCTAATTCAGTTTGTGATTCTGTGGATTTTGCAGAAGATGTGAAATATGGGATTGTATGAGAAATCAACTTAAAAAAAATTAATACATAATAAAATGCTGGCTCCCCAGTGGGTGCCTCACAGCCTGCCTGGGGTGGGTGGGAGAAAGACAGGTGGCACAAAGGGCAGCAGTTCCCTCACTGAGGGCTGCTCCACCTGGCTCCAGCTACACACAAGATGACAGCTGTCCCCTTGTCCCTCCTCCATCCACCGTGGTGTAGGTGCCTATGTTAATGGATTATTTTTATAAAGGTAAGCATAAATCAGTATTCCTAAACTTTTTGTACAACTCTACGTATAATTTACTTTGTTGTGTATCGTGTATGAGCACATCCAGAAAATATCTTTGGCATTTGCTATTTATACCATGATCAGCTCATGAAAATTGTTTAGTTTTTCTGTGATTTAAGTAGACCCCTATCTTGACATTAAGAAAACGTGAGCCATGAAAGAACCACAGAAGCTTCAAAGGCGGCACTGGGCTTGGATGCCAGTCAAGCGATCCTCTATGAGATTATGGCCGTGGAAAGTAAGCTATTTCTTCAGGCCTAGATTAATGCATTGAGATTAACAGATGAGTTATGGACATAGGTGACAATCTGTTTGCTGAGTTTGAGGCCAGATGCTTTTGTATAGAAACAATCCGCTACAATTCTCTGAATTCGCTTGGATCCCGTACTCAGCTTAATTCCTGTTCCTTCCCAGCTTGAAATGATTACTTGAGAAAGTCAAACATAAAGTAATTGGGAAAGAGCAATCCTGACTGGCTGTTTCTGGTTTAGGGTGTACAAGGCTCTGATGCTCAGAGAGAGTAATACATGATCTTCTCCTGTCAGTGAACAAGCTCTGTTCCTTTAGCTCTCGTGGCAGTTTGTGCATCCGCAAGGCTTTTTGTGCACTTGCAGGTGTTGTTATAATTGTCTGTGTCTATTATCTGCAGAACAGTAATTCTTTAAATGCCCAGTCACCTTGCTTGAAAACAAATGCAAGTTGAATATCAATACAGAAGCCCCCATTGCAAGTCCTGCTGGCAGATTCCTCAACTTCTAAGCTTCCTTTATACTCCATAATCAAGGGATTGTTTCAAAGGGGAGAATAAATCCTGCCAATATTGCTTGCTCCAAGCCTCAAAGGCACAGTTGGAACCATATTTTCATGCACCCCATGCAGGCACAGATTGCTGGGAAGACGTTCTCAAAAACAAAAGGCCTGAAGTCATATCATTATGCTTCTTTCTCTTGCTAGCTTCCAGATTGAAGCCATCCACAGTAACGACACCAGCCTGTAAACGAGGCCGGTGCCAACACCGAGAGAACTGGGAAGTGCCTAAGTCCTAGATCAGAGCTGAAGCGAGTCTAAAGGTACCTCTCAAATGTTTATCCTTATACTACTGGGTGTTATGTCCTTTTTATTTATCCTCTGTCCATCTTGTTCATTTAGACTGTAACCTCTTCCAGGCTAGATGCTGTCTCCTGTGATATGACTGCAGAGTACACAGCACAATGAGACCCCGGCTCATGAACAATAATTCAGTATTTTCTAAAATACTCAGTATGAACTCACTATTTTCTGAATTTATTTTCTTTGGCAAATGTCAATACACTTCTACATTTAAAGGGGCAACAGCAGGAGTTAGGACAAATTTTCTAAAATAATTTGTCCTTGTTTTCTGACAGGCTTGAGAGCCAGTTGAATGCTTTGTTCTAAATGTAACACATACAGTAAAAGTTTCAGTTACACCTAAACAAGGGTTTTCTGGATCAAGTCCTCATTTATTTTTGAACAGATTAACTACTGTGTTCATTTAATCGAGCAATTATGTTAATTTTACTAACAAATTAATAAACAAGAAATAAAACAATTAATAAACAAGAAATAAAACTAACAGAGGTGCAGAATTTGTTTGAAAATATATCTGAGTTAATAATATATTAATTATTATCATACTATTATATATTTGAGTCAAATAATATTTGAGTTAATACTCAGATGGGAATTGTCAGCTGCTGAGCAGTTTGAAAATCTGGCTTTTATTTAAGTGCCTTGATGAGAGCTGAACTCTTTTGGAAATGTGAACCGGCATTCATAGATTAAATGAGTTCATGTTTGGACAAGGATTTCAACATGCAACATACTTTAAGTGCTAAGACAAAGCAGTAACTTTATTCATAGCAGCCTATCAGAGGTGTTTGTTGATCAATATAATAATTAAAGATGATTTGTTCCTTGACGAAAATGTGATGAAAAGTAAACATGATTCTGATTTTATCAAAATTTCAGAGATGGGGATTATTAAAAAAAACAAACAAAAAACCCCACAAAAAACGAAGAATGATTTAACCAAAAAGGAATTTTTTGCTCAAATTTCCATTTTATCGAAAGGTTATTTTCTGTAAAAAAATGAATAGTAATGACAAATATTCAACAGAAAATTCTTAATGAGCTCTGCTGCTAACACTTCCCACATATAGGACTTCTAATTTTCAGACATTGGACTGAAATGGCTGAAGCCTGGTCTGCACACAAGTTTATATACCACTTAGCTGAATAAGATATGCTGATGGGAACACCTTTGCAACAATACTACTATGTCAGTCCTAGGAAAATTTAACTACTATATATCTGTTTGTAACCTGATATAGCTATGGCAGTCTAATAATTGTATTTAGACTTATCCTGAGTGCATATTATCTCTTTCATGTGTGTCGTGTGAACTAACCTACCCACAGCTCATTTTTGTGCTGTGACCCTCACATGGCATCTGATCACCTCTGCACTTTCTCCTTGCCCCCCTGCTTCTGCTTAAGCCTTGAATTGAAAAACATCCGATGTCCTTGCTTTAAGAGCTGAATGAGTCCTGTTGACTTGGGTAGGTGTTAGGCATATCCTCATGCTCCAGACAGGGAGGCAATTAGGATAATTAGTGAACTAATCTCTCTCTCTCTGTCTCTGACTTGTGTGCGAGTGGGTTGACTCTGCCAAAAACTCTGGTCTGCTCTCAAGGGTTAGCTGACAAAAGAAAGCACACGCCTGTAAGCCAGATGTGCACAGCAAGATGAGGGCCATCACCAGGCCATCTGCAGCACATGCCACGTGCCAGCTGCTTGATTTAGAACAGGTAGGAGAAGGGGGCGTGATGGTGGTCAGGGTAAGGCCGCAGTACAATTTGCAGGCAACGTGAAGGTTTCTTCCTTCTTTCTTCTAGCCCTGTTTTCTGTCTTTGGCTGCTCTTTCCTTCCTCCTGAATGGGAAGGAGACTGCATTCGGTAAAGACCCAGGCAATCACTTTAATGCGATTCATTTAGGCACTAAACAATCTTTTTGCATGTCATGAGGAGCACTAGCTCATCTGGTTTGTTTCCTCGTTTACGAGTGGAAGAGGCAATGGGAGACATGTACCTCAACCCTGGGGGCCTCCATCATCCTGGGTTCATGATGTAACGTCCCTGTTGTCCATGTGGCATAGAGGTATAATTAAGGCACTGGTGTAGCAACTCAAGCACTGCATGTTCCAGCATTGTTTGATCCCCGCTTAATAGCAGGCAGAAAGAATTGTCTTACGGTTAGAGCATGAGGCTCTAGCTTGGGACATCTGGGTTTTACTCATGCCTTTACCACAGACTCACTGGGTTTGGCTCTTTGTTGTCTGGCCATTTACTGTGCAAAGGAGGTGTAAAATGCTTCCAGATGAGAAGCCTGCTCACTTCAACATAGACTGTGCATGTCACAGGGTGCAAATTGGAGGCAAGTCAGTCTCACAGTGTGACTTTCCCGTCTTTCCACCTCTGTTTTCTCCTCCATAGTAGGGAATAGATGTTATTTACCCAAAAATCCACACAGTGGTGCTGGGGTTTCATTCAGGTGTATCTGAAAACTATTTGGGGATGTTCAGCTGGGGAGAAGAGAGCCGCTATCAATTCTTATACTTTTTGAGGGAAAGCATTCAAGTCCTGAGCTGGGAGTATCAGCGGTTCATAGCTTCTGGCACCAAGAGTGGGTTGGTCTCCTTCCACCCTTAATGGTGCTGTTTCATTTTGGACCATGGGGGCTGGTCAGTGAAATAGCAAAGACTAAGGGCCGTATGCTTAGTTGGTTTAACTCTGAGGAAACTACTTTGATTTACACCAGCTGAGGATGTGGCCCATTATACATAGGAGACTCATGACTCTTCCCAAGGTGATGACTAAAACCAATGCCAAAATGCCTCTGGGATGGATGAAAGCTGGGGCCCATACTCTAGTGTCAAAGGCCTTTTATACACATGACAGACTTCTGCTCTGATGTGTGCTCATTAGCATGCGTAGGAGCAGACTCGTCTCCTGTGAGTCTGCTGGAGCATGCTAGATGGCGTGTATTCAGCGTCACGTGTACTCAGTGTCCCTGTGTTTCAAAATGGTAGTGGGGGTGCTTTAACTAAAGCTCATTGAATAAAGTGCCCCCACTGCCATTTTGGAGTGTGGGACACTGAATAAGCCTGACACCTTTGAACAACGCCTTTAAAGTGCCCCCCCACCCCTGCCCCAAAGCATGTGGATAGACACCCAAAGTGGAAAGCATCACAGGTGATGAGGATGCATGAATAAGCATGTGACATCATGTAGGACATTAAAAAATACACATTTTCCAATGACCATGTCCATCACAGCACATCAAGCAGAACTCCCATTGGCTCTAAAGGGACATTAGCATGAGTAACAGCTGCTGGGCTTCACCATTACAAATGTAAGACTCTACTTCGCTCCAAGTGGCATCAAAGGGAGTTTTGCAAGCACTCAGGGCCACCCAGGGTCAGGCCCATTGGGTCTTTTCCTGCTCCCTCTCAAGTGAATGGAACTGAGTTATGAAGAGGATCAAAATGATTGAGTTGATCCTCTGAGGAGCTGAGCACCCTCATATTAATTGATTTCAGCTTTTAGGGTCAGGCCCTGAACACTCAAAGGCCTAAGGGATGGGTATTAATTAAAACATATGGGCACTAAAAAAAAGGAACAGTAAACATTTATTTGCCTTGTGCTCAAGAGCCCTTAAAAACGGAAAACTAATCTGTCCCTGCAATGTCTAATGCTGATATTTATTTTGGAGGCACTGTCTTTAATTAGGATGTTGATTATCAATGCTTATTCATTAAATGTTGATAGAACACATGGTACTATGCAAGAGAGGAAATACATGGCCCAGCTGTGAGCAGCGTATACACTGTGGTTTTGGATAACACACTCCAGGTTTCTCATTCAGAAAGGTGGTCTTGCGGTTAAAGCACTGAGCTGAGACTCAGGTGATTGGTGTTGAAGCCCAGTCCTGTCAGAGACTCCCTTTTTGATCTTCGGTTTGATGTTATTCTCCCTGTGCCTCAGTTCTGTATCTGAACTATGAGGTAGTACTTTTTTTCCACCTTGATTGCTATCTTCTTGTGGCAAGGGTGGTCTCTGCCTGCCCGTATGTACCCCAGCAAAATGGGGCTGCAATTTCAGCCCAGGCAGGCGAGGCTATAAAATAATACCTAATATAATACTATATTTAAATAACTTCATGTTACAGAGCACTTCAGAGAGACATCTTGTTTGCAGCTGCCATTTAAGTTATCCTGGAGCCACGGGAGGAGCTGCCCACATTGCATACTGGTTGCTGGATACATGCCATTCTCAAGGCGCTCAGATTTGAAAGGGCCTTTTTATCAAAGCCCAGCAGGCTGGACTTCTTCCCGAGAGTATGGAGCCCTGTAACCAATTTCCTGAATGAAAACATCTAGGAGTACAGTACATGCCTTATGACTGAATCAAACAGGTAACGGGGATTCATGCCACCTGTTGTCACTTGTTTCTTTGTAATTTAGACGGAGGGTGTGCAGAAGGTTTTGGGTTAAATTTGTGGATCCGCACCTGTGGTTTAGGACCTGAGCTGGGTCAAGAACTTGGAGGGGGCTATTTTCTGGTTCTGATTCAAATGTGCCCCAAATCTCAAGAAAATAGAGACGTTGTCCTCAGATGAAAGATAGAAGATAATATCTACAAAGCTATCCAGGCATTTTCAGAAATGTCACGGCACATAGGTGCAAATGATATCAAGGGCAGTTAGGTTAATCTCAAAACACCAATTAAGTTCTTACCTACATCTTTAGGTGTCTAAATACCTTTAAAAACTGGCTGCTAGTAAGCTTTTCAGAAGTGTTTAAGTGAGTTTGGTGCCTCCCTACTAATTTTCATTGGGGCTAGACATCTAACCCACTTAAGATTTTAGACAATCTTGCTAGGTACCTATTTGTGCTCTCATATGCCAAAAATTGTGGAAATCTGACCTTACATGCATTTTTGTAATTGGAGTTTATGGATCTAGGGATAGGCTATTAGATTAGGGGTGCACACCTCAAACTTTCTTGAGTGAAGGTGCACTTTTCAGTGGAGGCCACCACTAGTGAGATCTGTTCTGGTCAGATGCGAGCCCTCAGCTTGTTTCCAAGTGGGGAACTGAATCACACATGTAGGCACGTGTCCAGATGCATGAATTGCTGTGCAGCAAGGACACAGGACTTGCTGCTTTGCTTTTCAAATCCTTTGTCACTTAATAAATTGGGTTTAATAAAGAAGCATGGCAGGCCACTGAAGTTGCTTTGGCTGACTCCATGCAGCTTGTGGACCATATGTTCTGCGCTCTTGGGTCAGATGCTACAACCATGGAGACTGCAGAATGCCCCTCTAGACAAAAGTTATTCACTGAATAATTTCTTCAAAAATATTCTTGGTCTAGAGCCTGCTCCTACTGTTTATTTTTAATACCCAGTATGCTAAATGCAGCTGATTCATATGCTCCCTGTTCCCTGTTTGGTTAACAATAATCCTTAAGTGTGGATATCCAATAACAAACTTCTTTTTCAATTCAAAATTCATTTTCTGTCACTATTCTGCAGTATTGGTTTAAAATGAGCCCTTTCTGAGTGTTCCAGCGAGGAAGCTGTTCTCCAAGAGTATTGCCAGGAAGTGACTGCAAGGTCATCCACTCCCTCCATATCCACTTCTTATATTAATTCCTACTCTCGTAATATCAGAATGGGGGTGAGGCGACTTTACTTAACAACTCAAATGGACATTTGTGCTTGCGCCCAGTTAGACTTTAGGGGCTAGTGCCAAAAAAGAGTCCTAGGTACCCTGACACTGAGCATTTCATCACCTGACTTCTGAGCTTTGGCTTGTGAGTAGAATCCAGCACCCGGTGTTAGGCACCAGGGCTCCTGATGCAGTGTCTGTGGGGAGTTTTGCATCTCTCAGTATGATGCACAAGGGTAATATGCTGAGTTGCTGAGAGCTGGCCAGCAGGGAAGCACTGAGCACATTTCTCAGGAGTGGTGGGAAGGACGTGCCCACACTCAGGAATTGTAGCTCAGCACCTTCTCCTATGGGATGTGGTTACTTCCATTCTCTTCGGAGCAAGGATCTTATTTTTCCTTTGAAAGCAGACCAGGAGGCGATGGTTTAGTTCCCTGGGGACCCAAGAGCTCACTGCTTAGAGAAAGCTGTTTAAACTGCTCCACTGAAAATAAAAATAAAACCACAAGGTTAACGCACAGAACTGTCTATATGCTGTAGTATTGCAGAAAGGACCTGTAGGATTACTGTGGACCGAAAGCGGAATATGAGCCAGCAGTGTGCTCATTTCCAAAAAAAGCCAACAGCATAGTGGGTTGTATTAACAGGAGTGTCACTTGCAAATCAAGGAAGTGCTTCTTTTGCCCTATTCATTCAGCTCTGGTGAAGCCTCACCTAAAGTACTGTGTCCAGTTTTGGGCCCCACAGTTCAAAAAAGATGTGGACAGATTGGAAAGAGTCCAGCCGAGAGTGAGAAAAGTGATTGGATACATGGGAGACATGATTTATAAAGAAAGGCTGAAAGAACTGGGATTATTTCGGCTGGAGAAGAGAAGGTGGCAGGTGGGTGCGGGGTGTTGATTGCAGTCTTCACATGCCTGAAGAGTGATTATAAAGAGGATGGATATAGTCTATTCTTTGTGGCTGCAGGGGACACGATAAGGAGCAATGGTCTCAAACTGCAGCAAGGAAATATAAATTGGAGATTAGGATGAACTTTCTCACTATGCGGGTGGTATAGTCAGGCTACCTAGCAATCTCCATCACTGGAAATTTTCAAGAGCGGCTTGGACAGACAGTTGGGGGGGATGGTTTAGTCAGGGATGATCCTGCCTTAAGCAGGGGGCTGGACTAGGTAAACTCATGAAGTCCCTTCCAGTCCTACCTTCCTACAATCCTATGAATTAGGACAGAAAGTCAAAGTAAAGGGCACCTGACTTCCTAGGGCACTCAGCTGGGAGTGCAAAGTCTCACTCCTAGGACAGTTTGTATATTTTGCATGGAGCAGGGACTTGTTCCCCAGCCCCAGTGAGGGACATAACCACAAGCTTGAGGTTGCTTTATCTCTGGATCAATAAATCTTGATCTTTTCTGCACAGAACAACTTTAAAAAGGAGGGGTGGAGAGTGTCCTGCTCAGAATAACTTAGTGGCTAGGGCTCTAGAGCAGGCAGATGGGAGAATTTAACCTGGGTCTCCCACATCCTGGGTGAGCACTCTAACCATTAAGCTTTTGTATATTTAGGATTGGCTGCCTTAGTCTCTGGCTGTGTTTTAAAAGAGAGGCACTTGTCCCTGTACTCTATGTGGAGCCAGATCTGGTTCCAAATTTGCTCCCAGGATTTGCCGGTAGCAAAAAAAACCCCGGCATAAAAAGTGGCGTGTGATAGGTCTTTTCAGAGCACATCTACCACATTCATCTCAATGGCAGGGAGGTGGAAGAACCCATATCATGGTCAGGTTAGGCATAAAATAGCAGCCAAGTTGTTCAGCCTTGTGAAGAATGAGGCGCTTCTGGACCGGTGCAAAACAGTCTTATAGGTACAAAGCTGAGGTGCCTGTGAAGCTCAGGCAGCATCTGACTGGGAAGTTTTGCAATCACAGGGCGCATCCAGATGTGCAGGCACATGCGGTTTGTGGCCCCTCAAACCTCTTTGTGGTGCCACAGACTGCAAGTGGTGAATGTTAAAACATGCCCAGTGTTGCAGATTTGCAGCTTGAAGCCAAAATGCGCTCCCAGGATTTGCCGGTAGCAAAAAAACCCCCGGCATAAAAAGCTGCACAACACATGTGCAATGAGCATGTACTGGCGCACACAGAGGCTGGGTTGTTCAGAGCAACACTCTGGCTGCCGACCTGTCCTCCATGCCGTCCAACCTGTGCCTCTGCTGCTCCAGGCCACCAGGTAAGACTGCCAGGGCCAGGAGGAGCTGTGCCTGGAGAGCCAGGAGGAGCTGCGCAAGGGCAGTTTGCCCATTGCTGGACAGTTTGTCCCGCAACAAAGCACACGTGCAAGGGTGTGGGCTGCAGCAATTTGTGCTGGACAGTTTGTCCCGCAACAAAGCACACGTGCAAGGGTGTGGGCTGCAGCAATTTGTGCTGGACAGTTTGTCCCGCAACAAAGCACACGTGCAAGGGTGTGGGCTGCAGCAATTTGTGCTGGACAGTTTGTCCCGCAACAAAGCACACGTGCAAGGGTGTGGGCTGCAGCAATTTGTGCCGCACGCCCTGCGTGTCTGCCTGCAGCCACAGTTTTGGCCTTAGGAGCCTGCGTTCTGCCTACAGCCCAATCTCGGTACCTGTCTCTTTTCTTGGATTTGTCCCTTTGTGCCTTACAAAATGAATAAAAGCCATTTCCAAAGCTCAAAAATCCCGAGGGGCTGATACCAAACCCACCCATCCTGCAACTGCCTGGAGAGAGGCTTTCACTGCTGATTACACGTAACAGAAGTTTAATCTTAATGAGTCTGTAGTGTGTGAAATCCCATCTGGTCACAGTGGCCTTACTAGCTTCCTATCTACACTGCTGCAGCAACAGTGTCAGAACCTAGCTTACAGCTTGCCTTTTGCCACTACCCCTGGATCACTGTCCTGACCACACCCCCTTCCTATTTGAATGGGCGGCCCTGCTAGGAACATTATGGTATTTCCATCCTCTTTAGCTCTAGTGCAGAGGATTTCACCAGGTATTTGGAAAGAGACCCTAGACAAGTGTGGAGAGCTGTGGAAGACACGACTTTTTCTCTGGTCTTTCAGACAAGTAGTAAGTGACGGTGGGGAAGGGATTCTGTGCTAAACTCTACTGTGGGTTGCTCTCTGCCAATATTGATTTCCAGAATATTGCTAAGCTCCTAGTGATCTTCTAGGGAATTTACTTTTTCTGCAAACACCGTATCCCAGCTGACGAACTCAACATATTCGCTGATCACAGATGGGGGTAATTTAGGGTTTTCTAACCATTTGAAATGATGCTTCCTTTAAAAAGTAGGTTTTATATAGAAAATGTTAAAGATAATGTTACCGCTTTCCTTGTCTTGAATTCATTGTTTCTTGGCTTTCTCAGCAATACTGTGATAGATTAAAATTAAAGGCATGCTGAAGTTGTTGATTTTTTTTAATTTTTGGTCCAAAATTTATGGGGGGGGGGGCGTTTCTAGTTGCTCTGCCCTACAGAAGAAGCAGCAGCAAAAATGCTTAGTGTTAGATCCTCTGCTGGTGTAAAGTGGTGTAGCTCCTCTGCCATTTGTGGAGGGACACTGATTTATATTAGCTGAGAATTTGCCCGATTATATCTTTGCTGGAATTCTTGAAAGCCCTTGGCTCCTCCTCTCATGTTGTTCATCCTCACAATATTGTGCCCCAAACATCCTCTAGATTGAAGTTGGACTGGAGGACAGCAAATGCCATGCAAATATGTGCCAGCTTTCGCTTTCAGCTTATTGAAAGTAATTGAAGTGGGGAGCACCGAGGCTTGAAAGGCTGTACAGCTTTGGAGGTGCATGACTGTAATTCCTCATCAATAAGGACACAATCCTGCTTTCCTTGCAAAACCCAAACTCCCAGTGAATCCTTGAAAGCCTGTGGGAGCGCTGAGTCCCTAAGTAATACAGTCAGGCCTTCCATCTTTCCATTAGCCTTTAACTTGATGCTTTGCATGTGGCCACTAATTTGCTATTAAAATTACCAGCAACCCGGCATCTAGCTCTGTCATCTGATACCTTCAGGGGGCTCTGGGCTGCATGGAGGTCCCTCACTGGTCAGTATCTATTCATGTTAATTTTAACTATTATATTTTTTAAAATCTTTTTTTGCCCCCTCTGTCATTGAAATCCCTTTTTGGCAAAGCAGATTTCTGTCTCACACAGGAACGCTAGCTTTTAAACAACAGGAAATACTGGCCAGGATGATGATTGTTCAGTGACTTTGATTTTTATTGTGGAATAGGCTCTATGCTTAAACCTTTTAACCAGTTGTGGCTTTTACCTCTCTCTCACCCTCATCCTGTAGGTCTATCTAGAACAAAAGTGACCAGACAGTTAAAAGCTTGCATCTATTTAGGTGCTTCTGTGGTTCACCCTTCCTCTGGTCTCAGGGCATGCTGCACTGTGTTGATCCTCACGAGGTAAAGCAGTGCTGTTATCCCTGTTTTACATATGGGGAAGTGATTTGCAGAGAGGAAAAGAGCTAGATTTTTAACGGTATTCAGGGGCCTTGTGGGATTTTCCAAAATGCCTAGTGATCTCTAACAATCCTGATGAAGAGACTTGCCCAACCTTATGCCATCTACCCAGTCTATGGTAAGGCAGGGAATTGAATCTGGGCCTCCCAAGTCCCAGACTAACCCCCTTTTGCCTTGGGCCTGCTCTTTTGTTCTGCAGAAGAAATGTGTGTTGTCCACAGGGCCAGCCCCTTGGCTGGTGTAAATCAGCATCACTCCACTATGTCTGTCTGCCCCAGCTGAAGATCTGCCCAGGATGTTTGTTTCAAAAAGACTATTACATAGTGGAATCACAGTAATGAAATAACAATGACCTAATTGCCACCCTGTCCCCTTTCCCCTCCTCCTCCACATCCTCCTGCAATTGCAAATAGCTGCCATGATCCCGATTCAGAGGCATAACGGTTGCCTCCCCCATTCAGGTTCTTGCCCTAGCCAGCAAGCTGTACTGTGTCGAGTCCTCACCATGACCTCCAGCTGTCAGATACCAGCTGACTTGTCGGCGCTGTTGATGGTGGCATTAGTTAAACCTAATTACAAATGGGCTGCTTATGGGTAATTTTGTCAAAGGTAAATGAGCTGAGCAAAAGATCCAAGGGGTCTTAGCCTGAGGGCAGTTATCTGAAAAGTGCAAGGAATTGGGAGTCTTTTGTGTGCGCGTGCATGCGTGTGCATGTGCGCGGGTGCATGTGTGCATATGCATGCGTATGTGTGCTGGAGTGGGAAAGAGAGAGAGAGAGAGATGGAGAGGAGCGTCTTTTTATCTATCTTGACTCAACCTAGGACTAAAGATTGTCCTGTAGGATGGGCAGGGGTGTAGAGTGTTACAAAATAAGCTTCAGATCTATTCCCCCCACCCTCCAGTTACACAAACCATTTCAACTGCATGAAAAGCAGAAACTGCTCTCCAAACAAACAGCTCCCCAGGAAGCTCTACAAGGTGCAAATCCTCTTAAAGGAATAACAAACCAACTGCAGTAATCCGGCAGGTTTCAGTGATCAGAACGAGGATCTAGGGTCAGGACACCTGGGTTCTGGGCCTGACTCTCATGACTTGCGACATGTGGTTGGTTAGTTCATGAATCTGCTGGTATTTCATAGGGGGTGGGAGGATCCCAAAAGGTGTTTAAAGGCAATCAGGACTCGCAGTAGAGTTGATCTCTTTTTATTAGACCAACAAGTTTTTTGCAATAAAAATTCTTTAATTGCAAGCTTTTGGGCACAAACACCCTTCATCAGGCATTGGAGAAAAGATTGCAAAAGTTCTCCTGGGTAGAAATGAAACTTCATATATCATAGGATTTCACAGAGGATAAACAAATGTGTTTATGTGTTTTGCAGCACAGATACTGGGTCTGTGCCTCAGTTTCCTGCAGCCCCACAATCTGTTGTGTTTAATATGTTATCTTCAAGGCTAGAGGCTAAAGAAGAATTAATTGAGGAGCTTTGAAGTTCTGGGTGAAAGATGTGACAAAGGTGCAGGTTAGTAATGATATAAACAGGATAGCATCAAAAGGTGATAGAAGAAGGCTGATCTGTGAAAGAAAAGTGTCTTGTCAATTAATTTTTCTGCAGCAAACTGAGAGCTCTCATTTCCATTGTCCACCGCCCAGTGTTGGGAATGCTCTTTTATTTTTAAATTGGTGTCAAGAGTTGATTAATTGAAGAGGCCAATATGATGTATCACCAAATTAGTACCCACCCTTTCTCCTGAGAATTAAATTGGCAGGGAGCCTGGGAAGTGCGAGCATTTCAAGGGTTAAAGCATTGAGGAAGAAGGTCATTTCCAAGGGTTATTTTTTCCCTAGGGATGATATATTATTGCTCAATGCAAATGGTGGTAACTGAGCTGCCTTGGGTCGGTCAGTGGCCTCCAAGGCCGTCAGTTGTGCCCCCTCACCTCCTTCGAGTTACTGCCAGCTGGATTCTTACATGGAGAAACATTTTGATGTGGTGGCTAAGTTGCCCTGCCCATCCTATCCCTCCCCCTCCCCATCTAACCCTGCTTATATACAGAAAGGCTAGGTTGGGTGAATCATTTTGATTTTTAGGAATAGGAAGGGACTGAGAGAAACCCACAAACTCTATTCAGTTGCTACATCTATTACCCTGGTATCTTAGCCTGTAAATCTCCCACAAGCCCTTAGCCACAGAGGCAGGATGGATAAAGCACTGGACTCAGAATTGGGAAAACAGGATTTGTGTTTTTGGCTCTGCCACTGACCTGTCATATGGTCTTGGAAAAATCACTTTATTTCCCTTTGCCTAAATTTCCCCATTTTTAAAATGGGCCTAATAACTACTAAAATACCTCATGGGAGCATTGGGATATTTAATAAGAAATACATAAAAAAAAGTAATTATATACATACATACAATATGCACACACATACTGTACATACATAGATACATAGATACATAGATTGTACATGCTGTACATATATACATACACACACACACACACTCATAAAAATAAATATTGATATTTATTTTTAATCATGTTGGACCCGATCAAAACCTTTTTTTGTGTGTTTAATCCTGATAAAACTTTAGAACAAATAATTTCTATTAAAAATGCTTCTGTTTTTCACAGGAAATTTGAGAGTAATAAAAAATGTTTTTGAGCATACAAAACAATTTGTAGCTGATTTGTGAAAAATGAACCTGAAAAGAAAAAAAAAGCAGGTCAAATTGACTTTCTGTTGACTGTGGTATAGGATTAAGCCAATGAAGAAAGGTCATATTCTCCCACGCTTGTTTACACAGATGTTTCCAAATAGTGAACAATAAGACCAAAATGAAGTCAGTGAGAATTGGACTGGGCGATAGGGGGCATTGTTTTATTTTAAACTGTTTAAGTAGTTTGAGTGCTCTCTTGCCCTGGCATACCTCTGTGTTAATTACTTGATGTCAGCAGAGGTACTCTGTTTTTGCCATTATAATTAATTGCAGAATTTAGTTCCTCTAAAAGGTGATGGCGCAGCCATGAATGTAGCCTAATTGTATCTGAAGGGAATAACCAGAAGGAAGGAGGGAGATTGCTTAAGATGTTATATAAGGAACCTAAAGGGAAGAAAAGTACTGCCTGACTATCAGGAAACTTGCTGACAGTGAGCTGAGCTGGGCTGTGAAGTCATTTCCTATGGGAAGTGGTGGAAGCTCTGTTAAAATTTCTCTGAACTACACACTCAAGAACTCCCTTTTCTGAACCCATGCAAGCACTCCTGCCTTGTCTTAGCGCCCTCAGATCGCCACTCTAGGGGCTCATTCCTTGTGGGCATAGGGTTTTTTTTAATATCCTTATAGTATCTGCTTTCATGCCTTTCTCTGGCAGAGGTCATCTTCCATGTGTTGAGTAAGGAATGAAAAACTGTCCTGCATTGTACAATATCTGTTTTTCTTAATTATCTCTTGTGGCAGTAATTTTGGCTCATAGATGTAATTCTGTTCCCTTGCAAAGTCCATCACTCTACAAGAAGAATATTATCTTTTTGACAAGGTATACTGTTTTGATTATAGAAGTATACCTGAAACAATACCTGGCCTGGCATGGATCCATCTAAACTACCATTATGGCTTATTGCCATAAGGGAAGGGGAATAACTTCTCATTTTCTATGTCGCCTTGTGCCAGTCTAATTTCTTTTAAAAACTTCCTTAACTTTGGTAAAGTGATAGAACAGCAAGAGGAGAGAAAAAAAAAGAAATTCTGAAAAAAGATGGAAAATTAAACTGGACATTGTTTATTTTTATTGCTTTAAATTTTAAAAATGAAGGAAACTATGGGGGGAAAGGGTGAAAATGAAAGACATTTTCAATTTTTCTTGTAAACCTGCCCAAATGGTCCCATTTGCAGAACCTTATAAAATGGGAACAACTCTGGCACTTAGAAAGTTTTCAGATAATTGATATTTTTTAACTAGCTTAAAAACAATCCTTTAGTACAAAATACATTTAATTTCTCTGTTAAGTCCTTTGGCATGACTGTGGGTTGCTAAGAGGTTTGGATGAAATACTAGCACAATTAAAGTCAACAGCTCCAACTGACTTTAGTGAGGTGGGGATTTCACCTGTGGGGTGATAGGTATCATCATACATTTATCTACCAAAAGTTTTGAGCCCAGCCTGAACAGTTATGGCTCAGAGAATGTCAGAGGTTAAACATGGGACCTGTTTTTGCTGGCTGAAGTATGGCATCTATAATTTGAGGACCAAATTTCTTAAGGATTTTACCTAAACTAAATAAAATTCACCCAATCTGCTAGAAAATGACTGTGAAACAATCAGGGGTAAAATGCTATCGGTGTGTCCATACTGGGCCAGAGTGCTGCTAAACACAGTGTCACCTGCTCCCCTGCCACCTAGCGGTGATGTGCTGGAAAAGCCACCTATTGTACAGACTGTCACAGGAACAACTGTGGGTCCTGCCAAACCCACGTAAATTATGCTGAGATGCATATGTCTGTCCATGCCCACAATTCAGCAAACTCTGATACTCTAATGATGAGTGTAGTATATGAACCCGGGTAGAATCAAATAAGAATAAATTATCCTTGTTTGTGAGTCTCTTAAGATCAATGAAGTTAGACAAAGGAAGATTTATCCCAGGTGCCTGGGAGCATTTCATTAGTGCTTTATTACAATTCCATGGTTGGCGATTTGTTTTTCATTTTAATTATTGCATGAAGTCTCGTCTTTGTTGCTGGTGTGATTCCATAGCACCAGGATAAGCCACTTCCAACCATAGGGAGCAACAGACTTTGGTACGTTGTGCTTTACTGGGAGGTTTTTAACAGCAAAGAGTCAGAGAAAAATGCAAATGATATTTAGTGAGGAATGAAAACAGTTCTTGAGAGCCCATGTGGCCGAGTCGTCTGGTTCAGGAAACATTTGCCTATTGTGTAAACCTACAAAGGCAATGAAAGGAAACTGCTAGTGGCTGCTGCCATTCCAATGCAAAACCAGTCTGTTCTCGGACCCGCATGTATTATTTAATGAGTTTTTGTTGAGACCGGTTGACTCAAACTATTGCCTATTTCTTTGTCTGCCTGTATTTATTTTGCAAGGTGTAGCCTATTTTGGAAAGTGGCCTATTGGGCAGTGCTCTCTTTAACCT
>NW_017728980.1:4080471-4088288 GCF_001723915.1 Gavialis gangeticus | reverse complement strand
GACCCGCATGTATTATTTAATGAGTTTTTGTTGAGACCGGTTGACTCAAACTATTGCCTATTTCTTTGTCTGCCTGTATTTATTTTGCAAGGTGTAGCCTATTTTGGAAAGTGGCCTATTGGGCAGTGCCCTCTTTAACCTACAGCAGGAGAAAGGAAGACCTTGTTGACATGAAAGAGTTATGCTGGTTTAAGATTAGGAATCGGTTTAAACTAAACTACAATAAACTGCTTTTCAACTAGGGGGAAAAATTGTTTCTGCACAGGGATGTGCACCAGGTTGGCTAACCTAGTTTAATGTGAAAACAAAGTCACTGTCTCCTTTTGGAGATGAGTCCAAAGTGCTGTTTCTTTCAGATCCACAGGGCTTTGGAAAAATCCTTTGCAAATAAAAATACATTTTCCCCAAATGTTTCTTTTTCTTTTCTTTTGTCTTTTTTTTTCCAGGGGTGATGTCCTAGTCTTCTGCACATCGTTTTGTGTTGTAGTGTCTTGTTCATGCTGATCATGATCAAGAACTTGAAATAGCTGAGTCTATAGGCAGTGTAATGATGAGAAAGTGTGGTAAACTGTAACACTTATCCACCAGCGAGTGTAGCAGTCTCATCAGGTTAAGAAAACTGAAAGTCTTTAATGACACTGAAATAATCAGTGAGGGCCTGGATATAAGTTATATTACTAGAAGTGGGCAGGAAACAATTTTCCTTTCCCACAAGAATTTTTGAGATTTTATGTTTTTTCCACTACTAATCTGTACAAAAAGTAACCCCCCCCCAAAAAAATTATTAGCTCTTGTTAACTGGCAGTACTTCCCTCTGCCTTCTCTCCCTGCGCCACCCAAAAAATATCAGATTGGATCAACTGAAATATTTCATGCTGATTTTTATTTAACTATAAATTGAACTTAGAAGTCTATTTTTCATTTTGACATCTTTAGTTCTGAAAACGTGGAAATGTCCCTTTTTCCTAATAATTTTAAAACCGCTTTTAATTTCTTTTCTTAAATGGGAAATTTGTCAAAAATGACCCTTTTCCCTGAATAGTTTTGGTTTTGCCAAATCCAATTTTTTGTAACAAAAAAGCATTTGATTGGAAAAATTCTGAACTGACTCTGATTTCAAGTCATCGGTTCAAAGCCTGCCAGGATGGAGGGTGAGTGAACTTCTTTACTACCTGCAGACTATTCGGTGGTCTGTGTACAAATGAGTTAACACTCTCAGTCCAGCTTTTTGGGTGTAAGTGTCCACAGCAACCAGAGTATGACTGGGAAGAGGAGCTGAGATTGCAGGGGAAGAGTTTGGAGAGGGCAATGGGGAATTGGTTGATACCATATGCACATGGATAGCAGCACCTGCAGGCCATTTATAAATAGCTGTCTTAATAAAAGAGCCAGTTTCCTTTTGTAGTAAAGGATTCTTTTCTTGTTATCAGTGAGCACACAGTACATGAAACGCATGCCTTCAAAACCTGGCACTGCAGGGAGAGATTGATGTCTGCCTGGGCCAGACACTCCTATGCTCCTCGTTCTCCTACAGGCTGTAGCTGCAAGTGCAGTACTGGGACATACTGGCGAGATGGCAGTTGGCATAGGAAACCTATACTGTGGGCGTATCTACATGAGACATTTACTACAGTGGACTAATTAGATGTGCAGTTAAACATCTTGGCATTTACAAATGCACCCCATTAGGCTGGAATAAACTAATTTATTGTAAATACAAGTACTGTCCTGCGGTAGAGTAAAAATTCTGCAGCAGCGCACATGTAGATGCAGGAGGTGCCTGCCACACTGGAGCACCTTTGTGCCCTAGGCAACCCCTCCTTAGCACATTGAGCAGCGGTGAGCAGCCCTGGGCTGGCAGACTGATCCCTGGCGCCCCCTGCCAGCTGGGCCTGCTCCGACATGGAGTTTATTGCTCCCAGGCTCATGTTCAAATGGTGCACAGGAGCAATAAACTGCAGAACAATAAACTCCACAGTTTATTTTGGTGCCATAATAGCATGTGTAGATGCGCTGTCACCCTTTGCTTTGTCCATGCCCTAAATAGGCAACATTTTGCACTTGTATAAGTGGATGTAAGGCTGATGCAGGCCCAGTGACTTTCAGCTGCATTGCTGGGGTATGATGAAGACCAAGAATCGCTTAAATGAAGCCAGTGGCATTACTGTGGCTTTGCAAACTACTGCCTCAGCGTACCCTGTTCCATGGGGGTGCCTACATATGCCAGGTTTGCTCCAAAAAGTTTCAGGATTGCTCTGGAGGAAGAACTGAACACCTCCTGCCCATGCTATGCTGCTCCAGCCCAGACCGTCACTTTGTATCCAGCCTTGATACCAGAGCTAGGGTGTTAGGAGACAGGTCAACAGCATTGTTCTAAGTTAGCTCCCAGGTTAAGGCTGTGAAATGAAGCCTATGGTTTAAAAAGGAGGAAACCCCTGGCCTTGAGCCCTGTACTCCCAGTGATTGGTGTCTCTTCGACCTGCGGAAAGCACCACTTTCCATTTCAACTGTCTCAGAAATAGGGGGTTTGAGGGAAGTGTCTGCATAGTAGACAAAAAAATTCCTGTTTTTTTTTTTTTTAAGACCATGTTCATATACTTGCCTGCTCAGGAAGATGTGAGACTTAATTATTGAGCAAAACATAACAAAATCGCTTTTAATAAAAATGAGAAAAGGGTGTAACCCTCCCCCCACCCCCAACTCCGGCTTTCGCCAGCTTAACTAATTAGTAGCTCGTGTGCAGAAGAGCTAGCAGGAATTGGTGGTGAGGAGAAGGGAGTGCTGCATGCATGCTTCATCCATCTCGTTTGTCGGATCTTATCAGGAGCACCATGATTTGGCAGTGCCTGGCAGTGTCAAAAGCCGGGTAACAAGAGATGCTCCTGTGTTGCCGTAAGGAGATTTTTACTAAGCTAGGACCAAAGAAAAGTGATCCACCTCTCACCAATTGACTGGTCTTTATATTCCCATGCACTTCTAAGGGGTTATACCTGGCCAATGCTGGTTGGCCCAATCCTTGCAGGCAAGTCAGGTATCTGTATTACCTTCCACAAACCCCATTTTCCAAATTGGTAAGCAGCGGAGTTTTGCTAACTTCAGGCCGAACTAGGAATAAAACCAAGGTCTCTAATGTGACACTCCTGAACCTTACCCGCTTGACCAAGTAGCCTTAGGTTGAATGTCATTTGGTTGCCTCCAACTGTTAGACCAGAGCCCGTGTCTACAATCAGGAATGAAGCCAGGGTTTCTGGTCTCCAGCATCCTGTTGTTGACTAGCAAACTCCCTGAAAAGTGTGTGTTCAGTCACCACCCAGCATGACCATTTCACATATAATAAGATAATGATTGCTCTGGTAGCTGCATCAGAGGAATCTATGCTGGAGGTCAAAAGGTCCAGAATTCAAATTGGTTCCAAATTCAAATTGCAACTGGTTGCAATTTTTTTTTTTTTTTAATTCAAAGCTATTTTTTTTAATGTGAAAAATAGCTTTTGGTTCAAAACCAAAGATTGATGCAGAGAACTTTAATTGGATTTTTTTTAAGTTATAAAAACAGAAAGTATGAGCAATTAGAGTTTTCCATCAGAATTTTCGGGGAAACAACTTTAAAAACTGTCGTGGGGGCGAACTCTTTTTTTTGACTAATTCAGATTTCAACCCCTGCTGGTGACGCACACTGAGTGAAGAGCGTTTATTATTCCAGTTTCTATTTTTAAGTGTAATGCACACAGTGCAAAGAGATCCTTCCTAAAACAGTTTATATATTAAAAGCACCTATCGTAACTCTCCTGCCCCACAACCAAACATAACAGGCCTTCCACCTTTCTGTCACCAGTCGTGACAATTGGTCACTACTGTTGTGCTCCAGCAGTTGGAGGCTGAGGGGTACGACTCCCTCAGACAGGTTAATGGGGACGAGGAAAGTTGGGACCCCCTCCCTGGCTTGCTGGTGAGGGTGTTTTCAATCTGCTGCCATGGGTGCGCCGGCCTGGCCCCCTGCCTGCTGGCTGAACAGGAAACGTGGCCTGATGGGGGGTGCACTGGCGCTCTCAGGGGGTGCATGTGCACCCCCTACACATTGGCCCTGGCTGCCAGCCTCCAGAAGTAAAGTACTATCCTGTCCCCTCTGAGAGAGGAGGAATTGTGCTTGCAGAGTGCCTGGGTCTTCATGCCTCCTATGGCTAATCAGGGGAAAAAGCAGATAAGCCACAACCCAAGGCAAGAGGTGGAGTGTAAAGCACAAAGCAGAAGCAGGGGCTGGAGCCGGTGCAGTTGCACTAGTCATAGCTGGGCAGGAATTGGGCCAAATGCTTTCAGTTACTGTTGTGTTATATAGTCGATAGTGCTGGGGGTTTAAAGAAATCAAATGACAAATTCCTCAGGGGCACCAGAGCAGCTGCTTTCTCAGAGAGGTTAAACCATTGACAGCTGGCCCATGTCGCAGCCTGGCATTGCCGAAAGGGTCTGTTTTAAAAAAAAAAAATTAAACATATTCATAATAAAAATAGCAATTCATTTTGGCACAAAGTCATTTCCTGAAAAAAGAACTCTTCTGGAGTCCAGGCAACTCCCTCTTTATGGCTTCCTTCCAGGTGAATGGCCCTGGAAATGACAATGGCACTGCATATATCTCATGTTTTGCACAGTATGGAAAGAATGTTGGCCCTATATTTTCCTCTTGTGAGTATAAATCTTTTTTTTTCCTTCTTTTTTGGAGGGGAAACCTAGATGATCTACTTCACTGGCTAATATAGAGCTCCTTGACATAAATTCAGCCCCTTTATTTCTGCTACAGAAAAGGAGTGTAGGGCAGACAAATCACCCCCAGAGTGAACAGCAGTGGTGCAGATTACAACTTCACCAAGACTGTGAATGTTCCCCCCATAGAAGAGCATTTTGTACCATGCCTGAGTGTTTTTATTCGTGGAAACTTAAGGCTGGTGGAAAAACAGATTTCCACTTAATTATAAATCATTTGGGGTTATGCTTCTTTTTATAATTCTAATAATAGAAGGGCCTATCCCAGAATCGACCAAAAAAAACAAGTGGAGAAAGTGCTCTCTCCTGGAACACGAGAGCCAGGTATAAATCACTACACTGAAAAATTCCCAAAGAGATCTTCAAAACTGAAGGTACATGAGCCAGACTCTGCTTCCAACTACTGTAAGCTAGTGTAAAATCCAGAGAAGATCCATCACCTGCAATAAGGTCTCATAAGATTTTTACAAAAGTGTGTGCATGTGAGCGCAAGCGTGTCCATATCTAGGTTGTTAGATATCAATACCAGGTCATTATATCTCCAATTAACTTAGCTTAAAGGAGTTAAGTTTTGATTTGTGAAGCATTAGGAAGGGACTATAAGCTCATAACCTTACTCAGCTGTGATAAGTAAGCGGGCAGTGCAGTCGACTGAGCTGATGGTGTTTTTGAGTTATCTACTGGAAAAGTGTTTGTGTGATGATCACCCCAACCACCACCATGACAATTGGCAGGAGACATCTGACCCACTGCCTTTTCAGCCCAATTCAGCACCCTTTGATTGGGTGCCTCATCGAAGGCCCGAGATGGACGGGCCAAGAAGAAGGAGCCAGCTATTCAGCCTGGCTCACTGCAGTTGGTCTTTCGGGAATACGGCTGAAGCCTGTAGTTAATGTGGCAGCGCTGGGGGAATCTTTCTGGCTGTTGGTTGATTTGAAAGATTTTCGCACATACTGTTTCCTCTGCAGTCCAGATGAATTAATTTTTGTTGGAATGTTTCTTGGGTCAGTCTAAAACGTGCTGATATTTCCAGATGGGGAGAAGAGAGGAACAACATGGTTTTCTGCTTTTTTAGCAGTGAAGACCATGGGCAGGCTATAAACCTGGAAAGGAGCCTTTTCTTCCTTCTGTCCTATACTGTCCTCCCCTGGAGGATGAAGAGGGAGGCTGACAGTGTGATGCCTCTGCTAAATGATGTCCATTTTCATTTGAGATGGTTATGGAAAGTGAAGGTTGTATTAGGCCATTTGTTTGCTGCTGCTGTGCAAAAGTCCACTAATACAGGACTGGGAAGGACTTTTGAGATTATACTTTAGGGCCCAAGCTTGCACCAGCCAAGAATGTGCATGGTGGGGATACATTGGATGATCTAAGAACCCTTTCAGCTCTAACCCAACAACCTTTTCTTGCACTGGGAGATACGTGAAGGAATAAAACAACTCGTGTGAATAAGGGTTGTAGGGTTGAGTTTCATGTCTCGTAGGTCACAGCAGGCTTCCTCAGCAGTGCATCTAATGGTTTGCTTCCATTTCTGCAGGTGTCTCCAGGATGATGAGTTACTATATGGACACAACCCTGGGAAACCCAGCCCCTTATCCTCTGCCTCGTTCAGGAGTGATGGTAAGGAAGGATGCTGGGTTACTTTTGTATCCCTGTTGCATTTTGTACCTTGGGCTGCATCTTTGCTTGGCACAGCATTGCAGGATTAAGGAGAAACCCTGCTTAAGGCAAATGTCAAAAATAGTTCATGGGTTTTGCTTGGTTCTGAGAAGTATTCAAATATCTTACCTAGGCCTTATTTGAACTTCTTCGGCTTGTGAGGCCAAGCTAGAGATCGGAGCACAGTATCAAAACCTCCTCTTCCAATGCTGACTCTAACCCAAGCGTCATGTCCCAAATTGGGTTTTAAAAAAAAGCACAAAACTCCTTTCAGGCTACAGAAATCCCTGCATTGTCCAAACTGAAATGATATACTCTTGGAATGAATGTACATGTAACAGGACATGGATAAGGGAACCCCAGTCTTTTTAAATACCAGTTTTGATTTGAATGCGAGTCTGGTCGTTGGGCAGCACCGAATCTGGCCCGCTCGAGAAGAAAGACAAAAGTTGGTTTTTGGTCTGTTAGACGGCTCTGGTATGGGGATGTATGTGTGGGTGCTCCATGCTCTAGACTAGCCAAGGCACAAAGCAATGTGGTCAGTTCCTAAGCTGCCATCGATCATGCTCAGCCCTGCTCTGGCACATGTCTATGCCAGTAGATGTAAGGGGGCATTTCCTACGGTGGCATATTATTTTTGGGCTGGGCTGGGAATTCTGCTCCTTTTTATGGCAGTGGAGTGGGGCTAAAGGGCTGCAGTAGGGGCAGGTTGATGATTCTACAAGATCATTAGTAGGAAAATCAGATTAACAGACCCTTATCTGATATCCATCACAATGATGGCAATGGTATAGGAACTCAGCAGGACAGGTGGTGGCCATGGCTTTGCAATGGAAAAAAGTAGGAGATAAGTAGAACTGGTTGGAGAATGGAATTTTCCTCGCACAGAAAATTCCAGTGCATTGTTTTTTATGTCCCAAACTGGGCTGGGGAAAAAAAGAAAAACTTTCAAGCTACTGAAATCCCTGCAATTTTGAACTAAGGTGAAAATATTTCAACATTTTTTTGTTTGAAACAGCACAACATTTGTCGTCACACCAGATGACAAAGCTAACATGTTTAACGATTTCTTTGTCTCCGTCTTCCTAAGTAGGGACCAGAACAGCAACCTCCCAGCTGGGCCCCCTTCGGGCCCCGGGGGAGGCACACCTGGGCCAAGGGTTAGCGAGGACTTAGTAAGGGAGCTTCTGGAGGGGCTGGACGTATTCAAGTCAGCCGGTCCGGATGATCTCCACCCTAGAGTTCTAAAGGAACTGGCCAAGGTCATTGCAGGTCCCCTGGCACGGCTTTACGAGCTCTCGTGGTGCACTGGAGAGGTGCCAGAGGACTGGAAGAGGGCCAATGTGGTTCCAATCTTCAAAAAAGGGAGGAAGGAGGACCTGGGAAACTATAGGCCAGTTA
>NW_017728980.1:4074042-4080277 GCF_001723915.1 Gavialis gangeticus | reverse complement strand
GTCAGGGCGGCTAGGGTCTGGAACCAACTTCCAAGGGAGGTGGTGCAGGCTCCTACCCTGGGGGTTTTTAAGAGGAGGTTAGATGAACACCTTGCTGGGGTCATTTGACCCCAGTACTCTTTCCTGCCATGGCAGGGGGTCAGACTAGATGATCTTCTCAGGTCCCTTCCGACCCTAGAAACTATGAATCTATGAAGAAAAAGGTTATTGAAGGTGAGAGTTCGATACAGAACATCCTGATGTTGAGGATTTTTGTGGACAAAGCTGCATTGTTTTTCAGTGGGGAAATTCCCTACCCCCCTCCTTCTTTTTGACAATAATGTCAGCTGGTTGCGGAGGTTGTGTAAATTGGGACTCTGCTGAAGCTCCAAGACTGGTGCTGTTTGTAGAAGTGTCCATGGTCGGGGGTGGGGGGGGACTAGTTAAAACTTGGCTGGTGTTGGAGAAAACATGACCTGGAAGCAGGTGAGACTGTCTGAGCAGAGAAGGCTGGGCATGATGCCGGCCCGTCTGCAAGCTCTGTGGGGCTGAGGGTAGGGAAGGAAGCTCTCTTTCCTGTTATCTGGAGTTAACAGCAGTCAAAGGAAAGTGGCTGCTGACAACAACTTTCTTTCCTGCTGAGCTGGAGGTTACCTGCCTCATTCTGCAGCTCCCCTGGTGTGACCTCAGGAGGCTTCATTTGAACCCTGTGGCTGTGCATTGAAAAAGACCATTCCTACTCTCCCTGGTGCTACCAGGATTGCCTCCATGGATGTCAGTGAGGAAAGTGTTAGGTCACAAGCATATTTATCTGGTTATACTACTGAGATTCATTTACTATCATGAACCAATTTACCTAGCTGCCTTGACGCTTGCATTTCATTTCGAATCCATACCGTCACTTCTTGGTGTTTGTCATCTTAAATTGGGTCATCGTTTTGCTCCTTTTGCGGGGTGGCCATACTTGGCTCAGGGTAGCTTGCTGCATCTCCCCTGTATTTAATTTTCTTCGTTCTGAATCTCACAAGTGCCAGTGGCATTTTGCAGAACACCACAGTGAGGGCCTAGTGTTGCTAACTCTAAGCGCCTAGCACAGGACAGGCTAAGTAGTAAGCACTGTTCTGGCCCATCAATGTTTGCAGGACTGAACCCTTGTGGAGTGATTACAGTTGCTCAAAACTTGCTGGAGCAGGTGGGCATCCTCCTGGGGGGAGCTGCTGCAGACCAAACCCCAGTGCAATGAAGTGGGGCAGTATTACCTGATGGGGAACTGAGGCATGCAAAGAGAAAGAGACTGACACAGGTCACTCAGGATAAGTCTATGGCAGACCAGGGACCAGAATTTAGACTAGGATCCAGGCCACTGCCTTAATCACTAGACCGTCCTTCTTTAAAACAACCTCCCTCTATTTTCGGTAGCTGCTCGTGGAACTTAGCACCATATTTCTTCCTGCTCTAGGGTTTACTGCTTCTGGCCTCCTTGTTCTCTGTCCTCCCTCCCCCTTTGTCTCTGGCTCATTGAGCTCCTGACAGCTCAGGGCAAGACCTCCTACTGACTGTCACCACACAAGTTTTACTGTGGTTCCAGGGAGCACAGAGCCGGCGGGAGGCCAGCCTCGCCCTGAAGGAGAGACCCAGTCTCTTTGCCACTCTTCCCTCGCCAGCAACAGTCTCGGTGCCACCAGATCAAAGTTCCCCAGCAGTATGGGGGCCGACAGCTTGCCTGCCTCTGGATGGCTTACAGCCTAATTGTGTAAACAGGCCCGGCTTGCTTATCTTGAGTAATGGCTGTTTAATTGCAGTAGGCTGGGAAAGCTTGATGGTGCCCCTTGTTCCTGCTCTTCACGCTCCTTGTATATCTCCCCCTCACTCCTAGGTGAGGACACGTGGGGTGAAGCTTGGGGATTGTATAGTTCCCTGTGTCTACAGTGGGAGCCCAAGGGAGGCACTGGACAGCCCCTGGGCTCATGCCAGGAGAACGTGCAAGTTGCAAGTTTCTCCCAGCAACGCGTGTTCATGCCTTGCCGTCATCCAGTAGCATTCATGTTAGGCTGTCAAAGCACACAGGGGAAAGTGAGGCACCCTGAGAGAAAAGGATGTGCCCAAGGTCTTGCGGCAAGTCAGTGGCAGAGTCGGGACGAGGCATCAGATCTCAGTCTCAGCAGGTCACATCCAGATATCCAGTCCTGCTCAGGCTGCTGTTGAGACCAGAGGGGTTCAAGCAGTCTTCAGGGAGGTCGAACATGTGTGAGTTGTCTCAGGAAGGTGAGCACTGTGGGCTCATCCTCTGCCAGCTGCAGTTCAAAAGAGAAGAGCCAGTCTGTGCGACTTCCTTGATGGAAAGGGCAGAGACTCCTCGGTTCATGAGAACGCTCAGGGCTGCGCGGCATGAGCGGACGGCGCGCCACCCTCCATCCCTGGGTTGGGGAGGATTGCACCGACCCTTGTCCTCAGAGTTTCTCTTTGAGTAGTTATAGGTGGGTACGTGCTGGTTTGTAGGCAGCTCCCTGCTCAGCGTTAGCTTCTGTGCATCCCACTCTTGCTCTCCCCTTGCCCTGTTTGGGGAGCCGTGGTGCCATCACAGGGCTGTGGATGCTGCTTGCAGGGGACAGCTCAGCGGTACTCCTGCAGACAGCCTTGTGGAAGCAAGGGCTCTCGCTGATAAGAAGCAACTGAAGTGATGTTTCCTCCTTCCCCATGCATGTAATGCCTGCTTCCCTTGGAAACTGTCAGCATCCGCCAGACTGTAGTCTGTGTCAAAATCCTAGTCTTTCTAATTAGCCCATAATCACAAGGGCCCTGAGTCTTGGGGGAGAGCACTGGAGAATTAAAACTGCTCCTGCTCTTCCAGAAGACACGCTCTGCAGCATCGGTGGTAGGTCAGAACCAGAAGGAAGTATAATTAAGTGCTTCTTATGGGGACCATTCATACAAGCTCAGCCAATGCCAAGGTTCCTCCCAAGCCTCACATGGTTAAGGCATGCCAGTTTCTGTAGCCAAGAGCACACAGGGAGGGGTGAAGCTAGCGTCAGTCTTCCACCTTTGACTCCCCAGCTCAAATGACCGGGCAGTCAATTATAGCTGGACTGACCAGGGGGTATCCTTCAGCATGAGTCTAAGATCAGGGCTTGAACTTGTACTTCTCTGCCATAACCAGACACCTTAACTGCTCTGCCCTGCTGCTGCCCCCCTTAGCCTGTTGAGTACCTAGCTGGAATAAAGCTGCTTGTTAAAGACGCCGTTCCTTCCCCAAACTACTTTCGCTGGTGCAATTTCTACCCCTTTATGCTTATGGGGGGAATAGTGATTTAAGAAAATACTGCACTAAGCAGTGGTGTTGTGCAATGTCTATTGTGATGGTTGCAAACTGGGAATGGCCAGGGAAAGCACAGCAGATGTGGGTTTCCAAGGCCTATTCTGAGCAGGTTTCTTCCTCAGACAACAGGCTCTTCTCAGGAAGAGACTGAGGAAAGAATATTTATCCAAACATTGTTATCTACAGGGCCCAGAGACTGAAGGGAAGAGACCTGTGATCTCAAACTTTTTCCCAATGCCTTCTCCCAGTTTAAAAAAGTGTTTTGTGACCTGCTACCGACCAGCTTGCTCCAAAACTGGAACAGTTTCGAGATGAATCATTCTAGACAATGCAGTTTCTTTTACTGAACACTTCTCTTATATTTTTAGGGTCAGCTTGTGTGGCTTCAGTTATATAGAAGAGCCCAGGGCCAGATTCCCAAGTGTTTGGCATCTGCTATTCAGGGCAGATTCACACTCAACATACTGAGCTCTTGCAAAAATCCAGCGCCCAGCTATTTACCAGAGCCCAGATCCAAATTTTGGACATGGGACTCCTAAAACTTTCCCAGTGGCCTAGGAAAGAACTGAATCTAGTAAGGGGGTGTGAAGGGTAATTATTACAAGATAGCATCTTTCGCCACAGGTCCTTGTGTATGGGCCGATACAAATGAAACAACAAGAAAGGAAATACCCAGGAAGAGATCATGTCAAATAGTTTCAAGCCTCCGCTTCAGGGATTTTTTCCCCTCTCCCTCTAAATTGGGAATGGGAAGGTTTGCAGCATAAAAACTCAGTTCTTCCCCCTGCTGGTGAAGAGAGACATGGCTCGTCCCCCTCTTGCACTTCAGGACACAAGATGCCCCAGGGAGATTGGCTTGTGGGAGACAGCTGCTGCTATTCATTGGGTTTCTGTAGCTGGAAGATAGTTTAATTGATAGCTATGGAATTCCTGCTGATAGGGGGTTGCCTTGTTAAGGAGCAAAGGCCACACAACAGAGGGTTCAGTGTTTTGGAGTGCTCCTCGCCTGCAGAGTAGCAGCATGTTGCACCTCCCAAAGCTCTTGTGTCTGCAGAAATGGGGTGGGAAATCTCCTTGACTTTCCAGTAAAATTCCCAGGGCTTTCTGTATCCCACCTGTTTCTGCAATTGAAAAGTTTTGGTTTTGCGTTTACTTAGCAAAAACCCAAACAAAATATTTTCCATTTGAATTGAGCTGAAGATGGGTGGTTTTGACATTGCCGGTGAGAAATGCTGCATTTGAAATCTATGGGGAGGGGGGGGCGCGTATCTGACTACTTTAATTTTACTACCTGTGTTGCTAACGTGATGTTTTCCCTTGTGATCAGAGGCAGGGCACTGTCAATTCCTATGAAGATCCTTGGATGACCTGTGGGTTTCAGTCCACCTGCTACCAGCAAAGGATTTGCTACCCAGTCTGGGATGAGTCAGCCATTCAGGAAGTTCCCACTGGCTTAGAGCACTACAACACCGGTAGGACTTCCCTTTGCTTTAAACCAAAAAGGAGGTGGGAGTGGAAGGTGGCTGCATGGATGCAATTTCTTCCTTCTTCTCTAGGACTCCTTACAGAAAGAAGAGCATGCAGGGTTTGAAATGGAAGAAGCCTCCTTGGGCTGCAATGTTGGCTTGTGCTCCCATCCCCACTCCACTTTTGCCATTGCCTTGTCTTGTCTTGTCATAAAATTGTCACCACTCTTTGGGACAGCGGTTTTCTGCCCTTCTTGCTGAAATACCTAGGTAGTGCTTCTTTCTCCAGAGCCCCTAGGACAGCATTGAAATCCAGAGCTAGGGTGCATCTGCTTTCCTATCCTGTTTGTACTCATCTCCCTTTAGTGGTGGCATGCCTACAAAAAGGATAAAAGCTTTAATATGAACTATCAAATGTAAAGATTCTGCTTCAGCTCAAATGACTGATACTTGTAACAATCTTGGGTTCTCTTCTTTCCCTTACAACATGTAGGTCATTTACCGTTGCATGTGTCTTGAGAAACTAGAGAGATATTTAGAGGTCAGTGCCAGAACAGGATTCCTGTGAATGGCAATTGCTGGAGACTGGCGTAAGGGCCAGTGCCAGTTGCATGTGCATTTACATCTGCATATAATTGTGGCTATTCAGACCTACCTACTTCCAGACTCTCATGGGGCCTGTCGGTTGCCGTTGATCGTGAAGAGGATTGGGCATGGTGGAGCGAACCGTCAATAGCTAACAGCTGGCTGCATCCGCTGTGTTTTCCGGGCCTTGTTTTAGAGCTAGCACATCCTCTGGCTGGACTCATTTCCTCGCAGGTTGCTTCTGAAGGCAGCATGAACTGCATTGATCTGAGCATGGTCTGGGTTCCTGTGTTCTCATCCCATTGTCATAGTAATGACTGTAGCTGAGTTTCCCCACCTGCAGATTGTGGGTGATTGTATGCAGCTTCTGACTATGTAAGGAGAGGAACTGATGGACAGAGCACCATAGTGGGACTTGGACCCCTCCTCCTTCCATGGCTTCTGGGTGACCATGGGCAAGTCCTTCATCTCTGTGCCTCAGTTTCCCCATCGGTAAAATGAAGCAGATAATACTGATTCCCTTTTTAAAGTGGATGCAGATTTGCTGTGAATAACAGCTAAGCAATATCTCGAAAATCTGCAAGGTGATTTCATTTTGGAATCAAGCATCTTGGTTATGTATTTTGATGAGGGTGTACTTCTGCTGGGACACGTGCCTCTTCCTCCTTCCCAGCCCAAGACCATGCACTGTGTATTGCAACGAATAGGTGATATGTCGCACAGAAAGCAGGAGGTCTCCTGTCCCACCCTTCTTACCACTGGTCACAATGTAATACTGCCTGGCACTGCTAACCTCTGCCAGCTTCTTGGATTTCCCTCCCTCTCAACTCACCCTGTCCCACTTCTCTGTTTCCTCCGCTTGGGTCATTTCTGTCATGCAGACTGCAAG
>NW_017728980.1:4068209-4069042 GCF_001723915.1 Gavialis gangeticus | reverse complement strand
CTCCTCAGTCCACATTTTCACTGACCACCTGTCTTGTATGCAGACCAGCCCAGCTTCTTGGATTTCCCTCCCTCTCAACTCACCCTGTCCCACTTCTCTGTTTCCTCCGCTTGGGTCATTTCTGTCATGCAGACTGCAAGCTGTGTGGGGCAGGGAGTGTCATGGCTGTTGGAGTAGTACCTTGCCCAACACAGCCTACATCCTTACCTGAGGTCTTATGTACTCCCTAACAATGACAGTTCTCTGGAGCATAACTTCTAGAGGCTAAATTTCCATAGATGTAAAACCCAATTCCAAAAGGACCTGAGTAAGGCTCAGGATGTCAAACTAACAGACCAATGGGTGCCGTGGGATCCTTTTAAGGGTGCCACAGTGTGCCTCTCACCATTACGTGTGCAAACACCTACACATGATTCGTAAGATAACCCTGGAAATTTCAAATAGGAATAGAGAATGTCAAAACCATTCTGACCTGTTGTGGTCTTTCTGAGTTCTTTGCAACAGAAGCATTGCTTTATTGTTTTTCTGTAGTCAAGAAACAAGTGAGAGCTAAGAGCTGGTAATTTCCAAGCAGTGCTTTAAATCTAAAAATGTTGAGAGATGCTGTAAGGGATGCTGGGCACATCTATACATGCTGTTAATGCACAGTAAGATTATTGCACATTAAAATAAGATGCACTGCGCCCATGAAGGGGTCTACATATGGGCCTGCTTGGCAGCAAATTTGCTCCCAGCAGGAGCAGTTGAGGCCATGGATGCTCCTGCCTAAGATCAGGGAGTGTCCCAATCTCCACGGCGAGGGACAGACATTCAAAAAGCCTGAGCCTGAATTG
>NW_017728980.1:4059023-4068198 GCF_001723915.1 Gavialis gangeticus | reverse complement strand
AGGGTCTGTGGGGCTGGGGTCCATGCTGTGGGAGATGGGAGGCAGGGAGAGGGGAATCCCTGCTTGAGCAGCAAGGGAAACCAGACAGACCCTGCTGTGCCCAGAGCTCTGGCTAGGAAGGAGAGGGGCGGGACCAGCCCTGCTCTCTGGAGCAGACAGCTGTGAAGCATCTGGGATGCTGGGGGACTCTGGTTTACCTTAAACCAGGAAGGGGTCTGGGACAGACATCGCATTAACTGGTTTGACCCAAATCAGTTAAGTCTGATACTACATTCAACCAGTTTTATCTCAAACCAGTTTTGGCTATTTTGAAACTGGTTCATGTGCACTGAACTTACGTTCTGTTACCGGTTTAAACCAGTTTCTGATCACTTAAACTGGTTTATGTGTAATGTCTGCCCCTAGTCAACATAGCTGTCAGGCTGCCAAACAGCATCCCCGCTGGAAAGGGATGCCTCTCCCGGCCATGTGGGGATCAGAACCATCCCGATCACCATGTGGCTGCCAGGCAGCATCCTTGCTGGGCAGGAATGCTTCTCCTGGCCAAGTGGGGATCAGGGCAGTCCCAGTTCCCACTTGGCAGAGAGACAGATGCCCTTGCAGCCAACACAGTTCCCACACTTTCCCCCCTACATCGGCATTAGCCAGGCAACAGCAGACTTCCTGCTGCCTGGGCTGACCAGGAGCAAATTGCTCCTGGTTGGCATCTACATGTGTGCTAATGTGCAATAGGTACTGCGCAGTTAATCTAAAACCAGCATTTAGAGATAGTAGAAAATGATGCATTAGCATAATTAACTGCATAGTAGCTGCTGTGTATGGTTACACGGTGACACCTTACTGCACAGGTAGATTAGTCAACTGAACAATAAAGCCTCTTGTGTAGACATGCCCGCTAGGGGGAAAACTTTTTTAGGCAGGGTCTCAGTGCATAGGCTTGGAGGTGCCCATTCCTTCACAGGATTGCACACAGGTGGAGCTCAGCCCTACCTAGTAACGGAGATCTGATCAAATGTTTGTACAATGCCTTGTACAGTGGAGCTTTGATACTAACTGAGGGCCTTTGACTGACATAGCAATACACATGCATTGCAACAATTTTAGCTCTCCCCCCCTCCATCATGGAACAGAACATGACATTCTTGAATTTATTCGTAATCCAAAAGTCGTTGCAGGCTTTGTCAGTGATTAATTCCTGTCCTGCGGATTGCTCAGACTCTGCACATTTTCAGTTTAGTCTGCAATATGTTCTGTTTCCTATGTAACTGTGCAACCCAACATGGATCTTCAGCTGGACAAGTTTCATACTTGTGAAGAGGAAGAATTGGCCAAAAGTTAGGACAATTAGACACAGATTTAGAGGCCAAGGGTCAGGGCCCTCTTACACCAGAGAATTCCTGTCTGACTTTGGGAAAGTCTTTTTGTGCCTCAGTTTCCCCACCTATAAAATGGAGATAATAGTGTCCTACTACCTCACAAGGGATAAATACACTAAAGATATGCAAGGTGTTTGCTGACTTGGAGGATTGGTGCTGGTGACAGGGTAGAGGGCCAGCATAGGGGTTACTCAGTGCTTCGCTCCCACGTAAGTGGGATTGAAGTGCTTTGTAGGGCATGTTCTTACTTCCTGTCCCTTAGTTTTTGTCCACAACTCATCAGTTTACATAAACGGGACAACTGGAAAAAAGGATTGAGGATATGTCACTACATAGCTAAAGAACACAGCAGAATTGGTGATTTATACAGTCAAATGCACACTTTACAATTCACTCCTAACAACTGTGCAGGTGTTTTAACTAAACAGGTTTTGTTAGCAGGAGTCGAAAGCAGACGGGTGGGAATGTGATTAGATCTAGATTGAAGTGGGTGCTCACAGAACTTCTTCTTTTAGCTGTTTGCTCAACTCAGCACAATGTCAGTTCTCTGATCTGATGAAATCTGCCCTTGCAAAGTGTGGGTTTACTTAGATATTTTGAAAATCTAGGCCTGTAATGCTCTGTTTTCTTCTCTTCTCTGTGAGAACATGCTCTCCAGAGCCCGGCATATCTGCAGCCCAGATCTTCATTCCTCCTGCAGGGTCTGTGCTATCTCTTGCTGCAGGAATCTGGGCCTGATTCAACGAAGCCTGTTGAAAACAATGGAAGACTGCTCTTGACTTCAGTGGCCTTGAGATGAGGCCCTTAATATACTGATGTCTGTTATGCAGGACTCCTGATTCACTTGCAGGACCTCAAGCAGTCTGTGGGAAACTCTTCCCTTCAGCTTCCTTTGCTGCAGTTGAATTCAATCTGCTGGTTTTTTATCTTTTTTTTCTTTACCATGTCTTGTCTTCTGGGGCTAGAACAGTATCTACTTTTAAAGGAGAGGAAGCCCTCATTTGTATATAAAGCTAGGAACTTTCTTTCATTTCTCTGCCTTTGTGCTTTGTTTACCATGTGAGCTGTATGCTGTCATGTAATCTATTTATGAAAAGGAGGCTGTTTCAGTTTGGCCTTAATGCTGACAAAAGTAACAATGCAAAGAAGGAAAATGCAAGTGTATTAATGTCCCTGTGCAATATAAAACCACAGTGTTTCTCAAAGTTTTCGACTTGTTTGCCTTTACAGACGAATTTTGCCTTTGATGTCTGGAAGAGTTTATTTACGTTTGTGCCCTTAGATCTGATAGCGCAGTGATAGGAATAGGGGAAAATAAGACTTGGAGTTTTAACTGGACCATAAAAATTGGGTTTTGGGTGGGAAGAGGGGTCATGTTTTTAAAAATGCAAGAATTTGTAACTGGAATGTTATCTGTTTTGGAACTGCAGAGATACAGGGGTCTAATTTGCGGCTGATGAGTATGAAATATTATTGTGCAGAGTGTTGGGAAAAGTCTGATCTTTTCAGGTTGGGAGCCCTAGAGAGCGAATGGTTCCTCCCAAGATATGTGGGGAGGTTCACTGTAGTGTAACTACTATGCAGTTCATCACAGCTTGCTCTGTGCAAGAGGCTGTTGCTGCTAAGGATTGAGTTGTACTAGGAGAGACGTCTAAGGGCCCAGGGTTGAAATCTCAGGGGGTGCCATGGATCTGAGATAAGAGAAAAAGAGCCTTTCACTTTAAGGGAATCGGAACAAAGTCATTAGATACCAAGTGCCATTTCCCTGTAGCTGACTGTCCTGGCACTATATGAAATGTCAGCGATTGCATGCCCATTCCTCCGTGATCCCCCCATCTCCACCTGCCATTGGCAGTAGGTGGCTGCATTGCTGTTGGTCTCTGCTGAGGATAGCAGTGCTGTTCTGTTGAGCTGGGGTCACCCCAGCAGCCCCTTGCATGATGACCTGGTCCATTGAAGTTGGTGAGTAAGATGCAATGGTTCTTAAGGGAAAGCGAGGGTTGAAATAATTCTAGTTCGTGAATCTTTTTGGACTGAATTCTGCAGGCCTCAGTTGTAAGGCAGGCCCGCCTTCACAGATAGGACAGCAGCACCACTGTACGGCACTGGGACCTGACCTGCTCCCTCTGCGGCCAAGGACCGCAAGAAACAGCTTTGTCTAAGAGGTATGAAAATAACTACCAAGAGCTTGACGGTGCTTCACTAAGCAAGCAGTCCTGCTGATTTCAATAAGAGCACTTGCATATAAAAGTTATACTGAGGAGGAGCAGATAAGGGCTTTGAGCCTTGTAAAGTTCAGCTGCTTGACTTGAAAGATTAAGAAGATTCAGGGAATTATCTTAAAGCTTCCCCAGCCTCTCAGGTCTGCAACAGCAGGTCAGAAATCTCTCACCCTGCTGCTTTTTTGTGAGACTTGTAGTCCTCCCATTTTGAGTGTAAATCCCACCTTTCCCTTGTTGCTTTAGCTGACCTGCTGTGGCTCCTAGCTGGGGACTTCCACAGGTTTGACACAGATGCAACCCGTGTTCTGGACCAGCAGCTACATTGGGTCCACCCAGCTAGTCTTTTCATTCCTTGCTACCACTAACCACTGCACTATTTTTGCTATGCTGGTACCAAGGAATCAGAAGGGAGATTGGTGAGGTGAGGACATGAACCCTGAACCTGGGAGAGGTGCCCTTGCCAAGCTGCCTGGATCATCTTTGCTTGCCTTCTGGACTGTTGGTGGGCATCAGGACAAAACTCCTAGGGTTGCACATTGCTGCACCGGGTTTCATATCTTACCTTGTGCAATCTCTTGAGGCAATCAGAAATGTTCCTTCCTGATAGATCTGACTCAGGTGGTTGCAACACAGAGTGGTTTCTGATGCCACTTAAGTGTTTGTAACCATGGCATACTGGAAAGCCACCATCTGTTACTGGAAGTACCTTTTTCTAGTCGCTCCTGGACTGAATTCTCTTTTGGACTGAGCTCATGCTTGGTGCAAATGGGGAGCAGCATGATCCCTTAGCTCACGGGGTTTGAAACTAAATCTGATGGGTGTTGACTGCAGCAATCCCATAGAGATTGCTGTGGTGGCTGAGGATGGGGCAGGCCCGTGCCAGTGCAGCGGCTTTGGGAGTCTTGCATGTAGCTGCCAATAGCTTCTAGATCTGTTGTGGTGGCTGCTAACCCCAGTTTCAAGTCTCCTTTCCCTGTCGAGCTCTGCGCCGGATATAAATGGAGCTGGCAGCAAAAGTGTTGGAAGACACATCCCTTGCTACCACCTTCACCGGGAACAAGGCACTGGCAGGACTTGGGGTTCAGTTATAAGTGCTCACAGCAGGGCGCTTGGGTTACAAGGACCTATTCCCCTCTCCCGCCCCAAGCACCCCATACGGATTCCTCCTTTGCTCTGGATTTGCTGTGAAACCTGCTGCGTTGCCGGCCCTCCGCCCCCAGCCCTCTCCCTTGTGGAGTTCCCCAGAGGAAGGCTCTTTGTACGGTTTCTGGGCTGCTTTCCAGGCCCTCTCTCTGAGGAAGAAGGAGTTGGGGTGGGGGAGAAGGAGGAGGCAAAAAGTTGACAAGGCTCAGTCCAATGGCTTCTCCAGCTGCAGCACATTTTCCAAGTGATGCTTAAAAAAAAATATTCTGCATTTTTTTCATGGTCTTTTATCCTATTTTTAACTGCAGCCTCCTTCCCTTTCTCAGCCTCCTCTGACGCTGCCCCCCCCGCCCCACTCCGCCGGCGCTGCTGCCACCCCCGCACTCTCTCCACGGAGATGAATGGGCTTTTCACGGGGAATGCACATCTGCTTGTGACTGGGAGACCCGGCAGGAGTCCTCGGGCACGCTCGTGACAGCCGCCACTCACCCTTCCCTTCTGTCCCCATCCCAGAGTGGTGAGAGAAGGAGGAGAGAGGAAAAGCGGGGCATAAGGGACGAAAAAGGAGATACCCCAAGGGAGGCAGGATAAACCAGTGGGGGGAGGAGGTAACGTTTTTGTCAGGCGGGCCACTCCAATCCCCTTCTCCAGTCCCATCTGCTGCTCCATTTTCTGCTTCCCTGCCACATGCTACCTGCCTGCCTGCTCTGATTTCTGCCCCCGCTCTACCTCTCCCCTTCTCCATCTGCTGCATGCATATGTGCCACAGGTTAGCCACACCTGGGATAAACCAAGACAGGGTGGTAGAGAGAGCGGGAGCTGTGGATGTTAACTCCCTTTAAGATAAGTTTGAGGAAGAGCTTTTGCATCAGATGACCTGTGTTGCTGTCCCCTTCCCTCCTCAAATTCTTGTCTTCATCATTTCCTTTCCCTCCTGCCACTCGCTTAGGCACTGCCACCCTGCATTTCTCGGCCTGGGGCCATTAATAGAGCCCCTTGAACTGGGAATGAATGAACGGGCCCTTTCTGCCATTGCCTGTTGTCTTCCTCTGGCCTGGGAGCTTGCGAGTTGAGGCAGCCCTTGCTGACAAGGGCTACAGCCGGGGCATCTGGCCCTGTTTTATAGCCTGGCTGGAGTGCGTTCCCTTGACACCTTCCCTGCTGCAGCCCTCAGGTGCGTCATTGGTTCCTATTTTAAATCACATCACACCTACTACTTCAAATGGAGGCTTTGGGTTTACTAAAGAGCATGTACAATTGTCCCCATTAAGGGGCACTTATTCAGGCCCAGCAGCAAAGATAAAAGATGTCTCTATTCCTTTCAGATGAATCGTAAAACCATGGACTGCCTGTGGTTGCTGAGTCTCCCCTGGTACTTTTTGTAAGGGTAGGGCTTGTAGCCCGGGGACTGTGGCTAAAATCCTGCTGAGTAATTGCACTTTGCCTGTATATTTGTCTGTGATGGGGGATCTGGCCTGGGCGGCTTTTTTTTTTTAAAGACATTTTTCATGTTCCAGTTGAAATCTGCCAAATCAAGTCCAAACCCATGAGTCAGTCCAGAACCATATGCGGCCCTACAACCAGCAAATGTCCTCCACCCCCACGAGGGGTTTTAGGTGTTTTCAACATCTTTTGGCAGGCATCTTACATGCAGGCGCAGGCCTAGAGGCTTGGGGTGCAAATGCCCCCAAGTTTTGCCTGCCCTCAGCCGTATGGCCACAGGAGCAAGATAGGGAGGAGCCTCCGATTTTCATAAATGGGCTTTAAGCCCCAACACCTCGGCAGGTACTAAACCATGCCAGAAGAACAGTTACCGTGGAGGGGGCTTAAGGAAACCTGCCTTCTTGGACCCAGATACATGGTGTTTCCCCTGCCAGGTGCACAGTGTCGCATCTACCCCAGGGCTGTGTGATATGACCCCTATGTAGGGCCAGACCCTGTCTTTGGTGAGCACCTCCTGGGAAATGCTGAGGACCTCCAAGCTGCTGCTGCTCCTCTCAAGCTGTAAAGCCTTATTGGTATTTAATCCATGGAATGACAAACATCCAGCATCCTGTTTTTCTGTTTGCTTCTGGAGAAACCCGTATCTCTTCTGGTGAGAGTCAGAACTAGGGTGTGATCCCTGGACACGGAGTCATCACCAGGACTGAGCCTGGAACGTATAACATTAACAGCACTGACTTTTACTACTTGAGCCAAGGGAGAAACTCTTTCAGGTGGCGGCAGTAGTGGACCAGTTTCCTCAGGGGGCCAGCTACTGTAGAGAGACAAATGAACTAAGCAGTGCTTTATCCCTGGAAGAGTTGCCAGTGACTGGCAAGACCTGTCCTTCTCCAGATGGCTGCCCACAGGTTTCCATCTGCTCTGCTGGGTCCTGGAGCATCTGTATGAGGAAGAGGAGAGTGCGATCTGTCTCCAAGTCCAGAGATTGCAATCTCCAAGGCATGTTTTACATTCCTGTACCCAGTCCTAGGGATGTCTCAGGGGGTTGTTGCAAGAGAGCCACAAGGTCATCCCAAAAGCTGACCAAGAGATCCCAGCAGCCTTGCTTACACAGGCTACAGGGAAAAGAGTTGGTGAACTAAGAATTGGGCAGAGAAGGGGCTGAAAAAGACCCACCTTGTTTCAGAGGTTCGGTCATGTGTTAGATGCTTTCATAAAGGGTCACTATGGAAGTTGCATACTGGCTCCTAACGGGCCAGTGCTCAAAAGATCCTCACCTTGCACTTGGTTCAGATGAACCCCTAGGCTTTTGGATGTTCAGCTTCTCTGGCTGGGCCTGGCCAGGCTTCACCATGTGCAAGCAGTCAAGAATGGGAGATGGGAATCTTCTGAAAATTGCTGGAACCTGAATGGTTCAGCTTTGGGCAAAATCCTGGGGTCATAGGGCAGTGTCTGCCCTAACTCCATCTTCTAATAATGCTTTAAGTGGGCTCTGCTGCATGGTGCTTCATTACAGCAAGTAAGGCCACTTTTTCTAATGCATCTATGAGTGGAGAGGCCTGGCTGGCTGGATGTTCAGTGGAGAAGTGTGTGCTGGGCAGGCGGCATGGAAGGGGAGGTGGGGACCATGGGGGATGGGATCCTGGAAACAGCCTGTTTCTTTCAGCTCCTGGCAGCATGGAGCACCTCCTTCCCTCCCTCCCTCATCTCCAGATGTTCTCTGTGTTTATAGCTGTTGAAGCAGGAGACCAAACTCCCTCATTAATACGTCTTGCTTTCTCGCTAGTTTTTTTTTTCCACGTTGAAGCCAGAAGTCTCAGCTCCGAGGCTGCAGCTGGAAAAGAGCAGGGGAGGGGGAAGCAAGAGGGGGGAGGTGTGTGCAAACCTCCCATCCCATTCCACTCCCCCTCTGCCCCCCTGAATCCTCCCAAAATACACATGCCCCGAAAAAGAAAAACACTAGCAGATTTTTTATTTCAGAAAGTAAACACTCAGGCCACGGGGGTCTGGAGGTTATGGGAAAAGAGGAAACCATCAGGCTAATCAGGCAGGGACACACTTCCCCTGCTGAAATAAACCAGAAATCATTGCATTACAGGGCTCCTCTGTGGTTAACCCTGGTGCTGCCGACATCACTGAGCAAAGGGGAACTGGGGAGCGCAAATGCTCCCTCTATCCCATGACCTCTATGCAGGGCTGAGTGAAGGGGGGTGAAGGGGAGGGGCAGCGTTCTTCTGTATTGGCCCCTGGAAGGCTAGGCCTTTGCGGAAAGCTCTGCTGCATTTAGTAGGAAGGGAAGAGGATTTATTTTTTTTCTTCCTCTATAGTTATGGATTATTCTACAGAGCTTCATAGGTAGTTTTAGACTTACTGTGTAATTGTATAAGCCAGTTCCAAAAAAAAATGTATGGAGAACAGATTGTTCGTTGGTAAAAATCGGGCTGATTTCTATAGATTGGCTTCCCTGGAGCTCTCCTCTTTTCATCGCCGTTAAATTCTGGAACATTTTTGCACACGAGAAATGAATGATTAGGTTACAGATACTGAAAAGAGTAGGAGATGGACTGGTTAGCTGAGATCTTGAAGGTAACGAAGTTGGGATGCTTACAAGAAGGACAGGAGTGATTACCGGGTCTCTAACAATAGTTTATGAAAACAGAGCATTTAACCTTAAAATAGAATGGAGGCCTGAATATCCAGAGCTACTTCTGCCCAGGATATTTGTAACAAAATAATATGATGTGAATGCATTAAATCATTCTAATAGAGTGGTGGGTATCCAAACCTTATCAGTCCTATGAAAATGGCAGACTTCTTACAGTATTTAAATTGTTCTACAAGAGCTTTGGTACCTAATGATGTCTAAGGAAAGTACAAACCTCACTCAGTCCCCTGAAGGTAAAAGTTACAGAAAGTATGTAATATATCTTTCCCTTTACACAATGTTACGCTGTTTTTGTTTTCCATATAACTAAATTTTCTAGATGTCTG
>NW_017728980.1:4039312-4054023 GCF_001723915.1 Gavialis gangeticus | reverse complement strand
ATCACTCAGTCCCCTGAAGGTAAAAGTTACAGAAAGTATGTAATATATCTTTCCCTTTACACAATGTTACGCTGTTTTTGTTTTCCATATAACTAAATTTTCTAGATGTCTGATCTTTCAGTTTGCATTACTATATGAAAGTGCAATTGCTTCTGATCTCTGCTGGATTTGTATCAGTCCCCTTGTGATGAAAGGTCCTGTTACCAGTTCCTTGAGCCATCCTCCAGCCCCTTTCAACATCCCCATTATCAGGCAAACCCAAGATGTCCATGCGGTTGGGAGAACTGTGGACTGTTCATATTGTTTCCTGCTATCTCAAGAAAGCACCTGTATGAATATCTGTTATTGCAGCTTTTGGGGGCTGGAGACTTGAACGGAAATTGGATTTCATATTGATAGTAGTGCTGGACAAATTTCCAAAAGCTTTGAGTTGCTGTTTGGCTCAGATAAGGGCCTGAGTTTAGACACACATCTGAGCCTTATCTGAACTATTTGAATCACTTGAGCCTGCAAAATCAGGCTGGCAATGTCTTGGGAGTAGGCTTTCTGGTGATATGTTAGATCTGCAGTGGTGTTTGTAATCTGGTGGACACCAGCTGAGACTGGATCCTCATTTTGCTGGGTGGAGATAGGGCAGAAAGTGGGTGAATTGCCCAAGGGCAGTAACAAGTTGGTGGCAGGGATGAGAGAAGAACCCATGTCTCCTGACTTCCAAGCCAGTACTTGTTTTTAGTAGAGAGGCTCCATTTGGGTGCAGAAAGACCCCAGCCAGAACTGAGATTTCCCAGTCCTGTGCATGGTTTGGGTTGAGACTTATCTCTAGATCAGAGCTGTCCAGCTGGTGTCCTGTGAGGGGTCTCTGCGCTGCCCCTCCCTCCTCTGGCACCCTGTGGTGTGGTGCTGTGAGGGATCCTATGATCGGGGAGCTGAGGGTGAGGCCAGGATGCCCATGTGTGTGGTACAGCCTAGGGGGTTGCGCCCATAATGTCTGGCTTTCACTGGTGCAGCCCGCTGGCCACTTGTAAGTTGGGCAGCCTTGCTGTAGATGATGTCTTAGCCCAGCCAGGTTTCTTGCATTGCCTGGGTCACACAGATGGAGAGACTGGGTGCTCTTTGCCTACTAAGTTAGCCATACCCTTGCATGAACAGTCTCTTTTTGTCCCTTCCTCTGAAACAAAGCTTACAATTGGGAGGACCGCTCCAGAGTTCCCTATGGGCCCAAGTAGTACATGTCCTCCTCTTGTTTTTTAGACCAGGAGGCATATACATTCAGGAGGTCTCTGCTTTCACTGCTATTGTCTGTGTGTAACTGTGATGATCCCGTCAACAAGAAGGGAGATCTTTGTGGTGCAAACATAAGCCCAACGGGCTTGGAATTGATTCTTAGCTCTGATATTACTACTCGAAGCACCTTGGCCAACTGACTTGGGGCCAGAGTTGTAGAAATATCCAGCTTTCACTGAAATTTTGAGCTAGGCAGCTGAATACCTCTCAACATTTGGTCCTTAGTCTCTGTGTGCCTCAGTTCACCCTGTTGATGAAAGGGGGTGTTAACACATGGCAAGTTCTTTTGGGATGCCTAATCCATTGAAATTAGCAGAGTGCTCCAAGATATCTGGAGGGGGAAATTATGCAAATACAAACTATTGAAATCAGTCATTCATTTCCCCCCTTTAGCTAACAATGTCAGACAGGAAAACCATCCCTAGCCCTAAGTCCTCCCCTCCCCTCAAAAGAAGAAAATTACCTTTCGTTTTAGCTTTCTATTTTAGCCATAGCACACGGTAGACGTTCCTGCAAGGTTATCCCCTTGAAACCACATAACGTCTGTAGAACACGTGCTGAAGTTTACACAAAATCGCTGGACTCCTGAATAGAAAGCCTAATTATGAGGAAGCTGCTTTTCAGAGCACAGGATGGGTCTTTCCCATTGGGTTTGCTCATATCAATAAGGCTTTGAAAAGTTGCAATGTGTCGATTGTTGAATATTTCACAATGGATTAAACACCATTTCTGTCTCTGCAGCTGTTTCATGAGAAGACAAGCTGCATCTCCCTGGCAGCAGGCTGGGTTAATGAGATTGTGTGTGAAGTCACTGGGAAGAGAGTTTCTTTATCTGAAAGCAAATGGAATATGTGGCTACTGCTCTTAGCCATGGGAGAGCTGCAGAAAGGGTTTTGTTTGTCCCAGAGCGATTCAAATGAGAACATGTGGGATTGTGGGTGGAGTGTGCTTTATAAACCTTGTCTTCTGTGTTTATAATTACAGAGCTGGATTCTCAGCTGGTGAAAACCAGTGGAGTTTCATTAATGCCAGCGTCAATTTATAGCTAAGAAGAGTTGGTTTTGGAGGTTTTTGCTCCTTTCACTTTTTAAGAGCAGAATCCATATTTCCCGTGTTTCAGCATTTATTCCTGCTCCATCCAGTACACGTTCATCCCTAACTCTAAGATGAGTGGGCGAGAAAATGTTCATTAGCAAATGAACCTTTCATTGGAAAGCATGTTGGACCCACCTCCCCATTCATTAACAGTCCTGTGGGGCCTTCTCGGCCCTCCTTACTAGTGCAGTCTTTCCTTTGCTACGAAGTACTTATGTTGTGGGATCTCTGGGGCTAAAGTTAGAAGGAAAAAATGTTTTATGGACTTGAACCCACAAATTGTTGCGAGTTTAGTGTAATTTGGATTTCTCTAACAGTTGTCCCACCCCTGGACTACCTTTTCCCCCCTCCTTTTACCTGCATTAGACTTTCACGGCCACATTTGGCTAGCAGATACACGAACAAATCCCATTGGCTTCTGTGCAAATTATGCACAACGACTGACTTACGCTTTGAAATATAAGGGCCATAGTGATTGGACAAAAATCAGTGGCAAATTTCCTGTTTATTTTGGTAGAGCATCCATTTAAATCTACAGCCATATGAGAACATAAATGGCCCAAACATGCTCCATGGGAACTTTGCCATTGATTTCATAAGCAGTGTGATTGGGCTTTGTAACCAAGGGCAAAATAATAAAGATTGAGAGTTCATGAAAGTTCTTCCTTTCCTGGAAAGGGAAATAAACACTCACACATGATGTCCAGTGCCTGAGCTGCAATATATCCTGCTGGGGGGGTGGAGTGGGGGGAATCATTGAAGGTGATGACAATGCATAGGGATTAGGGATTAGAGTGTTTACATGGAAGGGAAAGAGAGGGCAAGATGTGTTTCTCCACTAGAGAAGGCAGTCTGTTTTAGGTAAAATAAGAAGTGGCCCCAAATCTTTCCAAGTCAGATGGAACTACTTTTCCAGAGTCAATATGTTGAGATAACTCCCCCCACTTCACTGTTGTTCTTTATTCACATGCTTGCCTATACTTCCTGGATTCAAGTGGGGTCAGAAGCACTTCTGTTGATGGGCACGATGTCAATATTGAAGTTGAGCAGAATAGGAAAAATGCTAGGTAATACCTTCAAGGAGACTGTTTGGATGGGATTTTTAATCCGGCCAGTACCAGAAAGTTCATCTATGTGGGAACCCAACCCAGTTTTGCAGAGCCAAGAGATCTGGATAATCATAGGAACTAGAGGTGGAACGAAGGTTATTTAGACCATCTGTGTCCCAGTGTAGAGCAGCTCTATATGGGGCTTTAGACCATCTGTGTCCCAGTGTAGAGCAGCTCTATATGGGGCTTTAGACCATCTGTGTCCCAGTGTAGAGCAGCTCTATATGGGGCTTTAGACCATCTGTGTCCCAGTGTAGAGCAGCTCTATATGGGGCTTTATCATCTTGGCTTAAAAGAACTGAGAGGTGGACTTCTACCACTTCCTTCAGGACATTGTCACGAAGTTTCTCCTGAAAGGTTTCATATTGTAGTAGCATTGTAGTAGCTGTGATGGCCCAAGGAATAGGTGAGAAGAAGGATTTGTTTGGTACTGTCTTTTGGACCAACTGTAAAGTGCATTGGGGCCAGAAGGCTTGTCTAACATTACTTCCAACTGTGTAGTTGGTCCAGCAAAAGGTGTTACCAAAGAAATCCTGTTTTCTTGAAACATTTGGCATTTCCTCTTTAACTATTTGATCTAATTGTCATATAACAGGTCAACTTGTCAAGTGGGCATTATCTTTGGCCAGCACCTTTTCTTGTCTTTGAATCTATAAAAAGCAAGTGGAAGATGCTGCTAAATCAAAATGGTCACAACTCACACCTTCTTTACATGATTTACATAATTGAATTAGAGGTAGGCCCACAGAATCCTGTCCGTGGATTCCTATTAGACTTGGATAGAAAATTGGATTTTTGACTGAACACATTATTTTGAGGAAAGCCTCTGCTTCCTCCAGGAAAATTTCAAATATTTAATTCAAAGCAACCATGAAATCTGAAAATGTTCATTACGTTTCTTCTGGTGTTTGGTATTTGTGTGAAAAAGTTAGAATTTTGAATGGAAAAATACAAAAACAACAAAAATGTTAACAGTTGCTATTTTCCCATGAGCTTACATTCAGGGGTGGATCCACATTTCTGCAAAGTAGAAGATTATTTTTTTAGAAGATCAGTAATTATCTATACCAAAACAGCAGGCCATAAACTCGGCATCATCTTAAAAAGAGAGACCCAGATGTGGAGAGTGCTGGCCAAGTAGTTCAGATTCGGCAGCATGTAAAGCAGGGGTGGGCAAAATACAGCCCGGGGGCCAAATCCAGCCCGCCAGGCCATTCTATCTAGCCCGCAGGGCCCCTAAAAAAATTAGAAAATTACTATTTATTTGCTGCTGGCTGCCTGTCAAAGATGACAGGAGCCAGGGGCAGTAGTACCCAGGGGAAGCCAGTGGCAGGACCCAGCTGCAAGGCCCTCCCAGCTCTGCTCCCCCAACCAGAAGCCTCTGCTAGGCAGGGGCTTCTGGCCTGGGACCATGGGGCTGTTCCTGATTCCCTGCACCGGAGAGGGAAATGCGGCCCTCGACAGCTTGCCAAAACTCAGACAGTGACCCTCCATCCAAAATAATTGCCTGCCTCTGATGTAAGGGGATCCCACATCTGTGCAATTTGTCCATCACCAAGTGGTCATGGATCATAGCTACTCCCATTCATTCTCTCTTTTCCAGCTTTTGGGGCTAAAATTTCAAGATGAGAATTCTGCAGTGACTTGGAAAAAGTTATTTTGCCTCATTTCAGGCTACCCTCTTCCCCTCCTGAAAGTTTTCCACATAGAGTGAACTTTTTTTGTACAAGTGTTACCTTTATAAAAAAGACCCAAGCCCATTCCCTGCACCTTCACAGTTCATTAGCTACCAATAGATGGTGGCACCAGACAGTCCCTGCTGCGGTATTGCAACGGGCACTTTCCACTCCTACCTGAAGAGAGATGGTTTTATCAGGGCTCTCCCACGCTTGCCAAGTGGGATGTGCTGCTCTGCTCCCCATCTCTGCCGCTCCTCACTTCATTAGTGTTCTACATGTTTATAAATGGAAGAGATAATATTTTTCGTTTCCAGTTTGTGTTTCCAGGGCAGCCACTTTCTACAGCACTTAGGAAGTTTAGAGAAGGGGAGGTTATATAAACGGTTTTTCCTCGTAGGCTCTTATTAATCAAGTGGCTAGGGAGCCATTCCCACAGCATCGGGATAAAGGGCACTGACTGGGTGAGGAGGGGTCTCTAGTTAACGTGTTGTACCTTTTTTTGCTTTCTCCTTCTCCCTCTGGTTCTTGTGCATTTGAGATTAATTAGTTCCCTGCATTCTTAGGGCAAATAAGTCTCCTTCAGTGAACCATTTTGGCCAGTTCTGTCTCCCTATAATTTATCCCAAAATTTGCATTGTCTGAGTGTGATGCAGAATTCCACATATGTATGGATATGCATGCATGCACGCACGCACCCCCCCCACCCCAGTATTTTATGGCAAGCTCCTCAGTATTTTCCCACCATGCCTCAGCAGCAGCCATTTTCAAGAATGGTCACAAACAATATAGGAGACTTGTGGGTTTCCAAAACAGGAGCTAACTGTGTTGATTTCTCTTTCCACCAGAACAGAAACCAAGTTCTCTCTCCTCCCTTCCACTTTCTCCCCATGGTAAGAGTTGAGATTTGGGATACTTGTTGCTTGCCTTGTGTGGAAAGAGCTCTGAGTGTAGTGGAAGCTCCAGATGTTCCAGCACAGAAACTGAAAGCCCACAGGAAATCAGCTCATTAGACTGCTGACTCACCTTGTGGTCTTCCAGCCATGCGCTTCTGGTGTGAAAATAATTATTTAAATGACCAAGGATGGGAAATTAATGACTTGAAAGGTGGATAGGGGATAAACTCAACTAATGTTGACTATAGACTTGGCAGGAAGAAACCATATTTCTTCTTGGTCTGGGGAGCATGTGTGATGTGGTGGGGGGGAGATGCTGGACATCTGGAGTGACTTAGCAGTGCTGTGCTTTTGCATGGGGTAGTTCACGCATTTTGTTTGCTAGGCTTTGGTTTATATATTAATACAGTCTACCCCAAAGAAGAAAACAGTCTCGGTCTTGAGCAGGCATGTGGTATAGTCTGCAAAATGTCCACTCTGCTTCTGTATGACCCAGTCCAGTGAGTCTTTTAAGGTTGAGTTGAGACAAGATACTGGAATAGATGGCAGTCTAGTCTCTCTGAACATTTTGGACAGCTCCAGAGTTCCTAAATGGGGGATAGTGTCATCTGAACTTCCTTGGTACACCAAAAATGTTTCAAGGTGGGCTTGGAGCAAACGTTCAGGTCAGTTCTTGTGTTATCCTGATTATGTTGCCCTCTATTTGGGAGACATAATGTGCTCTAGCAAACAGAGTGGAAGCTCTCCAGGAATACCAAGTATCTACACCACCTGTTAGTTTAGGCTGAAGCCTGTGTCACCATATCTGCACTATCATTGCTACCTTTCCTAGTTAGATTAACATTAGTGTGAGTTTGCAGGCCTGTGCTGTAATTGCATCTGCATTCTGCTGGGTGGCCATAATTAAGACTGCTGGGGACACGAACATACCTACCAGACACGCTCTCTGGAGGGAACATTATCTTGTGGTTGAAAGAGGATTTACACAATCTAATAATATTTCTAAGAGGAATGAATATAGCTGTAAATTCTGAGTTCTGACCCCAGCTTGGCCACTGATTTACTTTGAGCAAGTTGTTTAACTTGTGTGCCTCAGTCTCCCCCTTCTGTAAGACTAGCCCACTTCAAAAGGTCTTATGAAGGTTAACGGTAATGAAAACCTGCATTGCACACTGAATGGAAGAAGCAGGTTCTGATAATGGAGGGCTTTTCTACCTAGCAAATGGGTCCAGCAATGGAAATTAAAGGTAGACAAATTCAGAATGTAAAACCCAGTCTTTTAGCCATGATGGGACTTACCCATTGGAACAACTGACCCAGGGATGTACTGGATTTTTCCATTTCATAAGCTGCTTACAGTAACACTGAACCCAGACAGAAATGATGGGCTTAGTGCGGGAATCACTGGGTGAAAATTTGTCTCGTGATATAAAGCAGGTCAGATTAGTTGATCTCTGTGGTTTCTTCTAGCCTTAAAATCTCCTGGTGGATGAATCCAAAGGGCCTGATATTCAGAAGAGCTGAATACTGACACACAGAAATACAGGCGTAGATGCTAATATCAGTCTGTGATGGGATTTGCTGTTGAACTGCATGACCTGCATCTGCCAAACTTTTATTCATCTAAAAGTGCAGATAGATGATTTTAAGTTTCATCAAATTGTTCATTGGGAAGAAGGAGCTGAGGGGGAAGCAAAACTAAATTCTGAAGAAATTGAACTGTTTCTCTTTGATGTTGGTGAAATATTTTGATTTTTTTTATTAAAAAAACCTTCATTTTGGATTTTTCTTCACTATTATGGTCAACATGCAGATTTTCATTTCCAGTCAAGGAAAATATTATATATGACTTGAAATAATTTTTCTTTTTAATTGTTTTTGGATTTACTGAAGAGAGAGAGAGTTTTTAGTTTGGGACCTACCCAAAACAAGTTTTTGTTTGTTCTTTTCTTTGAAATATATGTTTGAATTATAGCAAACCAAAACTCACCAGTGTGTGGCACTGATCGGGGAGCAGGAAAGCTTTGTCCCCAGAAAGCTCTGTATCTTGCAATCTCCATTTGCTAGCCTGCAAATCATATTTAAAAATGGAATAACTAGCAACGATGATAGATGCATAATGGGTGATGATGTTTCCATTGGCAATGGAGGGCTCTACGAACCAGCTGTCTCCTTCTCAGCAAGGATTTAGGACTGAGGAAGGCTAATCAGGAGACCCTCATGGGGAGAGAGGCGTGTTATTTAATTAGCTTTACAATGGACTGACTTGGAGGCACGTGGTGGCTCTAATACAGGGAGATAGATGTCCTTTTAGCTGGGCTAATTGTTAGGAAATAGCAGGGTCTTTGTTCAGACTCAGCATGCGGCCTGTGATCTCTCAGAGCCCAGGGGCTGCCCTGCTTATAATTTTAGACAGATCTATTCAAGCCTGCTCTGTAACGCAAGGCAGAACAAGAGTGGTATTGTTGTGCAGCCAGGATTGCTGTCCAAGAAAACCACCCCAAAAAACCCAAACACGTGTAGAGCTGAGTATTTCTCTGTCGTTTATTCACTATAAGGCAAGGCTGCCAAGTCGAGACAATTGAAAGCAATGGGATTTCCAATGCAGAGCGCTGAGTGAAGTTCTCTTATTTGAAATGCACAGACAGTGCTTTCCTCACGCCCGAGCACAACTCGATAGACACTGACTTTACAATCGCTCCAGAAAAAGCCACTCCTTTCCAAGCAAGCAGACCCAGGGGACATGGCATGGAGACCCCAGCTAGGGGTCTGGGCCTCTGAGTGCTTTTAGTAAAATGCCTTCAGGAAACCAGTGAAGAGCCCAATCCTGCCGTTGTAGGCAGTTGGTGTGTTCTGACCATTGCTTATTAGGCTAACCATGCTTGTCTTCATCAGTTTGCTGTCCTCGCCTGTCTCTCCTCTTATGCTTAAGACTGGCAACACTCTGGGTGAGGGACCATCTTTCGATTGCAGGTGTGTGCAGCATTGAACACAATGAAGCCCCGATTGTGGCTTTTAAGTGGTACAATGCAAATAAGGAATAAACCAGATTTTTTCCCTCCATCCAAGTCAGTGCAAAGGTGCCAAGTTCTTTCTGCGTAGGTGCTTTTACATCCCTGCCACCACCCAAGCTCCATCTGGCTCGTGATGCATTAATTCTCATAGTACCCCACTGAATCAGGAAAGCCTTGTTGTTCTAGTCAAGATGGGGAGCTGGACTACAAAGAGGTAAAATGATTTTGTGTTTCGTCATGATGGAAGTATTCAGCATAACTAGGAATTGAACTCTTATTTCCTGTGCTCTGATACCCTCACCACAAAGCTATCCAGAGGGCGTTGGGCTTTTGGATTTCATTTCCCTGAGCCACCCACTTCCACTTGGCTCATGTTGATAAGCACCCAATACACACATGCACACACAATGGTGTTTGTTTGATGGCTGCTGTTCCTTTGGCTAAGTGTTGCTTCAGATATCAGTGCTGGAGGGAACCTGGCTGAAGGGCGGCTGCCTGCCTGCTAATGCCTTCATGAAAACAAACGGTGGTTCTTGTAGGATCTCTCTTTGGTGTGAATAGGTTTTTAAAAAGCCTGAAAAAAGAGGAAAATGTTCCTTCCTGGTAGCTCTTCTCTGCCTGGGGAAAAAATTCCTCTGGTTTATCAGGGAAGGAGCACGTGATTCCATTGCACATGGTTGTACCAATACATTTGGAAACAAGAATCCACAATTTACCATGGAAGCAAAAACAGGTGAGAAAAGCAGTGCAGTCGGCACTTCCCCCAAATCTGAGAAGGGTCCGATCCAGTGTGCCAGTCCATGATCCTTTCTAGCCAGGCAGCATGAGTTAGTTCACCAGCCTTTCAGTACCTATGCAGCTCTAAAGACCAAGTCACATGCACGAGTAAGTTGCTTGGGGTCAAGCCTCTTCCTTAAGCTTTGGTGTCTGATGAAGCACAGGCTGAGTGACGTTCTCTGTTTCAAAGAAGTCCAGAGTTGGAATATGAGGGGTCTGGCTTAGCAAACTTATGAAGAGCTGGGCACTGCAAATCAGATTGGAGGCACTGGCCTTGTTGGAGGAGAGGGGAGGCACTGGGTGAGACTGTCGGTGTTTGGTGCAACTGCAAAGAGTCCAGAGCTAGAAACCAAAAATCCCTGGGTGTATTTATTGAAAGGTAGAAACAATCTCAAAAGCTTGATCCTCCCTTGGCATGGAGACTTGGCTTCCTGAGGTCCCTTCCAGCCCCATTTTCTCCGATTCTGTGAAAGCAGACACTGCGTCTGGTTGCATATGAAAGATTTGCACCCACCAGCTTTTCTCAGCACAATAAAACATGCTCTCTACTAATAACATTCAACGCAGGGGACGCTGATTGGCTACACAGGGTACAAATCAAGATGCAGCCTCCCTGGAACCAAAGCCAAGAGTCACCAGAAAATACTTCGGTGGTTTGTGGGATTGCTTAGTGTAGCACTTACGAGCTGTTGATTCCAGCCCACCCTAGGGACTGGAGTTTTTCCCCGTAAGCCTGTGTGGTGATCTATGTGAATTGGATTCCCAAAGCCTAGCCAGCCACAATGGTGCCTTTGTGAGGCATCTCAGAGAAGCTGACGACTGCTTGAGTAGTGGAGACTGTCTCTCAGAGACAGTTCCCCTCATCAGGACCAAGAGGCGGTTACAATATTCCTGTGTGACAATTGCTGGCTTGGTTCATTGAGGATTAAGTCTGGGCTGTTTGGGACTATGAATGCCAGTCTTTTCAGTTTGAGATAAGGAACTAAGCTTGTAATAAAAAGACTGCAACGGATTTATATCCTCTCTGAATCAAGGCCAGGTAATGCACAGAAACAAGCAGGTGCCCGATAGCTGAGGCCCACAGCAGTCTGAACGGTGCAGGAGCCCCTGCGTAAGTGATGGCTGCCATCTAGCTGATACTAAAAACGGAGCCATGGGGCTCTTGTCCTAAACACGCCGTTCCCTGCAGCGTGTGCTATGCTCTGGTACTCGTATTAGACTCATGCTCCCTGGGAATCTGGCATGGAGGGATGCATACCCGCATGTGGGCGAATGGATTACGCTTCCACCCCTGCTGCATGTCCACAAAGAGACGGCCTCCGTCACCAGAGCTGCCAGCTCCCACCCACTCCCTTTCCCAACATAAACTAATCTTCTTGACGACTTCCCAGCTATTATGGTGTTTGAAGGAATTTCTCCTACACTTTTAAATTCCAGGAAAGGTATCTTCCTGGGGAATGCTTGTGACAGCTGCTTGCTCCTTCCTCTCATTGCTTTGTGCCAGCATCCCTGCCCAGCAGCCACCTCCCTGTGCCTTTCCTTTCCTGGAGGCTACTGCTCTTTCCAGCAGTGACCCCCTTCCGATAAATCCCCGTTTCCCTTTAGCCACCAGCCTTTCCCCGCCCCCACCTTTGCTCCTGATTTTAGCTCGATGCCCTCTGGGTGCCGTCTACACGATGAGACAGAAACCGGAAGCCCCGACCACTGGCAGTCATTCAGGATCCCATGGCAGAACTGGGTAATTGCCTTCTGCCATAAATATCTCCCTGCAGTTTTAATTGGAGAAGATATTCTTCATTTCCTGCCTTTAACTGCTGCGTGGTGTTGCTGTGTGCTGTTAAGCAGCTGCTACAGTCCCCCTTAGAACTGGCTGCATTTTGGTATTGCTGGTAGAGAAATCAGTTACTCTCGCCCTCACTTGGAGATTGCTGCCTCCTCAGCAATGAAGACGGGACTTTCGAGGTTGGGGAGGGGATGTTGCAGCTGTGTAACATCTGGAGGGCCATCAGGGACTGGCAGTTTGCAATAGTTTTGTTCCGTCAAATGTAAAGGGCCAACGCTGGAAAGGTATAGTATGAAAAAGGTACGTGTCTGAGTTGAATTGCCAACTGTGTGTGTTGAAAAGTCATGCACCAGGCCTGGTTCAGGTGCCTTCCCCCAGGACTGCATTCATTTATTGTTGTTGCTACCAAAAAAAAAAAAAAGCGCTGTTGGAAATAGCGTGGCTCCATTGTCTGCCCTATTCTTTGTTCTGAATAACTGAAAAAACAAATGGACTGCATTGTGGAAGGAGAAAAAATGTTTCTCTCATGTCAACAGCAAAATCTTTCAATAGGTACATGGCAGGAGGGCTGTTCTTATCTTCTTAGTATGGAGAGCACCTCTTCCTTCTGAGGAGCAAACCATAATGGCTATTAACCTTAAATAACAAGAGAGAAAGGGAGACTGTGAAACTAGAAGGGAGGAATGGATGTTGAATGGGCAAGAGGAGCGATTTCTCTAATAACTGTAAGCAGCAAATAGGAAACAACTCATCTTTGGCTGGTCTTGGACTGCAAGTGGTCACATCCCAGCTGAAGAAACTAATCAATGGATTCCTTCCCTGCCTTCTGTGAACACTGAGCTATTGAGCGTCTCAGCTGGAGTTCAGAGCCAGGGCTTTCATGTCGTGAGCTCTGAAGCGCACACAAATTAAGGCACTGGGGATGATGTAGCTAGCCTGAAAGACCGCGGCCGCCCCACGAGGAATTCTCTGCCCCAGACTCTTCCTCGGCTCCAGCTCCAGGGACACGCACACTGACATTATCTTCTGCTTTGGGAGTACTCTGGTTTTCCAGAACGCGTGGCGGGTTTTGGTCCCTCCTTTCCTTCGCCAGAGCAGGAAGAAAGTAAAACAGAAGTTTTGGGGTAGTGAGACGCTATCTACATTCGTATCACATCAGGCTGTAACCTCATCTCATCAGCTTTGCCGGGCCCAGGCTTAGCTGGGAATCCAAGAGTGTGTGGGATCTACTTCCTAATAAAAACCACACACTAGCTGCAAAGAAACATCTTTATTGGTGGCTTTGTACTTGAGAAGCAGCTCCTCTCAGGTTCATTGGCTCTCAGCCAGGCTTTGGGGTTGTAACACTTGCAGCGGAGTCCAGGCCAACTGTTACTGCCCGTGGGAAGAAGGCTAGAGTACAAGTCGGGGAGAAGAGGGGTTTGGCCCTCTGATGCAGCTTTCGGTGAGCTCCGCCTGTCAGGATCACCTTCTGCGTCCCCTTCCACACAAGCCGGAGATCTCAGCCCGTGAGAACGGTCTCAGTGATGAGGTCAATGGCTCGGCCCCGTTGGCCAGGCACCGAGGTGAGCCTTGGAGGCCTCGCAGCGCGTCTCGTCTTCTGTTTCATTTTGAGGATTGTGGTTTGCTGCAGGAGGCAGAGGCTGGGTCTGAACTGCCTGGATTACCAAACACCGCTGAAACTGGGGGGGGGCCGGGAATGCTTGGGTTATTTGAATACTGTTGGGACCACAGGTGCATTTTGATGGCTCCATCCTTGCAGCCAAGAGCCTGCAGCCAGCCATGTAACTGGTCCCCCATCCCCCAACACCCCTCCCCTCATCCCCCATTGCAAATTACAGCATGCATGTTTATATACACTCACGCTGCTCGGCCTGGAGTTTGCAGCATTCCAGTGAAATATAGGAAGGGGGAGATTATCAGCTCATGTAAACTGCATCAAGTTTCTCTTCCCAAGCCTGCCCTGGAACAGGTCACACAGAAAGGCAGCTGGCTCTTTTGCTTTGGCTTTTGACTTTAAACTGGAAAGGTTCGGCAGCCTCCCCCTTTAGAGTCCTTTCGTTCAGTCTCCTGTGCCTGTTCTGTCCCTTGCCCTTGCTTCCACTCTCACATCTGCTTGGGCCGGGAGGTAGGGAAGCAAAATTAAATCACAACCCTTCAGGGAGAATGGAGGAAGAAAGCAAGCCCTCTGCTTGCATTTCATGCAGGCAAAGTGCTAAATCAGAGCCAGGTATCACTACCGATAGGATTCATGTTTCCAGTTTTAGATTTCAAACACGAAGCCCTTGTACCTTGTGCATGGGTCTTTACCCTCAAATCTCTGCGTGGCTCCCCAGGAGGGTGTCGGCGGTCCTGGCGGCCACCGAGGCAGAGAAACATTGCGGGACGTGCTCAAGTGGAGCAGAACAGAATCCAGGAGCGTGGTGCTCATTTGCACTACGGCTCTTGCCGTGGCCAAAGGGTCAGATTTAGAGTGGCAGAAAGCACCTGAGTCAGGCGCCTAATGGGAGTCAGGGGCATAATGTGCAGGGATGCTGTTCAAAATCTTTAGGTGCCTGAATAGCTTCCTCAGCCTGGAGCGTGGCATGCAAGAGCCCAGGCTCTGTGCTGGAGCCGTGGATCCCCACTTCTGAAGCCCTGTGGATTCATCTGTAAATGCGCGAAATGGTGAAGCCAGAAATAACCCTGAGCCACAACGCCTGCACCCGCAGTTGATCTTTAGGTAAAGCTTCAGCAGTTTCTATCACGCCTGCCTCGTCTAGCTCTTACACCTGCCTGCACCCGGGGTTTTGGCTCATTCCTCTTTACAGAAGAGCGGCAGGCGCTGGCCCCCGGGCTCCGGCCACGGGCCTGCCTCGCTGCCCGCTCCCCCTCGCCCGCGACAGGCAGTTGCTGAAGAGCCACAGAAGCGGGTGCAAATGACATTTGGGGTTTTTTGTGTTTTCCTTTGTCTTTCTGACACTCGTGCCGGTAAATTGACACCTGCGTGACTCATTCTCTCCTTTCTGCTCTTGCCGTTTGCGGTCTGGAGATGTTGCTGCCTCGAGGCTCGTACACACAGGGCGGCCCGGGGCACG
>NW_017728980.1:4014403-4039025 GCF_001723915.1 Gavialis gangeticus | reverse complement strand
CCGGGGGGGGGGTCGTCCCGGCACCGCCTGTCAGGGCAACCTCCCGGGGCGGGAAGGAGCAGGCACAAGCTGCGTGTGACGCTGCTGCCCTGCCTCCCTCCCCAGAGCCGGGCCGAGGGGCGCGCGGAGCCTGCCCGCGTTGTTCGCGGCTGCTGCGCCGGGGACAGGCGCGGGGGTCGCCTCCCCGGAGCCGCTCGTCTTGTTCCCAGCGAGAAGTTTAGCCGCCGCTCGCTGTGGTTAACACTAACAGCTCAGCTTCTGCCGTGCGAAGGGCTGTTCTCAGTCTCTAACCTCATCTGACTTTCCTGCCTGTCTTCAAAAGCTAAAGCAGCTGCTTCTAGTCCAGCTTCTGCTGAGGTCAGTTTGGTGCTTGCATCGTGCAAGGCGGCGACGACTTTCCCAGGTAGCTGCGAGCAAGGCTGTGCTGAGGTGCATGGCTCCCTCCCACAGCTGGCTGGGCACTGATGGGGACTGGTGTCCCTGGCTTTTGTACAGTGCCACTTCGTTAAACAAAACTGTAAGGGTGCTGCACTTCTTCATTGCTGAGCAAGTTTCTAGGAAGTCCAGGCTGGGGCTCCGTTCTTGCCAGTTGATGCAACTTCAGGCTGCTTGTAGGAAACGAAGTGACAGCTGACAGTTAAAAGCAGGGGCCAGCGTGGTGTAGTGGTTACTGAGCAGTTAAAATAGACGCCAGTATAAGATCAGTACATTCGCAGATTGCTTCAGTATGCGTGGATCGGTTATACACCCTCACACGTAAGCATAACACATCTTTCATAGGCAGCCCTGTGTGCAGTGCCTCTGTGTGTGTATATTTTTGAAAGGCGGCTTCAGTGAGAAGCTGCAGATGCTGAGTGCCTGTCAGTTAGACTGATACTGTATATGGTCTGTAGTGCTGTGCAAAAATCCCATTTGCAAAACCAAACCTAAACAAAAAAACCCCAGTGGTTATAGGTGAGTACGGGCCACAGTTTTATATATTTAAGTGTCTAACGGCACATATAGGCACCCAGAGCGGTTCTCCAAAAGTAAGTTGGCAGGTTAGCTGCTTATCTCCCATGCATTTCAGTGGAATTTAGGAGCTTTTGCAAATGTCATTAGGCACCTTTCAGGAATTGCAGATGTCCCAATACCATTCATTGCCAATGTGGTCTCTAGGAGCCTACATCATTTTTAAAAATGTTATCTATATGTGTCCAAGCTTGCAGGCTCTGGCTAAAAGAACGCTACCAAAAGATTACTCCCGTGTTTGAGGATGTGTATTGTCTACATGGCGCAGGGAGAGGAAGACAGTGGGAAGAGGGATACATGTTTGACTGGGGGAGCGTGTGGAGACGGATGTAGATGAGGGGATTATGTCATTCAACCTGGACAAGGGTGTTTGTTAGAAGGAAAGCTTCTCCTGGCATTAAATTACCAAGGGCTTTGTTCTTTCAGTTTGATTACCCGGGGTCCATTTCTCCCCCGTTCCACTTGAGATCAATGGGGTCGCATAAGTTGAGAACAAAATTGTGGCTTGCCCGGTGCTGTTTTGAGAGAGAACCTTTTTCATTGGTCCTATTAAGTTTGGTTTCTCTTTGGTAAGTTAAGAAGGCTGTTAAAGTTTCCATCTCAATCTTTCTTTGCATTTCAAGACTGCAGGCAGTTTTTTAAAGTTGACCCAAGTTCAAACTTTGGCTGTAAGAGCACTAAAAAATGAGATGACTTCCCATCGACTTGAGTTACAGTTGCTCCTGTTTTGGTGGCTGTATTAACGCTGTGAGCCAAGGAGGTCAGGGTTGTCAATTAGCTGGCTTAACCTCATTTCCCCCTTCACTTTGTAAAGAAAAGCTGAAACTTTTCTTAACTCAGTTTAATGAATGTCAAGATCATGGTTGCTTTTGGGCTTATGTCCCTGGAAACTGATGAGAACATAAGACTCCCTCCTGTCTCGTCTTGGAAGAACAGCTTTGAAGGAAGAGACGGTTTCAATTCCCAGGTCCTAGTCAATCCTTTGCCTTTTTGCTGAGGCTGGCAACAAAGGTGGTTGTATTCTTTTGTGTTTGGTGTGTTTTGTTTTGGTGATACAGAAACCTGCCTCGCTAGGAAGGTGCAAACCCAACCGCTCCTTTCCTGTGGGCCAACAGGCAGTACTCAGATGCTGTCAGCTTTGGGTCACCACTGACCTGCCTTGCATTTGATCCCAGAAGACGCTGGGATATTCCACTCCTTTGTCTTTGATCCATTTAGCCTTTCTGCTGCATGGCTGTTTTTCCTCCCGTGGGTTGCCCCACCCTCAATAGCTTCATCAGTAAGAATTGTTACTAGCATGGCGTTGTGCATGATCAAAAGTGCTTAATGCAGCAGGTGCCTGACACTCTTGTAAAGTGATGGTGATACGCCAACTGGTCTGAGTTGTTCCTGTCCCTTCCCAGGGATAAAATCTTACCGCAACCCACTCATAACTTGTTCAGTCTACCCATATACACAAAACTTCGTAGCAAGCCATGAAGATTTAAAAATAAGCTGGTTGGCCTTGGATCAAAGAGCACAACTTGGTCCAGTATTCTCCGGAGCGAGGTCCGCTCTTGTTGCCAACATACATACACATGATGGGATGTTCCTGCGTTCTTATACCATGGTGTTGGGCCCCTGTGAAAAAACAGCTCAATGGAAGCTGTGTTTGAGTGATTAGGACCATGATACAACACAAAGTTTCTCAAAGGATTTTGGGTCATGAACTGATTTTTAAGGTTGTGGTATCACTTTGTTTCTGTGTTCTGGATAATAAGAAAGGGAATGCTTTCTTTCACTGCAAACGCCCTGTAATCGCTCCAACAGCCCAAGACAGTGCCCCTCTTGCAGCAATTAAGACAAATGTTTTTCGTTTTGTGTTTTTCCTTCCTCCTCTTCCATTTCTGTTTCCCTTTTCTCTTCCTCAGCTTTTTCATTCCTTCCTTTCATGGGTCCACTAGATGTTTGCCACATGCCTCACCAACCCTGATTTAATAGATCATTTGAAAGAATTCCTAACCAACCTGCAGGATGCCAGTAAGGCTGAGGCTAGCAGCTGTTTTATAAAAGGTTCAAAACAGTTGACTGTTTTTTAAAACAAAAAAACAAAAAAAACAGCTTCATGTTGAAATTGGGAAACTCTGCGGCACATAAATACATCAATTTGCTTCAGCTCTGCAAACACTGGCTGGTCTCTGTGGTTAGGGTGAAAAGCAGCTTGGTAGCCCTTTCTGGAAGCTGGGGATCTGTAATTGGGACTCAGAAGTGCTGAGAGCGAATTACATTTCTTGCTAACAAAGCCTGTGACTTGTGGGAAACCCCATCAGTGGCAAAATAACAACAGTGCAACAAAACATTGAAAGGAAGAGATTCTGGACTTGATTCTCTTCTTGCTCCCCCCTTCCTCCCATCCCACCCCTGGTTTACGTGGGCATGGTGCCATTCTTCTCTGAGGCACCAGAAGAAGAATCATTCTGTGCTCAGTGTAAAAATCCAGGTTGCTGGGAGTGGGAAAGGAGCACTGTCATGGCATTGCTTCCCAAGCTCATTCCCAAGAACTGGAACCATGTGTGCAAACAGACATTGGTTTGTGTGTGGGTGGCATTGTGGTGATGTGTTCTTATCTGACCGAGTCCTTCACTCTTGTCTATAGGGTTGGGATGAGATGAGCTCTGGGTGCAAGGCAAGACTTTTTCCCCCCCGCAGCTAGAAGAAAACCAATTTGCAATATGCAGCCTATTGCAACAGCATAAAGGGATCCAGACCCTTAGCAACTGGATGTAGGGCCCACATGTATTTTAACTTTTCCATGGCAGGGTCACTTCCTTCTGTTCGCCCCTTTGTGAAGGTGACTTAACCAAACCAAATTCTTCTACAAATGCACATGGAGACCCTGGTAGAAAAGGCATTGCAGACAGGCCAAGTGCTGTGGAAGCATGAATGAATGAATCTTCACAACACTCAGGGCACAGGAGTCTAGTATTTTTACCTCCCTTGTGGGTAAACTGAGGCACAGAGGCGAGGAGAGACTTGGTTACACAGCGATTCTGTAGCAGAGCTGGGAATACCAACAGCGCCTCAACTGCCATGTGTGCACATGCCTACAAGACCGTCTTTTACCTGTTCAAATTGCAAAAGTTAATTTGTACCATCTAGGGAGTATAACAGAAATTCCTTCCTTCCCTCACCTGCTGGGCCTGGAACATGCGCCCAGGAGGTAGGACTGGGGTGACTGGGATGATCTGTAAGATCATTCTGTTCAACAGGAACCAGCTAATTGGCCAAGATATTCGTGGAAGAGCACTGGGGTTGCACTAGGGACTCGGTGAAGAACTGGTTTTTGTTTGCTCTCTGTGCCTGCAGGCTTTCCCCTGCTACATCCACTTCTTGTCCCTAAGAAATCAGGCTTAGCAAAAGCCAGATCATTGGTTATGACCAGGCAGCGGGCACCACCGGGGCTTGGATGATACCAAGAATCTAGCGTGCTGGCTGCTGGGCCGTCCCCTTTCACACACGCCTGCAGAGGGATTGGGGGGCCAAAGGCACCTGCTCTAGAAATGGGACCATCTCTGTGGAGGAAGAAGTGCTCAGCTAGGAGAGCTGGTAGTTGGCAGGGCTGTGTGTGTGTGGGGGGAGGAAGTGAGCTGTGGGCAGTGACTTGGGAGAGGGAGACTGGTTTTCTCTTTGCAGTTATTGGGCGCTACCCAATCTAGTTTTGAGTCAATGCCATATTCCCTTATTCTTGTGTGGGCTGTACACCAGGCCGCTCCCTGTGCCCACAGTGTCGCTTGAAGATTTTCTGTAGCCCTATCCTCACTACGCCTTCATAGTATTATTTGTATCATAGTAATGCTGAAATATCCTAGTTGAGATCACAGCCTTTTCGTGCTAGATGTTGAATGTACATGAAATGAGAAATGATGACTTTACAGTAGAAACCACATATGGTTGGGAGGAAAAAGCAAAGAGAATAAGTAACTTCAGGTCTTTAATGTCTGGTACATCTTGGATGCTGCATGCATACCAATGGCAAGAGCACCTCTAATCATTGTGGATTGTTTCCTGCAGGGATGAATTATCAACCTACCAGGGCAAGGCTCTAGTGACAGAAGGTCTTGAGCTGCTGGAGTATTTTGTGCTGTCTGGCTGGGTTGAGATGAGTATTTTGATTGCAATCGAATAATTTCTGTTCTAGGCATATTAGAAAATGCCTCTGGCTGGAAGGTATGAAATTGAAATAGTAGCTCACAAAGGGAGGAGCACGGTGTCTGTAGCTCTGTATATATTTTCTCTATGCAGTGACTTTATAAATACAAAAAGTCAGCTTGTTAAGGGGCAAAGCCATGTTAATGCCTGTAATGAGAGACCTCGCTTGAGGGCTTGATATTTGTCTTTTCTTTGTCTGTTTTCCTTAAAATAAAGGATGCCTAGACCATGAAGGCACTATTTTACTCTGTGTACAGAAAGCAGAACCATATTTTCAATCAAGAGAGGCAAAAGCACAAATCCTGCTTTGCATTTGCTATTTCTTTGTCACCAAATTTGAGAAACCATGTAATAACTGTGTAATTACAGTGTAGTTACAAGAGCCGTCCTCTAATTTGCCATGTAATTACCATGTGCTGTGGTTTGATAAGCCTTATAAATGGAGGGATAACAAAATAACATTTTGGTATGTTGCTTTTTAGCTTCCCAAAAGAGTGTCCCCAAACAAGACTCTTGCCATACAGACATTGCAAGCCCATAGCAGATTGTTGGCAGCTACGGAAGTGAGTAGCTGGGGTTTGCATAGCCTCCAGCTGGAGTATGCCAGGCTAATTTTTATAAGAACAACTAAAAGAAATGCCACTAAAATAATAGCTGTCATTCTAATCTGAAGAGATCCACTTTCTACAGTTGGCCTGCAGCACACGGGTACCGAGAGATAGCAAGCAAAGATGCTCAGAATGGATGCATCCACAAAATAGGGATGTCTTTGCCCAGGATTCAGGGCAACCTTTTTACCTCAATATTTTAGTAGCAATGCAAAGCCATGAACGGATTTTAAAATGATCTCAGATTCAGAGCAATGCAATTCAGAGCAATGACTCAGCCTAGATTACTCTTTATGCGATGACTTTTCTCACTTGAAGCTATGTTATTTCATGGTAACCAGCCCCTCTACATAGGTGGAAATCCAGAGGGGTAGGGATAGTGCTGTTAGCAGCTTCAGACTCTAATGTAGAAGGGACAAATGGCTGCGCATCAGCAGAGGACTGACTGTCATAGCTGTGCAGGGGCAGCCAGGGAACATTCATTGTGCATGACTGCTGAATTTCTGGGCTTGATGAAGATGGAGGCACCCTCCAGGAGTTTAGATGTTTGGAGGCCTGATCCCACTCACTCTGGTAAAAGTGCACGGAGTCCACTCGTTTATTACTCAGAGCAGATAGTAAAGTGACAGTCTGGTTTTAAGCATCTGTTCCACATACTTGGATGGCTCCCGGGATGTAGTTTTTGAGTACTTCCAGATCTTAAAAGCATTTATCTCTCAATATCCCAATGAGGGAGGGCATGGGTGTCACAGAAGTAGTCCATCAAAGGGGATCACTTGCAGAGCAGGGAGTTGTACCTCAGCCTCCGTGCTAAGCAATCGCCTTAACTAACCCTCCTCCTTCCAGTGCTGCCTGCTTCGAGAGACGACGGCCTTCCCATCAGCTCAGCAAGTGCTGATGAGATCTGAATGCCTAAGCAAGCCCCCATTGACTTTCTGTAATAAAGACTCGCCAGTCAGACCTTTAAGATGACAGCTCTGAGACTGGAGACAGACTGGACCTCAGTTTAGTCTCTTGTAGCTGCACAGAGAGCAGAAATGAGTCAGGCAGTTGGGGAGAAGGTAGGTGATGAGTAAGAACGTTTTTTTCTTTTCAGTAAAAAAGACAGTTAATTTTCTGATTCTAACCTCACATTATTCTGATTGTTTCCTGCAGGCTGGCTCAGTTAGAATACGCTTTAAGGCTTCAGTAGCAGCAGCCCGAGGTCCTGCCTCTGGGCTGGCAGAAAGAGCGGGGTTGTAATTGGAATTCCTATTCCGTTTAACTTTCTGCATGTAGGTGAATTGGGCCAAGCTTCGCTTTGCAGAATCAATAATCTGTTGCTCTGAGCTGCAGGAAGCTGGCTGCTGGGGTTAAGCAGCTAGTCACACACCAGTGCAGGTTTAAGCCTTTCTGGAGGCATTTTAGCACTTGACCTTTGCGAGGTAGCTGCTCTGAGTTCCACATACACTGAGTTATGAGCAGGTTTTGAACCATGAGCCTGCACCACAAACTTCAGCCTCCTGATGCAGAGAAAACATGCTCTTAGCTGATAGGAGAGCTAGGCTTTTACTTGGAATAACCAGGGGACTGGTTATTCCACATTTACATCATAAACTCTGCTGGTATGTTACCCAGGGAGTTTACTGTATTTATGTTGCTTGGAGGAGGTCACATTGAGCTCTTCTCTGAGCATTATGAACGTTATACGTTTTGTGGCCTTTTATGAGCGGAGGGTTGACCTCTTTGTCCCAGGGCACTGCTTTTCATCCATCCCTCCGCCATTACAGTATTTTCTGTGGTGCTGCTGGGCTCCTTTGCTTCCCCCATTTCAGCTGTGGTGCTGTACTTCAACTCCTTGTTTGGAAGGAGCAAAAGAAAGCAAAAAGACATCCCACCCTTTTATCCTTAAGCTCTCTTTTTGGGTGGCTTGTTCTAAAAGAGAGGAGATGAATGGTGCGCACTCCTGAAATCTCTTGCCCTCTGACCATACATGAGTCTACACCAGTATCAGGGAAAACTAGTTGAAGGCAGGTTTAGATCTGGAGAGGTTAATCTAATGCCCACTGAACTCAATGGAGATTCCTACTGTCTAAAAGGGGGCAAAAGATCAGACTCTTCATGTTTTATAGGTTGTGAGGTTTGACCTTGGTAAATCGCATGAAACGGAGAAGCTGCAAGGAGGAAAACAGGCTGCATGGATGAACTGTTGCACTTCAAAGAAGGAATGCAATTACCAACACATTTGCTTTGCTGCCTGCAATACAGTACAGGCAACAGCTGGATGCAGCTAAAGAACATTCATTGCACTGTGCCCATGTGGAGCCCCATCTGGCTCAACGGAGCTGCTTGTCGGGCAAAGATTTGCTCACCCAGATCCAGTAGTAGGATCTGGGCCTAAGTCTCAAGTATTCTAGCATGGGATATCTGCTCCTTGCAGGGCTCAAGGTTGTGAGTGATGGGTCCAGAGCACAAGCAGTGTAAACCAACAGAGCTCGTGAACTGTACGTGAACTGGTGTAAATTAGGATAATTGCATTGAAGCCAGTGGATCTGGTGGATGCCCTTCATCCAGAGTATGGCTCTGCATCTCGGTCCTTTTGTTTCTGTTTCGTGACTAAGCTGCTCGCTGCCTTGGCTTTTTCATATTGTGTAGTTTATAATCTTCCAAGTAGATACGAAAGAAATTTGTCTGCAGCACTGGCCAAGGCGGCTCCAGTTTCACTGGCATTGGGCCATGCTTACATCCACAGTCAAAATATTGCTGGTTAAACAATAAATATTTATTGATTCTTTAGCTAGCTCCTACATTTTTCCCAGGTGCATTGGAATTTTTAGGGGCCACGCAAGTTCAAATAAAGCTTCCTCGCTGAAGTAGCCATGCTGGGTTTCTCTACCATTTCTTTGTGCTTCTGCTAATTATAAAATGGTGAGACACCTCTGCTGCTTCCAGCAGTAGCAGCTTTATATTCATGCAGGATGTTCAGGTAACCCTGTTTTCTGGCCTTTGTGAAACGATGGCTTCAGAACTGCCTCGTGGGTATGTTTGCGCCTGTTTGTTGGCTGCAGTAAATCAGCATCCTTTGCTGACTACTCCAGTTTCCTCCAGTTCAGGATCTGTCAGCTCATATTCCAGTGAGTGCGATTCAGCAGTGCCTGGCAAGGATGATAATTTTAGACCTGAATCTGCAAACACTCAGGTACCTAATTCACATGAATAGTCCCCTTACTTGAGTGGCCATTCAGCAGTGGCAATAAAGAGCTCAAGGAACGGTCCTAGAAGGTGGCAAAACACCAAATCAAATGGGTAAGTGAATTTGATTTTGCAGAAACTGCCAATAAACTCAAAATTGTAACTTGGTCCCGCTTCTCCAAGATTTTGGAAATATTTAAATCTGCAATTACACGTGTATGTGCGTGCTCACCTCTTATTTTACATTTTTCAGACTTTTATATATAAAAGCTGTGCAGTTTATTTTTAAAAGTATTTGTTCATTTTCGATAAGGGCCGAAATGTTGATGACTCCATCAAAGAGCAGAATGAGTTATTTTTTCCTGTGGCTAAAAGCTATAGTGAAGCAACCTTGTTTGAAATATGTAGCAATGTTTGGCAGCATTTTCCCACATCTTAAGAAAACAAACAACCCCCCACCCCTTTTTTATTACAAAAATCATTTTTTTCTGAAATCTTAGCTGAAATAGCACATTTTTTACTTTTTCGCCTAAATGACAAACACTTGAAACCTGGTTCTCTGAGCACTTTGGTTTATGCGTGGCTGGTTGCAAGACCAGTGCCTCTGAAGGCAGCTGAAGCAAGCTGATGCATATCGGGATTGGACAGGCCATGTTTTCCTGACCTCCCCCGATATAACTGAACAGGCATTTTTTTTTTTGGCGCGGTTGATACTGGGCTCCATGCAGCACGTCTTTTGTTCTGCCCAAAGCTGTTTCAATGGTTTACCTGGCTTTGGCGATAAAACAGGCTGACATTCTTGTGAAACCTTATTGCTTAGTTGTGCCGTCAGCTCCCGTTACTCTTCATTGACAGAGAAGGGCTAATGATAGCCGCAGTGGAAATATTTTTGCCGATGCCAGTTATTTCCAAATACAACAAATAAATAGAAGTACGCTTTTCAAAAGAGCGTCCCCTCCTGCCTGCTGCTCCCCCAGATTTGAGTACCAGAGCTTAAGACTGTGGGTCAAGGTGAATCCTTAGTGTCGTCTTCTGTTCCTTGCTGACTGCGTGGGCAGGCTGCTGTGCCCGTGCAAAGCCCTAGCAGTGGCCCTGAGTGGATCATGAGTGTGTGCATGTGCTCGTGGCTCCCTGGTTTTAACTCCGTCTAATGATGCATATTCCTTTGGGATTAGGAAGGGATCTGCCAGGATCCAACCGCTCATCTCCCCCTCCTCCCTCCCACTTTAATGAACCAAGTTAGTAGGATAGGATATAGTGATATAGGAGCCAGGATTAATGCTGGACCTGATCCTGGTAACACTCATTCCCACTGTTACTCCCATGCTATCCCATTGGTTTAATTCTTCCAGAAAGAATCACAGAGACATTTGTCTGCAGCCTGACTGGGCTTTCTCATGGTTGCACCAAGCGCTCTGCTCCGAGCAAGGCTCTGTGAGCTTAGCCCATGCATTGGGGTGGCTCCTGACTACACCTGTTAGGAGTACTTGTATCATCAGGCTGCCAGCCAAGATTACTTAGTGCAGGGTCAGCTACTCTGAGGAGTCACCTCACCCCAGCAGGGGGAATCAGGTCTTGCTGGTGGAAGCCTTAAGGCCTGCGTTAGGTTAGCTGCATGCTGAGCTACCACCTGGGACCTTACTGCGCTCAAGCTCTTTTACTTTCCCAATGCTGTGATTCTAACCTCATGCTGATGGGAGACCTGTGAATGCTGCCATCTTCTTTTGTCTCTGATATCTCAACCACTGAGAACTGTCTGCCTTCAGCACCACAAAGAAGATGTTATCCCTGTTTGCAAGAAGGGGAAACTGAGGCTCAGAATAATTGAAAGTCAAGCAGCATGCCTGGGGGCAAGCTGTGACTGGAACCCAGTGCGTTAACCACAAAGCCGCTCTTCTCCCTCTGTTTTACAGAGTCCAGGTATCCCAAGGGTCTTTGCAACACAGTAAGTACCAATATAGCATAGGACAGGCAAATGCAGAGGCTGTCATGCATCATGCCAGCATTTCAGACACTTTTTTTCCTCCCAAGGACGGGGTTCTTGATAAGCTGGGGCTCTGCTGACCTTGAAGTCCCCATCTGCTGAAGAGCTATGTACTGTTTCTGATGTCTGTTAGATCTTACTAGGTATGACTGCTGCAATGGTCAGAGCCTCACAGCCTTAGTTTAAATAAACACCCAGAAGTTTGGATATTTCTACCATACTAGTGTCTTCTAAACAACTTCCTTCGCCCCACGGGTGTTCCTACCTCCAATTTTAAACCTGGAACAGGGTAGAGTTGACAGCTATCTCCTCTGACATCTTCTGAGGCATCCTCTATTTTAATGGATGAGTTTTGTGGATAGTCCCTTTCATCTGAGGATCTCAGCCCATGTGCAGCAGTCAGGCCTTGACTTCTGTCAGACTTGTGACAGAGCCCATCGTTATTTCCGTTTTACAAATGGAGAAACTGAGTTTGGGCGTTGACAAAAGCACCTTTTAACTGCAGCCAAAGGGAAGAGAGCTTGGAGGCAAACCCCAGCTGTCTGATATCAAGGTAGGTCTGCATGATGACCCTGTAGTGACACAAGTTGGCAAACTCACCTTAAAATTGACCCTGAATGAAGCAGGGTTTAAGCAGAGACAGTTTTGATCCACTTGTACAAACTCACACAGAGTAAGAGCACGTCTGTCATTTGATATCAATATCTGTCTATGCCCACAGACAACTGAAGTGACTTGCCAAAAGCAGGATTGGATCTCGGGATTTGGGGCTTCTCGTCTCCTGTGTCAGCAGCTTATTTGCTCTTCTGCTACTTGTAAAGGTGGAGCTGTTTATCACAGGAGGGTTTGGGCTGAAAAAATGTTGGAAAGAGAAAATGCAGATACAAGCAGATGTGCATACAGTGAATCTGTGTCTGCTGGATGGCCCTGTGGCTAATTTCTGTTTAGTTGTGGCAAGGGAGTTGGCTTCTTTGCTGTAGAGCAGGCTAGATGGGTTTGTGTGGAGGGGTGCTGGTATATGCTTTCTTAGGATTTAGGCATATGACTCTCCCAACACAGTGAGAAGGAAATAGGCTCCCCTGAAGGTGATCTTCATAGGGTGGCTTTGAAATACAAGCCCGCTCCCACGCTTTGCAAGGTGTTAGTGGACTGGTAATGAATTAAATATATTTCCTTATACAGAGGGTATTTAAATTGGCTCCATATGGTTTAGGGGACCTGTAGCACTTTCTTGAAGGGCGATGTCATGGTTAAAAATTTGGGTTTTGATGACTGGAGCTAGACACGGAGTCAAAAACCCACCAGCTCATCCAACCTTCCTTCCTGCACCTCCACCCCCCCCCCATTCTCGTTTAAATATTTAAACGTGTAGGATGTGTTCCTCCAAAATCCATCTGCTGGTTCATACACTATGTAGTCATAAAATGCTGTTGTGATCAACCTGCACCCTCCCACCCCTGCTAATTTTGCCCTCTGTTTAACTGGGAATGGAGGTGCTTTTTCTATTTGAACACTGAAGATTAAAGTGTCGTGAGGAAAACAAGTCAGCAAATAAAGCAAAGTTTTAAGACTTTGCCTTCTCAGAGCCTGAGCTCACACCTTTGCATGCAGTGGGAGTTTTGCTGTTAACCTCAGCAGGAGTCGGTTCTGCCCCTTGTACAGCTGGTGACGTCAGAAGAAGTAAGTGTCCTGCAAACACAAGCTGCAGTGCAACGGGGAATCGGTGCCTCGCTTTGATGAGGACACAGAGGTACAGAGCCTCATCCAAGGCCAGGCTGAATTTGGTTTTTGTATCCAGGGGATAAAGAATGACTTTTTCAGCATGTTAGCCCTTGCAATGAACCATTAGCTTGTATATGCACTGCTACGCACCTATAGCTGGAATTTGAATTGCTCAATCCTCTCTCGCAGGTACTGTCCTGTTCGCAGTTAAGATTTCCATGCTGCCTATGAATTTTCAGAGCCTGTGAGTTTGGGGCAGGACTACCTGGATTCTGTACCCTATATTGCATATAAAGGAAGCAGCGTTGCTTTGTGGATAGAGGGTTGGACTAGGACTTTAAGCCAGCGTTCCTCCTACTTCTGCCACTAACTTGCTGGGAGACCTTGGGCAGGTCACTTCACTTCTGTGTTTCCCTACCCGTAAAGTGGACATAATGATGCTGACCTGCTTTGTCCAGCACTGTGAGATCTAGGGGTGAAGCATGCTGTTCCAAGACCTGGCCATTATAACAAGAGTAGTTAGTATTTTAATATCACTAGCATTGAGAAGCTGGAAGTAGACTCAAGCAGCGCTACAGCAATTGGAAGTGTGAAGTGATTTGGATTTGGTCGATGCATTTTTTCATTGAACTCTCTATTCTTGGCTGAAGTTAATGGTTTATTCTTTCCCCCGCCAAAAAAACTGTTAATTTCTTTCAAAATTTGAACTTTGGAAATGCAAAATCACAAAAGTTCTGCTTTTGTAACTTTTCCCAGACTGAAAATCTTCACTTTCTGGCTTTTCACTGAACAAAAAAAAAAAAAGAGGAATGGGAAGTTTGTCAAAGAAAACAGTATTTTCTGCAAAAAAACAATAGATTTTTAAAACAGCCCTGGCAATAACACTCAGTGCTTTGTCTTCAAAGTGCCAGATGGATGTTAACTATTGAGTGCTCAAAACCAGCTTTGCAGTGCCAGTAACTACAGTTGTTCCTGGTTACATCCTGGAGTTGGGATAATGAGCCAGGCTACTCTGATCACTGCTGTGTCACCACAGAATATAAGCTGATTCCTCAGGTTTGAACCAGGAGTCTCAGCTCCCAGACTTATGCTCAGACCACGGAGCCTGCTGCCCTGTCTCCTGGGGCAACCTGCGTCCATCCACGGGTATTTTTTTAGAGACATTTGCAAATGGCGATGCAAAGAGATTAGGCGCTGATGTCACAGGCTCAGCCTGTTCCTGGCAGCTTGCTACCTTGGTGTCGCAGCCCGTGCGCTCTGTAGCCGTGGCAGGAACGTTTCCACGTCCAGCGTAAGCTGCGGGGTTTCAGAGCCACCACAGTAGCTGTGGCTCAGGTGGGTTGTTAGCCACTGGCGCTGCTTTCCATCCCTTTGAGCGGCTCCTGATTTGAAGCTCGCTCTGAACCTTTCCGCTTGAAAGACTGCAGCCTAAGGAGTAACATATGGTCCGTCAGGCCAATCTAACCACTGTAGAAATCAGTTATATTAACAGGCTCCTGAAGAGAGTGAGTTTTGAGTGAAGGGGATGCCCGTCTCTCCCCAAATCCCTGTTCTCTCCCTTGAGGCAGTCCATCCCCTCTGATGTGTGTTGACCTGAGTAGCTGGACACTTTCTGGTTGTAATGGAGGGCTTCTTTCTTCCTCATTTAGGTGGGATTTTACCTTGGGAGTCTCCAGGCAAGTGCTGATTTAAAGCCGGAATCTGGGATCTGGATATGAATTATTATTTTTTTTTTTAAGGGGGCTAGTATGTCTTTAAACAGCTGTGCACCAGAGTGCGTAAACGCACTTGCTAATCCGGTGACTAATTCAATGTATTATAAAGCAGCAGCCTGCCTCCTGCCAAGTCAGAACTGTGTCCCTATCTGACTGGGTGTGCGAGGCTGAAGGAATCATTGCTGGGAGCTCGCAAGATGCTGCCCTCTTTCATCTTGCCCTGCCATTGATGTGGAGCTGCCCCCCTTTTCCTCCCGCCGCTCCCCATGTCAATTTATTTACTCATCCGGAGGGCACAGCCAGGCGCTCTCTTGAGTCAGCACCGCCCCGCCAATGGGAGCTGCCAGAGCAAATTCCAGGGAGGAAACAATCTCATGACTTGTCTCGGAAAAGTTTGTTCCAAAAAGATCCCCTTACGGTTACAAAGCCCTTGGAGCCTGTGCCTTCGTCACAGCGCCTGCACGGCTCATGATTTCTCAACCTCTGGGGATCTGAGCCAAGGGAGGCTGTGGGAGTTACTGGCTGCTTCTTGCTCCAGTAAAACTAGAGCGGGACTCGGCGAGCCGGGGGTGTCTGACCCAGGGGCTTGGACACCTCGGAAAAGGGTGCCTGGGCCAGGTTCTCAGGACCAGACCCCTCAGTTTGAGCTGAGGGTTTGCTTCAGGGTGCTCATCTTTCTGTCTCTCTCCATGATCTCTAACCCCCGTGCTGCACAGACAGCCGTCCCGGTAGCATTCCCTTCTGATGGGAGTTTTCATCTTTCTCCTTTGGAGCTGGTTTGAAATGAGGCCAGAAGAGTTTGCTAACTTCTGGTTTAACTGAAGGGCAGTAAACAAGGCCAGCGCTCTAGCAGGAAAAGCCTGACTTTTGATCGTGCTTTCAGGGAAGCGGGAAGAGACCGCAACGCAAAGCCCTGCCTGTGGGGCCTGGGCTGCTGCCCAGTGCCGTCAGAGTCTTTCCATTTGCTTCAGGGGGTTGGATCAGGCCCTTCAGCAGGAAAAAGTGAAACCTCTGGCAGCTGCTGGTTTTGGTTCCCTTCTGAGCATCAGTGCTGGTGAAGGGTGCTGGGCTCTGGAGACTGGAATTCCTCCTCCTAACCACAGACTCAGCACAGCCCCGACTGGGTATTTTCGCAACTGTCCCATTCTGGTCATGATGACCTAGCGGGACTTGGTGAAGGACATCATGAAGTGAGCTTGGGCACAGAGAAGCGTATGCACCTCTGATTTAGTTAGTTTGTAAGGTGCACCTCTGCCCTACCTTCTGCCACTCAATTGTTGTTACCCTTCAACGGCGCCAGTTCAGCGCAGTGGCAGCGCTGCCTGTTACGCTGCGCCTGGCTGTTCAGTGAGTGGCAGGGTGGAGCAGTGTTAGCCTCCCCTAGCCCCAAATCATTTCACATCAGCCAGAAGGGGTCAAATGGTGAGCTAATGGGGACGGGCTCCATGGGCTCAGCCCAGTCTCCTGAGCTATCCAGCCAGGCCTGAGCTGAAACGTCTCTGACTGGGAATCAGCTGAGGATTCCTGGAGTTCCTTTGGCAAGGACTCTTGGCCTCCAGCTAGCCAAGTGACATCCCCTCCACCCCCTTCCCTCCACTTATATCGCATCCTAATAGCCTCTTGGCCTAAGCAGATGAGTTCAATCAGTCCTTTCACCATCTGCTCCCAAGCGCTTCTGCTGGGGAAGGCTTGCAGCCAGAGTGGCTGTAATTCCATAATAGCTTCCGGATGTTGTGCTCACAGTGGATGAGGGCTGCGTATCTCAGCCGTATCCCTTTGCTTCTAAGCTTATTCTGCCTATGAGCATATCTGATCATCACCAACCGCTCGGATTTATTCCTGCTTTCTCTCTCAGTCTCCTAGCCACCCGCTGATGGGAGATTGAGGAGGCAACTAATAAGTGGCATGATCCCTGCTTTTGAGTCGCTCATGGAATAGCCCATCATTCAGCCTTTGGCTCCTGGGCTTCAATGAAGGAGGCTGTTAGGGAAGCCCTGGGAGAAAGTGCATGTCTCTGGATGCTTTCCACAACTCACTCCTATTTCCTCCTAGTATTTGCTGTGTCCAGTTGCTGCCCTGGATGTTCCCTCGTAGCAAAAATCCTGGAAATTGGAGCTGGCAAAAGTGTGTTGTTTTTTTTTTGTTTTTTTTTTTGGCAGCCCAGGGGGCATCCCTCTCACTCTGGGGCCAGTAAAGCCTGTTTTTCTTACAGTGCAACAAAGAGGGTAGGGATCTGCGTGAGGCTTGCTGGCCACAGCCTAAACATGCAGCAGATTTTCTGGTGGTTCTACCTTGTGGTGGAGAGGGAGATTTTGGGACAACTTGTTTTTTTGAGCTTGAAAAATCCCTCCCCACAGTGGCAGCACTCTATACTTTAGTTTCCCCAGCTATTAAAAATAAAGAAGGCAGGTGGTTAATAATAATTACTTAAAGGGGAGTCATGAAGCCTGTTAAAAGCTAGTATGCTTCAAAAGGTGCTTAGAATCCCATAGCACAGGCTATAGGGCAATAACTGGAAGGCTTTTATGCCAGGGGTACTCAGGGTACTCCCTTTACTGTAGTATCTATGCACTTCACAGCTGTTAGTGCATACTTACAATCCACTGTGAGGCAGGGAAGTGCTATGATCCCCATTTTACAAAGGGTAAACTGAGGCATGGAGTGACTAAGTGACTTGCCCAAAGTTGCAGTATCTGGGCAGAACAGGGATTTGGACCCTGTTCTAAGCTGCTTTTTTAACTACTGGGCCATCCTTTCTGTCTCTTCAGCTTCCTACCTTAACCACCCTCCTTTGTCCCTGGATTCCCTGCCCAACTAGGTACGCTTTAACAAGACCCCACTCTTGTTCACCAGTATGGGCAATCCTGTGCCCTCTATTCATATCTCCCAGCCCCTAGTTTGATGATCCTCCGGTAGAGATCCCTTGGGAATAGCTGAAGATAGAGGAAGAGAGGAGCAGAGAGCTCCAGTTGCCAGGGCTGGCAGACACCGACTGCCAGCACTAATAGCACTCCAGTCATAATTATGCTGTATAGCAGAATGTGGGATGGCTGCTCGCCAGCTCCACTGGTGATCATCCAGACAGGTATATGCAGCAAAGCAGCTATCAGCATGGGCCCTTTTGTTGGGAGGCTCAGCAGGAGGTTGAGGCCTCAGCAGGCCATGGAGAGTGAAAGTGAGGTCCCCACCCTGAGCTGGCACTGGGGGAGCTTAGGGGGGGAGGTAGTTGGCATGTTTCTGCTGTACCAGCCCCATTGCTAAATACAGATTGTCGGCCTTGGCAAGCTTTCTAGCAATCAACTGGCAAACTTTCAGTCTAGGCCAGAACAATTTCCCTTAGCATCTCCCTCAGCCACGGTGGAATATTCACCTGGCTCATGTCATGTTTGGGGGTTCACAAAACCTACCCTCTACCATGGGATGCAGCCAGAGGTGGTGCTAGGATGTGATGTCCTGGCACTGTGCATATGAGATTGCGATGCTTGGGCAGGGGCTGAAGAGAATGTGGAATCTGTGACTACTGGAGCTAAAGGAGAGGTCCTAAAGTATTGGGCTTTAGTTTCTGTAACGCATAAAGACTAGAGACCGTTCTGAGCCTCTTCTCCAGAAGGGGTCCTTGTGGGGCTCAGCAGCATCCCCCTATGGCTGGCTGTACTGAAAGAAGTGGGACTCTGGTGGGACGAAGTTGGCAAGGTGCCGAAGAAGCAAAGTCTTGCTCTATTCTCAGGCACCCAGACACTAGGCTGACTGGAAGCTGCTGCTTGTGCCGTCTTTGGTATTTATGATCCTATTTCATGCTCGCTCTCTCTCTGCAATGTAATTTGAAGGAGGATGAGGAAGCTGGGTAGCAGTTTGTGATCACCCTGACAGGCCAGCGTTATGTTTCCCTAAGCCAGAGCAAGGGAAGGAACAGGGGCCACAACAGTTGTGGGAGCTGCGAGTTCAAAACTCCATTGGCATGAACTATGACGATGCAAAGAGAGAAATCTGACTGCAGATCTAGAGAGAAAAGTGGCTATGATCCTTACTCACCGCTGGGCAGCAGCTTCAGGAGCAGGGTGTTTGTTTAGAGCAGTGGTCTCCAAAGTGGGGTGCGCAAGACAATCCATTGGGGTGCGGGAAGAAAATATTGGAGCTTCTATTTATATTCATATTTATATAAATATACATAAATTGGGGGTGTGTGCTTAAAAATTTTTTACTGATGGGCTGCGCAATCAAAAAAGTTTGGAGACCACTGGTTTAGAGGAGCCACTTGCTATTTTGATGGTTAAAATAATTGATTATTCTTGTCTAATTTTATTTATTCTGAGTAAACGCTGCTGAGATTTATCGGTTTTGCTCTGACCTCCTGACTCTGACCTGTTTGCAAAGCCTGTGCAATTATTTGTGGGATTGCAAAACAAATACATGAATATAGTCTCTCTCTCTCTCTTTAAAATACAAAGAAAGTCAAACTAAGCATGATACCAGACTCTGGTGGGCCAAGTCCTCCCCTTCTAGAGCAAAGTAAGGCTTGCGCTTGGAGATGGGTCGGTGGAAATCTGTTACTAATGAAAGATTTTTTTACTCTAAAACTTGTGAGATCAAGGGAGAGCTCTCTGAGAGACAAACTGGGTTTGCCAAAGAACATGGTGAAGAAATCATTTTTAGCATTCAGTATTTGAGGAAAGAGCTAAGATCATGCAGCGTTCACATTTTTTCCATCTTCACAGTACACTGCTCTTTCCTAAACTCATGGGCATCACCTAGTACCAAACATGCTGCCCTGCTGCTGGGAAGGTATCTAATGTAACACCAAGGACATGGAGGATTTCTGTGAGTTATAAAGAGGGTCTGTTAATAGTGAGATTTGTGAATGCTGAATAGGTAAAAATAGGTAGAGCCAAATGGTCTCATATTAGGGAAAGGAAGCTCCTCTCAGGAATAAAGACATAATAGGGGACTTTCTGTGATGCATGGGAGATGTGACATACTAAAACCTATACTCTTCCCATTAAGTAACCACTACCATTTCATCATAATCCTAGTGGCTCATCTTGCTAGGGATGCCCTGAAGCTGGGGAGGTTGTAAAGGCAAGAAAGGAATGAACTGCTGGAATCTGCAGCTGCCAAGCTGTGGTGTGAGCTGTGGCTCAGCTTGCCTCTTTGCTTTCCAGACCCTCCAGAGATATACATGCTGTTTGGGGATACCCTGGCCTGCCACATCTCTCAGGGGTTGTTCACTGGCCTCCTGCTTTCTAGATCACAGAGATGTGCCCTGGGCCTGAGCAGATGGCTTCTGCTATAAGGATTTCCCTTCTGTAGAAGAAGGACCATCTTTCAAACTGCAGCCAACCTGGAGCTCCTAAAAGATGGGCACAATTAATGATTCTGTAGAAATAAGCTTAGTTCATTAAGCCATGGATTAGTCTCCATAGGACATCCACTCCTGTGTGGTTTAGCTAACATTTCGGATATCAGATGTGCTGGTGTTTGGACTTACCGGCTAGCAGGTAGACCGTCTTTCTGTGTACTGGAAGAGTTGTTTTGGGCAGTAGCATGATATGGAGAGTGTTAATTGGGATTAAATGTCATCTTAGCTTGACTGTCCTAATTAAGACCATCTCCTGCCACGTGGTACCCATGTGTCTAGCATTACATGGCACTGACTCAGCTTGGGCCAAGATATTAGTACTAGGCACACAGAGAGGGCAGTGTATACTGGGCATTGGCTGAGTCAGGCTGGGTTTGGGGAATTCCAGTCTGAGCTGGCTCAGGCGGGGTGGAGAGTAAGAGGTGAAAACTGGGTAGACTTCAGGGAGTGGTTTGGTCCCCTAGCTGTAAGCAGGATTAAGGCAGATAACATTTCAGCAGAAATTGGGGGTGGAAGCTGCTGTGTATATGCTATAGAGGAGCTGAACCCTTAAAGCTCAGCACTCTCCTTGTTTGATGGCTTGTTTTATAGCATCACAGCTTTGACTGCCTGAGGAGAGGAGGCTGACCAGGGATGCTGTGATACTGAAGGGGGCTGGTCATGGAGGTTACTGGACGTGCTTGGAAGAGAGGCTACCATGGAGGCCATAATAGGGGTGATGGATGAGACAGGGTTAGAACTGCTGCATTTCAGGGGGCAGGAGGGAAGAGCTATGAGCCACGCATATCTGCAGCCTCCCTTGGGGAGGGAGGGAAGGTGTCTGGTGGGTTAATGATCAGGTTTGTCCATTGTCTTCACCCTTCCAGGCACACTGCTGCTGTGAGCTTTCTTTTCCTTGGCATGTTCCAACTCTGCCTGTTTCCTCCCCAAGAGGTCATGGCCATTCAAAAAAACCTACCCATCTTTCCTCTGGAGTATCCCATACAGTGAGTGCTTGCAGTTTACCCACCTGTCCTGAGTGGGTACTTGGTTTAATTGCTTAGATTTGGGCAAGTACTCAATGACATGTTGCCTTTGTCATTCCTTTGAGTGCCAGGAAGAATTAATTTTGCTTGTGGTCTTTTTTTTCATGAGCATCCTAGTGATAGAGCTTCCTGGCAGGAACATCCTCACAATTGGCCAATTTTAAGTGACTGCTATGGACTGTTTACATAAAGAGGGTTTCATAGTTTCATAGATTAAGGGTCGGAAGGGACCTAGTAGATCTTCTAGCCCGACCCCCCGCCAGGGCGGGAGAACAACAAAACCCCAAAACAAAAACGGGACTCAAATGAGTCCAGCCAGGTAGGCATCCAGCCTCTTCTTAAAGACCCCCAGGGTAGGGGCCAGCACCACTTCCCTTGGAAGTTGGTTCCAGCTCCTAGCCGCCCTAACTGTGAAGTAGTTTTTGCGGATGTCCAATCTATACCTCCTCTCCATCAACTTGTGCCCATTACTCCTTGTTATGCCAGCGGGCGCTAGGGGAAACAGCGTCTCCCCCAAACCCTTCTGGTCCCCCCTAGTGAGTCTATAGACGGTCACCAGGTTCCCCCTCAGCCTTCTCTTGTGGAGGCTGAATAGGTTCAGGTTCAGATTTTCATTCTCCATCGTCACCAAGGGAAACCTGTAAGATTGATTGTTCATCCATTTGGAGCACCGAGTTGCTTTACATGACCTGGTTGTCCAATCAAAGCATGTTGAATTGTGAATGTTTGTAGGGATACTCATGAAGTATGTCGACATAGCACATTCTTTAGATACATTTGGCAGTGCTCGGAATCATAGCAAACATGATTTGGCCTGAGTCAGAGACAGAAGAAAAGCCTAAACAGGATTGAATCGTTCCTTTTCACTAGTTTGCCCTGCTTTCTATGGCTAGCGACAGAGGTTACACATAAACCGGTTTAACTGATCAGAAAGTGGTTTAAACCTGTAACACAGTGGCTTCCAACCTCGGCTCATGACCCAAATCAGGGGTACAGGGTGGGGGGGAATCTTCCCTTTGCTCTACCCCTCCCGCCTGCAGGGCTCTCCCAGCACACAGTTTGCGTGGCTCTTGCCGCTGCTGCCCCCTGCGATCCCAGCCCAGGCTCTGCTGACACCACCAGGCATGAGTGAATTGGCAGCGGGAGTCGCGACCCAGCTTTAGGGGTGCAGCAAAAAAAAAAAAGGTTGGGAGCCATTGCTGTAACAGAACAGAAGCTCAGTGCACATAAACCAGTTTCAAAATGGCTGAAACTGGTTCAAGATAAACTTGGCTGAATGTGGTATCAGACTTAACTGATTTGGATCAAACTGGTTTATGAAACTTCTATCCCAGACCCCTTGGTTCAAGTTAAATCACAGTCCCCCAGCATCCCAACATGCTTTCCAGCTTTGGGCTGGGCTGTGCTGTCTGCTCCAGCAGAGAAGGGTTGGTGTGTGGGTGCAGTGGCAGGGACTTTACCTCCCAGGCAAACTCCAGCTGGGGTCTGGGGCCAAGGATGGGGGTCAAACCCACCTTCCCCTGAGTACAGAGCTGTCCTGCTGCTGAACTTACTGAAATTTACTGCTGGCTGTGACTGTGGACTACAAATCCCAGAGGCACCAGGACGAGGAAGTGATGAGCAACCCTGGAGAATCCCACTGCTGTGATTCTGGACTGCAAATCCCAGAGACTTTGGGGGCAGCAGAAGGAGGAAGCAAACACACAGCCCATGCTGGCTACATGCTGGAGAGCCATGCTCTAGCACCCCCCAGCTTCTGGCCTGAGCCACTAAAGGCATGTGGCTGCATTTCCTGAATCAAAAGCAACTATGTGTCCAGTTGTTTCTCAGTTTAATCTCTGTGGCTTATACTAACATGTGAAGACTGAATTGATTCAGCCTTGGGCTTTTTGACTGTCTGTACTTAACTTATGTGAGCACAAACCCCGGTTCCTTGGGGAGTTGGCTTCATTTTATTCCAGAAGAGGGGCCAGTTGAGATTTCACACCAAAAAGGAAGCTTTCCCTTTCGGTATCCTTTGTTTGTGAATTCTGCTGAAACTCCCCTCATATAACATGCTACCAATTTACCTTATTCCCTACTTGCAATCATTTCTCTTCTTCATCTCCTTATTCTTCACACTGTTATTATTTCAGTGCAGCTCAGCATTGCCTGAGCCTTTCTTGTGTGGAGCCTGGGGCAGTTGTATGTCAGTGAATTAGACAGACAGATATAAGCTGGAGTCTTGGTTCCAAATAACAAACCCACTTGATGTTGTTGCATTTAAAGAGACTTGAATTAAAATCTCTGCAGGCTGTGGGATGCTTATAATAAAATCCTGAGAGCTAAATCTGGAGCGGAGGCTAAAAGCTTGTTTACATGGGGAAATCTACTTTGAGAACAATACTGGTATAATAGTTGATATTGGTATAATAATACAGCACTATAGTTATACCAGTATAATGCTGGTCACTCTTAATTCAGCATAGGAAGACTGTCCACACGTGTAATTATACTGGTATAAATAAAGCATTGTGATTTTTTTACTGGTATAGTTTTTCAGAGGATTTTCCCCATGTGAATGAGCCTTCAGTTAATCAGAAGGGCAGGAAGGAGGAATAAACCATGCCCCAAAAATTAGTGTTTTGCATTGAGGTGGGAAAGATTAGCCCACCCTCATTCTACCCAGTCTGAGGCATGCCTGCTTTACCTGTAGAAGCATTTTGGTAGCAAGACTCAGGCCAAGAATGGAGCCACGAATTTACATCCCAGCAGCATTTACCAAGTGTTTCATTCAGATGAATGTGTGTCATTGTATTAGGTACCATGACATCAGGTCCATACCTGAGGTTATAACAAAAGGATTTGTATTGATAGCTTGGACTGTAAAAACAGTAAAACAATTAAACCTTGAAGTTTCGAGACCCAAGTGTGCAGCAAAGCCCATCAGTCCAGGGCCCCTAAATTCACGCTAGTTCTTGAAATGCTGGAGACTGGTCTGTTTAATATAGGCAACTGTTGATCCTCTGGATCATGATGTACATGTAAGAGGTCTAATCAGACGCCTGATGAATTCATTTCTGGCTGATAAACCCAATTTGGGAGTGACACAGCTCATTACAAGTTTCACAGATCCATATGTTGCCTGAGTTGGAATCCAAGTTTACAGCAGGCTGCATTCTTTCTCGCTTTGCTTCCATCCTCTGGATTAAAGCCACTTCATGTTGAATGGCACCCAGTGCCAGATGTTCCCTCCAGATCAGACAGGATTCTGTGCACTTCTCCCAGTTTTCTACATTGATGTCGAGTGACTTCATATCATTTTTGCTGACATCGTGGTATCACCATAGGAAGTGACCCCACTTTCTAGAGCAATCTCAAATCTTGCTATACAAAATATTTTTGGAGATGCGGTCTCCTTCCATTCTGCTGACATGGCCGATTGCAACCTCCTCTTCTTGATACTGGTTTCTAAGCATGTCAGTCCTGTGCACTCCAATACCTGTTGTGCTTGGTGTTTTGTCGTTTCACTTCATTTTCAGGATCTTATACAGACATCTCATGTGGAAGCTTTTCAGTCTCTTGAAGTTCCTAGCATATGTAGTCCACATTTCTATACCATAAAGCAGGGATGACAGCGCACAAGCCTCGTAGGTGACTTAAACAGAAATGTCATGACTGATCAACAAAAACAATTTGAGCATTGAACACCATGGAAGTCTGTGCTCCGGTGAGACTGAAATCAAATATGAAGAGCTGGAAGGATTACCACAGTTCAGAATTATGATGGACATGGACAATGAGCCTACGTAGAACAGTGGTTCCCAACCTTTTTTTTTTTTTTTTTTTTTTCCGGGGCCTGG
>NW_017728980.1:3972869-4014324 GCF_001723915.1 Gavialis gangeticus | reverse complement strand
CAGTGGTTCCCAACCTTTTTTTTTTTTTTTTTTTACCGGGGCCTGGCGGGAGCCGGACAGGGCATGCAGAGCCTGCTGCCTCCCTCCTAGGGCTCCCTCACTGCCCAGCTTTAACCCCAGAAGCTCAGAAGTGACCCTGGAAGCTGCTCATCCAGGCGGATGGACAGGGCTCTGAGTGGGGGGGCTCGTGCCATGAACCCCACAGCCAACCCGCCATGGCCCGGTGGTTGGGAACCCCTGCATTAGAAGATTTGCGGAAAACTATTACATTGATTCCTGGGAACAAGGCATCCAGCAACAACTGTTTGCCTGCTGAAATCTACAGTGTGCCAACAACAAATTACTTTGAAAGCTTCATGGTATTATACTTCTCTGTTGGAAGGAGGAAGCAGTACTGCAAAGATGCTCAGTTTGTACAATTATATAAAAGCAAAGGGGATAGAAGTGACTGTGACAACTATACAGGTATATATCATCATTGGACAAATTGTCACTCAAATCACACTCCCTAGGTTGCAATTTCTAGATGAATGAATCTGTCCTGTTTAATGTAGGCTTGAGCATTTCATAATTCTTTGGATCTGATTCCAAGAGGCAAATGACTATTTGGTTGCCTTTATTCAATAGGATCATCACTGGATTTTGGAGGGTTTCTTTGAAAACTGTTGACAGTTCAGCTTGGCCTCTGGGACTTACACTCTTTGAATCAGAGCTGCATCTTTGCCCCTTGTGTGGAGCCATGGCTCTTTGCACTGAAGCGTTGGCACCTAGCAGCTTACACATGGATGAGTTTTGCCTGCATGCAGGCTTCTCTCCCTTTTGCATCCCTTTCACTATGTTCACTTGATTACCTTTTAGCCTGGGCTTGGTATCTATTACAGGCTTTGCTGACCCCACCCTGTGATCAGGTTAGTTTATCCTTTAAGGGGCCGTGTGTGAATATGTGGGTGTTTGTGCGCACGCACACACACATGTCTGTGTGCACATGGATTAGAGCAATTTAGTAAAGCAGTTAGTGGGGATTAGAGCTGATTATCACAGGGGAGGCCTGTCACAAAGGAGAATGCCGAGTTCATTCGGGAATGCTTTCCTGTCACTGCGAGAAGGATTTAAGGAAAAGAAACCCAAAAATGAAAGACCTCAATTTACCTTAGAAGGGACTTTCCTAATTTGTAGAACACTTGTACTGTGCTAACAGGAAGTAGAAGTGAAATTGAGTTTTAGTCATTTAAATGGCATGGTCTGATTTCTAAACAGGAGTGGTGTAGGTATGAGGAGATTTATGGGAGTAAACCTGTAGACTCCAGCATCCTAACAGCTTTCCAGTCTGGACCATCAGAGTACTGATCTGGGGCTTGCCTGCATGCTGACTTGCATTGGTTTACAGTGCTTTAGTTAAACCTAGACAACTCAACCAGTGCAAGATTGTATACAGACATTCTTCAAGTGTTAAGAAATGGCTCGTGTGTAAGTGGTATTAAATCTAAAACAACATAACCTATTGCTTATATTGCTTTCAGGGTGTTTGCCTCTGTTGGGGGGGGAGGGTTGACTGAGTTGACGAAATTGTTTTAACTAAACCACTGCAGTTTTCCCTGCAGACCGGTCCTCAGCTCCCCTATTGCTTCATCGAGATGGAAGATTCTTCTCATGCCCCGTGCAGAATTATTTCCATAGTTTTCCTAAGTGCTGTCAAACTGCCGTCCTGCTCCAGAGGTGGCTACGTTCCAATGGTGGCTGAACTATCCCTCTCTGTGGACTGCACTGGCTCCAGCCTTTGAGATGAAAATCTATACATGTGCATCTCTGCACAGGCTAAGACTGTCCTCAGCTCCAAATTACAGCTGACTGTTCCACTCCTGATCTGACCATTTTGGCTCACTGCATCTCTTTCACAGTCCTACTACAGTGCTGCTTCCTCCAAGTTTCCATTTTGACAAGTGCTTATTACCCCTCACTACACATCTGCGAATGTAGTTGTTATCCCCATTTTACAGATGATAGGACTGAGAAATAAAAATGGGGTATCGGGGGATGGGGGTCAATGTTGGAGATTTTTTTTACTCAAAATCCTCTTCCCTAGCCATGGGGATTTCCCAGTTACATGGTATCAAATCCATTCTGACATTTATTCCCATCAGGTCTGGAAGCTCAGTATGTTCAGGATTGCTTTGATGCCCCCCCTTTTGTTTCTGGTTTAAGTGTCTCTGCTGTTCCACTCAGAGGAAGTCCAGCTATGGAAATTAAACAAGGATAGGGCCAATTAGATTCAGTAGGAGTCTTGCCATTGGTTTCAGTGGGCATTGTATCAAAGCTCCTTTTTGTGTATGGCTTGCATCACCAGGGGATTTTCATAGTTTCTAGGGTCAGAAGGGACCTGAACACATCATCAAGTCTGACCCCCTGCCCTGGGCAGGAACAAGTGCTGGGATCGTAATACCCCAGCCAGATATGTATCCAACCTCCTCTTGAAGATGCCCAATTTTAGGACTTAGTCTCTTGTCCTGTCAGTGGGATTCACTCTGTGATATCCTGGGTTGCTGTCCCCCTGCTGTCATGGTGGAGAAGGGTGTCCTTGTCCAGGGATCTCCATCTAACAGCTAATTTCTAAGGCCAGAGGTTCCTGCCAAACCTAGCAGGCCATTGAGCTAGCATGGTTCTTTACCCAGTGGCATACAGGGGAGGCAGGTTGCCAGGATAACACCAAATCACCTTTGGCTCCTCAGCCAGTAGTCCAGATACTTATTGACATATGGCGTGACCTGGGGGAGACCATTAGTGCAAATCTGGAGTGAGGCTCCCCCTCACATCTCTGGAGCCATAGGGAGATGCTTTCACTGCTCCGCAACTACATCCCACCCCATGATTCCAAATAGGGGAACATCTGGACAACTTGCACATTAGCTTTGCGTGAAAACGTGGAGAGAGGAGCCTGTTTAGCATCCCTCCTTGATGACATCTGGTGACCTGATGTCCCCTGTACCAGCTGCCGCCTCTGGAGAGCAGGTGACTAGAACAGAGACAGGGTCTAGTCCTGTTTCAGACCTATCGTGTCGGAACAAGGGAGCAGAAGTCCAGATTGCCTACAGCCTCCGTCCTCCCCTCTTCTCCCTATTAAATTTGAACACATTCCCTTTTATTGCTGTGACTAGGCTTCCAGGCTTTATATTAGCCTCAGAAGGGCTTCCTGCAGTATTCAAACTGCTGAAGTACTGAACAGCAGTCACCACAAGGCATTAAACACCCTGAGGATGAATCAAAGGAATGGGATGTTGTAGAAACTGGTGTAGAGGAGGCCTTCAACCCTGAACCCCTCCAGTCAGCAAAGGCCAAAGTCTAGACCTGCAGAGCAGAGCTGGACTTCAAGCATTGTGCTAGCAGGCAGCATTGGTGAGTGTGTTTCTCCCGTACAGTAGATGCTTCCACGAGGAGTGTGGGGAGATGTTAATATTTTGGAAATACATTTCAAACAGCTTTGCTTTGAGTGCAAGCTGCTGTAGTGTAGTAAGAGGAACAGCTCTGCTGCTTCAGCAGGCCTCCCGAATGGAGATCTTGAGGCACCTTTATAAGCATGAATTCAGCCTTGCAACAGGTCAATGCCATCTCCATTTTACAGGTGGGGAAACAAGTGCGGAGGGAGCAGTGTCTTACTCTGAGATTTCCATCAAACACCTGGTCTCACCCCAGCCTTAAAGGATCTCTATTGATCCATCTTTTCCGCTGATGGGACTGCAAAGGGCCTAAGCTTAGAATGAGGCCTTTTCTCTGCCTTTGGGGGAGATATTTTCAAACCCTTTATGTGGAGGAAGATTCCCCCACCACACAGACGCAGACACATCTCCATAAGAAAGCTGTTGAATGCCGGAAGAAAGCCGGCTTTGTTGTTCTTTTTGCAGCGCTAAGCAATGTGGGGTTTCAGTTTCCTCTCTCTTTATTTATTTATTATTATTTTTTTGAAGCCCAGCTTTCATCCCGGTCACAGAATATTTATTTTCCCCTCTTTGAGGGGAAAAAAAACTTAAAGAAAAGAAAAGAAAAGAAAAGAAACAACATGTATTTATTTTGAATGGAGATGGTGAATGTCTGTCCCCTTTGTGCCTCTGGAAAAAAAGAGCTTCTTAATACTTCCTACCCAGAAGGGATAAAATCTCTCTGCTCCCTGGCTCTTCTATTCTTTCTTTGCCTCCTGCTCCGTCTCCCCCATTGCTTCTCTACCGTCTGATTCCCGTAGCTCAAGTGCTGCTTTCCTCCCTTCGTTCCTCCTTCCACATTCCCAGCTCCATTCCCTTTCTCCCTCCCCACTCCTTTTCCTTCCCCCCTTTCCTTCTCCCACGTTTTGTTCGCTTTCTCCCGCGCCCCATTTCCCTGGCCTGAAAGCATGGAGGGGTCCTAATTGGAACAGGCTGGTTTAGCTCCTGCTTCCTGCGTGGGAGTGAGAGGCTGGGCTTGTGAAAACAGTTCAAAAGTGCAGACAAATTTTGCCTAATCCTGCCTCAATACATGTGGGCTCAGCTGGGGCTATTTGCCCAGGCAGTTGCCGCCCCCCCGCCCCATCCATGAGGAGGGCACTTGGGAAAGACAAGGCCATTCTGGGACAAATTAAAGTGGTTTGGCTGAGGTCAGAACATGGAGTCATTTGAGGTAACGATGCAGCCGACCTTTCAACCAGAAGGCGTGGGAAGGGCCTTTCCATCTCAGCCCTCCCTGCCATTCTCTCAGGACGAGCGGTCCTTCGGTCTGCAGCTTCTGAACCAAGAGTTGGGAACATCCTTGGTGCTTTTACCTCGTGCGCTGGATCACCACCTGTCTCCTTGGTTTACTTAATGTATTTGCAGCACTGTGGAGGCACCGACAGAGGCACCACTGTATAATCCAGACCGTAACCAAACAGTCGAGAGAGGAACTGAATCTTCCTCTCGCGGCACGCAAAATAGGTTTGGCAGGAGAGTCGGTAAGAAACAGCAAGCCAGGTGGTGAGAGATGCAGAGAAGGCCCTTGCAGCATCTGTGCTGGGAGGATCCCCAAGGGAGATCTTTTCAGTAGTATTAGGGAACAACTGTGCCCAGTGCTTTCAATGCACAAGCTATCAGAGGGGCTCCAGATGTGAGCAAGAAGGGGCATTTCCTGGTGATACTGGTGGGCTCAGCTTGTCTGAGGGGCCACAGGCCCAGGATTCATCTCTGTCTGCGCAGGTGAGCATTGCAGACTGCCCGTGGACAGCTGGAGGGCTCTTACCTTGGTGTGTGGAGTATGGCTAGGAGCAGTCTTGTCTGGCATCCTCCAGATCATTCTCCTGAGCTTATTGTGGCTTTTGAACACTATAAGGAGGTTGTGGGGAGGAATTAAACAGCCTATTTAAAAACAGCTTAGTCTGTCAGGTGGCAGGACAAGTTTGGGAGGAAATATCCCAAAGTCGCTGTCTGGTAAAGTCTGTGTACCGCTGCCAGATTATCAGCTATTTCCTTGTTTTTGCTGCTCAGCTACCATGCAGGTGAAATGTGTGCAGTGGATGAGTCACTGAGTTTGCTGTCTGGGGTGAAAATCTGTCCTAGTTGCATAGATGTTAGGGGCTGGAAGGGACCTTACAGATCATTGGGTCCAGCCCCCCTGCAACCCCTGGGGAGTTGTGAGCCCTCTGTCTCTCTGTAACTGCTTTGAGCGCAAGAGATGCTTTCACTGAGCTGAGGTTGTACACAAAGTCTGTATAGGGCATACAGCCCTTGGCGATCAGTGCTACATTCAGAGTCATAGGTAGGTCCAGGCGTGTAGCAGCACAGCAGCTAGGTCAGAGATCACACCTTAGGGCAGATGGGGTGGGGTTTGGAAGTACACGGGGTAGGGATCCATGAATTCCCTTCTCTTGCTTGTCTTAGGTGTACAGTCCCCGAGGGGCCATCCTGTTCTTCCTGCACAAACATGGAGGGTTGGTTTAACACCAAACGAACACCCTCTGTCCAATCCCATCTCCCAGTGTGCTCCTAACACCCCTGCCCCTTTGTGTCCCAAAGCCTCCCTGAGATCTTCAGTCCCCTCCTAGTCTGCACTCGGGTCGCCAGCAAACCCCCTCCCAGTTTTCCCTCTTCCCGGCTCCCTGGTGCATCCTGCCTTCTGCCTGTTGCTCCTTTACTGTGCAGGCTCCTTGGGGCTGGGGCAGTCTGTGCTTTGTGCCCCCTGGCATGCTGTCAGCACACCATGTACACACAACGTATGGCGGCGAGGGGAGCAGCGCCTTCACTCTGGTGTGTCCAGCCAAAGAGCTGCTGCTGCAGGGGAGTCATGAGCTTCTTGCTGCTGACCCTTCTGTTTGGAGTTGGGGGCCTGTGGAAGAGAGGGCATTGCCCTTCACAGCTCTTAGCCTTCTGCATGATAAGGAGACGGCAGAATCCCAGGCATCTGGCTTGATTAGCTTGGGAGTTTGAGGGGGTGTGGGAGGGTGGGGGAAGAGGGACAGTTCGCTTTTACCTGAGACAACAGCGCACTGGGTTCTTGACCTTTGTGTTCATCCATCAGAGCAAGGACAGGAGGGGCAGGAGCAGGGGTGGCCGGGTCAGCCTGCTCCACTCTGACCCACTGGACATCTATTTCCATGCAGGCTACTGTGTAAAGTAGCAGGGGCTGGCCAAGGACACAGTGAAGCTTTTGATGGGAAACAAAGTGAGCAGCTAATGGGAGCTTTAAAGGGGCATTGACTCTGTGGGGAAGCTTGGGATAAAAATGATTCTCCTCCCCTCCTACACACCCCGCACTTGCAAATGGAATTTCTTGTGCTGAAGCAGCCAGATGGTTGTGTTTTGGCATCTTGCAGCGTTGCTTGCATTTTAAGGTCAAAATCCCTAAAGTTTGTAAATGTTAAGCCTTAAAAAAAAATGGACGTGTGCACATAATTTCTAAATGAGAGGCCTGTTCAGAACAGCATGTGACGGGCTGGGAGGTGAACTCTGGACACCTCTCTCGGATGCCTTCAGACTCTGTTGCCTGTCCTAAGCTCTCGCTCTTGCTTTGTTCTTTGTTTGTGCTACGTCTAATGCATGGGGCCCTTATCCAGGACTGGGGCTGTTATGTGCTGCCTCAATACAAGTCATCAAGGCCAATAAAAGAAGGCTCAGGGTCCTGGTGGAGTCCAAGGAACTACCACCCCTCTACTCCTGCCAGAGCCTTTTCTCCATGGGTTTCAAACTGGAAACCCCAGAGCAGAAAGCGTTCAGGACATGGCAGTTAAAGTTACTGGGCTGTGCCTGTGTTAAAGCTTACACTGCTGTCATCATTAGATACTTTGAATGCAGTAGTAGGGCTGCCTACAAGCCTGGGACTCCACTGTGTTAGGTGCTGTACAAACGCACATGAAGACGTCATTCCAACTGACCAGAGGCCTCTTGTTATAGCTGCCATAAGTTAGTGAATTTTTATAAGCATTGCAGCAGAACAGGGGGCCCTAAAGGGAGAGCGGGAACCCAGCACTGGAAGCACCGGTGCAGAAAACGTGCGATCTCACTACAAAGAAGGCAGTGTGGTACAAAGCCACACAGCCAGTCAGTTCTAGGATTAGACCTCAGGCTCTTCTGGCTCCCAGGCCAGTGTGCAACCCCCCAAATCTGTCATTTCCCACTACTTCCAAATACTCCAGAGACTTGAAGAAGCGAGGCACAGGTGAAACAGCAGATTGGACTGAAGTCTTGCAAATGACATTTTGGTTGGCAAGGAAAACTTGAAACGAGATTTCACCACAGTCTGGTTTTGCTGCTGGGTGGCTCTGACCCCTGGGTCTCTGCTTTGAATGCCTGGGCCCACAGCAAAAGTGACACTGTACTGAAATTGGTGGGAGACAGAGCTTGATCCTGCAGTCACGTGGCCTGGCTTGTCAGGGCTAAGCCCATTGAGTTCAGCAGAGTTAAATTATGAGATCTGGGAGGAGAATCAACCCCGATTTCCCCTGTAGGATGGCCCGATTAAAGAGGCAAAAGAATGCAGTCTCTTTCCCAAAATATCCCACAAATCGCCTGTCTGGTGCAAAGCCTTAGATACATTTAACTTTACACAAGGAAACCTTCCCAATGAACTTAGAGAAACCACTCAGCGAAAGCTAGGCTTGAAACTCTGGCAGGACCGACTTCTTACTGAGAGTAGTTCTAAAGAGATGTTAATAAATGGTTACAGATCCTATTAAAAAAAGTGGAAGACATGATATCAGTCTTTGATTCTGAATAGAGCTTCCCAACAGTTTTGAAATACAATTTGCAGGAAAAAAACCCTTGAAAATCATGTTTTTACAGTTATTTTGAGAGTCCATTTTCAAAACACAAAACTGTGTTTGTTAGAAACTCAGGGATCATGCTGAGAGCTGCTGCCTTTTTATCTCTTAACATTTTCTAAATAAAAATCCCAAAGTTGTGATTGTTTTGTTAACCCCATTGATGCCCACACCCTTTGCTGATGTCCATTTCCCTGCAGAGAAATGGAGAAAGCATTCACAACTGTGCATGTCTAAATTGCCCCGCTCACCTTCCTTTGTATGATGCTTTGCTGAAGAGTCTACAAGGTTGTTTCAGTGTGAAGCATGGTTAGAAAGTTTTCTTAGGATAATTCTGAATCAAGCTTCCAGAGGCAGAGAGCAAGCAATAAGCTACCATTTAACTAGACTGCTCAAGGGAGTGGATAATGCCTGGGTGGTCCACACAGCATAGAAAGCAAAGCATTAAAAAATAACACGAAGAAGCAGGGACGGGGCATCAAGCCACTTTCTCTCAGGATTACCTCAAAGGAGGTGTTATAGAGTAGACCTATCTGAGGAGCTTGCTTGTTCATTCACACCCTTGCTAATGAAATCCAGCTAATATCAAAGTGCAGTTTTTTACCAAACATGTTGTTTTTGAAGGTCTTGATTTTCCTATCACAGTTACTCACTGGTCCATCTATACCACGGCATCTGTGAGAGGTAAATCAGACCCTGAACTCCACAGCCAGATAAAGACATTATTACACTTTTACTGTTATAAGTGGTTAGAAGTCAATCTGCGCCCATAACTGAACAGAAGTTCAGCACATACAGACTGGTTTAAAAATGGCAGGACCTGGTCTAAGATTTGTCCTCCACCACTGAAGGGGGGGTGCGAGTTTTGTTACTACTGATCTAAACTATGGCGCTTACAGAAAACCATGTCACTTAGATCAGTTCCACCTTGGGCTTTTTGAAGCCCGCATGGACTGGGGTGGAGGGATGGGTGGGGGGAAGAGATCTGGAGCACTCTGCTGACATACCTAAGTAAGGAATTTTGTAATTTGTAATAAAAGGAGTGGCACAATGACTGATCAGGGTGAGTTACAGGAATAGGAATTAAACATAAGAGCCAGATTTTACATGTTTTACTTCTTGGGGCAAAAGGCAAGAGTGCAAGGATGGAGCCTGTAAAAGGGGCTTGTTTGGCTTCTGAGGATTAAAGAGGAGTCTGGACCTTGTGTGCCTACTCTGGGCTCTGGAGCTTCAGGCCTTGTTGCAAGGGACACTTAAGCTTTACTGTGCTGTATGAAAAGGTAGAAGGTGTTCTGAGCAGGCACGTGGTGATGCTTACTGTGATCTCAGCCCACTCTGGACAGGGTTGGAGCTGCCTGTGCCCCTCCACGCCCTTCCCCTCAATACTGACTCTGGCACTGAGCACTGCAGCACACACATCTGTGAGGATATGCAACCTTCATGCTCAGAGCCTATGCGCTCCCCAGTGCTGCCCAGCCTGGCATACCTGTCCCTGGCATGCTGACAGTGGGCAGAAAGCGGCACAGGGAGCCGAGCCCAGGAGACAGGCTGCTCCTGCCAGTGGATGCACAGAAGCCAGGTCTCTACTACTGGCAATCTTGAATTGGCCCTGATGTGATGCCAGGGCTGGAACTGTATCATCAGTCCTAGCCCCCACACCTCACTACAGCCTTGAAGTTCACATTATTTCCATGGAGCAGTCAAATAATAACTGTACATATGATGGGTAATACAATCTGGAGATAATCCTCTTGCAAAAAGTCCTAACTTTGTTATGATACGATCATGCTTAGCATATGTTTTACTGCTTGACCACACAGACACTTGTGTTTTAAATGCAGTTAACACATCCTAAGTGTAACATGCCATGTGGCCCTAGAAGTGGCTGTTTCAGTTTGATATGGAGGCTCCATCTTGACTGCTGAAGATGAATTTCTTACACGTTCAGGGATCTGAAATTGAAGATCCCATTGACGTATAAGTCCTTTTAACTAGCGCATGTGCCCACGCCCAGATCCTTGTTTGTGCATACATATAGCAAGGCACCACAAGGCTGCCCACCTGTGCATGCAAAGGTGGGACTTTGTGCAAATGTAGTGAGTACGACTTAGGAGAGTCCTTTATGGAACTGTGGCCTCTTAGTGTCTGCTTCTCTCCTTAGTATTGACATTCCTGTGCCGGATGGATAGCTAGTGGGAATGCCAATGGTGTGTTCAGCCCATTTCATCTCTGGGCCCCCAGCTGAAATCTAGACAAACTCTGGGACTGGACGTTACCACCTGATGATTGTGTGCGCTACATTTGGAGATTTTACTCATGTTCTTAGTTCCTCTGTCACTCAAACAAAGCCCTTAAGCACATGCCTAACTCTCAGTGAAGTCAACGGGACCTCAATGTATCTTGGTTGAACTGGCATTAAAATTGGAAGAAATAAAATTGGTCAGAAAGAATTTGTTTTCTCCCAAATGAAATATATTTGACTTTTGGGCCTCCAAAGCCAGCAATCTTTTTTGGTTTGCAAACAACAAACCCAAAAAACCAAGACATTTTGGTTTCTGACATTTTTTTCAGGGGAAAATTGAGAAGACGTATTTGCTGGAGGGAAAAAAAACCCTTCTAAACGAAACATTTTCCTCATTTATATAGCAATAAATGAGCCCTTCCTGGATGGAACAATGAGTTTTGTTCCTGGATTTTCTGAGCAAGTCATTCACTTCTCCTGGCCTCAGTTTCCTTCTGTGTAAAACCTATCAGAACTGGTCCACAAAGTGCTTGGACACCTACAAAAGAGTTAAATACATTTCAAGCTAGATCCTTGAGATGATTATTTTATGCTGACTGTCTTTTGCACTAAAATTAGTTTGGGAAATGTATTAAAGATGAATAGAGCATAAGATTTTTCTTTTTGTGAGAGTAGTTGTTTTTCAAATAAAATATACATATCCATTCCCCCATCCTAGAAAGAAAGAAAGAAAATGAGAAAGGAGAAGGAAAAAGTGGTTCTTGCCATACTCATTGCCAGCATTTATTCCAGCGTCCAAAACTTTTGGCCTGACATCCCTGGTCTCTGGTGGGGGCGGCTGTGCCGGGCTCAGTGACTCATTCAGTAGTTGCTTCACTATATGGATTTTGCATTATGTAACTCTGTGTTAATCTGGGATTTTCCAGCTCTTTGTTTGACTCCTTTCTTGAACGTTTTTTCTATGGTGCTTTCGTCATGCTGTGTTCTACCACGAACCTCCTTTTCCAGGATTCCCTGAGATTTCCCCCTCTTCCACTCTTTCCATTTCCCTGGAAGCCAGAACAGGGTGTTGAGTGGTAGGAACAGCCAAACCCGCTGAGGGAAAATGATACTTTCCTTCTTGTCTTTAGAATTCCCCTCATTTTAGGATTCATAACTGATTTTGGTACGATGTGCTCTGCTGACTGTACTTTCTCTTAATTTGTTGTGCCCCTGGGATGCAGACAGGGCTTATTATGCCCAGCTGTGTAAAGCCTATAAAATGCTTGGCTATATGATCACAGTATAGTCAGCAGCCTGTTCCATCATTGCTCGTGTTTTTAACAAGTTGGCCTTTTCCAATGAAAGAGATATTAAAGATAGGCTTCAGCACCAGGATCTAAGTGCAACATCACTCGGTAGTGAAGAGAGACCTTTTAATATTGGGGGGCAACAGCTATAGGTCATATTTTGACTCTAGCCCAGACACGGTAAAAAAAAAAAAAAAATCTAAGAAAACCATTGAAACATATTGAACATTTTTTTGGAAAGAATGGTTTTTACTGCTAAATGTTATTGCTCAGACATTGCAATGAGGGTTCCCTGCTTCAGAAACTAAATACAGTTTCTCAGGAATAAAATGAAAGCTGATTCTTTATTCATTTTCCATTCGGAGAGAAGCATGAAATGTTATTACTGAAGACTTGTGCTGTGCTGGCCATGTATGCAACACCAAGCAAAGACAGAGGGAGATCTGCCAGCTGAGGATCTGTGTAGCTGAATTAGCCATATTGGAATACAAAGGCACTAGAAGACACAGAAATTCCTGCAAAGCCTGAATTGGGAAGTTTAAATAGCTAATTTAATATTACAGGCTCTGAATAGTCCCATCAACTTGAGTTTATTACTCCCACAGCATAAAAGATAAGCATTGGCATAAGTCTTTGTAGGACTGAGGTCTAAATCAGTCCTGTTCTTGCCAAGTGCTGTGAATGTGCAGTAGCAGTGGTTGTAGTCACGTTGGTCTAAGGACATAGGCAAGCGTCCTCTGCCTGAAGAAGGGTGTTTGTACCCAAAAGCTTGCAAAGAAGAATTTTTCCAACTATTTTAGTTGGTCTAATAAAAGATATCAGATTTACCCAAAGGACCTTGTCTGTGAATGTGCAGTTTCTTATATGCTTCAGTGGGATGTACTGGCACTCAGCACTTTCCAGGGTCAGGCCGTATTCCCCAAAACTGAGTTAAGTCAAGTCAGGGGAGTGCTTTGCACTGATTTTGCTGGGCTTTGACTAGGATGTTAGATATATTTTTACAATCATGGCAGCAGAGTTGCTATTTAATAAATTTAAAGCATAATGATAGCTTAGATAATAGACTTGGGGTTTTCTTTATAAAAGACATTAAAAACCTAACTTTTCCCTTTCTTAAAGTGGTTTAATATTGGCATAACTCTGCTGGCTTGTTTGAAGTTACTTCTGATTTCCTCTGGGATGAAGTGGACTGAGAATCGGGCCGTTTTGTTTAGCTTGGCAGCATCCCTTTATCAAGAACATGCTTGAAATAGGTATCATACCTTCAAGATAAGACTGGCCAGCGACAGTGGTGCAGTTCTTCTAACCTGTCCTTTATCAGTGTGATGTATTGGCATGTGACACTCTGTGGGCAGAGTTACAGAGCAGCAGTGAGGGGAGATCCCAGGTCATGTTGTTCAACTCAGTTCCTAATACTGCCATCTTCTCCTTTAGCAGGGTGCACAGTCTAGCAAATGGTTTATTTTTCTCTTCTGCTTCTTTCAGATATGGAATGTGCAGATGTGCCTTTGTTAACCCCGAGCAGTAAAGAAATGATGTCGCAGGCACTGAAGGCCACTTTCAGCGGCTTTGCAAAAGAGCAGCAGCGACTGGGAATCCCCAAAGGTATTACATGCTCGCACCTATGTCCCTCTGTACAAAGGGGTCAGAAAGGAGGAAGCCCAGGCATTTTCTTACATCCTCTTCTCCAAAAACATTGTTCCATTTATTATCCATTTCGTCACCCTGTCTCAGCGCTCCCTTGATCCCTGGCATCTCTGCCTGGAGGAAACTACAAGTGGAAGTATCCAGCATTGTTTGGCAGGTTGACTTGTATGATGTCCACCCTATAAGTTGAGACATCTGTGCCATATGACTGCTTTCCATTACCCCAGGGAGCTCTAACCCTTCCACTGGGCTCCTTCTCAAGGCATCATAGGGATGTTTTGCCCAAAGAGATGTGGCCATATTTCACAGTACCTGCTGGGAGACTATCAGGTTTTTCTATGAGGAGAGGTATGAGGTGCTCTTTGGCCTAGATTAGCTATCTAAGAATGATGCTCATGAAAAGACTGGGGAGTTTCAAGAACAGGGTAGCAAAAGAGATCAGAAAATCCTGTGGGAATTCAGTCATTATCAAACACTGGTTCAGGACTTGCTAATGGCACACACCATCATAAGCTTTGTCAGAAATGGCACCCAGTAAGCCAACAGAGCAGTGAGGCCTAAAGGATGAACATCATTTTGTGGTGTGTGTCCCCCACCTCCACTATTACATATTAAACCTATGTCAACTACAGCTGGGAATGAGAGGGTAACACCAATTATCAGAGGGTTTCAAGATGAAGTTGGACAGGCCTGTTTGGACGGTTTCAGAACAGTGAATTCCACACCTGGGACAAGATGACCCTGGAGGTCTCTCCTAACCCTGTGGCTCTGCAGGCTCTGCACCTGTTGGTATAGGAATTGCTGATTTTTTTCTCACTGGTTTGGTGTCTTTGTAACATGTGGATGCTTATTAATGGATTTCTTTGATGACCCCCGATGTAGACCCCCAGCAATGGACGGAGACTCACGTGCGAGACTGGGTGATGTGGGCCGTGAATGAGTTCAGTCTGAAAGGAGTGGATTTCCAGAAGTTTTGCATGAATGGAGCTGCCCTCTGCGCTCTGGGCAAGGACTGCTTCATTGAGCTAGCACCTGACTTTGTGGGAGATATTCTCTGGGAACATCTGGAGATGCTGCAGAAAGGTAACTGAATGGGTCACCAAATGGGTTACAGTAAGGGGCTTGGAGGCAGACTGGCCCATGAGACCCCCAAAGAGCATGGCTCGGAGTCTGGATGCAATAAAGAGCAATAGTGTAACAGGCACTTTGTGCAGTGATGCCATCCAAACTTTGCAGCAGATGAAGTCATATTTGGATGGTAGACCACTCAGGTTGTTGAGTGCTGCAAGCAGTGGTATCTGCAGTGTAGCAGGGGATATTCTTGCTTGAATCAATCTCTTGGCTTGAGGCTTCTGGACATGATATCTTCTAGGTATGACTTAAAATAGAAGCCCTGAATAGTTGTGATCAGTGAAGATCCCATGGCATTTCCTGAGCAGGGCAGGCTGATCATGAAAGATCAGTGGATGTGGCTGGTTTTCACTGCAGACAGGGGCATTCTGTCTGTTTGGACATTAAAAGGGGGATTTTCCTAATCACTCAGTATTGGCCTAACTTTGTCCCCACTGGGAGTTTTTCCATTGCCTTCAGTTGACTCCGAGTGGTACTTTTGAAAATCCCACCTTACATTTCTAGTTGCAGCTGGAAAATACTATTCTTGATTCCTTGCCCTAAAAGGTAATTTTTGGGTAGGGCTGTACAGCTTCTGTGTTCCACGCCCAAGAAGATTACATTGCATCTTTATTTGTCTCTGCATACCAGCTTTCATGGGCATTGAATATTCTCTCGATGGAGAGCATAGCAAAAGATCTGATGAGATAGTTTAGAGTAAGTAAACTACCTCGAGGGCTGATGAGTTTGAGTTATGAAATTAAGATATAAGCAGAAGCTGCAGACCCATACAACTCTGTGAAGCATCAACGCATTTGTTTTAACGTAGAAGTATCTACTTAAACCTTTTTGACTTCAATGGGACTTGAAGTCCAACCTAATGTCTACAAAAGTCAATAGAAAGATTCCAGTGGAGTGTGGATCTGGCTCTTCAAAAACGGAACTGGCATGTGCTTAATTCCTTTATTGAATGGGGACCCAACTACGTGGGGTGGCAGGATGCACACATACCCTAGTGAGCTCTCCTTCACTTTAGGGATACCTGCCCAGCATGCATCATTGGAGACCCTGAGACTGCCTTCCTGCAAAAGCCTCTGTGCCTCGACACTGTCCAAGGCACTGATCACATACCATGAAGTGCCCAAAACACATGGGGACACTGAGCAGATCTGAACACTTCTAAGCCACCCTTTTCTCTATGATGCAGAATCTAGTTCAGTCATGGAGCTGTTTCCTGCCCTGGGCTTCTAGATATCCACTGCATTGACGCATTGACTGAGTGTCCTTGACATCAGGGTTGCTCCAGTGGCAGTAAAGGGGGAGGAGGTGGGGACTGAGAGGTGAAGGATTTTATGCCTTCCAAGAAACCCATTGACAAATGGAGGTTAATTACTGATTACTAATTTTACTGTCACCTGTGGTTTGCAGAAGGTAAACACGGCTGTTCTTGGGGTCAGCAGCAGCCTGTATTTTCCTACTCCTTGTTTGCCTCTGCAATCTTTTTCAGTTCTTTTCTTTTTCCGTTAGTTTTTATGGAGCCTGAGTATTCACAACAAATACATTTAAAAAAAACCTCGTAGTGAACTCAACCCCCAGTTACTGGAAGCAGCTGAAGAGCTGACCCCCACTTCCTGCTACTTGAAGTTTTATGCCCTTGAATGTTGCCTGCTATGGCAGTGGTATTTTGGTTGAGGCACTGTACTAGGGCTTGAGAGAATTGGGTGCATGTCCAGCTCTGCCACTGATTCTCTGGGGCAAATGAATTAAACAGCTCTATGCCTCAGTTTCCTTAGCGTAAAGTTGGTTGAATTGTTCCCTACTTCCTTGGGATGCAGTGTAGCTGCATCTATTGATGTTTGTCAGCACTTGCATCATACAATGATGGTGCAGTGCAAAACCCAGAGAGATGGATGCCCTGATAAGAACTTTTACCTGCCAGGTCCTGGATTCAACACTTACCACCGAGGCATGAAAAGAACGATGCATTGCTGCCCCTCTTGCACTCAGGGCACAGGGTGGGGAATCCAGCAGTTGGAGTTGCATTTTCAGCTCTTTCAGATGTGCTGTCTCACCTTGTGCAAACAACATAGGCTCTCTGAACTTCACTTTCCTTGTCTGTAAGACAGGCAGACCTAGCAGGATGGGTGACTCCTTGCAGAGATTATTTTGGAGCCTTAGACAGCAAGTGCTTTGTAGAAATAACCAGCTTTGTGCATTTTAGGGCTGAATCTTGCCCCAGTGAGGTCAGTGGGGGTCTAGGGTATATCTGTACAGCATCTGCAGTACTCCTGAGAAGCATTTCCTATCCACATGTTCCTATGCGGCACACACCAGACCCAGAAATAGAGTTGTGAATCCCCAGGAAGGCACTCCCCAACCTAGAAACCCCAAGTAAGATGTGGGCGCTGATGTGCTAGTACTGTACAAACACGTGGTAAGACGCAAGTGGCTATCAGGTGCTAACCTGCTAATATCAAAGATAGAATCATTTTTCCCATTTTACAGACAGGGACCCACTGTACAAAGAGACCGAGCAACCCGCCTAGGGAGTTCGAGTCACAGTTGTGAGCTGAACCCGCTTCTCTTGAACCTCCCTGCAGGGCTTACCCACTTCAGCAGTGTACTTTGGCACCGTCTTTGCTGGGAGCAGTACCAAGCCTTTGCTTGTTATCCCAAAACACTCAGCACCACCTTTGCGAATCCACTCCAAGTCATCAGGTCACATGGGGACAAGCTACAACCTGTCAGTCCCTCTTATTAACATGCCCCCGTTAGCTTTTTCAGAAGAAGTGACTCACATACCACAGGCTGCTAAAGGTATAAAAATGGTAGCAGACGGGTAACATTTTCTTTATGTATTTGGGCGCTTTCAGGCTTATTTTTCCAAATTTCTTCTTAAAATAGCTCCTGGTTACCAGCAATGTCAGCAGTGCCCTCTGCTTGACTGTAAACCTACTTGAGCATTGCCCTCTTTAACTCAGTCCCACCCTTTCCCTGTGGTCACCCATCCTGCCCCTTGGCAGGCTCTGCGGGGAGGGGAGAAGAGCACTCTGCATTAGGTCTTTCTCTTTCCACAAAACCTTCCTTTGTTTGAGAATTTTTTCCACCCTGCAATCCCAGGAGGGGAGGCCAAAATTAGGCTCCATCGAGTGAACGTGCATTATCTTTGGTTAGTTTCTCTCCAGCCTCAGCAGAAATAAACATAGTCCAAGAAATTCATGTTTTTTTTATTTTTGTTACCCTTTGTAAGCTCCCATGACGGTATCTCTGTCCACCCACTATGCTGTGCAAGCGATGCTGAAAATGAGCAAGGTGTGAAAGGGGGAAAGAGCCAGGACAGAAACTACAACTGTAGTTGGAAGGGGCCAAAATATATATGTGTTGATTTTACAGTTAACAGTCATTGATTAAGCAGCTAGAAACCCCATGGTGGTAGCTGCTACATGTTGAGTGTTCAGCAAAAGTAAGTTGGTGGCTGTGCAGCAGCGAACTTATAAATGTAGTATCAAGGTATTTTCTGTCATCTTACTATTCAGCTTTACCTTGTGGCTCACTGGGACAGGAACAGTACCGGTGTTTTGGACTTGGAGGAACAGTGCTTGTCACATACTCACACATGCATATACTCAGAGCTGGTTCAAAACAGGGGAACTTTTTCAGGGGGGAAAAAAAGCCTAATTTTTCATTTAAAAAAAGTCTGATTTCAAAATGTTATTGACTCTCAAAACATACACAATGAGAACTGGTCCAAACTCTGGGGAAAAATGTGGTACAATTTGTTCTTTGTTGGTCCTTAAAAAGGCTTAATTAAAAACATATATGTGAGCTCTACATACAATCATGATAAGCAGCCAGCAAAAGCAGGAAAAGTAGCAAAAACTAAAGGAAACAATTAAAGATTAATAATAATATTATAACAATGCCTAGAAGTTCCAGCTGTGATAAGATTCACATGCAGCAGTTTTGAAAATGTGGAGAATTATTGGTGCCTAAGGCTTGGCTTTTCAAGGAAATCAGGTAATCACTTTTGCACTTGACTTTCTTTGGTTTCTTTGAAAATCCCAGCTATAGTAGCTGAGTGCTTTGGGAGATTCTGGCCTCTATGTATAATTCCAAGTGTTGGTAAAGTTTATAATCCTATGAACTTTCTTCTTGCAGAAGAAGCAAAGCCATATCCAGCTAATGGAGTGAATGCCGCATACCCAGAATCCCGTTATACATCCGACTACTTGATTAGTAAGTCTGAGCTGCATTTCCCAATGCTTTTCTTCTCCTTTAAATTGTCCAGCATGTTACTGTGGTAATATCTGACGGGCAGGGTACCACCCAATAGCCCACTGTCAGTGCTGACTTTCACTAGAAAAGCAGCACTCTTTCTAGGCCTGTTTCTGTTCCCAGGGCATCTTTGGAGTCCCCTTTGTTTAACATACTGGCAGATTACTACCCTGATCATGGAAAAGTATACAAAGTCCATAGTAAACTCATGCCTCTGTTTTTCTTGTATGCGCTAATTAGTATTGATTCATTGTTATCAGGCATTAGAGTTGACACCCCACTGGGCTAACCAGGAGGAAGCATGGCTCAAAGCTCTTGATTCAGACTGTTTGTAAACTCCTTCCTTTTTAGAAGTCACCTCTGGTAGATCTCCTTGAGTAACCTAGGACTTTCAGAACAATTGCATCTCCCATGACTTTGATTGGACTTGTAGGAGTTCAGCTTTTCTGGGAAGTTCACAATGTCTCCAGCTGGGCCTTTCAATACTGTGGGTATTTTTAAAAATGTGTCCCCCCCCCTTGTTTTTAATGGAAGCTTGGATGCTGAAGTACATGTGGACCCCACGAGGATGCCCAATCAATACGTAGTTCAGCCTCCAAAGCCAGCAACTGAGCACCCGTGCTGCAATAGAAGGGCATGAGTTGTGTTTCTTCTGGAACCAGCTGATCTGCTAAACTTGCATTCCAGATTTTCTCTCTGGTCAGTAAGGAAGGCTGAAGCAGAAAGGATGCTGCTTGACTTTTGTGCAGTTATATAATCATTTAAACAAAGATAGCCCTTGTCCCAAAGAGCTCAGAACCTAGCAAGAAGCAAAAGGTGGAGACAGCCATGCTCTGCTTTGCTTTGCTTTATTCTACTTATGATTGGGATCCAATGTTAACGTAGCCCGTCATTCCACTGGCAGGTTATGGCATCGAGCATGCTCAGTGTGTGCCTCCATCAGAGTTCTCTGAGCCCAGCTTTATCACAGAATCCTACCAGACCCTCCATCCGATCAGCTCCGAGGAGCTCCTGTCCCTCAAGTATGAGAGTGACTACCCAGCAGTCATCCTGCGTGACCCTGTCCAGACAGATTCCCTGCAGACAGACTACTTCACGATCAAGCAGGAAGTTGTAACCGCGGATAACATGTGCATGGGGCGCACCAGTCGAGGTAAGGTTGAAAGTCTCCAGTCTCTGCTTGGATTTTCAGTGCATCTCTCCACCCGCCCCTGTAGATACAAATGAGTGGTGACACTGCCCCTTCCGCCCTGGAGGTTTCTTTCTAGTGGGGTTCTATTTGGGGCCAAAAACCCCCCACGTGTGCCTCACAAATAGTTTACCCAACACATGTTGTCCAAGGGTCTGAAACCTTTTATGCATAATGTCCCAGATTCTAAACAGCTGTGCATCATTTTTCCACTGACTGGTGTAACAGCAGTTTACACAAGCCGAGTATGTGGCCCAATAAGTTAAGGCTACCTTGGAGAGCAGTGTAGAGAGTGTGGTTATCCCCGCTGTAGAGGCAAGGTGACTGTGGCACTGATTGGGACAGCATCTTCTTCAGTCCACATAATATGGGCCAGGTATAGAGCTCCTAGCTCCTGTACTGCAAATACCCAGGCCCAGATCCTCAAAGGTACTCAGGTGTCTAACTCCCATTGAAATCAGGACTTAGGCACCTAAATATTTCTTAAGAATCGGTGGCCAAACACCTTTTTAGGTTAATATTATTAAATTGAAACAGGCAGACCCAGATTGTCAACTGGTGTGTGTTCACCTGACTTCACTGAAGTCAGGACAGCTACTCTGTTTTACAGAGTTATCCACAGAGAAGGTCTCATTTCATGGAGTTGATAGTCATTAATCAAAGCATGTATTAGTGTTCCCTTTTATAGATGGGGAAACCAAGGCAAAGAAAAGCAATTTGACTCTCCCAAGATCCTGCACTGCAGTGAACCCAGCTCATTTGATTCCTGATTCTTGTCATGATAGCTGTGCTGATGTGGATTGACTTTGACCTTGAATTTTGACTATATCATTAGTATTATTATACTGGAATGAGACCAGGAAAATGCCAATGTTGGATCTTTCCATAAGTTCAGACTCCTCTGCCAGTCTGTGTCATGCTCCCATCTGAATTCACATGTGCATTAGATTATGGGGGTTATTTTTATGTTTCTCTTTTTTGTTCGAAGCTGGGGAAGGCTTGTTTGAGGAGGGGGATGGTAGTTCTCTCTCTCTCTTTAACTACTACTACTGGTTGAACATTTATATAAAACAGGCAAATTAGCCAGATGTGGTGAGGCTAGGGGCAGCTGTGCTGCAGTTTTAGGTAAGCTCTTTTTCCGGGGTTGTTTTTCTGACTGTTTTCTAATTTGGTTCTTTCTCTTCTCTTGAGCTTTTGTTTAAGGAAGGAAACTTTATAGTTATTATTGAAAGGCAACTAGCCAGTTGCACTTTCGCAATCATAGCTCAGTCGTACACAGCCTCCAGATCTCAAGGGAAGGGGATCCTACAGAAGCAAGTCCCGCAGCCTAGCGCTAAGTCAGGAGAGTCAGGAAGAGGCACCTGTATTAATGAGCCCTTTAAAATGTCAACCATGATTCTTGGTTGTCTCAAACCCTGCCCTGGTAATGCCAAAGGATCTGCCTAGATGGCTGATTGTGGGTATAAAATACACGCCCAGTTTAATGTCTCGTAATCCTGCCAAAATGGGTCAATGAGTTGGAGTGTATATAAGAATCCACCCCCTTACAGATATGATTATATCTTTATTATAGATGTCATATAAACAGCTACATGACAGGAATTTCATCAAAAGCCTGCAAAGCCAAACAGTTAAAAACTAAGAAACATCAGAATTAAGGTTGCCTTTGCAACTTCAATTTGGCCCCTTTGTAACTTTGCTTTCTGGCAGACTGTATATACATGATGCATGCTCTTTTTTTATTCTGCATGATCAATAAAGACAGAATCTTTGGAAAACTGAGCCGTCAGGCTCCATCAGTGCTCCACTGAGCCTGTGCAAACTCTGATTGCCAGCAGCTCGCAACTTGGCCAAATTTAGGCAGATTTTCCAAGGCACAGCAACAGCACATCCACAACATCTCAGATCCCCTGCCAAGTGTCAAATTCCTGTTCCAAGGCAGGCCTTAGATGTTCTCAATGAAATGGTTGTACAAATCATTTAATAGGGGTAAAACAACAGGTTTTCCCCTCTCTGCTTTCTTGGAAATGGCTGTGCTATTTTTGTTAACATTCACAAACCTCCCCCCCCCAACAAACAAACAAAAAACAGTCTGAAATATGAGAGTTTTGAGCCTAAATGTTGGAAGTTTGGTGAAATTGTAAGGAACTGAACACAGAGTCTTGTAATGGAAAGTGTCAAACAACCTTACATTTAGGCCTTCCTAGCTGCAACAAATGTATAAATGATTTCAAGGAGAGACAGGCCTGATCTTCAGCCTCAGATTTGAAAAAGTGTAAATCAGCAATAAGATTGTAAATGCTGGCTTGTGAATTATGCTCATTAGGGCTCAGAGTCAGTGCCCCGCTAGGCTGAATGGGAGCTGAAGTCCTAATGCCTGCTCTGTCCATTACTGAAGAGGCCGACTTCTGCACGCCAACACTAGTTAGGCTCTTCTTGCAACAAGCGCTGTTTAAACTAAAATACAACAAATATTTGGCTGCATGTGCCAGCTCCATTCTGCGTTCCTTTCCCTTGAGATTTACTATCTGGGCCTGAGCAGGGGGCAGTTCTGCCAATGGAAATTTCTCCAGGAGCTCTTACACAATCCCTGCAGCTGTTTTTAGCCCAGTTTGGGAAATTAATGAACTTGAATGATCCTATTACGCTCTCAGCTTGTCAGTGAAGCTGTTGAGCAATAAGCAGAATAAGGCAGCTCAGAGTGCAATTTAAATCTATTTTTTTCAATCCCTTTTTTAGCTCCCTGTACTTCTAATCACAGGGCACCAGCTCCTCTGCTGGAGTAAACCAACGTAGGTCCATGGATCCCAGTGAAGCTTCCTTTTGTATTCCAGCTGAAGATCTGACCCTATAACATATTGATCTCAGCAGAGAAAACAATTGCAATTGTTGATGGAGTCCAGATGTGTGCAGCTCAGCGAAGCAAAAGTTGTTGTTGCCTGACTTGTGCACCTAGCTAAACTACTGCTGCTTGATAACTTCTGGATGCCAGGGGCTTTGGTTATGATTTACTGCACAGAAATATCACAATAAAGCTCTGTAGCAAAAATGCCAGTAAGGCAAGTGAAAAAGAAGACTTAGCAGGGCATTTGGCAGGTGGGCATAATGCCCCAGCCTAAGTTCACAGGCCCAGTTACCCATCTGGACTGTGTGAATGTATATCTGCTCCATGTGTTTACCTGTTTGCCTGTAAACTCTGTTGGGCATCATAAAATATCATGGATGCCTACGTTGGTATATACATGATCATGAGAGCGGGGCTCAGATCACAGCATTCAGAGTTACCTAGTGACCACGCCTTTAGGAATTTTCTTTGGGCCTTTGTGTTATAGAGGGACTCTTAACCCCTATGCTTAAAACACAGAACTGTTAATGTCCATTTTACTGGGGTATTTCCCTTCAGATGCCCAAAATCAGGGCAGTTGCCTTTTAGAAGGAGGGGCATTTAAGGTGACAGTAGAAATTCAGTTTGGCTATTTCTCTGATGCTTAAGATGAAACTGGGAGTCTGGACTCTTGGGTTCTCTTCTTGCTTCTCTACCGGTGATGTTGAATTGAGTCCCTTACCTGTTCTTCACCTCAGATTGTCCTACTCTGTAATACAGCTCTGCAGGTTCAAGGTGTAGAGGATTAATTAAAGGCTGCTTTAAGCTGAAAGGTGTAGCGGAAGAGCGTGATGCAGCCTGGCTTGGTACTGAACATGGATAGCAGATCCCTTTGTGCTGTCTGTGTGTCCTGTGACACAGTGTGCCCTAGGAGCACTATCCTCGTGGCTTCAATTTGAGTATTGAATGTAAACTGCCTCCCAGCAGGTGGGGTGAATCTCATTTCTACCTCCATTCCCCCCAGGTAAACTAGGGGGCCAGGACTCCTTCGAGAGCATAGAGAGCTACGACAGCTGTGACCGCCTGACACAGTCCTGGAGCAGCCAGTCCTCCTTCCAGAGCCTTCAGCGTGTCCCCTCCTATGACAGCTTTGACTCGGAGGACTACCCAGCGGCTCTGCCCAACCATAAGCCCAAGGGTACCTTCAAGGACTATGTTCGAGATCGGGCTGACATGAACAAGGACAAGCCTGTCATTCCTGCTGCTGCCCTTGCTGGCTACACAGGTAGGGTCATATCCCCTTGGCCAAAACCTCTCAGACAAGTCTCTTGGGTTTCACTGGTGCTGGAGACTCAAGGGCTCTGACCAGAAAAGTGATGCAGTGTGGGCAGCAGCAGTGTCAACCTTCCCCTTGTGTTGCTGATCCTTGACCCTGACTGGGAGGGGCAGGGGCAGGGGGCATGCCAGTGACTGAAGGGGTCCCTCCGGCCACACAGCAGCCCCAGTGAGTGAGGGCTTTCAGAGTGGACACATCTCTCCCTGTAGATGGACAGCTGAGAACCACCATCTGCTGAGGGACAAAGCCCAGTAGCCCCTGTCCTTTGAGATGGCCCAGATTGCAGGACCACATCTAGTAGTCCGGTGGGTAGTCCTCTGACCTCTGTCCCTGGACTGGGTGGGTCCAAACACCCCAGAGCCCTTGTGACATCCAGAATCCAGCTCCAAATATTGTGATTCAGGCCTGTCTGTCTACCAGCTCATTTAGGTATTCACCTATCCATCAGAGCCTTTGGGGCCTTTATTGACAGAGCAGGTTCATACCAGTGACTGAGGGATGGGAATCCCTGTTTCTCCCATTACTGGTGTTTTCAGCCTTGTTCTCTTTAACACGTGTGGAAAATGGGGTGCAGTATGCCTTCTTATTGATCCTATTACCCACTGTCCTCTACAGTCCATGCTTGTAAATGACAATACAAGGATCTTGTTGGAATCCTGTGACCCCAGCTGACTTCCTGCCCCTGGGGCAGGGGGCTGGACTTGATGATCTTCAAGGTCCCTTCCAGCCCTAATGTCTTTGTCTGTCTAAGGCAGCAAAAAGCCAGGCCCATTACTGTTCAAGACAGGAGTTTCTGGGGTCATTCAGGACAAACAGTAATTCAGCAATGTGGTGCAGCAGGCTGGTCACTCATTTGTAGTCTCTGCCTCAGAACAAGATGCATTTCCAAAGGTGCTACCTTTATATCTCTCCTTATATCCATGAGTGGAGGCAAGACAATAATCTCCTGGAACTTTGCACTGTTGAGGTTGAGGATGAAGGGGGAATAAGAACAGGAGAGAGAGGAAGGAAATCACTAGGACTTCAGAATCCATTTGAAACCTAGATCAAAGAGCCAAAGCTTACTCTTTGGCCAGTTCCCCCTCCACCCATAAATAATTATCCCTCATACCCCAGTTGGTAGCAGCTGTGACCTGGAGGAGCCATGTGGCAGAAATAGCATGAGCAGATAAAGATCATCAAAAGCTTCAGCGCAGCCCCCGAGGTGCGACTCTTCCAGAAATCTCCTCCCACGCACATAGCTCATCGTGGGACTGATAACAGTTTGGGGAGGGGGGTGGTGCAGTGGGGAGATAATTTTAGGAGCTACATGTAAAAAGGAAGTGGTTTGTTGCAATAGCTTTAGTTGTAAAGGGAGTTCAACCTAGTCAGCTGAATGGGAGCATTTTAAGTGGCCTGTATAAAAGAAATCAAATCATGTCATGTTCCTGAGCTGGCTACTGCCCGGTAGGATGTGGCTGATAAAACATCTCAGCTGCAGAAGGTGCTGAGCCACATACATCATTGCTCTGTAGACCATAAGTTGTTCCTATAAACATTCTTTGCATTATTTTTTCCTAAACAAGCAAATCCTTCCTACTCCTAGGAGCACCGGGCAGCAGCAGCCCTCTGGTGCGTTAGGATCAGGATATGGTGCACGAGGGTTGATCTCCATTCAACAGGTGGAGAGACTGAGACACAGAGAGGAGTTAGGGAGTAAGTGGCAGAGCTGGATATCAAACCTAGAGGTCTTGGCTCCCCATTTGATGCACTAACCCAGTGGGGGTCAACCTTTGTGACAGGCATGCCACAAGGTAAGCCCTACTCCCTCCCTGAGTGCCTCTCTGATCATTTCCCGCTGCCACTGAGTTCCCTGCTCCCTGCCTGCTCTTCCATGTGCCACACAAAGTGGCTGTGCGTGCCACTTGTCATGGATACTGAGGGTTGGCTACCCGTGTGCTAACCATTAGGCGATACTCTATCCCTCAATGTGGATCCTGGCATGTGCAACAGTTGGGTGCACAATTACCCATTCCCTTATACAGCTACTTGGCAAGCTGTGACAAATGGCTAGGACATTTTCCTTGCATGATCAAGCCCAGACTTTGCTCACTTTGTTTAGGTTCATTTTATTGCTTCAGGCTGTACCTCCACCTACTCACCGCTCTTCCTGTTCCAGACATATTCTTCACTGGGGAGACGCTTAGGATTGCTTAGAGCAGTGTATGTCAGGGTGACGTCTCATATACAAGCTTTATTAGGGAGCCCACACAGACAACAGGACTTGAGGGCCTGGGTGGTGAAACTCATTGGAGAAGCTTGTCCAAATTTTGTAGTCAAGAGAGGGCTTACCACTCAGAGGCAGCGAACCCACCCGATGCTCAGTTTTAAGGCTTATCTTAGGGGTGGGTAATTAGTTGGTCTGGAGTGGGAAGAGCAGGATGGGCCAGGGCTGTGATAGTGAGCCTGGGGCAGAGCTGCGACCCACTCCCTGCGTGTCCCTGTGGCAGGAGCCGATTTCGTGGGCAGGGGTGTGCCAGGAGCAGATTGCAGCTCTGTCCCGGGCCCCAGCCCCACGCTGTCGCCACCCAGAGATCCCAGGGTCTCCATGTAGGCTGGCCCGAGACCTGTGTGGGCAGGGTGCACTCAGACAGACAAATTGGATGGGGCTGGGGAGCAGTGTCTAGGAGCAGAACAGGCAGGCGGGACAGGGCTGGGATCTGGGAGTGGTGACAGTGGGGTGCCTGGGGCAGAGCCGCAGTCTGCTCCTTTCATGCCCCTGCACGTGGAACTGGTGTCTGTCGCAGGGACATGTGGGCAGCAGATCGTGGCTATGCCCTGGGCCCTGGCCTCTGCCTTTCATAACCAGCAAAAGGCAAGAGACATGCACCGCAGTGTGTCTGAGAGTCTCTTTAGGCACTTGGGGTACACAGTGAACCGTCCTCTCCAAGCTGTCTACCACTGTTTCACTCCACTACTACCCCATGGGATGGAAAACCAGATCTACTAACTTCCATAGTGACTTACAACCTTTTTTTCACCCACCAGCGTTAGTACTCCAAAGCATATCTTTGGACTCACGCATGTTGTAACCTCTGAACTAGCAGCTAGATACACTGGTGATCGTTAGACGGAGTTCTGTAGGTTACTTCCTTGAAAGAGGTAATGCCCAGAACTCAAATGGTGAAATAATCATTGCCCTAAATAGTAGGAAAGGGGAACCAGGGCAGCTCTTTCGTTTGGTGAATAGTGAGCACTTAAGCACAAGCTGTTTTGCATTTCTGCAGAACTGATTTAGTTTCTACGTGCAGCTGATCAAGGTATGCAGGGGTACTGAGGTACAGGACTCCTGGGTTCTGTTCTTAAGGAAGGAAGTGGTATGTAGTGGTTAGTACAAGGGAAACTCAGAGTCAGGATGTTAGAGGTCTGTTCCCAGCCACGGCAGGGAAGCGTGTTGCAGCAGGTAGACCATGGGCCCAGGGGCCAGGACTCGTGGGGTGTACTCTTCACTCTGCCACTGACTCAGTTGATGACTTCAGCAGGTCTGGGTCTCCAGGCTTCTGGTCACCCTTCAGGAAAACCTCTTACACACTATCCTTCTGTTTGCTAAGTGCTTTAACTGCCTCTGTATGGAGACACTCTGGAAGTGCCTGGTATTTTTCTTTCATCTATCCTTTGTCTTGCATTTAAGAAATTTAAAATGGTGTTCAGGTTTGGGTTTTTTTTAATCAAGAGCCTCTTTGCAATGGCACTGGGAGGTGGCAATGTGCTTTATCACAAGAGAAGCAGAAGCTCTGATGGTATCAGCCCTGGAAGGCGCATGGTTTGGTGAGAAGGTGCATTTTGGCGGAAGCCTGGCTTGCGTTTGATGTGTTCTTAACTCAGCTAGCAAGCAGCTTTTCAAAGCTCCATTATCTGCCCCCACATCTTGACCTAATTTAACAAGTTGCCATGGTTGCTCAGAGAGGTTGATGCAATTTTCTTATCTTTGGAGGAAGACCGTAACTGCACAAGAGTTTGTGAAAATTAAGCATCTAACCAATATCTGTGCTAAGAGGAACACAACCAAGGCAACTGAGCACAGTCTTCTGAGCCTGTGCAGCAGTAACGAGCATTGTCATTTGCTATCTTAAGTGTCTCAAATTAAAGACACAAGTTTAATCTTTTTGAAACCATCTAAGAGATCTAGGCATGAATCTGCCCTTAAAATGCGGGTGAGATGCGTACAGCCTACACTGCAGTCTGTGGTATGACTACAGTTCTTGGAGACATACCCAAGCTAGCTTTAATCTAACAAGCTCAGGTGCTGATAATAGTGTAGACATGGTATCCTGGAGCTCAGTCCAGGTGGCAGAGCCCACCCTGGACCCTGGGTAAGTACTTGCACATCTATCTTGCACTGAGCTCTGTGCTGCCACAGCTACATTGCTATTGATACCCTGAGCAGGTTAATTTAAAGCCATTGGGTATATGTCTCACCACGTGCAGTCATGCCTTCGCCTGCAGTATAGACATACCCCAAGGGTGAGAACTGCTAGATTTAGGGAGGTTGCCAGATGAAAGAGTAGAGCACTGGATGGGATGGAAAAATACTGGAGAACAGTCCTGGACCAGTCTGTGGAGAGCAGAGTGAACTGGCTTTGACCACAGAAACCTTAACTTTCTCGGAGTTGTGTGACCTGCTTTTTTCCAGTGCACTTGAAGCCGATAGCCTGACCTACTTCTCTTTTTGGCTTTATAGCCGGAGGGACCATCTAGTGCTGAACATTTTGCTTTGCCCATTGCAGCCACACGGCCTCACCGCTGCAAGATGCTTTCCATCTTCTGTTTAGCAAACAGAACAGCCTGCGTGTGTGGGCAGCAGAGATGCTGCATGGGTTTGCTTCACGAGCCTTAGGACCCTCAGCTTCTCTGTACAGTCCCTAGCGGCTGGCTGTGGCTTGCCTTCTTGTTACCCTTTGTACTACAGTAGTGCCTACAACCCCAGTGAATTTAAAGCCTATGCACTGCCCAGCTACATGCTAATGAGAGTTACCATCCTACAGGGCTTCTCATTTAGATAAGACCAGACACAGTTATTGCCCTGTTTTATGGAGGAGGAACCAAAGCCCAGAAAGAATAAATGACTCACCTGGAGTCACAAAGCAGATGAATAGGAGGGCTAGGAACCAAGTCCAGAGATGTCTTCCTGCCTAGAGCAGCGGGGCTGGACCTGATGATCTGCAAGGTCCCTTCCAGCCCCAAACAGTCTATGAAACTGTGAATATCTAGTGACCCAGGTCAGTGCCTTAACCACAAGGGAGTCCTTCCTCTTCTGTAACATACTCTTGTGACTAGGAATCTAGTAGTAATGTAGGGGGTAGCCTGTTGCCTAAGGCTGAACAGCCCAGAATAGTGTGAACCTAGATCTATTCGTAGTGCCAGGATGGACTTACCTCCCTACTGAGCTGCTGTTAAAGGGAGAAAGCAAACACTACAGAGAATATCAAATTCCTCTGAGGCGCTACCCTCCACACCATGTGCCGAGCATTTCCATTTAACAAGAGGTCCCCATGTGAGACCCAGATCTCAGCCCTGGCCCCTTCAATGGCCACATATATTATAGGTTTCTCCAGATTATGCATCTGAAAGCTCTTTCCCACAGAAATCCCACTGAGTGCTGCAATGTCAGGAGCCCCATGGCAGGCAACTTGCTATTTCAGGGCAATGGTTATCTGTGCCATTTAAAAGCGAAAGCTCACAGCTGCTGCTTTATGAGGAAGAAAAGACTGTTGAAGAAAGTGGGTCTCTTCAAGAGATCTGCCTGCTCCTTTCCCTCTTCACACTGCTGCCCGTGCTGCTGATTGAGATTCATGCTGATTGAGCCTGACAGGCACACTCTGATGGGAGACAGAGACTTGTTGCTTATTGCCAATGACCAGGAACTTGCTGATTGTAATAGTCCCGGCTCCTGTGTACTCGTGTAGTGGAGATGTACTGGAGATCACATGGGATGCAGTAGCTTGGTCATCTCTGCCCAGTGCTGTCATTTGGATGGAAACATCAAGGTACATAGACTATTCATGACTGCTCCTAGAAGTGGAGAAGTGTAAAAGTCTGCCACTACCTGAAGCCAAAGTATGGGTGTTCCTAGGCATTGCTTCCCAGTTATGGGAGTGCATTATTATAGTACATTCAGTGGGTGCTCTCAGACACATGCGCTTATGGAAAGGTTGGATTGTCTGCCCTCCTTGATTCAGATGCAATATGTGATTTTCCTGTCATTGAGGGATGACTTCAAGGGTGACTTTACGCTCTGGTTTCCTCTGCCGACTTCCAGAATTTTGCAGCCTCCTCTGCAAACAGCACCTCAGCTGCGCTCTGTGAGGCACGTTTCTTGTCACAAGGTGGAACCCAGAAGGTGGGGTTGGCCTTGGTTCAGTGGCCCCTGTGCCATCTGCTAGACGTGCGCTAAGAACGGTGAAATCCACCCCATGCAACACTGCTCAACCATGACCGTGCTTCAACTTGTAAAGCAAAAATGTGCATCCTGAGCCAGCGACTGGCTTTGCAACTTAAAGCTGTCTTTAAGTTGTATTAGTCACAGTTCAGAATAGTTCATCAGGCTTTGCTATGTCTACATGTTAAGCTGTCCCACTAGAAGCACCAACACTAGAGGTTTAAGAACTGCTACTACTGCACCCATCTTTCTGATGTCAAGTGGCCCGGCATGCTCCCAGCCGGCATGCTCCTCCCTAGAAGAGAGGAAAGTTGCTTATGGGGTCTTTCAAACCTAGAGAAGGTCCTAAACAAAACCCCAGCTCCAGTCATATCCAGTCTTTGAGATCTGGATCTGAATTTTACCCTGTTTGACAATGATGCTGTAGCAGGTCATTCTTAACAAAACAAGACTTCCTGAGGGAGAAACCTGGGGAAGAAAGGCAAATGCCTGAGGCATTGGGAAAAGGAGGTACTGCAGAGACGAGAGTATCAATGCCCAAGCCTACCCAATGCTAGCCAAGAGGACTCAGCCCCTCCTGATGATTCCTGTCTCCAAAACAATGTCATAGGAAGCCCAGGAAAGGCGAGTACGTGACAGAAGTGAAGGCTGTTTGGGAGGCGTTGCTTTGCCCAGTTGTTTTGTTTGGTTGGAACCACAAACCACATAGTGAAAAGAATAGGTGTGCCGCTCTCGATTTTTGTTTTGCTTCTTTCAAACAAATGTCGTTGAGAGGAGGGGGTGTGAAAATTGGCAGGTTGATGCATTTCAGATCGGGCCTAAACATGTAAATGAAGGGTCCATCTGCGCAGACAAGTTGCAGTGATGGAGTTTCACTAGTGGAAATGCAGATGCAGTTTTCAAATGTGAGATGGGAGTCAAAGCAATACCACTTATCCCGGCATGTGGCTTGTGTGCATGAAGTACGCTTGTGCAGTTACATCAGCATAGTTTAGTGGGTGCAAACTGCCCCAGTCTAGACCAGCCAGAAGTTTTGCCAGTTGGGCCCTGTGGACTCGGTTCCAGTCCCCACCCTTAATAGAGGCCCAAGCGTTGCACTTTCTGAAACAGGCTTGAAAGTCCCAGTAAAAACGCAGCATCACCACAAATACCTGTGCTTCTAGCAATAACTTACAGAGTTTCAAAGTGCTTGGAAACTATTTCAAGTGCTGCTGAAATGTAACTACTTCAAGGGTGGAATGAAGGAGCTGCCTAACAGCTCAGTAGCAACCATTTAGGACAGGAAGGGACCAGTACCATGCTTATTTGATTCCACAGGGAGCAGTTTGGTGGGCAGAAATCTGTATTGGTCTTCAGTTTATATGCTGAGGTTGGCAAACTGCCTCTTGCCAAAGGACCTGAGGGATCATGTTTCTGGGGGTTTATTTGCAAGACGCACTCCGTACTTCCCCCCAGTCCCCTCCTCTGGGAGTGCAGGACCCTCTCTCTTGGACCATGCTGGAGCAATCATGCAGCCACAACTTAAAAGACTGAAGCTTCATCTCCACTACCTCTTAGTGCAGCCACCTGGGTTTTCCCCAGCAGGACTAAGTAGGCCTGGCATGGCTTAGCTAATGATACATGATGGCATTGTAGACTAAGATGGAGTGGCTGCAAGTGGGTGAATGAGATGAAATGATGAGACAGCTCAGATCCTGCTAAGTCATTTAAAACCCCTGGTAAATCTATCACCGAAGGCTTAAGTAGGTTCCAACTGATGCAAAGGCTTTGCAGTGGACGGAGATTTTACTTAGAGTTTAAGGGAAACTGGACATGATGATGGCCCTTCTGCCAGTAATTTTGTCATGCTAGAGGCTCGTGTTTTGTTCTGTTAGCACTTGTCATTCAGAAATCATAGCCATGTGACTCCCTTTCATTCAGCTGCATTTGGCAGTGCTTGGGGCAGAACAAAGTTCTGCAGGCCTGCATAAGGAAGAAAGATTGTCGACCTTGTCTCCAAGCAGGCTGTCTCCTAGCAGAGCTATGGGCAAGCTCGAAAGGAGCTCTGACCTTGGACTTGTGCAATGCATGCACAGGAGCTTGTATGTGCGCGCGCGCACATAGACACAGACATAGACGCATGCAAAGAGGCTTTGCTCAAACAGAGTTCCCACTGTAGCAGCATTTCATAATCAGGCTTAAGAAGCATATTTTCCCTGTGACGTTAGAGAATTCCTAATGTGTGACACTCCCCAGTGGACCCTGCTAAAGGGCCCTCTTCACTGCTATGGAGGCAAGACAGGGCATCCTTTGTAAGTCACATTTAGCATGTGAGCCCCCTCTGACTGACTCTATTCTTGGCCTCCCCTCCCTCTCGAGGACAGAGGTCAACAGGCTGAGCTGAAGGGACAGCCTGGACCTCTAATTCCTTCCCTTGGTTTCTGTGAGGAGGGGGAGTATTGCCACCTTTCCATGTTTTTTTCCTGAAAATGAGTGGGTTTGGTGAACCCTCCTCGGGGGGAGGCTGCAAGCTCCTAGAAGAGACGCCTGGTGAAACTTGTCATCATGAAAGGCACCTTTTGTCCATGCCCTCCACCCTGTGTCCATGTCTGAGGGCTGGTATATCTATCAGGATGGCCCTCCAGGGTCTGCTTCTCCCTTGCAAGGCACAGAACAAGACAGACCTTCAGTCTGGCAGTGGGCAGGACTGCAACTTAGCCAAGGGCTGTCTGCGTCCTTCTGACTTCCACCGTATCCTGCTCCAAGAGGGCCAGGCACTCAGCTGGGGTGTGGCTATACCCCATTACACCAGCTGTTGGTGTGGCCCATGGGTCAGGGTTGTGGGATGGCAGAAGCACAGTGGGGAGGAAGTGTCTACTTTAGTTTCAGAGTCTGCTCATGAGATAAGAAAGGAAGAATTTTTCCAGTCAAGGTGGAGATTGCTTGTTTCCTAATTATTTTTGTAGTACTCTGGTGCCAACTGGCTTTTAAAGACAGCAGGGGCCCATTCCTCCATGGGTGTAAAGCAGCTTAGCTTCACTGGCTGAAGCGGAGCTATGCTGATTTACGCCAGCTAAGGCTCTGGGCCCACTTGTCTTGTTAGTAACTCCCACCCTGCCTGGCTGCGAAGGAAAGATGAAGGATGAAGCAGGTCACGAAGTGCCCAAGACGCTGACTGTCTCCAGAGGGGAAGAACAAAGGGCAAGTACGTAATGTTTGCTCCTCAGTAGCACACACGCAGCGTTACACTGTCAAAATACTGGGGCTCAAGTGCTAGAGGCTGTTGGGTGGGTCTTTCAAAAAAAATAATGTCTCGGGGAGTGAGGGACCTAATTCCTACTGAAAGTCTGTGGGGGTCGGGCACGAAACACCCTTAAGAGCTAAAGAAAATCACTAGTATTATTAATACCTATCCTATGGGTAGAAAGAAAGAGCCTCTTTCTCCAAGGCTGTCATCCCAGAGCCTATCTTGATAATACCTGCACAGCTGGCCTGAGCAGACATCTTCTGTGCTCAGACCCCACACCCTTGTCTTAATAACTGCAATTTCTCTATAAAAATACCAAGAGAGGTGGAGTCTGATAACTCTATCTCGACAGAGCTGTGCTCATTCATGCAGGCTTGGGCTTGCCTTGTGTGTTGGCTCCTGCCACCTCACGCATCTGTTGACTCTCTGACATTTTAAATGCGGTCTGACCCTGCCAGCAGCCCACCTCTCACGTCTGTTGCCTTCCCCTGTGGCTTGGTGTGTGTTCATCTAGCTGAAGTCTGCCTGCGAGCTGTGCAGTAGTTAAATCTTTTATGAGACTCTTTGTGCACCATGACGGAGCTGGCTTTGCTCATCCCCTGTAGGCCATTAGGAATAAACGCTGGGGATCCTGTATGGCCAGTAGTGACACTCCTTCCCCCTCCAAGTAAACCATCCTGTGGGTTATGATGTCATGCAATTTCATCTACTACAGTCCTCAACAGACAGAGGGTGATAAACTGCTAGGCTTCCATGCCCCTTTGCATGCCAGCTGGCAGCAGAGAGAGAGAGTAAAAAGTGTTAATTGCATTGGTTATTTGGCCCAAGGTTAGATACATTTTCCTCCTCAAGCTTGGAAAGCCTTGAAAGCTTGCAGCAAAGCCATTGCAACCTGGTTACCTGCCAAAAGGAATCATCTGTCTGGCTACACATTTACTGACAACCCGATCCTGTTAATAGGAACATCCATCAAAATCAATATATGTTTTTCTCCATGCTCCATTCAGTTTATCATTTTTTATTGCTCCTTAGGCTGGCAGAGATCATGGGAAATCAACAGGATGGGCAGATCCCAATCTGTGTGGCATCCCACGGTTACTAATTCAGTACTAGGCTGACCCAGACACTAATTAGACCAGCCCCTTTGGTGCTGTAGTTTATAGCAGTTAGAGAACTGGTGGAAAGACAATTTGCTCTGGCCTGACCTTGCTTTGCTGACTTTAATCCTCAGCGAGCACCCCTTTCATCAGGATGCAAAAGTACCTGGTACAGATGCCAGAGAATCCCTCTCCGCAAGGGGAACTGCCGTTTACCAAGGCCTGGAATTAGTCCACTTTGCTCAATCTTAGCAGCAGAAAGTGAAAGGATTATACCAGAGAACCCGGGTGACTGCATTAATTTTCCTGCTTTGCTTTATTGAAATACTACACAAAAACAAGAGGCTGTGGATGAAATGATCTCACAAAGCTCCATGCATGTTAGAAATGGGCGTGATCTGCAAAATATGGAACCAGGCTTTCCCCAGAGTCTTAGGAGCATTTGGATCAGAGGCAAATGAGCAGGAAGGTTCCAGTTTCCATTTGGGATCTCATAGCAAAGCAAATCAGGAGCAGTTCTATTGAAGCTATGCTAAAGCTGAACTGTAGCAAGGTCGGAAATGGGCTAGCTGACTCTAAAATGTTAGGCCCCATGTCGTCTGTCTCCTCAGCAGGCAGATTTTCCTTTATTTACTTGTGGTTTGTCTAGTTTACAGTAGCTTTTAATGTCTCAAGCAATGGGACACATGTCATTTCCCTTGGCAGACTCTCAGATCTCACTAGCGGGAATTTTATCCTAAGACAGAACTTGACTTGTCATTAATTGATGTCATCCCATTATTCCGTTAGCCACCCTTTTCCTAGCTAATCTTTCTCCTTTCCTGTGACTGATACATGCTACCAGTTGTAGATGGTTGTACTTTCCCAGCTGTGTTTGTTGTCTAACTAAGCTGCACATAGTACATTTATCTCTTGCAAGTCATTCCTTTTAAGCTAGGGATCATTCTTGTTGCTTTTTACGGAGCTCTTCTTAAACACATCAGAATCTTTCTAGAAATGCATTGTCCAGAGCTGAGGATAAGGGTCCAGGCGTGGTCACATTTGAGAGCTGCTAATCAGACAGTTTTGACTTGTAGGCTGTATTTTACCTTTGGTTAGGACATGAGTGAAAAGAAGTGTAAAAAAAGGGAGTGAAAAAATACTTTGGAGTCAGTCAGCATGCAACTTCAATGCAGCTAAATCCAGCTGCGAAGTGTGCAAAGCCCCCAAAATTTGGGAGTAATCATTACATACTTATTGGCTAAGCTGAAGCATGTAGGATTCAGGTACCCTTAGGCTTGGCAAGATGCAATGCAAATAGTCAGAAGGCACTGCGTCTTCAAATCAGCTGTCCAGCATTGGCCAAGTACATTACTGGAAGAATGAGCTGCCCAGAGGAAGCCTTGAAAGATTAGCTCTCAGGGACCAGGAGAATTCATTTTGCCGTGGGAACCTGTTTGCTGCTGATAGCCAGCCTGCTTCATTTGGGGGATTTCTGCTGATCAAACAATTGGTGCTCTTCCTTAAAGTGTGATTCCTGATATGTCAGCAAGGCCAGTTCTGGCTTAACTGGATACTACTTGCCTACTTCCATCAAGTAAGTAGGCAAACCAGTGCCATACAGTATTAGGTGGGACTGAGAGCACAACGATGATTGGCTGAGCATACTATGGAGGCCTTGGACTGCAAACGCAAGCATTTTGGGACACCTTTTTTGGCGTACTTGACAAAGAGCTGCTAGGTAAAATTAGCATCCACATGATACTTAGAGGCAATGGAGGTGCAAGGAAAAGCTGCTAATTGCTATTATCCATAGCAAGGGATACTTCACAGGCAGGTCCTGCGCCTCATTATTCCAGATGCAGCATGAGAACATCCATGGGGAGCTTGCTTATAGCTGAACAGGAGTCTGTTGAATACAGCAGGCTCTCCTCTTCTGTTGCCTCCAAGCTGCATAGCATACAAAAAGATTCAATCTGGATTGTTTGCTGGTTTCAGGACACCACGGTCAGGTGGAATTCCACTTTCAATATGGCCAGGTGCTTGCTGGAAAAAAAATAGCCTTCTCCTGCATTTGGATCAGAAGATCTGAGTGTCAGACACGGAACTTTTCGAAGTGCTAACTTAAGCTCTTCTTTGGCTGACCTCCATTTCTGTGCTGGTTCTGGCTATTCACGCCCTGCTGGATGCTGCTGAGTGCCAGATGCAGTGGGTAGAAGCAGTGGCCTGGTTTCTAGAGGTGCTGTGCACAGTGGAGGCTCCACTAAAGAGCGTGGACTCTATGGGTACTCAGGACCCACTGAAATCCAGCTGTTATTTTAAGTTTCAATTTTAGGCCAGCTCAACCACTGGAGCCAGGACCTGTGTGCTGAGTCCCACCATTTAGGATTTCTCCATGTAGTTTAGATACAGCTCAGGCTTTAAAAAAAGCAGCCATCCAACAATTGGCAGGACATGGGCATTGTTAAGCAAGACTTGGAAAGTTTAGGTATGTGTGGAACAAAGAATCCATTGACCAGAGACCTGGAGCTGTGTGTACAGGTGTGTAATGCTGCTGAGGAAGATCCTGACTGATTCTTTCTTAACACAGTGGAGAGCAGCTGTTTGTAGTATCTGCTAGGGCTGCTGTAGCACAGAGCCAGAGGGCAAAACCTCAGGTGCAGGCATGTGGCTGGGTTGCACATGGCAGAAAAGCAGGGGAGGTAGTTCTTATTGAAGGAGGTGGGCACTGCCAAGCTTATGACTAGGCATGCCGTCATCAGAGGCCAAAAGGTTAATTAAAGAGAAGACAGGGGTGTGGATCTTCCAGCTGTGACTCCAAAATGTCTCCTTTCCCCCTCACCGAACCTGGCCACCCTCGCAGCAGTACCCTGTGCCTGGCAAAATAGCCAGGCTGGCTACACCGAGTTGCCTTGTTGATCTATGAAGGTTTTGTTTTCTGCAAGTTTTTGTAGTTGGTTCCTGCAGCAACACGCCCTGGAGAGAGGCCAAATAATTTTCATACCTGCATTCCCTTTATCACAGTAAACAGTCATGGAGCAGAGAGTCAAGGTCAGGAGGCAGCACCTGGCAGTGCAGGAGTCTGCTGGAGTGCAAAGGATGGCCAGGAGCTTTTCTGGCAGGGAAGAGAGGGTGATGCACCTGTGCCAGGAGACTGTCTCCTCAACTGTGCTCATGTCAGAAACATAATCCTGTTTGTGTAACGTAGTTTGAGGTGAAGCATTCCAGTGGGGAACATGCCTCCCTTACTGCCCTGGGAAGCAAATGTACCTGTCCGACTTAACGCTTGTACTGCCAAACCAACCCTGATATCGCTTGCATTCTTCCTTAGGTCCTTGATGTAGCAGAGGGTGCTGTTTTTTGGTGAGCATCATCCATTACTCTTATTCTGTGAAAACCATGCAATAATAATTTCTATCAAAGTCATACCCAAAGGCATGGATTTATGATCAGGTCCTCATTTTTCCCAGCTAAAGAGTAATTATAGTTTCTCTCCCAAGGAAAAAGTAATGTAAGAGGACAAAAAACATGGAGGGGGACCTCAGGGTAGTTTAGAAAGGAAGTGGAAGGTGGCTGCAGGAGAAACCGTGATAGATGCAGTCCCAGCTCTCACTCCTCTGTACTAACAAAGACCCAGTGCATTTTTTTTATCCAGCAGCTCATTGTGTTTTCTACCAGTAAGGAAAGCAGCCTGCCTTCCTTCCATTCAGGGCTCATGTGGTTTTAACACCTTGGCTCCTTTGTGTTCCTAGGCAGTGGACCCATCCAGCTGTGGCAATTCCTGTTGGAGCTGCTCACCGATAAGTCCTGTCAGTCCTTTATCAGCTGGACGGGTGATGGCTGGGAGTTCAAGCTCTCTGATCCAGATGAGGTATAACCTGTTAGCATGGATAGTGCATCCTACAGATCTTGGAGACGGGGGGGAGGGCAGAAAACAGGGGAGGGGGAGTGCAATACAACACACACAGGGAGGGTGGTGGCATGGCTGCTAGAAAAAAGTGATGATTTAAACCCAGAAAATTGTCCTTGAAAGTCTGTTTATCCATTGGGTTGCAGTGGTGCCTAGAGGCCACTCATCAAGGGTTGGGGTACCATTGTGCTATGTGTGATATGTGTATATAACCAAAGAACAGCTGCAGACCCAAGGAGCTTGGCATGGAAGCATAGTGTATGCAGGATGAGATGCATCTTTCCATTGCCTGCAGTGGATGGATCAGGCCCCTATTCTCTTCCCCACTTCCAGGCACCTGGTTCCAGGTTAAGGTCCCCACTTGTACATGGGTAGTCTGTAGTCTAGGAGAGGGTTGGGCCTTCTGGCCCACTGCTAGCCCTGATACTCAGCGTCTCCCTAAGTTCATTTTTAGAGATCAAGAGAGATAAATCTTCCTTAGCCTTACCCACAAATCACCATTAGTGCTCATGGCTCCAGAGACTCCAGCCTTGTATCTACCAGCTGAGAACACAGATTTTAATGTCTGCGTGGAGTCTGCTTTGCTCATCTTATCTTAACGCCCTCCCCTTCCTTAGGTTGCCAGGCGGTGGGGCAAGAGGAAAAACAAGCCTAAGATGAACTATGAGAAGCTGAGCCGTGGCCTGCGTTACTACTATGACAAGAACATCATCCATAAGACAGCGGGCAAGCGCTATGTGTACCGCTTCGTTTGCGACCTGCAGAGTCTGCTGGGCTACACGCCCGAGGAGCTCCATGCCATGCTGGACGTCAAACCTGATGCCGATGAGTGAACCCGACAAGTCAGACTGCGCAGAAGATGCGTTCGTGCCATTCTGGAGATTCAGTGGGACTTTCCTTTTTTTGCTGTTTTTTGTTTTTTAAATTTTAAAGAGCAACTCAAAATTTGACCTTTGGAAGGGGAGGGGTGGCTGAAGGACTCGTGCTTTTTGCTGAAACTGACAAAGTTTGGTTTGGAGACGAGAAACAGGACTTTTGTCTGAAAGTTCTCAGTTGAGTTTTGAGGACAAAATTCGGAGTCTTAAGGAAAGCCAGAAAAATGTAGCTCACTTTTTTGTTTGTTTGTTTTAAACCCTCAGAATAATCTCTCCTCCACCAGTTCAAAAAATTAACAAAATGATGCCCTCAGTTACTGTGTTCCCCACACCACAAACTGACAAGTCAGGAAGTGACAAGACCCCCCCAGGGTTTTTTGTTGGTGGGTGGGAGGCAAAGGGGCTGCGGGATCTTCCTGTTTCAGGAGGGGAAGACATAGGAAAAACAGGAACTGCTTGTCCTTGTTACATTGCCTTTCTGTCAATTGTTTTTTATTCACACAAAAGGACAGATTTTTGTTAGGAGGGATCAAGACTTTTTTTTTTAATTTGTTAAAATTTTATTTTATTAAATTTTGTGCCAGTATTTTTTTTAATAGTCTTAAGCTCTAAGATGGTCTCAGTATTGCAATATTGTATGTGTTTGTTTCTGTTATGCCAGCAGAGATTTTTATCAGTGTGGAAAGGAAAAAAAAAACCAATTTATGTAGACCCCACTGGAGGAGTGTAGTGCTATGACTTATGTGAAGGAAAAATAATTCCAAACTGGCTACTAGTAATGCTGGGTAAATGCTTTACCTCTGCATTGAGTCCCATGTGCTTTGCTCCATTGTTTGTTGCTAAAAAAGCTGGTTGAACTATCTTAAGACCTTGTTTTTTGGTCAAAAATATCTTTTTGCTGACATCACCATTTTATGCAAACCCCCCCCAGTAGTTTTCCAAACATTCTCATCAACATTTTCATCTATTAGTTTCAAATTAGGAAATTTAAAAAAAAGAGCTCCTTTACACTTTTGAAATAACTTATTTCAAAATGGCCCATCCTCTGAATAAGCCTGAATTTTTTTTTTTTATATATTTTGAACATACTAAATGCTGAAGGATAAATATCAATTTAATTCAGAATGAGTTAGAAAAAAAAAATTACAACAAAATTGAAAAACACAAAAGTGAAATAAGAATGACTTTGCAATTTTGGAAGTTTTAAGTTGTAACCAGTTCTGCCAGTACTGTTGTATATTATTTACCTATTCTGGGCACTCACAGCACAGAAATCTTATTTAAAAATGGCTTCTTGACTATGCATTTTGGGATGCTGGCCACTTGAGCCTGATCAAGCAAACCATGTAAGCACATGCTTAAGGTTAAAGTATTTGCATTGTTTCATTGCCTAGTGTGCTCAGCTCAGGATCAAACTCTTCAGCATGGAGCATGAGACTGCAGCTTGGATAATGAGGGACTGATTCAAACTCCAAAGGAATTCTTTCTGGTGGAGTTAAATTGGGCTGTAGGCAACCAGGGGATCAGGCTCTGAGCTTTAAGCCTTTGGACCTCACTCAGGCTGAAACCAGATCCACCTACATGGATCCCTGAAGATCTCATGTAAAACTAGGGCTTTTGACCTTAGATGCCTGTTGACATTTTTTTAAAAGACAGTATTACATATTTAAACTGAATGTACTTTTCACAGCTGGACTAATTGTAGAAGCACTATGGTGAAATAATAGGAGGAGTGAGAGCTTTTAGAGCAGAGTACCATGGAGCAGAATAAGTTAAGATCCTGTATCAGG
>NW_017728980.1:3941063-3967869 GCF_001723915.1 Gavialis gangeticus | reverse complement strand
GTTGACATTTTTTTAAAAGACAGTATTACATATTTAAACTGAATGTACTTTTCACAGCTGGACTAATTGTAGAAGCACTATGGTGAAATAATAGGAGGAGTGAGAGCTTTTAGAGCAGAGTACCATGGAGCAGAATAAGTTAAGATCCTGTATCAGGCTAGCATAACTGGGCTCACAATAAAAATAGTGAGACCCCTCCTGCATTTAATCTGAGCACCTAACTTGCTTTCTGTTTCCCCTTCTCTGCCTTGTGGGAAGACTGGTATATATAGAGGTGGGGCAAACAGGGATAGCAAATGGGAGTCCAGCTGAGTCCTGTGGAAAGGTGATGTTCTGAGTCAGGGGTGCTGAGTTCTTCCTTATGCCCCACAGCTCCCACTGGAGTCTGCAAGAGCTGTGGGTGCTCAGCACCTCTGCATACTAACTAGACCATACCTTTCTAAACAAGCTTCAGCTGAAAGAGATTAGCCTTGCTTAGCAGAGGGGCAGGTGAGAAGTTCAGTCCTTGGTGAAATGTTGCAAGCTGATTAAGAAAGCATTTAAACCCTGAATGTTGAATGCAGAGGTGGCTCTGGGCAAGGGAAGTACTAGTGTCAGATCACAGGGCTGGAAGCAGGTGCAGTCCCACCTTGTGTACAAAGAAAGCTGGTAGTAATGAAGGTGGGGAAAGAAAAGGTGATGAAAAGAAAATGAAAGGAACAGGCACCAAAAGAGGAAAGGACAGTCTGTCTTCTGCAAGGTGTATTCTCATCCAGCATTCAGTGCCTTTTAACCCTCAGCACAGGGAGATGGGCAACTGGTGCCTCCTGCCTGTTACCAGGGGAAGGATTGCAGATGTGGGTAATGAGCAACTGATAAAAACAGGGAATTAAGTTATCAGGCTGGAGAAAGCAAAGGAAAATGTTTTTCAGCTGTGGGCAAGGTCCTCCTCCTACTCGCTAGAAACTTGATACAAATGCAGAATACAGGGAGCAAAATACCAGGTTAGAAGATGAGTGAAAACACATCTCTGATTCACTGCGGTGTGTAGGGCTGTACTCCTGAGTGAGACTTCTCTGTGTACTTTGAGTAGGCAGAAGACATGTTAATTGGTGATTAAAGGTGGTGGGAGTTGAGTGCAGAAAGGTCATTGGGGCTTTGGAGTAGCTTTGTGGTAGGGGGAGAGTTAGGGCTCCTCTTGCTAAAGTCACAGAGATGCATGTAGCATAGAACCAGCTCCACTAGAGGTGATCCCAGCAAACACATTTGTCCCAGGATGGGAGCCTAACTTTGGAGACGGAAAGAGTCAGTTCTCAACTGATACTGCAATACTCCTAAGTCCTTAAGGCTCTATAGTTTACAAAGAACAGAAAGTGCTGTTGGGTTAACATTTTACAGTGTCTGGTTTGGGCAGTTCATAGGCTTCAATCATTCTTCCTAGTCTCCTACCTCTAAGGGGTGTCCCTGGACATGGCAGACACCTCGGCATTCCACGTCTCATCCTGACTCAGATATCAGTATCCTGTAACACAATTGCCAAGTGTGTGTTTCCTTGGGTTGGTCACATCCTTGGGCCCGGTACCCTGCAGTGAGTCCACCAGCAATAACGGGGTACTTTACTATGAATGGGAAGAACTTGGTTGAGGTTCAGGTGCTGACCCCAGCAGTTTGACAAGGCTTGAGTCATTCATTCTAATCAGTTTGTTTTTTGGAAGACTTGTTGTATTAAGCTGTTTCTGCTCATGGTAATCTGTTTCCATAATGTGCAGTGATATGGTCTCAAAGAGATCATCAAAGGATACAAAGCACCATAAATGGAAAATGCCTGTTATTGGTTTGCCAGTTGTTCTTGCTGCCATTTTGCCATTTTGGGCTGCATGTAAGTGCAAGGGCCAGCAGATAGAATAATAGTCTTAGCAGCATTTTCTAGCTTTGCCCAGAAGTTGCTTTTCTCCCCCACTTCTTGTTTCCATGCTAGAGACTGTCACAGGAAGGGCTGTGTGTTGTTTATACACTGGATATTTGCAGTTTAAAAAAATACCATGTTGACTTTTGAATAGGGATGTGTGAATCAGCTGTACTAGGACCAAATATCTACCTGCACCAAGACCTCTCCAACTAGATATTTTATGAGGCATAAAAAGTTTGATTAACCTACATCATCGCAATTTCCATATCATGCATTTGAGAGAGAGCATGGTGTACATGGGGTTGCATTCACTTCCATGCTGAGATCCAGAACCAGGCCTGCATCTTGTTCTGATGGCTTGCTTGTCTTTTGTTCTGGCTTCTCCGAACTGGGGTGAATTTCACCCTGGGCAAACATTTATACCAGATTGAACTCAGTTAATTTTGTCTTTTTGTTCCTGACCTTCTCCAAGGGCTGCGTGGATTTCCAAATATTTTTTCATGACTTATTCTTGACATGCCACTCATTGGGATCATGGTAATATTCAACGTGCTCCACATAGGCTCACGTGTCATATGAAGCGGTCCCATTTTTCCAATAGAATGAGTGTGATTCTGTGAATGTGATTCTTAGGACTGTATTTTATTGTTAGTTGGTGATCACAGGTGCAACGTTTGGGAATACTCTGTGATTTTTCACTTCAATTTGGCTCTTCGGCTGAATTTCCTAGGAATTATATTCATTTGAAGTATCACGAAAAAGGACCATCAAAACCAAGCCACATTCCAAATTTGAACATTAAGCTATTTGCTCCTTCCTCCCTAAAGATATATGGGTGATTTTATAATACACACAACTCGTACGTATATATGAGCGTGTATCAGGTTTTTTTACACGCTACTAAGTTCCAGGTTCCATCCAGAAGAGAAGTATTGTATTCAATGAGAGGTTGTGCCCTGATGTACATCTGAACATAACAGGTACCAAGTTGTATCATAATTCTCCCTAAGACTTCACCTTCTCACCCAAGATTTCCAGACTGATGTTTAGATCAAGAAATGGTCGCGATAAGCATCTGAAATTTTATGATGCTTCTGCAAAACCCAGCACCTTTTGACCAACACTGGGAGGTGTTCTCCATTTGGTTCCCTAGATCTTGTTAAATTGCTTATTCATACTAAACACTTCAAACTTGCATTCTGGAGCATGCTTTTCTTTCTGGTAGGGTCTATATAACATCAGTTGGGGTATTGTCTACATTCCAAAGAGGTTTGAAGAAATGGTAAATCATGTATACTTATATGTTATAATGGAATATCTCCAGGAATTAACTGCCTCAGTAAAAGAACGTGTCTCTTTTTTTGTTTTGTTTTTACACATGGGTTTTTTTTTTAAGCTGATAAACATAGAAGAAAAAGAGATTGTTATATTGTGCTGTTCAACTATTTTCCAACTTGTATTTTCATATAATTTATATTTTTTAAAAGTGGGGAAAAAAATTTTAAAAGCAAGATTAAAAAAAAGAGGAAAAAGCAGGTGCTTTTTTAAAAAAACTGAACTGAGGTAGCTTAGAGATGTAGCGATGTGTGTGTGTCTGTGTGTGTGGTTTTTTTGGGGTTTTTTTGTGTTGTTTTTTTTTTTTTTTTTTTTTTTTAAAAAAAAAAAAAAGAAAAAAAAAACAAAAAAAAGGGGGAGGGGTTTTTTTTTTTTGTTTTTTTTTTCTTTTTTTTTTTTTTTTTTTTTTTTTTTTTTTAAATACAAAAAAAAAACCCATTCCTCCTGTATCGAATTCTGTTAGGAGGAGGGAGTTGGTTTTGTTTTAATTGCTGATGCTGGCACATCATTTTGCTGGAGAGTTTTTTATATACTGTAGCCTTATTTCATATCGTATTTTAAACCATGTGAAATTAAAAAAAAAAAAAAAGAATAATTCATAAAGGTTTGGCGTCCGTGTGTTTATTTCCCCTCTGTCCTGCTGAAGAGTGTTAGATTGTGCTTTTGGCAGTGCTGCTAGCTCCAAGAATTCAAAACTCAGGAGTTGGCTTGAACTCAAGAGATTTCCTTAAAATCCTGAAATAGAAATGTAGAAAATAAAAGCTGGAAGGGTCCTTAAGGGGTCATGGTCTCCATCAGCCTTTCTCAAGGCAGACCTAAATATACCTAAACTCATCCCTCACAGATGTTTCTCTTCTCTGTTCTAAAAAAGCTTCCAAGACGGGTACTCCACAACTTCCCTAGGTGACCTCTCCCCGTGCTTAGCTATCCTTGCAGTTATTTTTTTCCTGTCTTTAGAAAGGGTGAGCTTCTTCCCATCTGCTTTATCATCTTTGAGTTTTTAGAAGCTTTATTTTCTAACTTGTCTCTGCAAATGCAAGGGCTTAGCACTTGCTGGGGATTGGAGGTAGTTGGGGGAAGGACGGTTCAGTGAAACTGGATTTAATGATAGGAGAGGAGGTGCTGGAGTTCTAAGAAAATACCTGATTTCACAGGTCTTGTAATAAAATAGTGGGGGTTAACAATGCTGACATCAGGCCTATCCTGAGCTAAGTGTTGTGAGGGACCTGTATAAGTAGGGACATACCAAACTTGGGGTGGCTGCCCACTGATTTCCTGAGCAGAGGGTGCAGGGAGCATGGTGCCCACTGGGGAGCCCAAATTTTATTTTCAGTAAGTTTTTCCCCCTGCAGATTTCATGGGCAGTGCTGGATTTCATGAAATTGTGATTTTAGTAGACCCCCATATATAAGTGCTGGAATAACCCTGACAGCTTGTGACTCAGACCCATCCTTTCAGATGCAACAAACTCCCAGCTTCCTCCTTGCTCCAGGGTGTTTGCATTGCCTGTGTGCAATATCTCCTTGGTTGCTGTAGTCCAAATGACTTTGCTCCACTGGAAATTTTGATATTTCAAATTTCCCTTCCCCCTATATTAGATCAAGTTCAGATGTCCCAACAAAAGAAATAGTAATAAAAAAAAAAAAGTTTCAATTTTCATATTAGGATATTTTAAATTTGTTCCCATAAAGCGCATCTGTCGGTGCATCCCAGCAGCAACTCTTCTTAGCACGGCAGGGATGGAGCCAGGGCTGCTCATAATCCCCAGCCACTTACTGTAAAGACCAATAGCACTGTTTGAAACCCGCCGGTCACCTCTCCTAACCTTCTCTACAGACCCAACATGGGTGCTGAACAAAGGTTGGCTAATGTATGCAGTAGGGTAATAGGGATCCTGCTCCTCCCTCATGCCTTGTGCAGGCGCATCTTGAGTCATAGTCCAATTCTAATCCATGTGGATGTATGAGGTCACCTCAACAAAACAGGCCTAGCACAAGGCATATTAATATCCCTTCACTCTAGTCTGAATTCTTAAATCCTACCTACATTTTGTGCTGGGCCTTTGCACAGGGGAAAATTTACATATAATTAGCCCTGGCTGCAAAAACACAGCTCTAAATGGAGGGAAGGTACGTTTTTTAGAGTGATTTTGTAAACCCATCTACTGATAGGGTAGGAAAATGGGTGGAGATAGAACAATGACCAGTCCAGAAGGAGTAGCTCTATTATTATGTGCTCACAGCCAGTAGGCACCCCAAAAGCAAGGGGTACTTAGGAGGGTGATGAACCATAACAAGTTGGTGGCTAGTTCTCCAAGTACTTAGATGTTTTTTCAACCCTGAAGGTCCCAAACAAGAATCAGTATGCTACTCCGTGTACAGGAGATAATGTAGAGAAAGGGGCTAGGTCAGCAGGTGACAAGCAGTGTTATCCCTGAAGGGTTTTAGATATCTGGGCAAAAGCACTAGAGACTTGCGGCAGAATTGTCCAGGGCATTCAAACCAAGGTGGACAATCCCCAGTGGGATTATGCATGGGTCTGTAGCAGGATGGGCAGGGTGACCTAACAGATTGTTTCCAAGGATTAAGATTCCTGTTACTGATGGTTATCAACACTCCCACGCTCTGGTGGCTGAGGTAACTGGGTTAGTATAAATATCACCAGCCCTGGGAGGATGAGGAGGGCTTGGTGGATAGAGATGTGGCACAAACCAAGGCTGTTGTTTTGGGAAAGCTCGTCACTTCTTGCTGTGGAGATATGAAGCTTGCTCCAGCCTGTGCTGGGGAGTGAAATCATATGGTGCAGTGCAGAGAGGCAAGATCTGGCCGCCAGCAACAAACCTGGGTTTTAATCCCAGCTAACATGCTGTGCAACCCTGGAGAAATTTCTTCATCTCTTTGTGCCTCCTTTCATCCCAGCTGGAGAGTTGGGTAAATCAGAGAAGCTTAATGCTGCACATGGATAAATAAACTGAGAGTGTTTCTCCTTTCTCATCTGTGTCTTTTAAGTTCTTCTACTGACTGCTGCATTCATCCCTCTCTGAAGGGCTCATTGCAAATTGCAATGAGGAAATAAGAGTAAAACAACTTGGTGCTTTCCCCTTAGATCCTCCTGGACATTTTTCCACATTGCAGAAAGCTACCATCCACCCCAACCGTTATCGCTAGCAAACTAATCCAAGACTGTGATAGCAGAGTATATTGGAGAGCTAGCTATGGGGAGCCCAGACCTGGAACAACAGAGGAAACAGAAGTTCTGAATACATGTGAATGGACAGGGCTGAATGGGTAACAGACTCTCCCGAGCAAAGCCGGCTATAGGTTTAGATGGTGAGATGCAGTCAGGGCCATGTGTGGGGAACCCAGGACGAGCACAGCAGGATTCCAGCAGTCTGGAAGTGGAGAGGTAGTGGTAGAGCTGGAGCATGACCGAAGCTAGCACGGTTGATCATCCACTGGTGTCAGCAACAGCCAGATTCTACAAGGAAAACTTGCCAGCCTGCCGTTTGAGCTAATGTCTGCCTTTTTTTTAAAAAAAAGTGATTCCTGAGGGCCGTTTCATTTAGGTGGGTCCAGAAGGGCCCTGAGGGGATGGAGTTGGGTTTGCACTGGGGATGTTGTGAAGCTGTACAAGGCCAGGCTGATCTCCCTGTGACTCCTGACTGCCTGCTGGGAAAGAAAGCTGAGTGCAGTTTGTCTGTCTGCCTGGAAGAAGCATCCTCCTGCCCCAACACACACTAACACGACCCTCACGTGGCTCCCCTGAGCTCTGCTCTGGTCTGTGCTTTGCCCGTACCCCAGAGATGCAGCAGTGCTTACACCTCTGAGGTTGTTGCTGAAAGTGAGACAAGAACTAGTGTTTTAACGACTGCACTAAAAATACAGCTTGGTGGCCTCAAAGGGGAACCCCCTGTGCACCTGGGGCCCCCGCTATGGAAATCATTTCTAGTAGGCACAGTTAACTTAAAAGTCTCTTTACATCAGGCTTGGCAGAAGCACAGACACCTCGTTGTTTGTGCAGAGACAATAGCATAAGAGGAAATGTTCTGGGGGCATTCAGAATTAAGCCACTGGGGGTGAACAAATGCTCTGTCACCCCATCTTGCTGCAGCTTTGCTTTCCTGCTTTCTCATTTTCTCCCTCCTCACTTATGCAAGTGTTTGCAGTACTGTCACTCACTGCAATATTATTTACCTGGAAAGAAAAATCTTTCCACAATAAAAGATCTGTTACTGGCTGTTTGCTCTTTAAGTAGGAAACTTCTAACTCTCCTCCACACTGGCTTGGTGAATCTCTTTAGGTGAGCTGGAAATCTAGAGAGCAGATGCCAAGGTGATGGGCACTTGCGATACAGGGCTGCTGAGCTGGAAAGGGGGATTTGTAACTGGTACACAAATGGAGCCCAGAATACATGATCAAGGGCTGAGTCACAGACCACCTTTTATCCTTTCTCTTCAAGGACGTGACTTGAGAGTGTGAATGAAAGTGTAAGTTGGTCCTGATCCACTCCATCCCCTGGAATTCAAATGTGGCCTGGAAGCCCCATTCTCAGTGGGTCTGAGGTTTGGGAGAAATAAATACAATGCATACCCATCATCCTTTAACTTGCAGACATTAATACCATCATTCCTAGTGTAAACCCACATGTAGCAGCCATTTTGTTCAACTCTGTGCCTTCCTGGGATTGAAGAATCCAGCTGGGGTTTCTTTTACAAGGGCTATTTTTGCTAAACCTCAGCAGGGAGATGCTTGCAAAAGAGCTCATCCTTGCAAAACCAGCCAACCAGCCACTTCTACATCCCTCACCAATTCCTCCCTGTTCGTGAGTAGTAGGTCAAGAAGAGCATGGCCCCTAGTTGATTTCTCCAACACTTGCACAGGAAAGCTCTCTCCAAAAACTTCCAGCAGTGCACAAGCAATCCAGGAAGTTTTTGGAAAGTGCTGTAGACACCATCCTGGTGCAAGTGTTGGAGAGAACAACTAGGGGCCTCCTCTTCTTGACCTACTACTCGCAAAAAGGGAAAAACTGGTGAGGGATGTAGAAGTGGCAACTTCGGCAGCAGTGACCACGACATGATTGAGTTCAGGATCCTAACAAAAGGAAGAAAGGAGAGCAACAGAGTAATGACCCTGGACTTCAGAAAAGCAGACTTCAACTCACACAAGGAACTGATGGGCAGGATCCCCTAGAAGGCCAGGCTGAGTGGTGAAAGGAGTCCAGGAGAGCTGGTTGTATTTTAAAGAAATCTTACTGAGGGTGCAGGAACAAACCATCCCGATTTGCAGGAAGACTAGCAAACATGGCAAGCAACCATCTTGGCTTAGCAGGGAACTCTTCAGTGAGTTTAAACACAAAAAGGAAGCTTACAAGAAATGGAAGCTTGGACAAACAACTTGGGAGGAACATAAGAATATTTCTTGGGCATGCAGAGATGAAGTCAGGAAGGCCAAAACGCAGTTGGAGTTGCGGGTAGCAAAGAACAAGAAGGGCTTCTACAAGTATGTTAGCAACAAGGGGAAGGTCAGGAAAAGTGCGGTTACCTTACTGAATGGGGGATGCAACCTACTGACAGGTGATGAGAGAGGCTGAAGTACTCCTGAACTCAAAGACGTGGCAGGATTAAACGAAGAACCCTAACTTTCTATGATTGTAACAGGCCTCACAAATGAGGTAAGCTTGCAAAATATTAAAGGCCAGCATCTGCAGAGTGCTGGAATGGATGGCAGCCTGGAGTCTGCTCATCTCCAAGACATGGCTCCTCTGTTTTTGAAGCTATTTCAGTGGTTTTCTTTATCAGCAGTGCCTGGCAGTATGTGTGCACAGCGCCTCGGAGGTATGGACTGAGGAGCTCTCAGTGGCCTAGGAAATCCAGCAGACAATTGCACTAGCTCATTTCAGATCCTTAGGTCTGGGCGTTATACATGTTCAACATTAAATGTATGGGAAGACTGCCAGGCAAAGCAAAACTCTTGCCCAATATGGACTACCCCCCACAGGCTTCCTTCTTGTCTCGTTTAATCCTGCCACGTCTTTTCCCTAATGCAGGAACTCCAGGAGACCCTGTGACAAAACCCTGGGGTGTCAGGGTGCTCCCAGAGACACACCCTGGGTTTGTGTCTTGCTCCCACACTGCTGAATGCGCATGCCCAAGTTATTAATTTACCCAGAAATCACAGTTTACCGTCAGTCCAATAACAGAAAAAACAAAAGGGTTCATGACACAGAGTGATCCAATACTTTGACTACAGAATACAGTAAAGCAAAACTGGCAGAAGCCTTGCCCTACATTTAGACTACCACCCTCATAAAATTTCTATAAAATTTCTATGAAAATCCCCTGGCATCAACTTCCCCTCAGTCAGAGCCAGCTTAGTCCATCAGGGACCTACAGTCAACTTCTCCTTGCAGGGAGCCCCCTCCTAACTATTACTGCCTCTACAACATGCCACATGGCCCCTGCCACCCACCTTCCGGGAGCCAGAGAATCGTCTTAACTGGCTCCGCCTGTGGCTCCATGACAGACGCCTTCTCTCAGGAGTGATTTTTTAGTTCCCAGTAGGCCTCCTTTCTATCACATAACTTATTTTTATCACCATGAAAGGCAGGCCCAATCTGGCATGGGTGCAGATGACTGGATGATTCTTCAACCTTGAAAATAAAAGTGCAGCGGTAGTATGTGCCAGCCTGTACTAGCTTCATCTTGGTGGCACTGGAAACCAGTTGCATGGGCTTAATCACAGGCTAGAACTGAGCATCTACAGCTAGTACATACAGAGTTTGGAGTTGGTTGCTAAGCCCAAGTCACTAGGCATGTCTTCACTAGGGCTGTGCGAAGCTTTGGGTGCTGATTTGATTCAGAGGAGATTCGGCCCGATTCAGTGGCCGAATCTCCAAATCCGAATTGAATCAGGGGACCAATAAAAAGGTCTGAATCGATCTGAAGATCTCTGAATCTTCAGAGAAAATTTGGGGAGCTTTAATGATTCAGACAGTCCCTGGTGGCTGCAGCAGGGAGCTGGAGCCAGACTTGGAGCTGGTTAAGTAGGGGACTGGGGAGGGGGAGCTGGAAGAAGGGGGAGGGGACCATGGGGGGGCCCTCCCGGGCCCTCCCCACCCATTCCCCCAGCCCGCTCCCCCAGCAGATTTGGCCGAATTGATTCGGGACAGTGATTTGAATCACAGAATCGAATCACTGTCCCCCAAATCGGCCGAATCTGAAGCAAATACTAGCTGCTTTGCACAGGCCTAGTCTTCACTGTGATTGTTCCCCAAGCTAGCTACAGTCACACATGCAGCCTGTTGTGTTAATATATTTTTTGAGAGCTTGCTCACTCTTTGACCGGGGTGGGGGAAATGAGCCACAATATGTTCCGCTGGAGTTCAATATCCCAACCCCGCAGTGAAGTACCTTAAAACAACCTACACCTCTTGTGAGTCTTCTTCTGAGGACCTAACTGGTGAGCAAATGAGCTTAGCTTCACTGTCCCTTGGCATTTCGGTTTTATAGATAGAGAGACTGACTCATAAAGTGGTTAATGGCCTGTTCTGCAAAGGAGCTGGGCCTATGCAAAGGGCTATGATTGACCTCAGTACTTCTGATTGATAGGTGAAAGATGACTCACCCTAAATTTAGCAGCATGGGCAAAGTGGAGTCCTGGGCCCAGTGCTGTTGAAAGGACTTGCTACTGCTTAAGGCACAGGTCTTGCATGTCACTATGCAAGGGATTTTACCTCTGTGAAAGAGCAGAATGGGGAAAACACCAGTGCATGTCCAGACAAGCGTTGTCATGCAGTATTTGGATATCCAGGGATCCAAAAAAAAACCCGTGGAAAAAAACCTTGAAGCAGCACATGCTCAGGCAGCATGCACTGCTAAAAAGCAGAGCCAGGCCACTTGTAGCTGCACTCTGGCTGCCAGCCAGGCTCTGCCTGGCAGGATTGCTGTGGCTGCAGCTCTGGGAGGCCCCCAGGACCCCAGGTAAGGCTGGTGGGTGCTGGCCTCAGCCTCCCCTATGCCACCTGGGGCAACTTGCTGTGTGCCAAACGCGTGGCATGGGTGTTCCCTGGGGACAAGAAGCAGTGGCACAAGGTGTACCGCTGCTACTTGGCCCCAGGGAACCAAATGTCCATGCATGTCTGGAAACACCCCTAGGGTGTAAACACATGAGAGTCTTTTGTTCTGGGTTCCTACAGATTGCACCAGTTCATTGTCCCATTTCAAAAACTTTTGAAGATAAAATGTGCTAGCACTTTACACCCTCCCCTGGTGCTCAGGCAGTGCCTGTGCCATTCACATACAGCCACATCGATAATGTATCAGATTATCAATGCCATGCAGAGACTGTCATGGTTAAACCAGTGGCTCAAATCCAGCCTATACCAGGACTCATTATCCAAAAATGCCTGCTGTATGTCCAGTGATCTACAAAAAGACCAAATAGACCCCAGTCTTCTTTGAATAATGTACCACAACCACCTGCTATTGATGTGTTTTGGCTTTCCAGGCAATGAGTCTAAGAACTGAACAGGCCATAGAAGCTGAACTGCCTTCACATTCCTTTGCCAATCCCTTGGATCAGAATGAGACACCTTCACAGGGAAGAAACTTCCCGTTTCCCTGGGCCATACTGCCAGATGGATTGAAGAGCACTCTGTCATCAGGGCTGGCAATCCAGCACCTGTCACCGGCATCATATTTACTAAAAAGAGCTACTTTGGACAAGCTATGACTGGACACTAGCATGAATAACCAGGAGAGCCCATCAGCCAGGAGCAAGTGCAAACCATCTATTCTTCTTCTGGTTGCCTGGCAAACTCCCAGTGGAAACAGTGAGGTGGGGGTCACTGCTCCCTCTCCACCCCCTCCCTTCCAGGTTTTGTTAACAAACTCCTAACATGCTCCCTGCATCCTTCAGAGAGATCACTCATGGCAGCCTCATCTGATAAGGCCCAGAGGAGTTGGCAGCCTTTCAGCAGCTATTTGTCAGTCTTACAGAGGAGAAGAGATGTATTCAGTATCTGCTTAATGTCCATTCTTTACAGTAGGCCCATCTTTGGGGGTACCCTAGGGAGCTGCACCAGGGATAAATTTGGCCCATTGATCATAATGAAAGCACGACTCACTACAGTAGGGTATTACTGTAACTCTTGCTGCTGGTTCTGCTCTTTGCACGCTGAAACCAATAGCATATTGACATGAACTTCACCGGTGTGCTTGCCTGACTGAAGCAATCAGTAGCAAAAAATGAACTAAAAAAGCATCCAAAGTGAGTCTAACTGGGCGCATGTACACAAGACACTTAATGCACAGTAGCATAATAACACTGGGCATGTGCCAGTCAAAAACTGTGCTAATACACTACTGCTCCGTGTTATTAGGCTACTGCACAGTAAGCATCACAAAAAGAACTGTGCACCGGTGCTACTGCTCAGGGTAACTGTAGTTACTGTGCACTTAGTACTTCATTAAACATGTACTAAGTAACTACTGCACATCAATGAACATGTAGACGCACCCACTGAGGACTGCAGGAGGGGATAAACTTTGAGTAAAGCACAGCGTAGTGTTTTGTCTTCAGCACAGTACCGGCAGTTATGTGTATACTGGGAAGAGGACGGATAATAGCAGTTCCCTACTGCGCCGTTAAAAGGCTGTTGCAAGAGCCAGTGGAAATAAGGTGCTGTTTTATGCTTACAGCCAGGCAATAAAACACTGATTGGTTGGGATTCAGTAGGTGAATAAAGCAGCGACTGTGTCATTCCTTGGCCTGGAATGATTTAGGAGGAACTCAGGGGCACATGTATTGGAGGAGTCAGTGTACAAATGATGGCTAGACCTCACACACATTTAAAGGAACTTGGATCAATGGCTGGACAAACCATGCTTTGGGGCTGGCAAAGGATTTGTAACTGAAGCATAAGGTGCAGATCTGGTAGCACGGAGTATATGCATGCATTTGATAAAGGTCAGGAGAATGCTTGAATTCAAAGGGAAGCAATGAGCAGCAACAGGTGCCCTTAAAAAGACAACACAGGTGCCCTTAAAAAAGGCTGAACTATATTGACACGCTGGTACTTTGCAGCTTGGTCTCTTTGAGCCAAACAATCTAAGTTGGTAGATGGGTGGAGAGGAAAACAAAACATCTAGAAAACAGGAACTGAAATTACTGAAGACTAAACCGAGTGATGGGCTCTCTAGAAATATCTACCCCTAGATAGACAGACAGAGAGGTAAATTGTGTACAGAAATAAATAGATAAATATGACAGGGCTGCAAAGCATGAAGTGTTGGTATTTTAGACAGAGAGACTCGTTCTAATGGCATGCACATCATTTCAAGGCAGAAATGCATCACCAGTAATTATGTTTTTATTGTGATAGATTAATTGACTTGACAAATTCTGAGCAGCAGGCGTGGGCTCATGTGGGGGAATGAGCTGCCAATCAGTAAGATCTATACTCTGTGCTCCCCTCTGAGATGAGGATTTGACAGTGATGCTCATAGCTAATTCCAGCTCTGATGTGAGCTGCCTTCAATTTCTGCAGATTCATTTGGGCCAAGCTCCTGTTTGACCTGTTGACCAGGGCTTCTTGGGAGAGATTAGCATCTTTATGAGAAGAGACAGCTCTGTCAGTCTTGGAGGGGAATTGTGTCACATCCAAAGGCAGCTATTCAATGAAGAATTAAGAAGAAGAAGGGGTGAGGGAAAGGGTCTGGACATGTGAAATGATTCATGAAGCAGAAACTCCAAGACGGAAGCAAGGAAACTAAGTGGAAAATGTTTCTCAGCTTCCCTTCACCTGACAAGCTCTACAGATTTTTACCAAGGAGTCTGTCCCTGCTAGCGGATTCTGGAGAGCTGATTTAATCATCCAAGGCAAAGCAGCTCATTCCCTATTTAACTAAGCTGGGATGCAGTGAGAAAGAGTGGTGGTGGGGTACATAGCTAGGATAAAGAGAGGACAGGTTTGGGTGCTGAGCCAGGAAGAGAAGGGTCAGTGTTGGAGAACTGAACCCAGATAAATGGGGGTTAGTGGGAGGCCCGGAGCTGAAAGAGATAAGGGCTCGGGTAGGACACTGAGTTAGGACAGGGATTGGAGAGGATCAGGGTGGAGCATTAAGCAGAGGGATTCAAACCACTGGCCCTGTTTACTCCTTTCCATGTGGAAAGTCTTCACCATTTTCTTTCCAGGGTGGAAATCTTGCCCTGTGTGTGCGTGTCAGCTCTGGTGAGCGAGCAGACAGCCTTCTGCTTGCTATTACAGCTGCAGGTGGCTCCTGCCACTGCCTGGCTGGGGATGCCAGGGCTGGCTTTTGGAGTCAGCACTTTCCACTCCTGACACTGTTTGCTTTCCAAGCCGGGTCTCTCCCGCTGTGCAGAGGCTTCTGAACACCATCCAACAGAAACTTTCCAGCCCCTCCGACGTCCTTTCCCTCGGCCGTCTCTGCTCCAGTGAGAGCTGGTGTTCCCTGGCCCTGCTTTAAAGCCATCCATACAATGCACTATTGTGCCAGGCTGCTCTGTGTGAGGGAAGAGAGAGGGGACTTCAGATTCACCGAGGACAGGCTCCTCAGGATCTGAGGCACTGCCTAAAAGCTGACTGTGCCATTTAAAGGCCTGGCCTGCAATAGGGTTGGGCTGGACCCATGGGGTCACTCTGGGAACACAGGGGTGGGAGGTGCATCATTAGGCACCAACATCCCTGAAGTCCCTGGATCACTGGAGGTATCGGTTTGTCTTTGGGCGATCCATCCCAGGTTCTTTCGTTTTGTCCCACCAGTTCCACAGACTGGGGCAGGATTGGGTTGTGTGGTGCTACCTTTTTTTGTTTTGGGGTGATAGGTCCCGTGCTGATGCATGGAGGGAGAGGCTCTGTAAGACCCCAGCAGCTTGAGAGAAGAGCAAGGAAAGGCACTGTTAACAGCTACCAACGTTAAACTAGCTAACAAAGGAGGACGTTCAGCAGGAAAGCATAACTGAGCAGCTCTGGATGCTCCTCAAATCCACATAGTGGGTCAAGGTGGGCAGTGGGTACCCAAGATGGGTGGTGGGCTCCCTGTCAGGGACTAGGCCTAGCAGAGCCTGGAAAGACACCCTGCCTGTGGCATCCTTTCCTGACCCAGCAGGGGCAAAGTAAGGAGCTGCTAGTGCTCCCCCCACTACCAGGTAGTACAGCCCCTTATGTGGTCATGATGATTGCCCTAAATCGTACCCCGGCCTCAACAGCTTCCAGAGAACGTTGTGGGGGCACAGAACCAGCAGGGCTTAGGTCCACCTCGGCTACACCAGGTCACCCCCTCCCCACATCTGACGCCTCCCTTTCCCTTGCCTTGTCACCCACCCCCACTCCCCGCCCTTACTTATAATCCAGGCCCACTTCTTTCTTACAGCTCATCCCAAGACCCGTCTCCTATCCAACTGCCCTTCATGTATTCCTACTTCCAGTCCCCTTCCTCGCGATCCACACAGACCTCATCTCCTGCTCCCTCCCCATCACTGAAAACCAGCTGTACTCCCACTCCCCACTGCCTGAGTCCCACTTCCCTGTCTAGTCAGATGGCAGGGACTCAGTAGCTCACAATCCATGCAAAGCTACTGCTGTCTTCATTTGCCATGGCCCAGATGGTCCTTCCTTCCCCTTTTGTGATGTTGTAACAGTCCACTGACAAGTCCAGTAACCTGGGAGAGAAGTAACAAGGATCTAGTCCATGTGCTTTTGCTTCTATAAGTGAGATGTACCAGCCGGAAGCAGGGAGGAGAAGCCAACATCATGTAACCAGCCAACTATCCACAGAACACCAGCAAGCACTCCTCAGACCACCAGTGAACCCATGGACCACAACGAGGGAACTGATCGCCCCTCTGATTTATAGTGAGCCAATCATTACATTATCTAGCCAGCATCAAAGTGACTTCATTTTACCAAGCAACCGGTTGCAGCTGTGGGCCCCTTCTTAAAGTGGAATGTGTGCCTGGTGGTAGGTGGCAGCAAAAAGAAAAGTAATTGTAGCCCGTGGTGCCATCATGCCCTTTCTGCCAATGGTTTCCACATGTGGGAAGTGGACTGGAACCCAGTGGCAGCTAAAGGAGAAAGCCATCGCTCCTGCTCCAAAGCAAGCAGCTCTCAAAGCCCTTGGAAATCACAAGCAGCTACTCTCTTGCATTCATTCTGTGCTGAAACACCTTACTCAGCTGATGAACAAGTCAAAAAGTAAAGCTTTAACTCCCATGAAGCCCCCTATTTAGGGGTTAAGTGGCACAGAGGACTTGTGCTTGTCCATCTGAATTTAACCCAGGTTGACCAACTGCAAAATGGTGATTCTGAGGATTTTTGTTTCAGCTGGATTCACACTCCTTTGATCCCTGCTTTTTGCCAGCTCTCAAGCAAAGGTATCACCGTCTGCATTGCTAATCTAGCTACATTTTCATCCTGGAGCAACGCCACTTGTTCTGAAGCTCCTTCCTGGCAGGAACATGCATGGGAACAATGGGCGTTTTTACATGTGCTCTGGTGGTGCTGGTGGGAGGGAGGGAATTAGAGCAACTTGGACAGCCACTCTAATTAAAGCACCTGCAGCATCTTGTGTATCGGAGTCCCCAGGCTTTAAAATGGCAGCGGGGCACTTTAACTAAAGTTTATTCCATGAGCTTTAAAGTGCCCCCCCACTGGCATATGGGTGCAGAAAGAAGTGACAATTTTTGCCCAACATGGCCACAGAAAGTGGTCTATAGCTGTGATTAAACACAAGTGCACGGCTGCAGAGAGCTAAAAAATGACTGACTGGGTGAAAAGCTGACTCCTCATTGCATGACATATCAGATAAAGACATTTAAAATGTAGCATCTTTTGTAATTTGGGTCTGCGCTGTAGCTGTTTTCAGAATGGGAGGGGGGAAAGGGAGCAGTTTTGGGTTTTTTTCAGCCCCTCTGGAAGGTGGGACAGGTGTATTGGAGCCCCCCTCCCCACCTTTCAGCACCAGCTGGGGAGCCCCAGGAATGATCACCCTTCGCTGCCTTTCCCCACTCCCAATCTGAAAATAGCAAACACTGGCAGGGAGTCCTGGCTGTTGCTAGGGCAAAGCAGCTGCAGACTCCCAGCCCACAGCTAGATCCCCCTCACCCCTGGAGCCAACAGTGAGCTTCTGTCTGGTCTGGGGGATGCCTGTAACTCAGAACATTTTGCAGAATACATCTGAATTACAGCTGGGAGCTGCACTTCTGTCTGCACTTAAAGCCGGACATCGATACAAGAGATGCTGAGGCTGACTGGAGTGTACTAATTAGCTGCTCCAGCAGGCTCTGCTCCAACACACTGTAATTGCAGCACGTTGGAGCAGCCTCCCAGAACATCTACAGGCACATAATTTGTTTTAATAGAGAACTGCAGGATGCTGACTGGTGCTAGAGATAGTTTGAAGACTACAGCAAAGGTGTCAGAGCCAAGAGGCCTGGGGGTCCCTTCCCACTCCTGCCACTGCTCTGTTGAGGATTTGGAGAGCACCCTAGCACCCTTCCTTCATGTCCTATATAACACTTCACCCATATGTAATGTAATCAGATGACTCATCTCTGGGATGAAAGGTGTGCGGCTACCACCCCACCCCGCACAATTGGTGGGGATTTGCCATGAGAAGCCACAGTGCATTTACCCAGATTAGGATAGGAGGATAGCGTTAACACTCAGTTGAAATGGTCTTTCAAAGAAGATGTGCAACATATCAAATGGCTCTTTTAAACTGATTTTGGGAGCCAGAAGACTTGGGCTCTACTCCCATCTCTGCCAGACAATTTGACACATTGCCCTCTCTGCTCCTCAGTTTCCCTATTTGTAAAACCAGGTCACTTGTTCACCATCCTTTGTAAATCACTGGGAGATCCCTGAATGAAAAGCAGAACGCGAGAGTTAAGTGTCACTCTCCTTACTTAAAAATGGCTTAGGTGCTGCAGAAAACCATGTGCTGTTCATCTGATGTGATGTCTCTGTTCTTTTGAAGCCTCATTTTTTTTTTATCATACACGTCAATGAAATGAAAAATAAACAAGGATTTGTACTCATCAGACCCTGTAGCAGCCAAGGGAGATGGAGTGCTGGTAATCTCTCACCATGTTATAGCATAAATACTTCCCCAATGAATCCCCAACCAGTCCTAAGTGAGAGTCACAAACAATGTATTTGGGGTGGTTGTTTTATACATTCACAGGCAGCCGAATGGGGTGACTATGCCAGATAACCACGTCATGGAAAACGTTACTCATCCCAACTAGCAGCAGAGGCTCCCCCATGAGCATGTAGGGCTGGGAAGTGTGTGCCCCCCCCTGCATTAGATAACAACTCATTTGGCATTAGCCTCCAGACTGCTCAATTCCTAATGCCCCTCCAGACTTTTCCTTCCCAGCTGTAAATAAATCCACATGTTTTGTAGCATGGTGCATCCTGATTCATTCAGCTCCCTGCCCCCAACACAGCACCAGCTGGGAATGTCTTTCATTCATGAATCTGAATGCATGGGGAAGGAATAATCCTGAAGTGTCTGAATCTACCTTGTGCAGCAAACCTGGGTCAAATGCACAGAAGCTGAATCAGAACAGAACAGAAATGGCTTTGGTGGTCTGAGGAGCTTGGTTTTGCTTCCAGCAAATGATGGTGTGGCTGTGGTATGGATAAGAATGCTTGTGCTAGCTAATATAGGTAACACGTGGTAGGCTGCACAGTTTTTACTGCGCAGTCATTTCGTACTTGCTTAACCAAGTACTAAATGACTGTCCGGTAACTGGCATTACTGCACAGTCCCATCGCTGCATGGTTATTTTTAGATGCTACTGTGCAGTAGCTTGTTACTACTGCACAGTAGTGTTGCCGTCACAGTTAGTGCCCAGCAATGCTACGGCACCACAGCAATGAGCTTGTTGCTACTGCACTGTGGCATCTCATGTAGACATGCCCCTTACCAATGAAGATGCAGGACATGAATTTCAGCATGAGCTAGGTGATCAAATGTATACACAGCATTCCCAGCAGCCTTGTGCAGCCCATACTGAAATCCGTACAATCCCATCTTCACCACTATTGTTTCCTTGTGCTAGTTAGATTAAAGCTAAGGTGGGTTTGTCCATTCACACTGGAAGGACACTTTCTCTCACTGTGCAGAAATACCCACATAGTCTCTGCAGCTGAGTTCACCCTCTGGAGAATGGAGGTAATGCTGTTTTCTTATCCGACTGATGTACTGGGGGAATAAATACATTTAGGGTTATTATATGCTGGGATGTAATAAGAACAGGAGCTTTAGACACTGGGCACTAACAGATGCTTCAGAGATTGGTGCAAGAAACAGTTCAGTAAGCATTTATAGCTTAATGTGTCCCCAGGGAAAATGTCCTCTGGATGCAGTTGGAGATTACAGCTCATGCCCTGAGGCAGGAACATTTTGAGACTTTCCAAAACACTCAGTTACTCCTTAAATCATTTCCTGTTATGGCACCAGGGCACACTCTTTTAAACATGGTCACCGAAGCGTGAAGTCAAGAACAAGGACCTGCATGCAGGGAAAGATGGGCCAAGTGCAGCTCTGTCCTGGTCTGGCAGAACTACAGTGGGAAATGTGCTTCTGTTCTGAGTAACTCGTTACTGAAAAGACAGTACAAACCTGGAGACAATTCAGAGAAGAACTATCTAAAGGTTGAGGGGGCTGGAGGAGCTGATCAGGAAAGTTAGACATGCAAAACTCACTTAACAGATGACTGAGAGGCATGGTAACAGTTTGCAAGTACTTGAAGAGTATAAACACAAGGATGGAAAGGAATGACTGAGAGTGCTTACTTGGGGCTGTTTCAGTGACTTTGGTGTAATGGGATAAATTTAGGCAAAAGGAAAATGCAGGCTGACTGTCAAAGAAAGCTGCCTGACAGAGAGATAGATTAGGCTTTGGAATAGTCTCCCTAGGGAAACAGTGGAAACCTTGTTGCTTGGGAGTTTTACAAATATGCTGATGACAAAGCACTAATTAATGTCGTGTAGGGAACAATTCTGTATTGACTGAGAAGATAGACTGGATGGCAACTAATTGGTCTATCCATCTCTTGTTTCCTTGGGCTCTGTTTGCACCCGAATCCCAGTTTAATGACACTAAGGTCAGTGGAGCTACAATAAAAATTAATTTGGCTCCCCTATGGTCCGTTCCAGGAATGGTGTTTGCATGGAGCAGTCCACCTCCTGTCTTTTGCTAACGCTCTTTTAGAGCCTGAAATAGAAGGTGCTGCAATGTGTCAAACTAGGTTGGTCTTCAGAATTTCTGGCCCAGAAGCACAGCAAATGAAGTGGAAAAACCTGAACTGATAAGATTTTCAGACCACAATTGCAACAGAAACCAATCCAGAGAGCTTTGAAGGAGAAGCCAGATTTTTGAGGGCTCCTTCAATTCTGAGGTTTGCTGACTATCCTGGGGGCGGTACATTTTTTCTTGATCAGGAATGCACTGGATTCATGATATTCATTTTGTAGAGGTTCCTGTAACACTGCCTGCTAGTTAGTGGGTCCAAATTTAGAGTTTCCTAAAAGGGTGGGAAAAGAGGAGGGGGAACAGCTTGGCATTACAAAACCTGGCACATACATGGATCCATTCATTGGAAATTCACAGATGTCATCATCTTGCTGTTGGGAGAGAATCAGAAGAGGAGTGTAGGCACGTGCTTATCCTAATCTAATCTCTAATATTGTCCACAGAAGACAGCAGGCCAGATTCTCAGGTGGTGTAAACTGACCAAGTTATATTGACTTCAGTGGAGTTACACCAATTTACACCAGGTAAAGTTTTGGCTTGTACAGTCCAAAATCTTTGGCTTTGGCTTTATGAACAAAAAAATGGACAATAAAATAACGGACACCAGCTTAACCAATCTACCCAGGCTTGGCTTTTCTAGAATTCCTCCCTCAGGACAGCTCAGCCCATCCTCTAGATCAGGGGCGGGCAATTATTTTGGGCAGAGGGCTGCTTACTGAGCTTTGGCAAGCCATTGAGGGCCACATGACAGGCAGCCCAGGGCAGATAATTTGTTAATTATTAATAAAATTAATAAATTTGTAAATTATAAATTAAAATTAATATTAATTTTCTAAATTTTTTTAGGGACCCCGTGGGCCAGCTAGAATGGCCTGGCAGGCTGCATCTGGCCCCCAGGCCGCATTTTGCCCACCCCTGATCTAGATCCTCTTTCCCCAGAGAAAATTTACCCATCCTTTATACTGGCGGAATTGAGTCACCAGACTCAATGAGCCCGCAGTGCCTGCTTAACTGTTTCCTACCAAGACTGCAAGAAGATTAGGGTGCTTCAAGCAAATCTTATCAACTAGTTACACTGAAGCCAAGTAGGAACAGAATGGCAGCTGCTTCACTATCCCAATTTGGTATGAAAAATTAAAATAAACAGCCCACAGGGTGACATTTTTTTCCCTAATTTCCACTGTTTTCTCACAGGATACGTGGTTCGGGAAGATCTTTGGCTGCCTATACAGCTAATTAGAATTTGTCAGAGCAGACTCGATTAATCCAGTCCGCTCCACAGTCTAATTAGAACGCTCCAGCATGGCCTCATCATCACATGTATAACCCCCTGAGGATTTAAAAATGGCAGCTGGGGCACTTTAACTAAACCTTGTCGAAATGAGGTTTAGAAACCATGTCCTGTGGCCACTTTTTAAACCCGGGGGGCTTAATACAAGTGAAGGTGAGGCATTTTAATTGGAGTGGCTCTCCAGGAAACGCTCTAATTAAAATGCACCCTTCACCCTTCTGCACATGTACAGGAAGCCTTTATGCATAGACACCATGGTAATAGGCATCAGTGAAATATTCACAGGTCAGAATGCACAGAGATTTCAATGGCAGGAGGAGTGAGAAAAATAAGCTACAAAGAAAGCCCTTGAGACTCACAGGTATATGACTGGAATCTGGGCTGAGTCCTTGCCGACACTGGCCCTTCCCTGCAGCAAGCAATGCACGGGCCTTGGCAGAAAACATCACAAGGCCCTTCAATGTGAACACTGTTAACATCTGTTTCTAATCTGACTGCCAGCTTACAATCTTCTCCCCCACCTTCCTCGCCCCCTCCTCTCCCCCCAGTCTGGTTAAGCGGAAAGACCTTGTTGGAGCAAAGTTCCCTGTAAATCACTGGGAACGCTGCAGTGCTCTGTATCACTGGAGGCTCATTTTTCATTACAAATGTAGAAAGCAAACAGAGGGCAGTGCAGGAACTGCTGCTCTCAGCACTAAGCACAGCTGCCCAGTTCCCTGGGAAAGTGCCTGGGTCAGCTACGCTGGCATGGCCTAGTTTGTGCTTAAGCTGATGCTTTGCTTTGCCATGAGAAATACTGGTGACATTTGGAGGGGGTGGGTTTTTTTCCCCCCTCCTCCCTTTTGGGGTCTTGTTGTTGCTTGTGTGAGGTCTGACAAGGAGGCTTTCATGTCCAATCCAATCCCCGCTGACAAAAATAGGCACTGAGCGGTTTGTGCCGGCACAAGGAAAAGAGAGCGAGGGTGGGAGGGAGATGAAATGAAAATAAATAAATAATGGGAAGCCAATGCAGACCTCGCACTTCACATCCAAGGCTGCAGAGGGGCTCTGGAGGAGGGGTCAGTGCAGCACTGGAAGTCACTCTCATGGGAGGTCTCAAAGCATGTATGAGCAGCAGTGTATAGGCAACATGGGGCGCGATCCTTCATGGGTGTAGATCGCTGTTGCTCAGTCTGCACCCGCAGAGGATCTGGATAGACTGCCTTAGAAAATCTCTGCAAGATCCTTCTAGATGCTAGATGTTATAGGCCAGGGCTGCTCCTCATCATTATAATAACTAATATCTTTGATATTACTGTAGAGTGGGAACTCTTTGGGGTTGAGAGCTATATGTTTGAACTGTGCCTGCACAAGATGCCAGCCTCTGTGTGCCACTGCTAGAGAGTTGACAAATACCCAACAGCGATAAATCAAACTAACTAGATTCATTGTTGTTACGTTCTTTGGTCTAGTGCTTATTCCTCTGGCACCTAGACTGTCATGCAGGGTATCCACCTCGTTAGAGAGGAAATAACCATGCCCTGCACCTATTGGAGAGCACTGGATCTGTGTTACTGTAGCTCATCTCCCAGACTTTGCCTGTGGCCAATGTCTACCGGGGCCTGTTCAGAGCCAGAACCAATCCCCTCACCACAGCTTGCAAAGCGTTTGGAGATCCCTTAGCCTGAAAGCTGCTTTAATTCATAACTGACTGCCAACAGCTCCTAGCGTGAGTCCAACAACCAAGGATCAGCCAAGCCTGTGGGATCTCATCTGCCTCCCTGTGATGGATACGGTAACTCTAGGTTGCTTGCAGTAGGAATCTGCTTCTGGTTTGTACTATTATGACAATGCAAAGTACCTCCAATATCCTGAAGACCTAGGAGCTTTATCCCATCAGAAACTCTCAGGCCCAGTAGGTGGATTTTATTGATTGTCTTCCAGAAAGTTCTTGACATCCTTTCATCTTGTCTCTTCCAAATCCTGGAGGGGTTTAAAAAACACACAACTTCACTTTCTGGTGTAGCGAGGAGTCCCTCAGCCTGCCAGGAGGCCAGACAGATCTGTGTGGCTATTCAGGGCCTCTCCATACTACAGGGCTGGCTGGGATGAAATCTGGAGCTGTTGCTTTAATTCAGCAAAAGCTCAGCTTCCAAGCTTCTTCATATTACTACTTCATCATCTTCTCAGTTACTCACAGACTCTTGTATATTTTGGGTATCTGCCCCAGCTTATTAATTGTCACATAATAAAGCTTTCAGCAGCTCTATGATTTGCAGGGCTCGGCTTTGAAAGTCCTATCTCTGGCAAAAAAAACCCATACCTGTCTTTTCTATGATAATAATATTTACAGTAGAGCTAGTAAAAAAAACAAGGGGGGATGTGGGAATCATGGGTTCTTTCTTTTGACATTATTTCCTGATTTTATGTTTTTGTAAATGTTGAAATGTTTTGAAATTTGGAAAAATTCAGCCAGCTCTGAAGTTAGCATACATGGGAAGGTACTGAACTAACAGCCCTCGACTGACAGCCTACCTACCTACATTGATAACCCTGATCACCATCAAGTCTTACTTGGAGTAACCTTGTGTAGTGGATGCATGGCCACAAGGCAGAGCCTCTTCAGTTAATTGCCTATAGGCTAGTAAATAAGGTCTGGACACTACTAATCTCATTGTGACTGACAAGCTAAAGGGACCCTCGCCCATGGCTATTAGGGCTGTGCAAGGCTTCAGACAGAGCTTCAGATCTGGAGAAGCTTCAGAGCCGCCTTGGCCAGATCGAAGCAGAAACCCGGTCTGGAGCTGCGGATAGGATCGCTGGCATCTGAAGCGGCTGGATCAAATTGCTGCCAACTTGTACAGGCCTAATGGCTATCTATTTCCAACCCTTGTAGCCAACCAGTCCCTCTCAAGCTTCTAATGTTTTATCCCTCTGAGTAGCTGTGCAATCAAAAGATCTCAGCCTCTTGCTTGAAGCATGGGGTTTCTAGATGTTTTTCTGCAAACCAAAGAGATTTGTTTAAAATTTAGGCAAAATTGAGACAATATTGTTTTCCAAACAAAATCCATCCCCCACCCCCGCAAGCTGAGGGTTCTTCCTCATTTCTAGTGGCACCAATATAGAGTTCATGACAGAGCCTTTGCTGAAAGCCCTAGTCCTGGCCCCATGTCACCACTCAACTGCAGGAGATGAGACTGCTGACAAAGATGAGACTGCTTTTTCCGGTGGGTCACAAACGCTTGAGTGGCTCCATTGAAATTTATACCTCAATATCCCAAAGAGGTGTTTGAAGAATACCCTTCACGTGTCTCCTAACCTGGAGATGACCCTTCGTTACTAAAGATTTCCCTTCATGACCAGCAGGTTCCCCATTTCCATAAAACACTTGGTTCTGGTCTCCTCTGGGATTGTAATTAGCCAGGGTCAGATGTGCCATGCTGTGCTCCACCTACCCGGTCTCTCTGAAGGATTCCATACCACCCCTGGCTCAGGGCATCTGCAGTATTACGGCATAGTAAATCTCCTATTAGCGGAAACCCTTTCAGCACTATTCATGCTCCCTGGATAATGACTGTTTGCATATAGCAGACAAGAAGATTCACAACCTTGGGAGTTCATCACCAGGACCTTTCTTTTCAACCTTTCAATCCCCTGGTTATTTTATCGAAGCCAGAGGACGAAAGATTAGCCAGATATTGGAGGCATAATATACTGGAGTCAAATATGAGTCTAAGCAGAATTCATGTTCCCTAGTTGATGCTTGGCCTTTACTTAACTACCAGATGGGGATCAATGTGTATAAAGAAAGGACATATTTGGATTATAAATGTATGTTTTTATATTAGGTAGATAGATAGACCTGATGTATATGTGTGTGTAGCTGAATTTATATTGCAACTTTCATGAATACGAAAGCAACTTGCAAACTTTAATTAAGCCACAAAGTACTCCTCTGAGGGAAATAAATATTGCTCAGACCTGGAGCTGGATGAAACTATTCCATTAAATGCTTTTTTTCAATGGAAAACATGTTTTTGACCTACATGGTTTTTCTTTTTTCCCAGAGAATTTTCAGATGGGTTAAAAACAGGGGGTTGAAAAAACCAAGGTAGATTTTTTTTTTAAATAAAACAAAAATGTTGTTTTATTTTGATTTTATGGAACAATGAAAAACAAAATCCTGAAGAAATGCATTCTTTTTTGCAAAAATTTAAATTTAAATTTCTATGTATTTTATCAGATTATAAGCTTTGCCTTAAATTTTTGTAAGATCTTTTCTTAGCTTGCAAGCTTTTTTGGGTACAGACCGTGTTGTGGTATGTGTTTCTACAATACCTGGGTGTCACAATAATAAAACCAGGAAGGAATGATAATCAGTGGAATCATTTCAGATGTAATTTTCAGCAGGGAATCCTTACTGAGAGGGTGAGAATTTAAATAATATCTTGCAGGGATCATTTCTGTCCCTATGATATTTAGCAGTCATCTGGAAGAAAACATTAATCTGTGATCATAATCTTTGCCAATGACATGAAGACTAGAGGAGTGGGAAATAATGAAGAGGACAGATTAGTGATATAGGATCACCTGGCTCACTTGATGAGCTAGGCTCAAGCAAATAATCATGGAATCATAGAAAATTTGGGTTGGAAGGGACCTCAGGAAGTCACATCTAGTCCAACCCCCTGCTCAAAGCAGGACCATCACCAATTAGATCATCCCAGCCAGGGATTTGTTGAGCTGGGCCTTAAAAACCTCCAAGGATGGAGACTCCACCACCTCTCTAGGTAACCTATTCCAGTGCTTCACCACCCTCCTAGTGAGAGTTTTGCCTAATATCCAACCTCAACTTCCCTTGCTGCAGCTTGAGCCCATTGCTCCTTGTCCTGTCATCTGCCCCCACTGAGAACAGTCCAGCTCCATCCTCTTTGCAACCTCCTGCAGGGAGGTGAAGGCTGCTTTCAAAACCCCCTCAGTCTTCTCTTCTTCAGACTGAATCAACCCACTTCCCTCAGCCTCTCCTCACCAG
>NW_017728980.1:3924602-3936063 GCF_001723915.1 Gavialis gangeticus | reverse complement strand
GACTTGAACCCACCATTTAAAATGGATAAATGTAAGGTTAGGCATTTAGCAACAAAGAATAAAGGCCATATTTAAAGGGCAGGGGATTCTCCTCTGGGAAGCTATGACTCTGAAGCCCTAATAGAGAATCAGCTGAATAGGAGTTCCTAGGTTAATGCTGCAGTTGGAAGGGATAATGAAACCTTTGGATTTACAAATAGGGGAATATCAATGAGTAGAGAGGTTACCTTACCTCTGTATTTGGCACTAGTGTGTCTGTTGCTGGAACACCAGTTTTGGCCTCCCCAGTTACTGAAGGAAACTAATGAATTGGAGAAGAAGAGTAGAGCCACAAGAATGATTAAATGATTGGGAAATATGCCTCATAGTGAAAGACTCTGGGAATTCAACCTATGTAGCTTCTCAAAACAGAAGGGTGAGGATTTACTTGATCATAGTCTGAGTAGCTCAATGGGGGACAGAAATATGATAACAGAGAGTTCTTCAGTTTAGCAGAAAATATATAACAAGATCCAATGCCTGGAAGTTGAAGCAAGACATGCTGAGACACAAAGCAAGATGCAAATATGTAACACTGAGGTTAATTAACCATTACTTGCCTGTTTCTCTCTTTCTGGGCATGTCTACACGTGATGGTATCTCACCGTAGCAATGCACTAAGGCGACATAGCATCCACAGGCGTCTACACATGACCAGCAGCTACTTCACCATAGCGACATGCTCCCCCAGTATAGCATGCTGCTATGGTGAAGTAGCTGCTAAAAATAACCATGCGCTGTATGTATGGCGCAGTATGGGCTGTGACTGAACTGTGATTTAGTGCAGTAAATAAATTGGTTTAATAAACAATTTGATTTATAACGCAAATCTTTTTATCCAGATGAGTAAAACGAAATCACAGTGCAGTGACAATGTCACCACAAGTGACATGTGTAGACATGCCCTGTATGTCTTACGTTTAGACTGTAAGATCCTTGGTATAGGGACCATCTTTTTGCCTTGTGTTAGTGCTATGTTCAGCACAAGGGGAGAGTGGGGGCAGGGGTCCTGGTCCCTGATGAGATCTCTTGGGTTGGAACATCTCCCTGAGGACTGTGGTGGATTTGCCAGTCCTGAACATTTTTCATGAAGATTGGATTTTCCCCCCTTTTTAAAAAATCTATGCTGTAGCTCAGACAATAAGTAATTCAGGCAAGTCCTCTGGTCTCTGTTATACATGACACCAATCTAAAGAATCACAGCGGTCCCTTCAGGCTGTATAATCTACTAATCTGTACATCTGGAATGCAGAGAATTAAGACAAACATTTTTAAAAGAGCTCAGGAGAGTTTTACACCCAAATCCTGTTAAAATGTAGATACCGAAGCCTCCTCTTCTCCTGCGGACATATTGGCCTGAGTGATACGATTATTGTGGTGGCACTGGTAGAGGTAAAAAGGCAGCAAAAAGATGGTCCCTATACTGAGGATTTTACAATCTAAACCTAAGGCACACAGCAGGGGGTAAGGGGAACAGGCAGGCAGAGAGAGCAGGATTTGCCCACTCTAAGGCAGTGAGTCAGCAGCAATCTCAAGAATGGAATGCAGGAGCTGATCCCAACAACTCACGCACCAGAAAAAGTCTGCAGCCTTCCTCCAGAGGGTAAAAGGGGAGAGCCACCCAACCTACAAGCCAACACTGGCAGGAAATGTCATACAAAGCAGCCCTGCATTTCCATAGGAGCATTCCTGAAAGCAGCCTGGGGATCTGCTAATATTAGTAACAAAGAATGTGCAGTTCCTAAAGGGATCATTTAGGATAACGATAAACAGAACCAGAACAAATGAGGTTTAGGCATCTCAACAGCTAGAGCATTCCATTCCCCAACCGCCCATGCCCGGGTGCTAAGAAATTAAAGATTCATCTGCCCAAACAATTTGCATCATTTTAAATAAGTGGGTTTAATAAACTGTGGCACCTTCATTTGGTACTGTATCTCCCCACTCCCTGGGCCAGGCCCCGACTCTCCTGCCACGACTTGATGGAACCGTAACTGAAAGGATGGAGTCAGTGGTGTTCTTGCTCCTGGCCCAGAGACTCACTGGCTTGTTGCATTTGATCCTGGGGCTCTGCCTCCCCTACACCGCATCCACTCACCAACTGTGAAGGCCGTCGTGTCGCCATGTCAACTCCTGGCTCCGGCCCCTTATCGTTTCCCACTGTGTCTCAGCCTCATCAGCCTCCGCTTGAAGTGCAGGCTTGTGGTTGCAGCTTGCCCTTCACTCCTAATCCTTGGCCCCGCTCCATCCCTGCGCTGGGCCTGTACCTGCGGTGTCCACCACAGGCTCGGGAGTGGCTATACCCAGCTCAGGCCCTAGGGGTGGTGACCGACCCCAAGCCACTTTCCATGGAGCTCAGGGTCAAGGAGCCTTGTTTGGCTCCCTAGTACTGCCCTTGCTTGCCTCCAGCGGGGCAGCATTGTCGGGGGGGCGGGGGGAGTCTGCTCTTCTGAGTTCTGCCCTGGCGAGCCCCTTGTCTCGCCTTCTGCCTTTCCCCCTGCACCCAGCTTCTGGTGGGGTTTTTAAATCTCCCAGGGTGGTGGCTGCAGCTGACATCATCAGCCAGCCACCACCCAGCTTGATTGACAGTTGCTTGAAAAGCCGGCACAGTGCTGGCTCATACAGCTTCATCCCTGTCCCAGTCTCCCTCCTGGGTAAGTTTCCTGTGATGCCGGGATCCCTGGGCTTTCCTCCAGGAATGTCGGGGTCTTTCCCCAGTGCTCCTGACCCCTGAGAGTGGCCCTAGATGCCACATAAATAATTTGGTTTATAATGCACAGCTGTTTAACCAGATGAGTACTCTGATACAAGTGAGCTGTACACTGAAAAACATGTCGTCATTGTGGTTTGCACCTGTTTTAAAACCAATGTGAGTTCAACCTGTGCCCATGTGAACAAGGTCTCAGCAAACCTTGCAGTGGTTGCAACTTCAAGTTGGAGTGGAGAAGTGCAACACCAAGAACACTAGATGAAGCTAAGGGGGATAAGTCAAGAAGGCAAGAGAGTGGAACCGGAAGCTTATATATTATGGTAGTATTGCTCACTTGATGAGAGAGTGAGAGAGAGAGCAAGAGAAAGAGAGAGAGATCCTGCATATGTTAGTAGGTACTTCTACATTTTATGAGTTTTTCTGAGGAAAACGTCCACCTGACTCACAACAGCTTGCCCAAGCATTCTAAATGTAACATTATTCCATGACATGAGATGTCATTTAGGGGCAGACAACAATCTCCTCAACTGGTTATTGGGAATGTGATTCATTTTAGACCCAGTTTTTTGTCACTCCTACACATTATCTTGCACTTCTTGTTTCTGGAGCTTGTTGCCACCAGGAACGTGCATTGTGGAAGGCGCTGTTCTTTTATAAAAAGTGACTCAGTGGCCACATCTGCACGAGACGCTGACTGCACAGTAGCCCGTGGCTACTGCACAGAAGCGTTGTGTGGCAGAACCCATGATGTGACACTATTGCACAGTAGTCTTGGGCTACTGCACAGTCAGCATCACGAAAAAATCATTTGTCAGCGCTATTGCTCAGTAGCTTAGGTTACTATGCAGTCATTTAGTACTTATTTATGCAAGTACTAAATGACTGAGCAGTCAGGCTGACCCTCCCCCCACTCCCCTGAACCTCCTGCCAGCTGGGGCTGCTCTGACCCAGTTCCACATGCTATGCCTAAATAAGCTGTGGAGTTCATTGCTCCAGAATTCCTGGGTGCACATGAAAAGGCATTCCTGGGAGCAATAAACTATGGAGCAATACGCTCCGCTGTTTATTCAGCATTTGTAGATGCACCCAATAAGAGCCTTGACAGTCAGAAACTGCTGAATATTCCACCATAGAAACTAGGGGCCTTTCAAGCATTTAATGTTGGAAACACAAAAAATAAAGACAACAGGTCACAAATTAATCAGTTTTGCCCATTTAACAATTTGATGACAACAAAATCACTTGATGTCATGATAACTTTTTTAGGTGAAAAGATAATTGGTAAGGATTCAAGCAGAAGAGTATTGAACCTTGTTGGAGACACTTCAGCTAAGGATGTAGTTAAAGATAGGCATATGCTTCAATATCTTGCCAAACTGAGGGCCTGTGTTGTATTTTTCCATTTTCTTTGTTTTCTCTTTATCTCATTGTCTCCTGACATTTCTGTGAGGTTTTCATTGCAGTCAACTGTGGGGAGACTCCAGAGGACTCTTAATTTGGAAGGAACTGTTTGTTTGAAATGTGATTTTTGTGTACATTAGCATAATAATGGGATATATTAACAAATATATGTGGTTTTTCTCTACCCTAGAATCCGGTTAGATTCTAAGAATGCCTGAAGAACCAACATCACCTGATTTATTGTTATCGTTAATGTTGATAGGCTTCCAAAAGAGCCAAAATCTTGCTTTTGCTGGGCACAATACAAACACTTAGCGCAGCACAGGGTCTACTCCAAAGAGCTTACTATCTTTGTTGTTTAATTCAAATATCCGACACACAGATGGAAGGAAAGTCTCTCTGTAAAAGAGTTAACATCTTGAGACTATGGACAAACCTAAACAAGGTTTTGGACTGGATGTAAGGAAACACTTCTTCACAATTTGTATGACCAGACTCTGGAATAGACTCCCAACGGGGGTCGTGCAGACTGCTACACTAGAGATCTTCAAAAGGAGACTGGACGCACACCTTGCGGGGGTTATTTGACCCCAGAAGTCTTTCCTGCCCAGAACAGGGGGGCTGGACCCAATGATCTCATGAGGTCCCTTCCAGCCCTAAACTTCTATGAATCTGTATAAGAAAGCTACTGCTCTAGATTTCTAGTTTTTGTGATGCTGAGTGTTGCTAGGAAACTCACACCTCTCCATTGGTGGTGATAGTCTCAACATGAGGGATTCTCTAGCAGGTGCTGAGCTGGTTCCTGTGGCTCACCTCAAGCACATGTTGGGAGGTATGAGAATGGGTGTGGCTAATGCACTAAGCTCTGGATATTCCCTGTCACCAGGTCAGTGATGACAGCTGTTGAAGTGTTCTCAGATACACCCTGAGCATCCAAAGCATCAACAAATTGACTGTGGAAATGTCTATCAGAAAACTGAACAGGGCAGTGGTGGGGGCGCAGGGGGTAAAGAGAATATCCAGCCTGCAAGCGCTCAAGGAAAGCTGGAAACACGTTGGAGCTGAGCTCCTCAGTTCAGTGAAACCTTGTAACGTAACAGCAATACCAGATGAATGAACAAAGGGTGAATATGCCATGAGTGCTGAAGATCTCAGCCCAGTAGTGGGGCTGCCTAAACTAAACCAGATTTCTGTAGTAAATAGCTCTAGGACATTTCTACCACAAACTGTGTACTGCTCAGAGAAGCTAATTTGCAATCATCCTAGACTTCCTCCCCACCCCCTTCACTTCTAAACATTATCCAAGGCCTGAAGAGGCTGCCTCAGCCAGCTGGGTTCTATGGGAAATAACTTTCCCACCACTTGCCTTTCTTTTTCTCTCCCCATGAATGATATTGAGGGAAGCAGACAGGAGGTCCAGCCAAGTGGGAACTGTTTGTTTGTGTGTGTGTTATTATTTAGGAATACAGGATTGAAAGAGATTCCCTGGGTCATCAAGTACAGCTCCCTGCTATCACAGGCAACAATGTCATATAAAGTCTTTTGTAAATTGGTCAAGCTCCGAAGTAACTTATAGAACAAGTTGGCCCATCCATGTGGGATGGTGTGTGAAGCATGAGAAAGCATAGCCCAAATCTGACGGTGGAGCAGTAGGCTTATGCTTTCAGAAGCTGAAGGTAATAAGCCTGATGGACCATTGCACTAAACAGAAGTAGGCACACTCATAAAAGATACTATGCAAGCCTCCCTTGAAACTACTCACAGCTCTGTACATGCACCCCAATCCTGACTGGCAATGCATACAACCAAAATCTGCCAAAGCCATGGATACCACTGGTAAAGCATCATGACCTAGTCAAATCAATGGGACTTCAGCATACAGACACTTAGGAACTGAATCCAGGGCATTGAATCAAATCACACTGATCATAGTCAACTCTTTGCCCAAAAGGATCCACAAGGTCATTCACTTCCACCCCTTGCACTGACCGCATCTACACAAGACACTTAAGTGTGCAGTAGCGTAGTTTACTAATCACCAGTAAATCTGATACATGCAAATGCAGGTGTCAAATTTATGTAGGATTATTTACTGGGCAAGTAACGCATGTGTAGATGTAACCTGGCAGCAAATTTGCTCCCAGGTCAGCCCTGCCACTAGTGCCACATAAAGATCAAAGTCTTACAGCCACAGTGGGTTGCCATCACTGACCATAATCATCAATTGGAGAGTGCCCGCAAGTCCACACCCTTTATGAGGCAACTGATGGACATGGGTGCACCATAGGACCCAAGCCACAGCTGTGATGTCTACAGCAGCATGGGTGGCCTGCCAGAGCCCTTGCCCCAGCCTGGCACCCACAGTGACATGTCACTGGGGGAGGACCCCTCAGGCAGCCAGCAGCCCATCCCATTGAGCTCCCCAGCTGCAGTCTCCACCAGCAAAAGGGAGCCTGGGCCAGCACCTGCTGAGCCAGCTCCACTGCCCCAGCTCCTGCCATGAGGTGCAGCTGGTCATGATGCTGCCGGCCACCAGCAGCGCCAGCTGCTCTCTGGAAAGGTGAGGCAGGGGCCTGGCTGGGCACCCACCTGCCATGCCCTGCTGTCCAAGAACACTGCCGGAACCTGCATGCCATCACCAACACACAGGACTGAGCAGAGTCACTAGCCATGCCAGCCTCAGCCATGTGTTAAGGCCCCCACTGGGGGGAGGGCCCTCCCTGCTTTGGCCCCTGCCCCTGGCCCCCCTCCCCACCTGGCTCACCCACTCTCTCCTGGCCCTGGGTCCCCCCCTTACTGCATTTTGGGAGGTAGGAGATAGTGCAGAACTTTCTTTAGCAGCCCCTGCCCCTGCAGCTAGGTAGGCATGGGCTTCTCACACACCAAGGAACACGTCAATTCTAGCAGTGAAGTCCTCCTCAGCAGCAGAGGGAAGGGACATATAGTACAGCCACAGGTAGCCCTCCAGGTGGTGGTGGAGGTTGTGGGGAAGCCTGGGCTTGCCCCCAGTGCTGTTGTAGCACAGGGTCCCATGCCAGGTGCACAGGTGTGCTCAGGTCACCATGGCCATCAACAGCATTAAGGCATAGTGGGTCAGGCACCCCTTGGTCTATGGAAACGGCTCTTTGCATATCACCTTGGGTACATGCAACAGGGGCACCCTTGAGGCATAGCAGCACTGTGGGGACTGACCCTGGGGAGCCTCCCTAGAGAAGACAGCTGTGGGAAGGGCAGTGGCTTGGGCAGCTCCTCATCCCAGTTGTCTTGGAGACCCATGCCCTGCAAGCCCAGAAGCTGTGAGCACAGCAGAAGCACAGAAGACAGGCTGGCCTGCAGGGAGTTGAGGGGGGAGCAGAGTCTGGAGCTGTGGCAGCAGGAGCCTGGCAGAGGATGGGGAAGAGGAGGTAGGTTGCCTGTGGCCAGAAGCCTGCTGGCCCCAGAGGGGCAAGCAAGGATGGAGGGCTCAGTCGGTGGCCACCTGGGCCCGCCCTCCCAAAGTGGTCCCCGGGCACCAGTGGCGATGTGTAGGGGGTATATGGGGGCACGCATGCACCCCCAGAAAGTGCTGGTGCACCCCCTAACTGGCCACACTCACTGCTTAGGTGATGGGCAGGAGGGGCAGGTGGGAGCACTAGTGCCCCCCCACAAGCACCAGCTGATCACTGCAGCTGCTCTTGGAAGCAGCTGCAGTGACTGGCCGCAGCAATTGGCCGTGATGGGTTTGGCTGTGGGGGTCCCCCCAGGCAGCAAGATCAGCCATGAGGGGACCCCCCCAATTGGTGGGACTGGTCACAGAGGGGGTATGTGCCCCCCCCCGACTAAGGCAGCACCAGTTGCCCATGCTGGGCACCCATGCATGCCCAACCCCTGATCTGAGGCTGGGCAGTACAAGGCCCCGGGTACAGAGCATCTTATCTCTGAAAAGTTGCAAACTTACCCAAACTGCTTCTTTCTCATGGCTCTACAGGACTTGTAGCTCTACACAGGGGACAGGCCACACTTGGCAGCCAGGATGCAGCCTCATGATTGCCCCTTCCCACCCTACAAGCCAGGGCCCTGCAGATATGGTGGCTCCATTAGAGAAGGACCCTGGACAGGACCCTCTTCCTGGACCACCTGGTTATGGTGTCAGAGGACTGGCTGGTGGTTGTTTGGGCTTGGTGGGTGGATGACATAGCCCACCAGGACAGGTGGTGGGTGCTAGACACTGTTCTGGCTTTGGGGATTGCCTTTGTGCCACCCACTGTCCACCCCTGTCCTTGTCCCCACCTGTACCTTGACAGTCACCTGCTGCCCAGCAGCAGGCCCCTGCCTGGGCCTTGGAGGAGGTCCTGCATCACCTCCAGCAGTCAGAAGCCCCTGCCCCTGCTCCTTTCCCTGTCCTTGGGTCCTGTGTCACTCAGCACCCCCTCCCCCCGCCACCTGGGCCTAGTGCTGCCACTCGCCCTGGCTCCATGTAGGTGTGCCAGTGGCCCTTGAGGCAGCCAAAGGCATGCTTCATCAGGGCACAGGTCCAGCTCAGGCAGCAATTAAAGTGGGCCTGGTGGGGCTCCAGCTGGCCAGTCAGTGTAAGGCCATATGAGCCAGGGCAGGAGCAGGTAGGTGTGGTCCCCGACGTGCAGGGGTATTACCACCACAGCACCCAGATGCAGGTCCACCACCCCAGCGCAAAGCACCCACTCTTCATCAGGCCTGGCAGGCCAGAGTTCCTGGAGGAACAGGCATTGTGGGTGCTGCCTGCCCAGCTGGTGCTCACATGCACGAAGGCCCCACAGTGGTCCACGACAGCCTGGAGCACAACTGAATGTAAGTCCCTCTGGCTGTAATAGGAGTGGTCTCCATGGGGCAGACAAGTGATGGGGATGTAGGTTCCATCCCAGGCCCCGATGTACTGGTGGAATCTCAGGGCATGGAACCCTGCTACCACCACCAGGCAGTCATTCACACAGAGCACAGTGCCCCCAGCATGTCCTGGAGGGTGCCACACACCTCCAAGACAGCCTCCTCAGCAGTGGCCTTGCCCACATCAAACAGGTGGCTGACGCACCACAGACTGGCAGGCATGGCCAGTTTGAGCAGGGCAAGGGCCAAATGGGTGTCTGCAGGGAGGGGCAGTTGCATGCTAGTGTCCTGCAACTCCAGGTGTGGCTGGAGCTGCTCCATGAAGTCCCAGAAGGTGGCCCAGGTCATGCAGAAGGCCTCCAGCCACTGCTCATCATCCTGGGTGTGCTGGATGATGTACTGACACCAGTCCTGGCTGGCCCAGTGGGCCCAGAGCTGGTGGTACTGGAGGCCCAGGATGGTGACAGTGGCCCTGGTGATGGCAACCTGGAGACCATCATTGGTGTCCCTGTCAGGGTCGGCAAAGGCAGCAGGGATCAAGGCAGACAGGATCAAGGCAGTGGTGGCTCTGGGACAGGTCACGATGGCCTGGCAGATGGTTGCTGGGAGAGCTGGGAGGGGCGAGATGGCCATGGGCTAGCAGGGCCAGCACGGCAGCCAGCAGGAGCCCAGGGTGCTCATCGTCGCTGCCAGGGGCAGAGGCTGGAGCAGCCATAGCACAGGGAGGCAGAGGCAGTGAGAAGAGCGCTGGCACGTACTGTCTCTGCACTGCTCATGCTACTCCTGGCCAGGGAAGTGGGTGGCCAGAGAGCAGCGAGCAGGGCTGCTTTTTGAAGAGGACTGCTAGCTGCAGACAGCTGCAGCCGGAGCCTGGAGCTCCTCCTAGGTGGCAGCAGGGGCCCCTTGAAGATTGGCAGCAAATCTGCTCCCGCTTCCCTGCATGTGTAGATGCCTGCCCAGCACTATTTACTTGTAAGTAAACTGGTGCCGCAGCAAATGCACATGTAGACGTGCCCACTCTTCAACAAAGCAATAAACCTTCTGAAATATTTCCTGAGGTAAAGAGCCCGGGTGTCCTTTGCTGCAGCAAAGACAGGGAAGTAGATAGGTTAGAATGTGCTCAAAGGATTGAGAGCTTTCCTGAACTGGGGTCTTAGAAACATGCCATGTTTGAATTTTGTCTTGTTCATTCTTGAGGAAAGAAAGTATAAAACAGGGCAGAGCTGACAATAATGGATTTTTAACTAAGCGTATTTTTTTCCCAGGGGAGAATTCTGCCTTCTGGAGAAGAAATTGTTTAAATCAAAAAGCATGGATAAAATTAAAATATTTTAGCTTAAAACTAAAAAAAAATTGGGGTTTTTGTCTGAAATTGCAACATTTCAATTTTGCCAAAAACCCACCAAATTCTCTAGAGATCAGAAATATTAACATTTTGACCAGGTCTACAAAAAATCTTCCCACATCACTTTCCATGACCTCATCAACTTTCCAGTCTCTTGACTGACCTTCATGCCTATACAAGGCAAATCACAACACTGTCATTGAATGTTTTTAAACCTCAGCAGAGAATTCTTCAGAAAGGCTTGTATGTAACTGAATGCAGGCTGTGCTGTACAATGTCCGCTGGGGAAATATAACTACCTTGATAGTAAAGATTACATTTAAATGAAAGAGAGATAAGCTACATTAGAGCGATATGGCAGTAGACAGCTAAAAAGATTAAATTTTAGCTGTGAGGGTTTCATAGGAAATGATGTTGATCACAGAAATTTCCCCTAAATTTACAGGCAATTGTTGTTTAGGGGGGGTTCTGTTTGTGTTGATACTGTAGTTGGTTTTTAAGTTGCTTTGTTCTCTTCTTAATTCTGCTGTTTTATAAGTTATTCTCTTCTTTAATTGCAAGCTACCATGAGCCTTTGTTGGCATAGAAATCAAATAAATAAATAAAATAAATAATAACATCCATTTCTGAAGGCATAAAAACAAGCTAGTATACAGGTGAGTGAGGAAAAATTAAATTTCAAAGTTCTATCACTTTGAAGAATTTGAAATGGACCTGTTCTTATTTTATCCATGAGGTTTCTCATGAATTTCCTTAACAGAAATTTTTAATACAAAACATTTTCCACAAAAAATAATGACATTTTCCATGAAATCATAGAATCATAGAAAGTCAGGGTTGGAAGGGACCTCACAAGATCATCTAGTCCGACCCCCTGCTCAAAGCAGGACCATCCCCCAATTTTGATCATCCCAGCCAAAGCTTTGTGTAGTCAGGTTGTGAAAACCTCCAAGGATGGAGTTTCTACTACCTCTCTGGGTAACCTGTTCCAGTGTTTTACTACCCTCCTAGTGAGAAAATTCTTCCTATTATCTAACCTAAACCTCCCTTGCTGCAACTTGAGACCACTGCTCCTTGTCCTGCCATCTGCCACCACTGAGAATAGTCTAGCTCTGTCCTCTTTT
>NW_017728980.1:3916392-3919602 GCF_001723915.1 Gavialis gangeticus | reverse complement strand
ATCTTTCAAACCCCGCTTTAGGTAGTTGAAGGCTGATATTAAGTTCCCTCTCAGTCTCCTCTTCTCTAGACTGACTAAGCCCAGTTTCCTCAGTCTTTCCTCGTAAGTCGTGTCCTCCAGCCCCCTCACCATTGCTGTCACCCTCTGCTGGACTCTCTCTAATTTGTCCACATCCTTTCTGTAGTGGGAGGCCAAAATTAAACACAGGACTCCAGATGTGGCCTCACCAGTGCTGAATAGCGGGGATAATCACTTCCCTTGACCCTGCTGGCAACACTCCTACCAATGCAGCCCAGGATGCCATTAACCTTCTAGGCAATAAGGGCACACTGCTGGCTCATATTGAGTTAACTGTCCACTGTAACCCCAAGGTCCTTTTCTGCAGAGCTGCTGCCCAGCCAGTCAGCCCCCAACCTGTACTGGTGCTAGAGCTGTGCAAAATTTCACTGGGTATTTCATTTTGACGCTGTTTCGACTTGTTTCATGCTTGAAACAGTGAAATCAAAATGAAACAGAAGGCTTTGAAACAGCCTCAAAATGAAATGAGGGCACTCAAAACATTTTGAAAGTTTCGAAACATTTTGAGCTTCGACTCTGGGCTTGCCTGCAGGGAAACAGCAAGTAAGGAAAGGGAGGGGGAAAAGGGGGGAAGGACTGCTCTGATATTGACTGTATAGCTGTGATCCTTCCCTGAGGTCCAATCCCAATGCTCTGGGGGAGGGATGGAAAAACAGCTGCGCCTTAACACACACAATCACACGTCACTTTTGCTTGTCAGCAGCTTGAGATGCAGTTTCCCAGAAACCCCTACACTTATCTCCTTGAAACTTGGTAGGCTTCATAGCCTTAGAAGGGGCTACCACCCCTACAAGCTTCATCTAAATCAGACAAGAAATGACAAAGTTATAGGCAGTTTTGTGCTTCCCCATTATAGCCTATGGGTAAAACATCGAAACAGCATCAAAACAGCGAAACAGTTTCAACGAAACGAAACAGAACAGCAGTTTCAAAAATAAACTAAACTTGAAACAAAACATTGTCCCGTCAAAATGGTGAAATGGAAGTCAAAACAAAAAGGTCCTGTTTCGCACAGGGGATTGCTCTGTCCTAAGTGAAGGACTTTGCACTTGTCCTCATTGAACGTCATGAGATTCCTCTTGGCCCAGTTCTCCAATTTATCTAGGCCACTCTGAATCCTAGCCCTGCCCTACCATTCCCCCCAGCTTGGTGTCATCTACAAACTTGCTGAGGGTGCGCTTTGTGCCATCTTCCAGGTCATTGATGAAGACATTGAACAAAACCAGCCTGTGGACTGACCCCTGAGGGACTGCACTTGACACTAGCTGCCATCTAGACATGAGACATTGATTACTACTTTATGAGTCTGATGCTCCAGCCAGTTTTCTATCCACCTTACAGTTGATACATCCAGCCCATACTTCTTTAGCTTGCCTGGGAAAATGTTGTGAGAGACCATATCAAACACCTTGCTAAAATCAAGGTACACCACATCCACAGAGCCAGTCACCTCATCATAGAAGGCAATCAGGTTGGTCAGGTGTGACTTGCCCTTGGTGAATCCATGCTGACCATTCCTAGTCACCTTTTTCTCCTAAAAGTGCTTAGAATTGGATTCCTTTAGGACCTGCTCCATGGTTTTTCCAGGAACTGAGGTAAGGTTGACTGGTCTGTAGTTCCCTGTATCCTCCTTTTTTCCCTTTCTTAAATATGGGCACTAGGTTTGCCCGTTCCAATCATCTGGGACCTCTCCTGATTGCCAGGGGTTTTCAAAGATAATGGCTAGCAGCTCTGCAACCTCATCAGCCAACTCCCTCAGCACCCCTGTGTATATCCTATCTGGCCCCATGGACGCGTACACATCCAGCTTTTCCAGGTAGTCTCTAACTTGTTCTTTCACCACTGAGGGCTGCTCACCTCCCTGAACTGTGCTTTCCCCAAAATAAAAGCCTCCTTCTGACAGGTGAAAGATTTAAATGACTGTTTTAATTAGTGTTTTCAATATTTCCCATAACCATTTTAATAGAAATGTGAAGACATGTTTTCTGAAAGATTTTAACGTTGACAATATTGAAAAGACAAAATGTACCATCACTGTATTTCACATAGTTTTAAACATCTGGTTTCTGAGATGAAAGTTTCTATTATGTTTATTTGGAAAAAGATGCTAGTTGAAAATTGATTTCACTTTTGATGTTGTGCTTGGGCAACAGATTTGCGTATGGAACACAATGGCATCTGCTGAATAAATCCATATCCTGTTACCTAAACTATCTTTGCTTATGGCTACATTCTTACTCGCCAAAGCAAACAGATCTTTAATTATCCTGTATATACAGGGGTCTCCACCATAAACTTACGGTACTTAGCCCGCTGAAAGACTCCCATTAAACTGGACACACTTTGGCTATGGCACCCTATTTATAAAAAAATAAATAAATGGAAAGAAGACTGGAAAGGGGTCAATTTCTCCATAGATTTTTCTAGGGGCTGCAAGAGCTGCCATCATCCTTAACTCTTACTGACTTCAGTATTTGCTAAGGATGCTCAACTCTTCATCTTGTAGGTCAAGACCTTAAGTGAGCAGTATAGGATAAGAAACTGTTCGGTCTTGTAGACAAAGGCTAGTCTGAGATTGAGAAAATGCAGGTTCTGTCTCCAGCTCCATCGTAGACAGATCTCTGTGCCCCTCTCAACTTCTGTTTAATGGAGATGATAAAAAATTCTTCAACAAAACTAACTTCCATTAGTCATTAGGTTCATTGGAACAGAAACATTTTGGAGGAACCTGCATGTTGCTGACATTTTCAAGAGAAAAGTGATAACAAATCATTTTTATTTTCTTATTTGATTTTCACCATCTCATTGTTTCATTTTGATACGGTAAAATGTTTTGTTTCATTGTATTGCTCAATTTCCTTAGGAGTGGTATGTTATCTTCATTACAACTTTTCCCCCAACACGTATCAGACTTTTCTGCGGGAAGGATGGTCTATTTTCTGACAAGCTCTATAACATATTATTTTATGTATAGCCATATGAATTAACTGATATTTTTTGGTTTATTGGCAGTTTGAAAAATCTAAAAAGGAATGTACTTAGGGTACTCAACACACACACACACACACACACACACACACACACACACACACACACACCCCCCCCCCCCCCATAAAAAATATACAAAAACCC
>NW_017728980.1:3913441-3916295 GCF_001723915.1 Gavialis gangeticus | reverse complement strand
CACACACACACCCCCCCCCCGTCCATATATAATGTACTTCAAAGGCCACCTTTTTCTGAAGTGCTTTTAATTTGTAGGGTGTCAGTAGCATACAGAGGTACTGTATGATACAGATTTACTGTATGCCTTTCAGCTAAAGTATCATTGTAAAGTACTACAGATTTATCCCTTTTCCATCCAGGTTTATTTTTGATACAGTTCAGACTGATCTGTAGTGCTTTAACAGCATGTCATTTTGAGTGCTCAGATTTAATAGTGCTTTTAATTATTTAAAGTGCTATATACATTACATCTGTCTATGATCTTCATTCAGCCAAAAAACAAATATTGTGTTTTGTTTTTGAGCTTGTTTTAGCTCCTTTTCTGTTTACTTTAAAAATTGAAGCGAACTTGGAAAGAAATCAACTAAAAAATCAGAACAGCTTGGATTGTTCTGATTTTTTAAGCATTTTCATCATTTAATGGTGAAATCAAGGCAGATCTATGAAATATTTTAGTTAACCTGAATCTGCACTGTTTATGACAAGATATCAGTTAAAACACTTTGCCCATTTGTAATTATAAGCTCTTGTAGGTAGTGCCCATGCTACATCCCTGGTTCTGCTTACTTGTGGCAAACTTGGACATACAGTGGTAAAGCTTGCTGCCATTCTCAAACACACAAGTAGCCAAGATTTTTGGTGAACTCAAGAGGATGGCCCGGAGTGGCTTCACCAACACACTGGGTTTTGCACAAGCCAGCAAGGTGGATGGGTAAAGTGTGCTTGACAATGCGTGCATTCAGCAGCAATGAGGCACAGTATAGACATACTCTTGAGTGTGTATTGCTCCCAGCACTGCCTTGGTGATTGATAGCAATGGAGCCCCAATATCAGGTGGCATGTGTAGGTGCTATTAAGATATAAGTAATAATTCATGAAAAAAGAGACTACCCAAGTCTTTTCCAAAAATGGTATGATCAAATGATACTAAGAAAAAAGGAATAAAATCAATGGAAGTTTTGTCACTGAGTTTACTAAACCCAGGCTTTCACCCAAGACATTTAAAACAATAGTGACCTGCTGTTTAGTTGGGGGGGTTTTGTTTTTCAGGGGGTTTTTTTGGGAGGGAGGTTGGCCCTTTTGCCTCTGTTGCTTTTTTCTTGCAAAAAGAAAATATTATAACCAGAGGCACAGAAATGTTGTTTTGCTCCAATAAGCTACATTTTTACAACAATGGTTAATCACACATAATGCTCTGGTGTTATTGCAGTGTTAAACAGCTGCTTTATCCTGTTCCAGAGGTGGCTGCATTTCAGTGGTAAGAAAAGGGATTCTTGCCTGTAAAACACTTTGAAAGAAGCCATGTCAGTGGAGAGAGATGATCTGGGGTTAGTGAAATAGCTGGCATATCAAGAGGAAAGAATGTGAGGGGGAGTCTGCAAAATAAAGCTAAAAGCTATAATCAGAGAGATATTTATAAGCAATGGAGAACAGAAGAGAAGAGGACAGAATGGGGGATAGCAGAGAGAGAAAGGAAAATGAAGAGCAAGGAGAGACATCTTCAATTCAGTGGAGAAACAGAGACAAAGTGGGATACCTGGGCCTAATGACAAAGACCAGTCACAACCCTTACTAGTCCATGCTTTCAGGGTCCACAACCACTGGCAGACTAATAAGTATGAGATCACATTAGTTGTCCACAAATTCACAGAGCAAGATACTGGCATATACTGTGAATACAACAAGATTTGCAGAACTAATTTAGGAAAATCTCCTGGAGCTAAAACATAAGTTTGGGAATGACATAAAATGATCCTTTTTTTTTTAAAAAAAAAAGGCTGTCAGCTAATCAAAAGCTCAGTTCTTTGCACATTCTCCCTCAGATCCCCTCTCCTAGGTATGGGGGAACAGATGGGAGAGACAGCCCGGTCCCCAAAGCCAACTCAGGACTGCAGGAGCAGGCAGGAAAGCCAGAGCCTGCTCCAGACCCCATGGTGAGGCCTCTTGCAAAAATGAAAAAGGGAGAGTCAGCACTTCTTCCACTCTTGAGATCCCAGAGTCCCCGCACAGAGCCTCACCCCCGCCACCCTCCAACTCCCTTACTCAGCACAACTCCCTCCCTTTTCGAGACACACACACCTCAGCCATCCAAATATTATTCTGCTCTGGTTTATTTAAACCTCATATTTATTCACTTATTTATTTATTTAAATGGGGGGGGAGGCGAGGGGCCTGATTCCATATCCCCGTTACAAAAGAAAAGAAAGATTATAATAATAATTTAAAAAATTAAATTACACTTCTCCCCAGTTCTGATCTCAGTGTGCTCCTGCAGGCACCCTGGGAGGTCCCTTCCACTGACTAATCTGGGTCTGCCAAAAATAACCTTGTTTGTATGAAAGAAAAGTTATTAGCTTGCTGCCGGGCTCCTTCCCAGCTCAGAGCCATCCCCCTCACTACGGCCCATGGTTTTTGGAGGCAAATGTGATTTTTCAGAGCTCTCATCCCCACACTCACTCCAGTTAGCTCCTGAAATGATTTATGAAACCCATTCAGAGAAGCCCCGTTCAGCATGTAGTCTGAACAGTGACACACAATTCCCTCCTCCTCCACACCCAGATGGGAATAACCAACGGATGCTTATCGTTCACCTTTTTAAAAGAAAGCATTTAGAAGAGAAAACTGCTTTGTTCGTGGATTTCTGAATTAGTATTTAAGGTGCCAACCTGCCCTTGTTCTTTGGGCAGGACCTTTCCTTCCTCAACAATCTGGACAGTGCTACATATGAACGGGGGGGGGGGGGTCGGGGGCCCTAGCCCTAGGGAAGTTTCATTTGGAGGGGATTAGTGGACACAGAACTGACTGTCTCCCAG
>NW_017728980.1:3898483-3908441 GCF_001723915.1 Gavialis gangeticus | reverse complement strand
CGGGGGACCTAGCCCTAGGGAAGTTTCATTTGGAGGGGATTAGTGGACACAGAACTGACTGTCTCCCAGGTAGATAACCCACTCGTGCATAAGAGACAAGTCAATTGGGCCAGATCCTCAGCTGGTACAAATTTGCTACTTTGGTGGTTCTCATCTTTCAGGAGCTCAACCTCTTACAGCCATTAATGGAATTTATCTTTCAAGACAGGAAGTGTTGTCCCCATTTAAAGCTGGGGAACCGAAGCACGGGAACTGAGGATACTTCTAGGATGTTTGCGGTACTGAGCTCAAGACCTGGGCTTCCAGCATGTTCAAGGGGGGCAGTTGGGGCACCTCTAAGTAGGTGACCACCTGGCTGGTTGGTCAAAAGTCCCGGGCTGCAATCTGGCAGGGAGGTGGAGTAACATGGTCTGCCCGGCAGGTGGCTGGGCAGGGACCACTGCTTCTGTGTGGGAGCAAGGATGTGCCATGTGTGGACAGGGTGGTGCCTGCTGCAGTCCACCTGCCTGGTGCACTATGCTGCTCCACCTCTGGCCCAGGACTTTTGACCAACTAGCCAGGACCGGGCTATGGAACTGGGAGTGTCCTAGCCAAAGCCAAACTAATGGTCACCCTATCTTGAAAGCGCCTTCACTGCCTTGCTTCCAGAGTTCATGTGTGAAAGAGGGAGCAGGTTGTGGCAGCTTATTGCCTTGTTAGTGAGAGTGACCTCTCCGCCACCGAGGTGTGATGACTTATTCAAGGTCAAACAGGAAGTCTGTGGTTGAGCTAAGAATGACACCAGGATCATCTTAGTCCCAGTCCATTGACTTCCCTACAGTTAGTTCTATTACTGTTTGAAAAATACATACATTTAGACCAGCTGAGGAAATTACCGTATATTGTTAACAGGTAGAATTATGATGCCAAACAGGATGGCACATCTCTTCAGCTCTCTGAAGTGGTCAGATTGTAACATGGCATCAATGACAGCCTTCCCATGACTCTCCCCCTTTGTGTCATCATTTCCTCCTATGCAAAGCAAGGGTGGATGTCTACCATTCCAATCTGGCTTTACACCAAGACAATAGAAAGATGGCAGGCAGGGAGAACTGTGTCCTGTGCCTCTGGAGAGCAGAGGTACAAATAAAGTGGTTGTTTGTGGCATGGGGAGTCTTACTTTAGAACCCAAGGATGAAACAAGGGCACAGTGTCTGACACCACTAGGGAGCAACCTTGGGATGCAAGTGCACAAAAGGTAGCAGAACTAACTTGGAAAAAGGTCTTGTGGACTGAGTCATAAAACAGACACTTGCACAGGAGCAAAAGTCACTTGTCTAACCTGATGAACAATACCAGCCTAGGGTTAAAATTTCCAGAGCTCATCTTCCCTGAAACATTAACTTAAATTATAACTAGAGGTCCCTAATTCCAGTCCCATCCCTACCTGACAAGGGGTTATGAAAGAAAGATTAGTAGAGCACAACTCATCCGCTGCAGACTCCAGCTAGCAGCATGCAGGGTTCACTAAGACCCCAATCCTCCTCATGCGCCTGAGAAGGACAGACAGGTTCTCCCAAATGCACTGAGACAGAATGCATAGAAATCTTCAGTTTGCTGCAGCACACTGAACCATGCAGCATGGTAAGACATCCTAGAGCCACCCATGTCTGAATGCTGTGCTAGAATGGACACAGAACCAGAGTGCTATTTCATGGCTATTAAGCCAGGCTATCTACTAGATGTACCTCAAGCATAGGCAGCTGTGATGGATATGCACCTTGACTGGCTTTGACTCAGGTCTCATGGAAGGATTTACAGCACCAAAACCTCAGACTCACTGAAATCTAAAGTTACCTGGAAGAATGGCTTTATTTCTAAACGGAGCTGTTTTATAACATCTGTTTTAATGGAAATTTTGGGAGCACTGGCATTTCCTCATAGTACCAATCCAATTATCTAGGTCTGAACTGCTTGGATAGACCCAGAGAGAAAGTTTCATTAACTCCAATTCTCTTAGGCATTTGGAATCTGCTTTCCTTGTGCTTCGGTGACTTCTGTGTGGATCAGACGGCAGAAGGAGAAATCTGAATTTTCTAACAATGCTGCTCAAATCCTGCTGAGCCTTAAATTTTGTTAACTGCAGATTAATGGTGGCTCCTAATCAGGCCTGGAAAAGCTGCACTGATTCATGGCTTGTTTGGGGAAGCCTTGAACATGAATCTTGCTGTTCTCTGGCTGTGAGGGGAGCTGTAGGAGGAAATGGGTGGGATTAGCTCTTCTGGCGAGGAACAGATGAGGAGCTTCTTCATCTCCAAAGCCAGGCCTCGAGATAAAACACTCCTTGTGCCTGAACTGTGGGGCTGCAGAAAGCAGGACTGGCGGAAACCGAGCGAGCCATCAGGGGCAGCAAACAGGGTAGTTTGCATGCAGTTGGCTGGGAGCAAGAGGAGGAAGGGGAAGAGGAAGAGGAGCCAGGCACCAGATTCTGCTTTGGGAAGTTAAGTGAGCCAGGACTGAGTGTTTGTTAGTGGTCTGTGTGTTTGGGTGTGTGCTCTGAGCAGCGGGGAGTGCTTCTTGCTGGGTGATGATGATTGCTGCCTATGTCTGACAAAAGCCCTAACAAGGAGGCGGACCCAGGCCAGGCCCAGAAGCGTATAAAAGGAGACTCCCTAAGACTCCTGGAGCTCTTTCTTTAATTGAGAGTAATTAGCCAACATATACTTAATGTAAATAGCTAAAACTCAGCAGTTAGACCAATACCTGAACCCCTTGTTTAACTAGAGTCCAGAGCAAGGAGGAGTTCGCTCGGGAGTTTGTCTGGAAACTCTCTCACCTTCCTTCACGGTAAGCTTGGTGACATGACACAGGTTAGCAGGGAAAAGGGAACCTTTTGGGAGCAAAGAGCAGTGAACAGGCCAGCTTACAGGGGAGTTTGGTAGGGAAGGTCTGCTTGGAAAAAGGAGCAGGACAAGATGGGCAGTGGATTAAGAGATCCAAAATGGCTGGAGGACGTCACAATACCAGAGCCACTGTCACTAGCAGCTCTTCCTCTGCTTGCCAGCTAGAGAGCTACAGGAGGAGGTGGTGAGGCTCTGAAGCATCCTCCACTATGGGGATTTAATAAATTGATACCGGAGGAGACTTCTAGGACTGCAGAGGAAGGACTGCCAGAGACCGCAGTAGAAAAGGAAGAGGACATGGAGTCCCAGGAAGGTGGAAGACGGAAGCTTGCAGAAGTCTTCACCTCCACCTGCAGCGGTTTGTCTGGAGAACAGAAATGGAGCCCTAGCAAGAACGGAGAAGATGCAGGAGCACATTCTGTTGGTGCAAGAGGCCAGGATAGGCATCCTGAAGGTTGGGAGGATTGAGCCCGCTGCCACTAAGAGGAAGCGATGGGTGGTGGTGGTTGAAGACTCCCTTCTACAGGGGATGGAGGCATCCATCTACCAGCCTAAACTTGTCCTGAGAGGTCTGCTGCTTGCCCAGAGCCTGGGTCTGAGATGTCATGGAAGAATTACTGAGACTTATCCAGCCCTCTAACTACTACCCCATGCTTCTCATCAATGTGGGCAACAGTGACACTGCCAGGGAGAGCGGGCTCTGGGTGCAAGGATGAAGGGGACAGAGGCTTAGGTGGTGTTCTTCTCCAGTCAAAGGGAAGGGCCCGGGCAGGAGCAGATGCATCCTGTGGATCAATATATGGTTGTGCAGATGGTGTTGCCAGCAGGTCTTTGGTTTTTCTGACCATGGGATGTTGTTCCAAGAAGAAGGATTGCCAGAAAGAGAAGGGACCCACCTGATGAAGAGAGGGAAGAACATCTTCATAGACAGGCTTGCTTACCTAGTGAGAAGGGCTTTAAATTAGGTTTGCTGGGGGATGGAGACCAAAGCCCTGAGTTAAGTGGGAAAGCAGGTGACTTGGAGGAAGCGCAAGCAGGAAGAGGCAACCAGGAAGGCCTTCTCATTCTTCCTGAGAAAGTATGGCAATGGGCTAGTTACATCAGGTGTCTGTACACAAATGCATGGAGCCTGGGAAACAAGCAGGAGGAACTGGAAGTCCTTGCACAGTCACAGACCTATGAAATGATCAGAATAACAGAGACTTGGTGGGAGCTCTCATGGCTGGAACACTGTATAAGTATAAACTGTTCAGGAAGAACAGGCAGAGGAGAAGAGGAAGAGGAGTTTTACATTATGTAAAAGAGCTGTATGATTGCTTAGAGCTCCGATATGAAACTGGAGACAGGGCTGTTGAAAGTCTCTTGGTTAGGGTCAGAAAGCAGAGCAAGAAGTGTAATCTTGTGGTGGGTATCTGTTTTAGACCACCAGACCAGAAGGATGAAGTGGATGAGGCTTTCTTCATTTACTGAAATCATTCCAGCAGTCTATTCTCCAGAGCTTTGGGCAAGCTAGTTTGAAAGGATTCAGTATCAACACATCAACCAATCCCCGTTCCATGGCTTGACAGAACTTGCTATTCAAAATTTTCTCCTAATATCCCCCTGAAATCTCCCTTTCATCTCAGCAAATCTCCGGTCATCAGGTGGCAAACACTCTCCTCAATTCCATGTGCAGCGCCTAGTGGAATGATTAGATGGAAACAGGAATAAAACTTCTGTGGGAATAGCTAGAGCTTCCATTTGTCAAATGGTTTTCTCCTAGGCAGGGGAGGAAAGCTGTTCTCATCTAGAGTAATACCAACTGGTGGAAAATTACAGAGAAAGAAGATATTTTTATGCAGCATGAATGTGAAACTGGCTGCTAGCACATAAGAAAACACCTATATAGTGTTATAGCACCTGTAAGTAATACAGGACTTATATGGTACTTGTGATCAGTAGACTTCAAAGTGCTTTACCATGAGAGATCAGTATATCTCTATTTTGCAGGTGGGGACACTGAGGCATAGGAAGGTTAAGTGACTCTCAAACACAAGGGCTAAGTACAGACAGTCAAAAAGCCTGAGGCTGAATCAATTCAGTCTTTGCAGGTTAATCTAAGCTGCGAAGATTAAACTGAGAAACAACTGGACACACATTTACCTTTGACTCAGGAAATGCAGCCACATGCCTACAGTAGCTGAGGCCAGAAGCCGGGGGGGGCACTAGAGTATGGCTCTCTGGCACATAGCTAGCATTGGCTGTGTGCTTGCTTCCTCTTCCTGCTGTTCCTGAGGTCTCTGGGATTTGCAGCCCAGCATCACAGGAGCAGGACTCTGCAGGGCTGCTCATCACTTCCTTTTCTTGCTTCCAGGTGCTTCTGGGATTTGTAGTCCACAGTCACAGCCAGCAGTAATTTTCAGTAAGGTAAGGAGAGCTGGGCAGGGCAGGGCAGCTCTGTGCTCGGGGGAAGGGAGGTTTAACCCTCCTCCCTGGCCCCAGACCCCAGCCAGGGTTTGCCTGGGGGGAGGGAGAGGGGACAGTCCCTGCCTCTCTCCCCCTTCCCCCCGCACCAAACCAAACCTTCTCTGCTGAAGCAGACAGCACAGCCCAGCCCAGGGTTGGAAAGCATGCTGGGATACTGGGAGACTGTGATTTAATTTGAACCAGGAAGGGGTCTGGGACAGAAGTTTCATAAACCGGTTTGACCCAAATCAGTTAAATCTCTGATATTACTTTCAACCAGGTTTATCGTAAACCAGTTTCAGCCATTTTGAAACTGGTTTATGTGCACTGAACTTCTGTTCTGTTACAGGTTTAAACCAGTTTCTGATGACTTAAACCAGTTTATGTGTAACTTGTGTTCCTAGCAAATAAGGCTGATGGCAAAGCTAGAAAGAGAAACCAAGCCATTTCTAAGCTACACTTGTACTTTGTAAAGGAGGCCCAAAGCTTAATAGGTTTGGAAAGAAAATTAGATAGCTACATGGCTATACAAAACAGCAAGGAAAGAACAGAACAAAACAGAATAGAATAGAATAGAACAGAATAGAAACCACTGCCACTAATTCCCAGGTAGGGAATTAAACCCAGAAGAGAGATAATCCTCATGGTTCAGGGCATAAGTCAACCAGCTGCTAAAAGTCAGGAAGATCCTTCAAGAACATTATTCCATTATTTTCTACTATAGTATTTCTACCAATATTATTTACCAAACCAGTTCAGAGACAAGATTTTGAAGTAGTTGGCTCTTTAATCTGATCCAGGCTGGCAAGCCTTATGTTCCTATAATGATTATAATCTATTTTTGTTACCACAGGACGACTGCTCACATTACAGTATGGACAAGCAAGAAAACAAGGCCTCTGCCCTGAGGAACTGATTATATAAGTAAGTCATCTCTTAGAAGACAAACCATCACCAGGGCACAGCTAGGGTGTGGGGACGGCAAAATGCGAGGAAAGAGGAACGTTCTCTTCTCACATTATTCGGATTCTATTTCACTATTGTTATTCTCATTGTCATTAAACCCCATTCCTTCCATTATTGTATCAACATGTCCCCAACCGAAGAAATCAGGATTTTTCTTCTGAACACAAAGAAATCATATTTAAAGATCAATAAAACCAGAATAGCAGTAGCAGCAGCCAGGAATTCAGAGTGATCCAACACTGCGGTTCCTTCCATGACGTTCTGCTGACAAGGTCTGCTCCCACCCTCCTAGTGAGCTGACTTCAAAACTTTGCCCAGTAATGTGAACCTCAAACACCCCCCTCCACCACCCTCTAGGAATGAACCATTTTATCAGAGCTGGTACCAAAATTCCCTCCGTCCCTAACCAGCATGTAAACTCAGAGAGTCTAAACATGGTCCCTGGCATTAATCATCTGTAATAGAAACCAGAGCTGGCTCTCGTCCCCGCTGAGTCAATGCAACCTTTTAAAAACACATTGGGAAATATACACACAGGCTGGGAATGGGGCATGAAAGAAATTCCAGGCAGGCTTTTTTTTTTTTAAATGGAATTTTGTAACTGGAAAAAACATAAAGGGAGTAAAAATAGGAACAAAAAAGAAAAGAAAAGAGTGTGTGTGTGTATTTTTACATTTATCTCTGGGTGGATGGATGGATGGATAGATGGATAGACAGATAGATAGATATAAACTTCAGAAGAACTGCAGGGAAGAAAAAATGATGCTCTTTTCATTCCCTATAAGTTACTCCCTAGCCAAGATGTTTCATTGTTGGGTGAGTGGGAGTGGGGCACAGGACAGGTTACTGAGGACCAGTGATTTATTTTGGAACTGGACTGAACCTTCAGGCTCAGTCTTGAGGAAAGGGGTGATTCATATTTGCAGTGCTCTAGGCAGAGCTGTTAAAGTCACGTTTAATGTGTCTGGGCACCTGGGACAGCTGGCACACACAGGGACACTGGTCATTTCTGGTTGCCGCCATGCTACTGGCACGATTGTGTAGCTGTAGTAGCAGTCTTTTTTCCAACCCCCCCACTTCTCCCTCACTGGTCAGTGCCTGGGGCAGTTACCAGGTACCCTTAGTTATACCACTGATTTAGTGCCCCATATTCATCAGTTCACCAGCTGTTAATGGGAATAATAGTATTTTCCTTGCAGGGGTGCTGTGAAGATGACTTCACTAAAAAAATATTGCTGAGATACTACAGAAATGGCCTCATGTCCTATGGAACCATGTTTTATTACATTCCATAGTCTTGCTCTGTACGTCTCAGGAATCACTGGACTATTTTAAAAGAAATAGCAGGGTTATATCATGTACGAGTTTGAGGGGAATGTGTTCATGTATGTGCTCACATGCACACAAACACATGCGCATGAACCTCTCTAAAAACTCAGTAGAACATTTTTCTCTTGCTATGAATTTTCCCACCAGAAGAAAACTTGGACACTTTATAAAAATGTTAAAAATGTGATGACAATTCCAGCCTCTGTTCCAGCCTCCTGATGCTCCCTGGAGGGACATTCAACTCAGAGCTTCTCTGAAATCATCCCAGTCCTTAATCTCACTGGAATTGCTCCTTAGGCAGATTTTGCTGTTTGCAACAGGAATGATCCAGCCTGATTTCCCTTTCTATCTAACACAGCTGTTCTGTTCATGGTGTTTTGATCAAAGGGACCTAATGCTGAGTGTGGACCCAGAAAGGAATCAGATGATTACATACTCACCAGTGATTCTGGGGGAGAGGTAGCAGGTTGCAGCTTGTGGCCCTGACCATCACTCATAGTCCCCATTCCTAGGAGAACAATGGCAGTTGTGATTGGGGCAGGATGTCAGGATCAAGCCCTATTTTCTTTACATTAGTGGCTGCAAGTTTCAGCATGAGCTCTGTGTTGGATGGGATGGCTGTGATATTGTTGCTTTATGCTCTGGGAGCCAAAGCCTGGCTGTTGAAGTGAAAGGTAGAAATCTTGCTGACTTAAACTGGACAGAGATTGGAAAGGTATGGTAAAATTAGCGAGGAACATGGATTTAAAAGAACCTGCTCAAAGATAGACTCTCTCTTCATTTCCTGGTTTGAAAAATGATCAGCTTGCAACACACAAACCTGATTCAAGATTAGCAAATGACTGCAATAACTATCCAGAAACAATTTGAGGTAGATAGATGATAACATGGGCAAAGCCCAGGAGTACTGGATGGTAGGAACAGAGAGCAGAAGGAAATGTATCCGTGTTTTGTGAATAGAAAAGGATCAGAGTGGTAGAACAGGGATAGCTATTACATGGTAAGAACTCTGTACTTTTTGAGGTTTGATCCAAGAATGGCAAAAGATTGTTATAGAAACTGTTTACCGTAGTTTTGGTGAAACAGTCAAGTGGAAACTGAGGTAAAGAAATCACTTATCTGAGACCACACAGCAGGTCAGGGGGAGAGCTGGGCATGAGACTCAGAAGCACATGACCCATAACTCTAGTCTTACTTCCCAGTACCATGCCTACCCCTCAAAAATGGAGGATAAATAAAAAAATGAATGAATGAAACAATGGTACAGAGGCAGAGGCATGTTAGCAAAGGCTAATGCTCAGTGCAAGCCCCCAGGCTCTTAAGAAGTTCCTTCCATAGAATCCTAGAAAATGAGGGTTGGAGGGATCTTAGGACGTCATCTAGTCCAACCCCCTGCTCAGAGCAGGACCAACCCCCACTAAATCATTCCAGTAAAAGTTTTGTCTACCCAGGTCTTAAAAACCTCCAAGGACAAAGAATCTACCACCTCTATGGGTAACCTGTTCTGGTGCTTTACTACCCTCTCCATCTGAGAGTTTTTCCTCCTATCTAACCTAAATTTCCCCTGCTGCAGCTTGAGATTGTTGCTCCTTGTTCTGTCATCTGCCACCGCTGAGAACAGCCCAACTCCATCCTCTTTCAAACCTCCCTTCAGGTAGTTAAAGGTTGCTATTAAATCCCCTCTCCGTCTTCTCTTCTCCAAACTAAATAAGCCCAGTTCCCTCAGCTTCTCCTCAGCAGTCATGCGGCTCCCCCCCCAAATCATTTTCATTGCCCTCCACTGGACTCTCTCCAATTTGTCCACATCCTTTCTGTAGTGGTGGCCCAAAACTGGACACAGGACTCCAGATGTGGCCTCACCAGTGCCAAATAGAGGAGAAGAATCACTTCTCTCGATCTGCTAGCAGTGCTTCTATTAATGCAGCCCAGCATGCTGTTAGCTTTCTTCACACACTGTTGCTTATATTCAGCTTATTGTCCACTGTAGCCCCCATGCCATTTTCTACATGGCTGCTGCCCAGCCAGTGGGCCCCCAGCCTGTACCGGTGCATGGGATTGTTCTGTCCTAAGTGCAGGACTTTGCATTTCTCCTTACTGAACCTCATGAGATTTCTTTCAGTCCAGTCCTCCAACTTGTTGAGGTCTCTGAAACCTAGCCCTGCCCTCCAGTGTACCTACTACTCCCCCAGATTGGTGTCACCTGCAAACTTGCTGAGGGTGCACCTCGTCTCATCTTTAGGCTGTTGATGAAAGAGAAACAAATGGGTCCCCTCTTCTTTCAAACACAGCTCCTTGCAATGCAGCATCCACCAGTTCTCAGCCTCACTGAGGTCTGA
>NW_017728980.1:3886890-3893483 GCF_001723915.1 Gavialis gangeticus | reverse complement strand
CTTACTGAACCTCATGAGATTTCTTTCAGTCCAGTCCTCCAACTTGTTGAGGTCTCTGAAACCTAGCCCTGCCCTCCAGTGTACCTACTACTCCCCCAGATTGGTGTCACCTGCAAACTTGCTGAGGGTGCACCTCGTCTCATCTTTAGGCTGTTGATGAAAGAGAAACAAATGGGTCCCCTCTTCTTTCAAACACAGCTCCTTGCAATGCAGCATCCACCAGTTCTCAGCCTCACTGAGGTCTGAAAGAGGCAAGGCCTATTCACTCTGGATGTCCAGCTCTCTCTGTCTCCATGCAGAACTATGTACAACAGGATATTTCCAAAGGAATCTGCACTCTCCATGAAATCCTTTCCTTTTTGTGTCCTTATGACAAGGTATTTAGCAAAATTTGCAGATTCCTTGGCATCCAACAGGCTGCGTGGTGAGTGCTTCTGCTATGGCCTCAAACTTGCAACCTGTGGGATGTCAACTGTACACTTTCGTGCCCATACCACATCCCCCACCCCCACGAGGGTAAGCAAGCAGGGGGATGCTCCTGCTGCAGCTGCTGCTGCTGTATTCCTCTTGACTGGGTGCTGTAACAGGAAGCATTTGAGCTGCCCTCTCCCTGCAAGCAAAAAACCCTAAAGCCTAGAGTTTAGATTGATAAGGATTGAATTTCATGCACTAAACCAGGCTTATCTTTTAATGGGGACGATAACAGGCTTAATGCCTTGGCCCTGAGATATCTGAATGCCGATGAAGCCCCAGCAGTAACGTGACACTAAGAAGCTGAGCATTAACCTTCCCTATACAACAGGCAGGAGGGGAAGGGCCACGGTTTTCCATGAGAATTACACTCCCCCGCTTTCACATTGCTGCCTCTCTCTCCTTGGCCTCCTGCCATGAGCAAGGCAAAGTCTCCTTCCCCTCTCTGCCTTAGGAAACTTTTTTATGAATGGAGATGCAGTCTTGCAAGGACACCTGAAGGTGGTGTCCTTGCAACCACCCCCAGTAAGGGAAACCCTTAGGAAAACGCATTTTCACCTTACATTGGGATAAGTCTGAATCAAAAACCAGGGCAACTTGAGGTTCCAGGATGATCAGTTAGCTCCTAGCAGCTGCCCACGTCTGGAAACACCAGTGCATTCAGCTCTCGACTGGAACCTGTAAAATGCCTCCTGTCTCACCGAATGAACTCCATTGACTGAAAAATACTGGGTTCCTGTCAAAATAGGAATCCTACAGGACACATAGGATGGAAGTAGGACATTCACCCACTGGTGATGGACTTCTGCCCCGCTACTCACAACAGGTCTTTGAAGTTGATTTAAACAGATACTGATTTCTGATTTCTGTAGCAAGACCCAGGCTACTTTGTGAGGGTCCAGGATATGTCGTTTAAAAAATGGAGCTGCAAAAAAATGTTAGCTATATCTGCATGTGCCTTATACAATGAGAAGGAAATGCAAAAAATATCCCACTCCATTTAAGAGCAGAGATTGGTAATGATGCCATTTTGCATGATACATTGTCTCCTGCATGCTTGAAACCAGGAAATGATCTGCTATGAAGGTGAAGTTCAGAAGAGCAGGAAACAGAGCAGGAGAGATGAAAATAGTCCCATCTCTCAGAATCTTCCCTATTTTTCTTTCCATACGAAGGAAGAGAAAGGAAAAAGGAAACATGATCTGCAGGATTATTAAAGGGTCTCATTTTATCAATATTTTTCCCTATTACAATAGAATCTGTGGCCACATCTCTATTGCCTCCTGACCAATACTGGGTACTGGGCTCAGTTCCCTCAGAGCGATCTTCCAGGTTTAGACGTGTAGAGCGGGAGAAAGTGGGTTGGGCTTATTCTTTGTCGGTGGATGGAGGTCTCAGCAGGGAGGCCATATAAATATGGACTAAGAGGCCCACTCAGGGAACAAGATCCTACTCTGCAGGTGGACAGGTTCAGAACAAGCAGCTAGTTCCAGATAAATGAGACAGTAAACTATATAAAGATAGAAGGGGAATTAGACACAGATATGCAGACATACCACACTGTGCATTATCACATAAATGGAGTGGTCCTTCTCTGGAAATTAGCTTGGCTGAATTTCCTTATGTTTGAAAACCTAATTCCTAAATTTGCTGCATTACTGTTATTACCCTTAAAAGCAAGCCAGGCTCCTGCCATCTGGAAAACAAAGCCATCTAAAATGTCTCCAATGTGATGCCCCGAAACGAATGCATCCAAAACTATTGGAAATGTATATCTTGGATAAGCAGGTGACCTGCACTGTGCATGCAGAAATACATGCTGGCTCCTCAAGACCTGGCCCTCATGGAACATGAAGGAAAGCCACTTTTTTCACCCCAGGGGGCCTGCCCATCACTGTAGTCTCTCTGTCTTGAAGGCCAAACTGGGACTTGCTAGGTGCTTATCTCTTTAGGCCATCTCTCTGCCCAGGAAGGAATTTTTCCCCCTTCTGAACTAAAGTCCTGACATACATCAACCACCAGCCACTGAAACATGCTTCACACAGTTTCTAGCCATTCTCAAGTCACTGAAAATCATATGGGAATGAGCTCTTGGGCCAGGCAGCCACACAAAGAGGCACTGCTATTGGCACATTCCTGTCTTTGACTCTTTCACACACATTAAATTGGTTTCTCTGGGATTTCAGTTGCTCTCAGGGCTTGGCTTTAGCTCTTATCAAAGAGTTTTCCACCCCACCCCCTAAACAACCAGGCGGCCAGTTGCCACTCTGTTTTCCTGAACCCAGGGGCAGCTCCAAAGGGAGCTGTTTTTCACCGTCATCATTGACGATGCTTGCAAAATTCCTGTTCCAACTCAAATGGAAAGTCTTTGGCAATAATGCAAGGACATTCAAGGGTTTTGTTTTTAATCAGGGGGGAGCACTGGAAAAACATGCTAGTTGCCCAGATGGCTGAATCTTGCATCCCCCTTCTCCTCAACCTATTATCTCAGCAACACAAGCAGTTTAGATAACATAAATCCATCCAGCTTTCACTTTAATCATCCCCCTGGGATTCATACATCACTGCAGGGCTAGCACACGACCCTCCCTTTGGTGATCCAGAGATTCCCTCTAGGTCTATTGCAACCAGAATCCCACTGGAGAGGTGACACGACGCAGTTTGCTCCTTACTCGAGGGCTTGGCTCAGCTTTTGTATCCAATCTTCTCTCATTTCAGTTATTCTACCCATATAAAACCCTGAGCCTTTCATTTCCCCCATTGAGCTCATACAGCAACTTGCAAAACATGTCAAGAGAGCTCTCAGCAGAATGCTATGGCTCCTGGGTCGACTGACAGTTGTGAGATTTGGTGAGATTTTCTATCTATGGAAAAACTTCTCTAAACTGAGCTAGGGAATGAAGAGTTGGAAGATATTTGTCTGGAAGGAAAAACTTTGCACCATGCCTTTGCCTGGGGGAAGCTGCAGTGGTGATTACTAGCTTTTGCCTACCTGGCACTGTACTAGAGGCGGGGGAGGTGGTATCCAGTGCAAGCTGCCACAGCTTGAACTAAATATCCAAGGCTCTTCAGCTCTTGCAGAGGACTCATATTCCCAGTGGATTAAGCACAGAGCAAGGCACATATCATGCCATGAAGTGGTGGATTAAACTGGCAAAGAACGAGCCAGTTCTATTCTTTATTATTTGTGATACCTAGAGGCCCCAGCTGATATCAAGGCTCCATCTTGCTGGGTGCTGCCAATACACTGTTAGAGACGTTCCTGCTTTGGAGGGTTTTTGACCTAAAGAAGACAAGGAAGAATTATTGTTCTCATTTTACAGGTTGGAAACTGAGGCATGGAGAGATGAAGCAAGCTGCTTAAGATGGCACAGGAATGGATCATAGATTTCTGGAATAGTAACACAATGAGTTTACTGCAAAGCCATATGTCCTACTGAGTGCATCATTAAGTTTGATGATATTACTCTCATGAGATTCACCAGGACACCCAGGCTCGGGCCCTGCAGTGTCTTAGCCATCATAGCCAGAAGCTAATCCCTGTTCTTTAAAAGGAGTGAATGAAACTGAGTAGAGCTGCTTATGAATGCCTCAACACAAGGGGTCCTAGATTCAGGATAGTCTTTCTGTCCAGCAGTTACTGCATCCCAGAAAAGCTCACGTTCCCATGGCCGGGTCACTCCCTTGGCAGAGCGGAGCCATCTTGGAGTTCTTGCTGCGTCTGGGTTCAGAACAAGGACATGAACCTGCAATTTCCATAGTCCAACAGTGTGCTCCAGTATTAAGGTATGCAATGAATTTAGCGCTTGTTCTTCCTCCATGGCAATGGATACGCAACACAAATGGGAACAGCTTCAACAGGAGGGGCTGCTTCTTTAGCTTGATGGCACTTGCTTCTCCTGAATCAGGTGAAGTGGGGCCTTAAACTCTGGTTGTAGGTATCCTAGGTATGTTCACTAACCAACAGGCCATTGACTGTTCAAAGGTGGGGTGTTCTCCCTCTCTCTCTTTTCAAAATAACATGGGCATGATCTTATGGTCGTTTCACTGCAGAACAAAACCAAACTGGTGACACTTGAAAATTCTTCCACTGCGTGGAGTTCTTGTTCTCTAACCCATTCAAATACCGCCCTGCTCTGTGAAGCGCTGTGAGAACACCTGACGGATAGTGCTAGGGAGGAGCTAAGTACAATGAACCTGGACAGAGTGAGTGGCATGCGTGTGACATTTATCACACACATGCCACTCACTCTGATCAGTGGGTTATATCTCTAATGCTATCATGCTGCTAGGGAATATGACTCTTCTGTTTCACTTTCTTGGCTACAGAGTGTGAACTCATAGATCTGCAGAGGCACTGAGGCCTTCGCAGCATTGGCAGAGGGGTTCTGTTCCTCCACTTCTCCTTTATGTGGACACAAGGAGCAGCTCTGCAGCCTCGTGGTATTTTTAGCTGCGGCAGCCTCTGGTCCACTCGGCCTAATCAGTGAGCTGCCATCCCATGTTAAGAAATTTCAGTGACAATGCATCTTACTCGGGGTCATTTCCTTCAGGGCAGGCTCCTGCTGACCATGGCAACACTGTGAGCTTCTGTTTAACATCTGTTATTACTTCTTCTGTGGCCTTACGGGTCACTGACTCTGTCCAGCAACCTCCCCTTTCACTTCATTGCATTCAACCAGGTCAGGGGAGAGATAGTTGAATCCCCCTCCCGAGCTCGATGGGGCACTCACAGTCCTGGTTTCTCCTGCCTGTTACAGGCTCATTCCACAAGCTGTGCTGGCGCCCAGACTTCCTCCAACAAGTCCTGCCCTCCCCTGCATCCCCCCACAGGTCAATCCTGTAGCTCCCATTTACTTGCAGTGGCCTTTGACCCCCAACAGTGTCAAACAAGACTACCAGTCAAAAAAAGAAACCAAAAACTAGAAGCTATGAGCCAAAGTTATCCTTGATGTAATTATCAACTGCATTTAAACACTTGTGTTCATATAGATTTTCTCAATAAAAAGGATTAAGGGTAGGACAGTTTGCTTGACCCCTTTATTCTTGTTATTGGCATAAAGAAAATGAGGAGGATGAACAGTCCTGATCCTGAGGGACAGAATTAAGCATTAAAGATACTCACCTTTGAGTCCTTGCTCTCTCTTTATCTTTGATCAAGTCATTTAGCCTGTTGGAGCTCAATTTCCCCTTGCAAAATGTAAATAATAGAAATATCTCATTGATGTGTTTTGAAACTAAGCACAACAAAGCTTGTGAGGTCCTGGGCTACTTCAGAACTGACTGGGGTAGAAGTTCTTAAGAGAGATGGATGTTCATGTTAGCCATCCAATCTTTTTGAATCTTGCCAAGTTCTTGGCCCCAGGAGTATCTCCCAGCAATGGGTTTCATCTCAGCTGCCTGAACTGTCAGCAGGGCTCCTGACTTGGCTTCCTTTTGCATTCTGATGCTCTTCTTCAGTGAGATCCACAGAGGAAGATCAAGACCTGACAACATGCTAATCTGGTTGATCCTGAACAGCTGGATCCCTACTAACTGTCATGGTTACTACCCATTGCTAGAAGTACCTTCCACATAAAAATCAATGGAAGTAGCAATGTTGTTAGACTCTTATGCAATGCACTTAGACTCTCCAGGCTTTCTTTCTTTTCAGGGTCAAAGCTCTGAAATTTATTTTGCATAGTTTCTGCTTTGGTTTTATTACCCCCCGCCTTTACTGAGATTTTTGGGTAGGAGCATGTTACTGCCATATTACACCTATGATGAAAGGTTTTATGAAGGCAGGATCCACTTAAGGAATCTATTGGGTAGCTCTAGACCTCGTAAATAATTTCTGGTGAAACATCATCTGTGTGCATCTTGGTGGCATGCCAGTTGGTTACCAGACTGGACTAGAACTAAGCAATGTACACACAAGAGGCTTGCACGTTTCTCTGTCAACTGTCCATGCCAATGTAACTCTGCCAGTACTCCTCAAACCTCATGTACAACAGCCTTCCTGGCCTTCACCCTCACTTGAGCTAGAGCAGTGGCCTCCAACCTTTTTAAGTAGGAGATCACCTTTGAAATTTAAAAGCAACCCAAGATCTACCATGTGCCACTGCCACCCCCCCCCCCCCCCC
>NW_017728980.1:3880893-3886574 GCF_001723915.1 Gavialis gangeticus | reverse complement strand
ATCTACTGGTGGATCAAGATCCACTGGTTGGTGACCACTGAAATAGAGGCTGCCAGCTGTGCACACACTGGGGATGGCTTTGTGCTACATTCACTCCTGTAGGCCTCAATACGGTGAATTATTCTGCACCTGTTTAGCTTGAAACATGGAAGGAGCTCCACTGACTGACTTCATGGTAAAGCTAAGTACATGCCTTAGTGTTTGCAGGATCAGGGTGATGATTTATCACCAGAATTCACAGGCTAGTCAAAAGAATTTCTAGCAATGTGCCACAGGAAAAGTTTCATTTGGATACATGCGTGGTTTTGCATATAGGCATGGACACCAGCATGAATGCCACGTGCCTCCAACGGCTGGAGGGGCATGGCGACCGTTTGCAGGCGGCGGCAGTGCCAGTGGAGAGGGCGTGGTGGCAGTGAGCGGGGAGCTCCCTCAGGTGGCTGTGGTGATGTCAGCAGAGGACGGTGACCACCCACAGATACTGTCGGCAGTGTCAGCGGTGGCAAGCAGTGATCGGGGACCACCTGCAGATGCCGCCGGTGGTGTCAGTGGCAAGGTGGGGGGAGTCAGAAGGGGGGACCACCCGCAGGCACAGCCAGCAGCGTCGGCAGTACTTTTTGCAAGGGGTGCACTGCCAAGCTCAGGGGGTGCACATGCACCTGCATGCACCTGCTTTGCGTCACCAATAGACACTAGTGTAATGACACACTTGCTCTCACAGTTTCATGTACATGGGACATAAAACCTCCATCACAGTAGAATTCCACTGACTCAGATGCCAACTCCTGCTTTATGTAGGGTTTATTTCTAGTCTAGTTCCCTTTGAAATAGATTGGACTGCTCCCTTGCTTAGAATTAACCACTTCTGTGAGCCTGGCACCCAAGGAAGTTAAGCACTCAGCTCCCATCGCATGTTAAGGAGATTTACTATCTAGCTCCCTTAAGGTTAAAATCCTCAGTTTAAATCCTTTGTTGTACTTGGACAAGAGTGAGCAAGACTAGGGCACGTGGGGGATGGGAGGGGGGAGACTCATTGGGTTATTGGATTTTCGAAGACCTTATTTTTAATGGAAATAGTCTGCTCTCCTTGATTTATTTTGGTCAGAAAACTGAAAACCAAACTTTGAGCTGAAAATGCTGAGGTTTTGCTTACTAAAAGTAATATATGTTGTAAACATATAGGTAACGAAAAGTTAAAAATGCTCACAAGTAGCACCCTCATTTTAAGACCATTTTATGCTGGGCATATTGCAGACTAAGTGAGTGGAAAAAGACGTCTATAATAGCCATCAGCCGTACCTATGCTCTCTTACCATGCCCATCACCTTAGCTTCTGAGCATCTGGCAACTCAGAAGTGTGACTGCATGCAGCCGCCTTCAGAACGGACGGTGCCCTTGAGTTCACTTCCTTGGCTTTGACAGGAAGATGAGGCATCATTTTAAATTCAAGAGCATGGTTTTAATTTTCCTCTAGATCCATAAAAAAAGGAAAAGAAAAGAAAGAAGATTTATGACCTCCCTGTCTCCTCCTCAAGGTTTATAAATAGCATTTATCAGGTGTCGGGCACATGGTGGCTTTTGGGGAGTGCCAAAGAGTGATCAAAAGCAGTACTCAAACCCCTTCTCCTTTCAACGTGTCTAATCTCCCAATCCGATCTATAAATGGACACATTAACCTCTCTGGTTCAGACTGGAGATTCATTCTGGGATTTCACTGTCTGAAGCCCTTAAAATGAGCCCCCGGCTTCTGTATGCCAGGCCTGACTCCCTCCCTCTTTGATGTTTTCTTTTTTTTTCCCCTGGGAGGCTCAGATTATCATATTACTGGTACAGAGAAGAGAGATCTGTCCAGATTTCCATTAGACTATGGAGGAAGGAACCCCTAGGTCCACAGGGGGGTTGTAGAGTTCGTTTATTAAATCAGACCCGAGGGGGAATAAGGCAGGCAGCGGCTCATCTGGGGAAAGGACTGCTTTAAAAATCACATGTGCATTTCAATACAAATAGCAGCAAATGCTGTTACAAACTCTAGGTAAAAGATCAGCGTACTAACTGATCAACATGCATAAGTACAGACACGTACACATGTGGAAGTAGCAATAATGTGTCCTTCCAAAAAAGTACTTAAAAAAAAAAAAGCATTACGCAGAAAAGATTATACAATAACACTTTTTCTTTCTCTCTCTGCCTGACTCTCTCATGGGTGCAAAATTGGTTGCAGCATTTATCTGCCTTAATTTCTCAACAAGACACACTGATTCTTTTTATTTTTTAATGTAATTTTACCATTTTTACAATACAAATTTGTGCATGTCTTTAAATAGTCTGTTTTCACCCCCTTCTCCCCATTTTTAACCTCTCTTTGGTTTTCATTTATTGTACCATTTCATGTTCTTAAGTTGTCTTTTTCCCAGATCACCTCTTTTAGTCCAAATTATGTGATTTTTTTTAAAAAAGAAAATTTTCATTTTCAAAACTTATTTATTTTGAAAATGAAAAGTTCCTTTTTATAAATGACAGTTCTTGAAAATAAAAAGTCCTACAGAAAATGGTGAACAAACAGAATGCTGGCCCATTTAAAGAATGAATGGGAATACTTTTGCAATATTTTTCCATCTTTGAAAATGTTTATTTAAAAAAATCAACCAACTCTAAGTCTCTTACAGAAAAGCCCTTCCTATACTGTTTGACTTCTTGCATGAGCAAGGGCATACTAATGAAGAAAAATTTAAAAGCTCTTAGTATGAATTACTAGCAGTGGGGAAATATGCCTTTGACAGGAAGACGTGGCCAAGGCTTTCACAGATTCATAGAGTCAGAAGGGACCTCAGTGGGCCATCTAGTCCAGCTCCCTGCCCCTGGCAGGCAAGATCTCTATCTTGGGGTCTACACAGCTAAGGGGCAATAGTCTCTCTGACCATCAGAGCTTAAGTTCCTTGTTCCTATCCACAGCTCCAGCCTAAAATGCTAAGCAATTCTTGATTTCATCAGAAAGTTTAAAAATTTGATTGATCAGTGGCCAGAACCTGAGCTGGAGTAAGTTAACAGAATTCTTCTGATGCTCCTCAGCTGAAGACCAGACCTCATTTCCTAATGGGAAATTCTGCTTCTGAAAATCCCTATTTATATTTCTAGAACGTGAAACCTCCCCCAGTTCCTGCTCCGTCAAGTGGCTCTACAGAGAGCTTGCAGTGTCCAGAAATGGACGTCGAGATTTTCAAATCACAACCCTACCATCAACCTATTTTATACAACAAAATCAATTAATTGTTTAAAGTAAACGAAAGTTCAACAAAGACAATTCAGTGGGTGATTTTGAAACTCTCTGAGACAAAGGCCTGATTCTGGTTTCATTTGCATCTCTTTCACTGCAGTGTAAACCTGGAACTGATCCACTGAAAATACTCAACTGACATAAGTGAATTGTCAAAACAAAATCCAGGCATTTTTAGCACTACATTTGTGTAAGCCAAGCCATGTTGGGAAAATTGTGAACATGATCTTTTCCTGCTTCTTGTCAATTATCACGCAATCTTTATCTTCCCCCTTAAAAAAAGTCACAATGAAAATATGATGGGGTGTCTCATTTCTGTTCTCTCAACACAAGCGCCTGGGGGCCCTGAGGTTTCTGAGAGGCCTGCTTGCGCACTGCTGAAGATAACCTTTGTGATGGAAGTGGCACTTCCAGAAGAGATGGTGATAATATTTCTCTTGGTTTTCTGGCCTTTTTATGGATGTAGAAAGTTTATAAATTAAATGTCAGGGCCATGAGCACAAATGCAGTAGAAGTTTTTTACAGTGGTGAATGATTCAGGCCTTCCTGGTTCTCTTCCCACTCTCAGACAATTTCCCCTGGGGCAATGATGTTGGTCCCATCTAGACTATTCCTGATTGGCCCTGCAGGAAGTGAGAGAAGAGGCTGGCTCTAGCATTACACCTCTGTTGTTCCACGTGTCAGCTGGCGTTGTTTTGCTAAAGTCCACTGAAACAGCCATTGAGATAAGGTAACTGTATTTAATAGAATTATCCTGATGAATGCCAGCTGAAAACCTGGCCCTTTCTTTACTAACTTTCTTTACTAGCCCATGGTTCAGACACAAACATCTTATTACAACATCCAAACCCTGCACCTGCCCAATAATATCAGCACTTATCTGTCTGAAAAGGGAATTTAGGTGCTTAGGTGCAATTGTCAAAATTAGCCTATAGTTGTTGTCTTTTAGGAGATCTAGGCTCATCGGTGTAATTAATTAAACTCCTTCCCCTTTTGCTGTAAAGAAGTGGTTTTCAGCCTGTGGTCAGGGGTCTGCAAAATATGTCTAAAGCAGCAGTTCCCAAACTGTGGATCACAATCCCAAATGGGGTCATAACAGTAGTGGATGGGGTTGCAGGGGTGGGGGGCTGTAGGTTGGCAGTTGAGGGGCCATGCTGAGGAAATGGGGCCATCAATGGGGTCGCGATGAGGAAAAGTTTGGGAAACATTGGTCTAAAGGGTCTGCAAAGATGACTATGATCAATCAAAACTATATGAATACCACACTTAAAATTCAAAGGGGCCTGCACCTCCATTCATAATTTCCAAAGGGGTCTACACCGCCATTCAACATTTTTTAGGGGTCTACAAATCAAAGCAGGTTGAAAACCACTGCTGTAAACAATCCAGCACTTCAGATTTCAAAAATGGCTTTGGTGGTTGGGTCTCTGTCAATGTAATCCCAACGAAACATAAGTTTTCTGTTACAGGAAGGATGGTTTTATGGGTCAGCAAATGGACTGGATTTAGGAGATTTGAATTCACCTGCATGTATTCGGACAAGTCAGTATCAGTGTTTTTCTTTCTTTTCTATTTAGCTTCTCAGCTTTCTAAGACTTGAACTTTCTCTTATATGGTTGGACAGCACTAGGCACAATGGAGCTCCATTTGTACAGTACATGTGTATTATTACACTACAAAACACAGTATCACCAGGATTACCTCTAGGAAGCAGTTTCCACCTGATTTATGCTTTCATTGGGAGCAAAAGAAATGTGGGAGGGGGTATCAAGAAGTCACTGTAAGGACAGGACAATGTTTTCAGACTGTGCAGACTCAATCCATCATCTCTGACATTGTCCTTTGAACTCGGAAGTGCCAGGCCACAATGGCTTTGACTTAATGTTATTGAAACATAGTTTTAATCTGGTTTGATATATTTAATGCAATGGCCAGTTTTAAACTAGAAGAGATTGAAGTCATTCCTGCCAGGTGTGACATGAAGCAGATGGCTCCTTCAGCATCTCTGGCCTTGGTTGCTCTTGTGGGGGAAAGCACTATCAGAAGTGCCTGCATGAATGTTTCTCAGCCAAAATGCATTAGCTAGAACTAGGTGAGGTGAAGGTAAAAGGAAGAAAGAGATAAGGTGGAAAAGAGACAATAGGACTGGGGAAGAGAAACCACACAAGTAAAGAAAGGAAGGAAGGAAGGGTAGAGACTGGAGTATGTAGAGAGAGAACTAAACAACTGAGAACCTGCAGGGGCTGCTTATTTGACCTTTAAGGGCAAGGAGATGTATGAATTGTTCAAAAGAAAGGCAACACATTTCAGCCAATATTTTTCAAATTTTTTTTTTTTTTGAAAATGCTTTTTTCTTTAAATGAAATGAATTTCCCCAGGAAATGTGTTTCCTCCTCCCCTCCAGGTT
>NW_017728980.1:3852386-3875893 GCF_001723915.1 Gavialis gangeticus | reverse complement strand
TATGTAGAGAGAGAACTAAACAACTGAGAACCTGCAGGGGCTGCTTATTTGACCTTTAAGGGCAAGGAGATGTATGAATTGTTCAAAAGAAAGGCAACACATTTCAGCCAATATTTTTCAAATTTTTTTTTTTTTTGAAAATGCTTTTTTCTTTAAATGAAATGAATTTCCCCAGGAAATGTGTTTCCTCCTCCCCTCCAGGTTTTCCATATTGTCCCTTTGCATTGAGCTCAATGAATGGCTGTACCCCTGTTCCCTTCCAAGTGCTTCTTGCCCACCATGCTATGAATTAACAATGAACCGGCTTTGACTGGCTCAAGTGAATCCTGCAAAGAGAGGAACAGTAAGCCCCAGCTGGAAGGGGCTGAGGGGAAAGCCACGGATTCAGGAGGAATGACTAATACAATGTACAAAAGCAACTGTGAACATTCTCCAGATGCTCAAGGGTATATTCACCACTGTCACTTCAGAAAGCTGCAGCAGGGAAACCTGAATGACAATAGCAACTACCCTCACAGCATGATGGTCATCTTCTGATACCTAATGACAAAGCTGCCCTTATAAGAAGTGCAAATGCTCTGTACAATTCTTTCTTTCTTCTACTGCTAGACAAAACTCTACAGCCAATACACACACTTCTGTAAATTTGGCACGTCTGCCTGTCTATCTCAAAATAGCATCTGAATATTTTGGGTAAATCTAAAACAATCAAAAATCGCTGTGAAATCTTTGAAGGAGAGGTTGGCAGATAAAATACTGAGGTTCTGATCACTTGGAAAAGGCCTTTCTCAGTGCAATTAGCATGTAGCAATATACTCCAGTGCAGTTTGTGCCAGAGTTTATTTGTCCCAGGCACAGCATTTACACATGTGCCTGGGATCACAGCACACTGAGCTGGGGGAAAAAGCCCCAGGCTGGCAGAAAGACCAGGGGGGTCAGCCTGACAGTCCAGGGCTGCTCTCCACTGCTCAATGTGCTGTGGAGAGGCTGGCTGTGGCACAAGGGTGCTTTGGTGTGGGGCTACCCAGCAGGCAGCCCCCCCACACTATAGCACTCTTGTGCCCCAGCCAGGCTCGGTCACCATCTACAAATATGTTTTGGTGCATGTAAATACTTCACTGTAGGACAGACAGTACTACAATGGAGTTAATTAATTTCCTGTGCCCTAATACAGGCACGTGTAGATGGCGATGCTTTACTGCGGAGCTAATTAGTCAACTCTGCAGTAAAGCATGCATGTAGAAGTAACACGTATGGATCATAATAGGGATGAATCTTAGCATCACTGAAGTCAGTGGTAAAACTCCTCAATGGTGTCGATAGAGCCGGGATATTTTCTTGTATTTCTGCAAAAGGAAAACTGTTTCCCTGTTGTTTGGAAAAATGCACCTACTGCATCACATTCAAAGAGTGTGCGTTCAAGCATGAAATCCAGAAAAAGTGGAGAAGCAAAACATGCAATTAAAGAGAATGAGAAAATAATTTAACACCATTAAGGCCCAAAATATCCAGCAAAGTCTTTCCTGGTTGCTATAAACCCAACCAATGTATTTTATTCCTTCTTCCTTCCCGTTCCTCCAAAATATTTAGTTAATTAACTCCTGTCTGTTGGGCTGATCCGAAGTCCATTGAAGAGAATGGGAGCCTTTTCATTAGCTTCCTTGGGCTTTACATTAAGTCCACAGGGCTCTGTCTTTCTGCAAAGGGAACAGAACTGGGTCCAGTACTTGTACAAGAAAGGCATCCCTACTTGATGGGGAGGGGGTGGTTTTGTCCTCTTGGCTCCAATAAGGCACAAAGAATGGTTGGAAGAGTGGGTGGCTTGGGCACCTACTCTTCAGGTTTGAGATGCTCAGATTCAATAAAACCAGAGGTCCAAATGCTGGCACCACTGACTCAGCCCTGAAAGCCTAAATCTGTCATGGTAATTTGGCAGATTTCCTTTCTTACTCATAGCTGCATGTGCCAACTCCTATTCTGGATGTAGGAAATCCAACCCTGCACTGAGGCCCAGCAACCAGCCCAGGTGGCTCTTACCTTCCATATCAGGTGCATTCGACCTGATAGGCACAATCAGTACTCTGGGACTGATGCTTTAACTTCCTGCATCACAAGAATATAATATTAGCAAGAAACCTGCCAAGGTCATCAATCTAACTGAGCAGTTGCAAAGTCCAGGGAACTTCCAGATCACAGAAAATTTAGAAGTTTGTTTTGTTTTGATCTGATCTAAACTGAACTGAAGCCAATTTTTTAACCCCCCCCCCCCTTTTTTTAAAATTTAATAAGTTTTAAACCAATCTTTGACCAGACTCTTGATTTCTCAAGTCTGTGAGTTTGGCAATATCTCTGGTGTATACTAGAAGAATCCTTTGGAGTTAATGGGCAAGATCATCATCCAGTGTTACTATAGCTCTATTGACTCTGGTTTAGTTGTGCTATAGTGTATCATCTGTGTAGCTGGATAACTGCAGTCACGCCCCTGAGCAACAGAGGAATCAGGCCTCACTGCATGAAAGATGGCCACAGAAAAGCCTTGGCTCCTTGTTTTGGTGCTCTCACATCTGCAGCTGACTTTACACAAAGGCCAGGCTGTGTGATGTATTCAACATCTCAAATAAGGATTTAATTTAGATTTAATAAGACAGTTTGGAGATGCTAATTGAATGGCGTTATTAAAAACAGATGCAGTAGAGTTTAACTAATATGTTTTCTTTTTTTATTAAGTCTATTAAAAAAAGAAGGAAAAAATAAGTCTTCAGACTCAGGAACTCTCCTCAAAGGCTATTTTGTTCTTTTGAATTGTAATGTCTCAAAAGCAACTAGCTCTGAACAAACAAACAAACAGCAAACATCAACCGGGATGAACTTTCATCCTAGCAGCCTCAGCAAGAAGCAAAACAAATAGCTCCAAATTTGTTTATAGCATTGCTCAGGGAAAAAAGACCAAATCGGGAAACCAGCTCTAACCCAAACATCATGCAACCTCCGAGAGTCCCTGCCTGTTCAAAGCCAGAACTCTAATGCAACTCCAGGGATCAGAAAAAACCTGCCTCATGGGACTGCCTGATGTGGTACATTACTGTACTTAGAGGAAAATGGGATGCAGAGACCTCTGACTGTCATGTGTAATGACATTTTTCTTACCTCCATGGATCGTGCAGCTGGGAATCTATGCATCTGCCGAAAAAGCTATCAGATGAACTGCCTACGCCTAAACAAACCCCCATCTAGAAGACAAATCTAATTATATTAGATGGAAGTCTAATGTAGTAGCTAAGGTACTAACTAGATTAGGGGTCCTACATTAATAGATTCAGAGGTATTAAGGCTAGAATGGAGCATTATGATCATCTAGACTGACCTGTATAACACAGGCCAAAGAATCTCACCAAGTTATTTCTGCATCAAGCCCATAACTTCCATTTAAGCCATAGCATATTTTTTTCAGAAAGACATCCAGTGGTGACTTAAAGACTGCAAGTGATGAAAAACCCAGCATGGAGGTTTATTCTCAGTGAACCACTGTGTGACCTTGGGAGAGTCATTTCCCCTCTCCGTTCCTTAGTTTCCCCATTTACCTCATGCTGATGATAAACTCACTGTCTTTTGTGAACCACTTTGAGACAAATCACTGAGTGATAATACTGCAAGGGAGCTAAGACACTGTTTAACAAATATGGATGTGTCAGGTCTGTGGTCAAATCCAGCCCAGACTGATAGTTGCCCCTGTATAATGTTTCACTATTAATTGGCTTCATTATTCCCATACAACTTTGTGATTGTGCCTCAAACATAGTTTCAGAAAATCCCTTTAAATTTGTCCTGTGCCTTTCTTGAACACAGCCTGCCCATACTCCTCAGTGGTGTCAGTTAAGTAGACTTTATAATGGAGCTAAGTATAAGGTACATGGTAACAGAGTGGCAAAGACCTACTCATGCTGAAGGCCCTCACTAATCAATTCAGGTATTAATTGGTTACAATTTGGGCTGGTGAATCAGAAGCAGCAAGATGCAATATTAACTTCATCTTTCCCTTGTCTGCACTGGCTATGGCATACCATAAACAGGGTATCCCAAGGGGCCTTCTTGGCTGTCGCAGACCATGACTGACTGATTGCTAACTCTGCTCTGCTACATCACTCCTCTTCCTCATGGGTCTCTCTGCCATAGTTCTCAATGCAGATCTCTTGCTTTAGAATACCTTGCTTTAAACCACTGCATCACAGGGAGCTTGCATTTATCTTGCCAGCGGGTTTGATTCTGATTTCACACTTCTGTAAGCTAAGGAGAACTGCATTATTATACCTCTGGCACAAAACCAGTGCAATGTCAAAGTCAGGCCCATTGGCTTAAACGAGGATGGTTTAGACAGATTGCTGCTAGTGAGGAGACACTCAAGTGCACGGTTTCCTAGTCCACATTCACTGCAATGTCCAAGCTAGCAAAGCCAGGTACAGTTAGAATTATTCAATGTTTTGTCTCATGTGACTCAGTAACTCATAGGGGAGTGAATGATACAGAGTCAAACTGGGGGAAACAAAGGCCAAGGAACAGCTAAGTAGCTTGTCTGGCTGCGCTAGATCCTGCTACATGCTAACTCCACAGAGCCTTCCCTGTGCAAGAGAGACAGTCTGGAGAAAGTGTTGTGTATGAGAAAGAGAAAGTGGAGGTTAAATGAGGAAGGGATGATGAGATCTAAAAAAAACCAAAATGGCAGCTTATGATCAAGGAATAGGTGGGCCTGGACTGCACAGACACAGCAAATGGAGGTGGGATGTGAGGGGGAACTGTCCAAGGTGCTTTGCAAACCCCTCGGCAAAGCAGCCTTATTACCATTTAAATTGCTGGATAACCCATCTGTCACGTACCATGGTAGTGATGAGCCCTAATAACAGGAGAGACTGTATAGTAGAAGAATGTTTCACGAAACTTATATGCAAACAAATCCAATGGAACAAATCGCAATCCCTTGATGTCTCCTAGGATAAAATGTCATCTAGTATTTTTAAGATTCCTATTTCCATGATCCTTTAAATCAGATACGGAAACAATCTGGAAACAGTCCCACTAATGCTTGATTTCATCCTGGTGTTTTAATCCGCTAATCACTAGATGATCTAGCTCGCTCAGGACCTGATATTGCAAAATACTGGGTACCCTCCCAAAGAACTCAATGATGCTCAATATTTACAGGTTCAGGCCAAATGTAAGTGCATTAGACTGCATGCATTTTAAGGCAGGCGCTTCCTTCCCTCTTTCTTCCACAGTCTACCAAAAAAGCTAATGGTCCAAATCCCAGCCTTGCTGGTAGTCACCAAAATAATGCCTGCAGTCTCTCAGACAATGGCTGCATTCTGGAAGCAAACTCTCAAAAATGGGGAGGAGAATAAATGTGGGGAAAGATCAAATGGGTAAAAGGAGCAGTATGAGAGAACTGGAGGCGGCACATTCTTCCGTCTGATTTTGTTCTGGCTTTGAAGTTTTCTCCAAATTTTGCTCTAGATTTTTTTTTTCCTTTCCTACATATTTCTCTGAGTGAATTTAGATCTGTAAGTATGTCTTTCTATATATACACATTCACATATAAAGAGAGAGAGTGCAGAAGAGAGAAGCAGTTTTTTTTTACAAGCATCTTTGATTGATTTCCATATGACCACGTGCTTCCATTCATGCTTTCCTTTCTCTTAAATATTTATAAAGGTTTCAAGAGCAGAAATAAAAAAGAAAGCCTTTAGATTCAGAGCCAACTGAGACAAGCACTTCTGGTTCTTGCCAGGCAATCTGGCATCAATCAACGGCACTGGAAAGATGCTACATACAGAATAAGAGGAGGAGATAGCCTCTCTCTTTACTGGTCATCATTCACTATTATTAATAACTTATCAGTATTGACAGGTCTGATGTCTCCCAGCTGCCTCTGGTTCATTTGGCTGAAGAGAAATTACATGCCCTTGTTCTTTTCCATCCAGAGTGTGGGTGTAGAAGGATCACTTTACATGGGATTAAAAATAAAAATAACTCTGATGGAAAATTGGACAGAGCTGATTGTGCCTTGTAGCCATACAAACTCTGAAACACAATTAAAAAGAGAAGAAGCACTGACCGTTTGGCAAAGGATCACTGAAAAGAGTGCATGTCATTTTCTGCCAGCCCACCAAGATCCATGTATATAAAAATGTAATAGCTTAATAATGGTCCTTTGTATTTGGGTGCTGTGACAGAGAGCTTGGGGGCTCTGTCACGCAGCCTATGGAGAGCACTGCAGCACAGGCAGAGTGCAGCTGGACCTGGGTTGCCAAAGAGACCCCAAAGCTCGGTTCAGTCCACGGACTAGAACTAGAGCAAGAGCAAAAGGACGGAGGCTGAGAAGGCCAAAGCCTAACACACGAACAATGGCAGGATCACTGTAAGACTTTTAGGCAGCCTTCTTCCTAATAAATAACATCAAAGTTACGGTGGGCAAGCAAAGGAGTAAAGGAGGTGAGGGCCCCTGCAGCTAGAGCTGGCTACCAGGGGACATCACGACTGCCCCTCAGGCCCAAACCTCTCACAGGTGCATTTAGATTTGTATCTATCAGAAAACAATTGCTAGGTCCTTAGTTCTGTGGAACAATCCAATATATTCATTAACACAGTGGCATAAAAAAAAAATATTTAACATTATGTATTTCAAGATACTATGCAAACCTTCAATCCTCACAGTGCCTCTTGTGTCAGTTAAGTGAGGATTATTATTCCTTAATGAACAGTTGGAGATGCTGAGGCAGGGATTGGGCTATTTCTAAGCACTCATCATTGAACTAATTCTGTACTGAAGCTAGCAAGGAAGCTCCCAGTGATTTCATTGTGCACAAAATTCAGCCTTATTCTTATGGAAATCCCAGCTGGGCAGGGAAAAGGCCTGATTCATTGAAATCACAAGGTGTCTTTCCATTGACCTCAGTTTTGGATTAGGACCTATTGGACTTGCTCAAGGCCACAGAGCAGATCAGTAGCCAGACTGAGATTAAGCCTCATACTCCTGGCTTAAGCCACAAGGCCACAGGTGGTGTGTGCATATGAGCTGTTAAAAACCTGCTTTGCCATTTCAATTTGCAGCCATCTGAGATACTGAAGATCTTCCTGTGCCATTGGCAGTGCTAAAATGAAGCCCTGGGAACCAGGAGAGGTTCTTTTCTCAAACTTCAAGGGTCTTGGTACTATGCAAAGTTCATTACCATTTCCTCAGCTGGGGTTTTGAGCTGGATGGGGTGTCACCTAGTTAAATGACCAAAGAAAAGTGAGTTCTAAGGAAGATCCTGGTCCCTAGAAACTATCTGGCTTGGAGGCTCTTTGTCCTAGTCTAGCACCAGCCAGCCAGCAATATCAAAGCACAGAGCTGACATAATTGCAGTTGATCTCAGAAGCTTCCTGGCTCTATCCCAATTGTACACTTTGGCACAGAATGGCTACAGGCATCTATACACATTCTCCGGCGTGAAGGGCAGTGGGGCAGGGCGCTTTAATAAAAGCACCCACAGCATCACATGTATTCAGCATCCCATGTTTCAAAATGGCAGTGGGGTGCTTTAACTAAAGCTGGTTCAGCCTCGCAGCAGACTCTATTAATCAAGTCTGCTCTGACTCATGCTAATTAGCACGCATCAGAACAGAGCTCTGTCACATGCATATGTGCCCTAAGTGACTTCTCCACTGCTACACAGGGAGAAGTCAAATTGGGCAATAAACTAAAAGGGTCTGTCTTCCATTCCTTTGCTCTAGCCACAAGGTAACCTTGGCCATGTCTACACAAGATGTTGACTGCACAGTAGCCTGTGACTACTGCACAGTAGCGGCACGTGATGTGACACTACTGAGCCATAGTCACAAGCTACTGAGCAGTCGGCGTCACAAAGAGCCATTTCTTGGCTGTACTGCACAATAACTCTGGTTTCTCCACAGTCATTTAGTACTTGTTTATACAATTATTGGCAAAACATAGAACTTTGCATTGCACTTTCTGGAGCATGAGCTTTACCCACATCACTGACTATATGGTAAAGTGAAAATCCCTCAAATCCGTCCCCATTCCTTTTCCTTATCTCTGGCTGGGAGACAGAATGGGTTAAAAATTTGGTAGAGAAAGTCTCAAGGCTCAGAGATCACAATGGTTTGAACAATGGTGGGAAACAATGGATATTTTTTATGCCTGGACCCTTTATTGAGGAAGTTCAGGTTCTCATGCACAGACTACTTAGTGGTGAGCTTAAGAGAGGTTTGAGACTGGGAATCGCAGTGAAGAGAATCTCATACCTGTGACTAAAGCTGGGAGTGGAAGAGCAGTAGATAAACAGGTTATTGCCCTCACTTTCTTACCTAGAGGATCTGATGTTTACAATGTGAAGACAGACCAGGAGACTTTCAGCTGCTGCTGCTGGCAGATGTCTCTGTACCAAGCATGTCTCCCTTCCCCAAAACCTTGTTTATCCTTCTGTCTAAACAATCTTCTCTCTGCCTATACCCCTTTTAGTCCGGAGTATTGCAAGTAAAAAAGGAGAGAGAAGAAAGATCAACCAGGGCCCTGAATGGCTTTTGAAAGAGTCATTGTGGCCAGAAAAGCAACTGTGATTGCTAGTTAGAGAATGATTTATATTACCGGGTGGGGGGGACTCAACAGAAAACAAATTCTGCCATTTTTATTGAAGTTCTTCTGACATCAAAGACTGACTTGGATGGGGTTTTTTTGGAAACCACAAATTTTCAACAGGAGCATTTTTTAAGCATACTAAATAAATAAATACATAAATAATTTACATTTAATTAAAAATCTGGTCCAAAAAAGTTTGTACACAAAACTGTAGGCCAGCTGTAGCCACTGACTGAACAGCATCTTTTTTCCATACTATTTAAAATGACTAATTAGCTCCATAGTAAAATGTCGCCATCTACACATGGGACCCTATTAAGTCTCAGTAGACTAATAAATAAATAAGTGCCATGGCAGGGTAGACCGGCTAAACATGAGTACTACCCTGTGGGGACATTGTTTCGTGCACTGCAGCACAAGTGTAGGTGGTGGCGGGGCTGACTGAAGCATCCTTTTGCCCCAGCTAGCCCCCCTGCAGCTGTTGTCTGGGTAGCTAGCCCAGGGCTGCTCCGACTGGGCTCCGTGTGCTGCACTGGGGGTGGCTGGGGCACAAGGGTGTTTTAGCATGGGGCTAGTCCGCAGGCAACCAGTCCATAGCACGTGGAGCCCCATCCAAGCAGCCAGCCCAGGGCTGGTCTGTCAGGGCTCCATGTGCAGTGTGGGGGGGGGGACTGTCTAGGGTACGACCGTGCTTCAGCACGGGGACTGCCTGCTGGCTAGCCCCACACCGAAGCGCCCTTCTTCCCCAGCCAGCCCCTCTGCAGCACATGGAGCCTGATCAGAGCAGCTGTGGGCTGGTAGGCTGGCCCCCTGTGTCCCCTGCCAGCCCAGGATGCTCTGACAGCTCCATGTACTGCACATTAACATACACCGGAGCAATATGTGCTGGAGTCCTTTGCTTCCAAGCATTTGTTCAAATGGGGTGCCTGGAAGCAAAAGACTCTAGAGCAATAAGCTCCAGAGTTTGTTTATGCATATTAATTGCACATGCAGATGCACCCAAAGGGTAGTAACAATGTAGTTCTCCCTTGAAGCCCAGATATAATCCACAAGTGTGTGTGAACTAGCTAACTCACGCCTGTGGTAGAAATTAGGATAGGCTTTTGCTGCACTTTTTCCCACTGAAATAGGGATCATGGAGCTTCACGCACCTTCATGCATAATCAAGCACTGCAACCCACATCCAAATCCTGTCATTTTAAATTGAAGTATCTTCTAGAGTCCAGGAGCTGGAATTTCAGCGTCTCACAGCTTCCAGCGCAGAGAGACCAGAGACAATTTTATGGGAAAAAAGGGTGGGTGTCTGTGGGAACTGGCACATCCATGAATATTTGCAGCACAAAGCCTGTAAGTACCCACAGACTTTCCCACACATCTTCATTGTCCTCCTGGTGCTAGCACTCCCTCCCACTGCTTGGGACTCTTGGCTGGCCTGACCCTTAATGCCTGGAGCCACCCCCTCCGATTCTTTTCTGCCTCCCTGTTTTCCTCCACTAGATCTCTTCTCAGGACCCACTTCTTCAAGGTTTGGGATTTTCCCAAGATGTAAGGTCTGGGCTAAATCTCTTCCCACATGAATTTTTATTACTGGTTTGAATGCATAGATTATAATGCTGAATACTTTTGAAAATGTTACCCCTACATCAATGCCACTTTCGTATCTCAGTTAAAAGTAATCTCTCAAATATAATCCCAAATTATCTTCCAAGGGCCAGATGCTCAACAGGTGCAATCTGGCATGGCTTCACTGAGGGGAGAAGACAGTTAATTCACATCAGATGGGGGATGTACCCCAAGACATCAGCTGCAAGATCTCCTTGAAAGAGGGAAATCTTCCTAGAAGAGCAGTGCTCCTTTCAGTGCTGCAGTGGGAGTGTAGTTCAGGCAGTGGTCCCCACATAAGGAACTGTGACCCCTTTTGAGGTTGTGGCAGTTTTGAGTGGGATAGCAGACCCAACAGAAGTGTACTTTCCCCAGATCAGCTCAAACCAGAAGTGAGGTCATGAGTGTGAGCTTATCAGAAGTTGGGTCATGAGCCTGGAAAAGGGATCATGGCCCACAAAACACTGGGAACCACTGAGTTAAGGTATTTATTACAGCTCCAGGGGTCCGAACAGGGACCTGGTCACACAGGCTGGGGAGTCAAAGACGGCTGGCTATAAGGTAGACCACATCATTCCTTTGTGCGCCATTGGTTAGATCAATTGGCATACCTTAACCATGTTAACCTGACGGGTCACTTAAGTTTCGACAGACTTCTGTCCTCTTTCAAATGTGCCCTGAGCATCCTCAGTGCCCTACTGATAACACAGACCATTTGTCAGCACAGCATAAATTGTTTGATCTTGTGATAAGGAAGAAATTTATGGCTATAGGGCTGAGAGGGAGGTCTGTGGGTAGGAACTAGGCCTTGTAAAATGTTCTGCTCTCAGTCACACCACTGCTGAGACCACAAAAGTCAATGAGGCCCAGTGGTGCAAATAAGAGCAGAATGTGGCTATGTATGAGCCAAACTGTCTTCAAAATCATCTCCGGTAACAGCCATAGGCTGGAACAGATGCACAAAACTAGAGTGGCTTTGTGAAAGGAGGAGCATCATATGAAACATGAACATCGTCCCATGATTTCACCAGCTATCTGGTAAGTGTTGTTTTTTGAATGAATTTTGTGCTTGGGGAAGGTGCCAAGCTGATATCCCTGGAAAATGAAGTGCTCTGTTTGCTGACTAAACCAACAGCTAGGACAGAGGCAGGCCACACTTCCCATAGGCTGTCCCACCAAAATGCCTGAGCTCTGAGCTGGAAAATTCAGGTGCCAGGAGTAGGAGGTTAGATTGGTCTCCATGGCCCATTGCAGTCTAGGCCTCCAACAATGAGATCAGTTGTGATGACAGTATTGTGCTGGGGACAACACCTCCCTCTTAAAAACTGGTGTGAAAATGAGTTAAGTAGCTTACTGAACAGTCACCAGATGGTAATGACTTTCAGTTATCGTCACCCAGGCTGGATTGTACTGAAAGTTGGCCAGCACCTGAGCTATAAACTTCTCCCTGGCTCGGATGCTCCTTCAGAGAGGAGCTTTAGCACAGCTTTGCATCTTGGGGGCCAGCCACCAAGTTTCCACACTGATTGTTGAAATGCACTGCTCCCAAAAACACCCACGTAGTCCATGAGGAATGTGTATGCAGATCCACAGTTCATGTGCCCATGACAGAAACACACAGACACATGCACACATGCATAAAGTGCAGGCAAGCATATACAGTCTTAGGCACAGAAATCCTACATCAGGAATGTTTCCAGCCTCACTTTTCAGACTAAAGAAGGTGAGGTATTTAAAGGAAAGAGTTGGATTAGCTTCCACCCTTTCAGGTGTTGAACTCTACCAGTTTTTGAGGTTCATCCAACACTGCTGGCTGCTGAGATCCATGTGGCAAGGAGCTAGTTTTACCTTCCAGATAGAATACAAGGCTGGCCCTTATGAGACCTGGATACACATTATAAACCATTCAGGTACACTGATGTGTAAACCTGAGCAAGCCCCCTCACCTTTCCCCTGCCTCAGTTTCCCCATCTGTAAAATGTAGATATTTATAGTCACCTCCTTTGTGAGGAGCTTTGGGATCTACTGATGGAACATACTATTGTGTAAGAACATCATTGTTACAATGGGAAAATGGATATACATTCACAATGTAGTATTTAAGGTTCCCAAACAAGTCAGTAAACCTGCCATCCCCCTTGCTGAAATACAATTTTAGATATCAAGAGACTTTTTTAGTAGTTGCATCTCTCTCATGTGCCTTGTAGCACCCACTCCTTTATGGTGCTGAAGCTTGTGTTCTAATGAAAGGCGCTGAATGTACAAACCCAGTGATGTCTGATGGCAGGTTTGCTGTAAGGTTCTGGTTTCCTGATTCACAGCTATAAACTGAATATCTGAGGAGAGTGCGTGGGCGGGTGTTACATGGTTTATACAGCTGCTGTGCTGAGAGGCATAAGAAGGCAGATGCCGGAGTATAGTTGGCTCCCCTGGACTTACATTTTAATAGTTTCACAGTTTCATAGTGCTTAGAGTCGGAAGGGACCTAAACAGATCATCATGTCCAACCCCCTTCCCCGGGCAGAAACGAGTGCAGGGTCATAACAACCCAGCCAAATATCTGTCCAGCCTCTGCCTGCAGACCCCCAAGGTAGGAGAGAGCACCACCTCCCTTGGGAGTCCATTCCAGAGCCTGGCAGCCCTTACCATAAAGTAATGTCTCCTGATGTCCAGCCTGAACCTTGTCTCTAACAATTTGTGGCCGTTATTCCTAGTAACCCATGGTGGTGCCCGCGGGAACAGAGCCTCCCCCAATTCCCACTGGTCCCCCCTGGTGAGTTTGTAAATGGTCACCAGATCCCCTCTCAGCCTTCTCTTGTAGAGGCTGAATAGGTTCAGGCCCTTTAGCCTCTCTTCATAGGGCCTGACCTGCTGCCTCTTGACCATGCAAGTGGCCCCACTCTGGACCCTCTCAGTGCTAGCCACATCCCTCTTCAAGTGCAGTGCCCAGAACTGGACACAGTACTTTAACTGTGGCCTGACCAGTGCAGCATAGAGGGGAAGGATCACCTCCCTGGACATGATTGTGATGCATCTGTGGATACACGATAGTGTATCAGCCCTACTGACTGTTTCCTCGCATTGGCAGCTCGTGTTCATCCTGGAGTCAACAATAACTCCAAGATCCCTTTCTGGCACCATGTTGACAGGAAGGGTGTTCCCCAGCCTATAGGTGTGTTGCTGGTTCCTTCTCCCTAGATGCAGCACCTTGCACTTGTCTGCGTTGAGCTCTATCATATTCTCATCCACCCACCTCTGTAACCCGTCTAGATCTAGCTGGATTCTGTCCCACCCCTCCAGCGTGCCCACCTCGCCCCACATCTTGGTGTTGTCAGCAAATTTGGACAGCGTGGTTTCCACCCCCACATCCAGATTGCTGATAAAGATGTTGAACAGTACAGGCCCCAGGACCAAGCCCTGGGGGACTCCACTGCCCACATCCCTCCAGGTCGAAAATGACCCATCCACCACCACTTTCTGGGTGCAACCATTTAGCCAATTTGCCACCCATCTGACTGTGCAGGCATCAATGCTGCAGTCACCTAGTTTTTTTGAGAGAATGTGGTAGGAAACAGTGTCAAAGGCCTTCTTAAAGTCCAGGAAGACAACAACTACCTCAACGCCTTCGTCTAGGGACTTTGTGACCTGATCATAAAAGGAAACCAGGTTAGTCAGGCAGGATCTGCCCTCAATGAACCCATGTTGGTTGTCCCTGAGCATTACCTCCCTTGCTGGACCCTTGCAGATGTGCTCCTTGATGATTTTCACCAAAGGTCTTCCCAAGGACTGACGTGAGACTAACTGGCCTATAATTACCCAGGTTCTCCTTTCTTCCCGTCTTGTACATGGGAACCACACTGGCTCTTTTCCAATCCTCTGGCACCTGGCCAGAGCCCTGCAACTGCTCATAAAGCCATGCCAGGGGCCCTGCTATGACCCCCGCCAATTCCCTCAGCACCCTCGGGTGAAAAGCATCTGGACCTACTGATTTAAACATGTCCAGCCCCTCCAACAATTCCCTAACTAGGTTATCCCTGACCCTAGGCATGGCGGATCCTCCCCTGGGTCCGTCTGTAATCCTAGTGGGGGAAATGTCCCGATCCCTGTTCAGGAATACGGAGGCAAAGAATTTGTTAAAGAGGTCAGCCATTTCATTAGCTGCAATCACCAGCTTGCGAAGCCTGTCCTGTATGGGGCCCCATGTTCCCCGGTGCCGCCTTCTTACTTCCTAGGTATTTGAAAGAGGACTTTTTCTTATCCCTAATTCTGGTCGCTAGCCCTAGCTCCATCTCTGCCTTCGCCTTCTTAAGTGCCTTGCGTGCCACTCAAAATTGTTCCTGCTGCCAGCATGGGTAAGCAAGAGTAAGCAGAACCTCAGAAGGGGTAAATGGGATCCCAGGTAAGGCTGCTGGGGCCTACCACCCCTAGGGTAACTTGTTGCATGACAGAGGGCAAGTGGCATGGGTGTTCCCTGGGAACAACTAGCAGCAGCACAAGGTGTGCCGCCACTTGTTGTCCCTGGAGAACCAAACATCCACATGATGTGTGGACACAGCCATGAGCCACACATGCCTGCCCATATAGATTTCCCCTCCAAGGTGGTATACAAAAGTTGTGGTACAGAGAACACTTTTTTCCAGTCACGGGTGTGTAATGTTTAATATAGTCCATGTCATCTCGAGATTTCAAACAGTTTTATCAGGGACTTGTTCTCACAATCCTGTTTTTGCAGATGGGGAAATCAAGGCCTAAAGTGGGGAAGTGGCTTCCCACAAAAAACTATTACAACAAAATATATCATGCAGAGCAGAGTCCAGGTTTATTGCAGAAAACTGCTGCCCATCCATAAATAAGCATTAACCAGCAATGGGTCAACAACAATCTTTCCACTTCAGGAGTTCTAGCTGAGGTCCTTCTTTCTCCATTGTTAATGTAATATCTGAATGCTTCATATTCCCTAGTGCACTTACTCTTGAGAAGGAGTTCAGTCTGATTGTCTTGATTAGGAAACAGAAACACTTAAAATGACTGTATTTATTCAAATATGAGTTTTTCTGCCTCAAACAGCATGGGGAAAAGAGTTCTTCACCTTACATTCATATATAAGGAAACCTCATTAGATACAGTGTCTATAATTAAACTGCTGCCCAAAGCAGCATGTGTTCAGGAAAGGAAACCAACTATGAAGCTGAATACATGCAGCCAACATTAAGCATGATTATAAAACACAAGGTCCATATTGGGCAAACATACTGATGGGGACCTTTATTTTTTTGGCTCTTAAAAAAACCCAGGCATGTGTTCCCTCCACAGGGAACTGGCACCAAGCTTGGAGGTACTTTAAAACCAGGTCAGCACTGGGAGGACAAGAGCCAGCCCTGATTCCCTCCCCTTGGTGCCAAAAATACTTGATCTTAGCCAAAAAGCCAAGGTGCTGATAGGCACCTACCACAATAGGTTAATGCAATAATTTGAATAAGATATATAGTGATGCCCATTGTGCTCACTCTCCCTCAGTACCATCTCTTTTTCAAGTCATGGTGAGCCACTACATTGAATACAGTTCAACTCCTTTGCATTCTCACAGCTGAGCTGTGCCTTTCCTTCTCATTTCCAATTATTTTTGTTTTTTTCACAAGCCCTAAATATCTGGCAAACATCACCCAATAGGGCCCCAAATGGTTCACCAAGAATCCCTCCGCCAGCCCCTCTCTCAGGCTGCTGCACATGATTAGTGTGGCCTTGCCCTCCATGAGGTGCAGCCAAACCAGTTTGCCCTGCACCTCATTTGCATATACATTTCTGGAGTATCCCAGGTATCTGGGTATCTGTAGTACACACATATGCTGAGCAGTGCTGAACTGTGGGGTCATCATGGCTTGGAATGCTGTTGCCTCTGCTAGGGTCCAGCCCAAGGAAACATAGGGTAAACCATGAGACTTTTAACTATATTGTGCATAGTTTGTATTATATGCAAGCAGGAGCCAAAGTGCTACTTAAAAGTGTTTTTATGAAGTACCTGTGCTAAAACTTGCAGAAGTTTCAAAGAAGGAAAAATGCATCAAGTCTGGATGGATCAAGTCTATGGGTACCCATAGTAATTTGTCTATGTGCAAATTACTACATGTATGTTTATTTCAAAGTTGGTGTTTTTAATTGTGCTTCTTGCTTCCATGTGCTCAAAAAGAGCAGAGTCTAGCAGTAAGGCAGGGGAGAGGAAGAAGAAATTAGGGTGTATGAGGGGAAGGGGACCACTTAATCCCCCAGATTAATAGTCCATACTATCGCAGTGGAAGGGGATAAAATTCAAGGTGAATCTCCAATAATTAGATTCTATACCTGGAAAATTGTAACATATTTATACATTTTCCATATATAGAATCTAATTATTGGAGTGTCATCTTATATTCAAGTAAATGTGGTAGGTACATGGTCCAAAAGTCTATGGGAGAAGACAGATGTGAACCATGGCCTCCCAAATGCTAACTTTGTGCCCTAAACACTGACTTACGCTTCCTCTGAGGTAGAACAGCCTTCCTTGTAAAATGACTTTTCAAATAAAACATTTTCATCCCTGTTTCACTCTTGTTTCTTTAGCTACAAGTAGTAAATCACAGGACACCCAGCCTGGAGAATGATTAAAAAACTAGATGCTATTGGAAACACTTGTGCTTTTAAACCTTAGCTGGAAACCTCATTAATGCACATTTCTGATATTGCCATCTATTAATATTAAAGGAGCACTCGGAGATGTGAAGTGAGAATAGGGCCCCATTTTAATGCCACTATTTATAGTAAAAGTCTGTGCCTAGAAGAATGTACAATCTTAAAATACAAGACTAAGGAAACATTATTATTGTTATTATTCTCACAAAGACAATTGCAGCACAGAGAGATTGAGGACATGAACAGAAAAACTGATACTGCAGAATCATTTACATCAGTTTGTGAACTTCTGTAAATAATGCTACACTTAGACCGTATTAAGTTATTGACATGTTAAGCAGTCTTACAGTTAGAACACGCTGTGAGCAGTCACATTTAGGGTTAATACCATTTCTGGCCTGCACAGTTCTGATTTGCCACTCGAAGGCTGGCTAGCAGGGGTGCTGCTAAGAGCCAGGACACCTTGGCTCTATTCCTGCTTTTGGGGACAAGAGCTAGGAGTTTTGCATCCTGGGATGCTGAAGAACAGTGACTTCCCCTTTTTATCTCTGTAGGACAGACTGAAGTTACCCTAACATGAGCTATATAGCACAACCTAGAGTTAACCCTTGCCTGAAGTGACATAACTTTGAGATACAAAGAGTTTGTTAACTCATGCATGCAAACTTGGGCATGCAAACGCTTAGGTTTTAAGTGCCCTTAGTATGGTGTAAGTGTAATGTGTATCTTCACCCTTAACTAGAATCAAGAATGGACAGGGATCCTGAGCCACATCAGGTGGTTATTATTGTGCCACACTACTAGGTGGTACGGGAGCAGATTGCTTGTGTTCAGCAAAGAACCACCCCAGGACTGATGCAGAGAGACAATGTCTAAACTGGTATAACTTCAGCTGGGGGACTTTTACCCCTGAGTCTTTCAGGAGTAATTCTCCACCAAATCATTACCCTGATTCAGAAGTGTGTTGTCTGTCAACTATTTTTCTACACTGGTGTAGTGTTCAAAACCAAATTATACTGATTTAAGCACATATTGGCTGGATCCAAACATGCAAGCACACGCGGTTTGTGGCGCTGAAAACCTCTGTGGCACCACAAACGGCATACATTGTACATTAAACTGCGTGCAGTGCTGAGGCAAAATTTGCTACCGGGATTTCCTGGTAGCAAAAACAAAACCCTAAAGAAAAAAGCAGCATAAAGCATGCCAAATTGGCATGCACTCGGACAAATGTGGAGACCGGGGAGCAGCTGGGCTGCCTGTTCCCCCATCTCCATGCACTGAGGCACCCTGTGCCCCAGCCATCTGCTTCCTGGCTGACTGGGGTGCAGCGTACCTTGAGGTAGGGGATCAAGCAGCTCTGGACTGGCTGCTACCCTGTCTTTATGTGCCTCATTGTGGGGGCTCCACTGTGAAGCCCTCCATGCCAAGGCATGTAGAGCTCCTGTGCTAAGGCTCACTGCCCCCCAACCAGCTGTGGGGCAGCTGGCTGGGGTGCAGGGTGCCTCAGTGTATCCCTGTCTCCACATGTTACTCTCCAGCTGGCTGGGGCATCCTCTGCCCCAGCCAGCCCTCCTACTGCACATGGAGCAGCGGGACAATATGTCCCGCTGCAAAGCACACGGACAGGGGTGTGCACTGCAGCACAAAGTAGCGGCACAAATTTATGTCAGGTTTGTGCTGCTGTAAACCTATGTCTGCTTGTGTGGACATGGCCCTTCTGTCTATGCCAATGCTTCTCAACATTTTTACACCCTTAGGTAGACTTGAGGCACCCCTGGATAAATTCAAGGCATCCCTTGGAAAATGCCAGCTTTTAGTTTTCACCCCTTCTTTTGACTACAGAAAAATAGCAAGGGGGTGGGGTTCTGTTGCAAAGAGCTAAGACAGATCAGAACTACAGGTTTCTATTTGAAATCTCTGGGTTTATATTGTGAATCTTGTTTAAAAACCTAACATTGCATGGCACCCTGTAAACACCCTTGAAGGATCTTGTGGCACTCTGGTTGAGTATCTTTGGCCTAGGCCTAAAGTAACTCACTCAGGACCATGCAGGAAATCAGGTTGAGCTCAAATTTAGACCTAAATTAGCTGAGATTTTGGCTGAAGCTATAGACACTCAACTACCCTTCTTCTCTAGTCAGCCTGGAAAGTTGGTTAGGATAGTCTCCTTTGTAGCGTTCTAGAATTTCTACTTCCGAACCCAGACAGAACTGAAAGCACAGAGGCTGCCACCTTATTGAAAAAAAAAATTGGAAGGGAAAAACATTATTTTATTTTTTTATTCTCATGCAACTTTATTTTTTTAATCTCATGAAAGACTTGATTCACTGCATCCAACATAAATAAGTATAAGGGCTGAAATTAGCCTTCCCAGAATGAGATGTCTGCCTCATCAAGTCCCACTTAGGACTTCAAAAGAGTGCTTATATGAGATGTATAAGATGCCAAAACCCAGCACTGGCTTCTTTGGCCTGGAGTGAACTAATGAGCAGAAGTGAAGATGAATACCTGTGCTGAAGAGGATTTCTTATTAACTGTCCACTCTTTCCTTTATACACCCACAAGACAAAAACCACAGGGTTGTGTTTCTTTTTAAATGACCTGCAAATAAATAAAGGAGGATTCCACTTCCTGGAGATGTGCTGTGGTTGCCTCCACTATTCAAGCTAAGAATTACTTCTTAAAAACAAACCCAACAATGAACCAAATAAAATGACTTGTACAGTTGCACCCATTCATTCTGGGTCCTGTACAGTCACTCATGTTACAACTCCAGCTTAGAATCACATCTTATAATGCCACAGAGTCTTGAAACTCCCCTCAGCAAGAGGAACAAATGTGTAATGGGTTTCACTTAATTTTTTTAGTACAAGGTGCGGTTCTCAATACTTCTTTTAATATATTATAGTAAATGGAGATGCATCCCAAGTCTCTTCAATATGAATATATTTCAGATCTAGGTATAAATTTCCATTTCTCAGATCCAGGGGGGAATAAAAAAGTGGCTGGGATGTTTATACAGATGTCAAGAAAAAAGAGAGTTCTTATTGTTAGTTCTGGAAAGGATATGAAACCTGGTTTGGTGGGTCTTAAATCATTAACGATCAGTATGAGACTTAATGTATGGAGTCAATAATTTGCATCTATCTACTGCAGAACTCTTATAAAGTAGAATCCAGATCATTCGTGTCCAGGTGGTTTGCAATCCAATTAACCTGCTTAATGCAGTATTTTTTTCCAAATTAAGAACCGGCTGATCAGATGATTGCTTCAGTTTCTATTCCCAAGGGCTCTGCTGGAGCTCATCAGTGGTCCCATACAGCTGATCAAAGGAGTGGCACTCTTTGAAATGAAGGCAGGTCAAACAGCTAGAGCACCTCAGCAATCCTGCACAGCAGTTTGGTATGGTGTGTGTGTGCACACCCATCCATATTTACTTGAATATCAGACAACCCTCTAATACTTAGATTCTATATATGGAAAATGTACACATTTAATATAATTTTCCAGGTATAGAATCTAATTACTGAAGGTTTCTCTTGAATTTGTGTCCTCCCTTCTCCCTTCTTTACTGTGAGCTCTGCTTCAAGGAGCAAATTTGAAAAAAATGACTGAAATAAACATAGTGGCAGTAACTGGCATATAGTACCCATAGACCAGAATTGACCCATTTTACCTTTCTTTGAAACTGCTGCAAGTCTTAGCATAGGTGCTCCATAAACACAACTTTAAGTAGCACATTGGCACCTTCTTACCATTTTTTTTTTTTTTTGGAAAATTTTTCATATTCCAGGTCAAATTCGCCAAATCAGTTCTGAATCCTCTCAACTGAGCAATACTCAATTGCTCAAACACCATATGTGATGCTACAACTGGCAAATATTCTCCACCCAGACTTTTCAGTCAAGGGCTTCAGATACTCACAAATCCATTGGCAGGCATGCTACATGCAGGCCCAAGCCTGGAGGCTTGGAGTTCAGATGCCCCTGAGTCTCTTGCCCTTCACCAAAGGCCACAGGAGCAAGCTAGGGAAGAGTTCCTCATTTCCATAAAGTAGGCATGTAGCTGAGATCCTCCCACTGGAAGCTAGCCAGTGGGAAGCTAATTACAAGACTTGTAGGGCATCCTGTCCACAGCGCATTAGACAGGAGTGCACCCTCTACTACACAATGCCATTTACATCCATCTCAGTTTGGTAACAGAGCAGTGCAGTGACTACACTTCATCTTAGCCCACAAGAGACACCTTCTTACATATAATGCAAATTTTTTTGTTTTTTTGCAAAAATATTTATTTATATATATATATATATATATATATAACTCTACCTCTAACAACCTGTCAAATGACCACTGTGGTACACCTGGCAGATCAAAACATACTTTGACTGTTAAACTACTATAGTTACTATAGTTACTATATGTTACGCAGTTTGCACAGTGCACCTGTGCACCTATCACCATTCCGGTTTGTTCTTTCAGGGGGGTTGCTTCTGAAAAAGTCTATGCCAGTCTCCTCTCTACCATATGAGGTCTGCCATTGCTTTCCCATCATTCTCTTCTGTCTTTCTGTAGTACCAGTACATTTCACTCAGCCCCATTTTAATACAGTCCTTGACTGGAGGGTCCGATTGTCTATTTATGAACAGGTTCCTGACTTTTTATGTTGCTTTCTGGGACCAAGTGGGGTGTGAAGATCCCCGGGAGCAACAGGGAAGAGACAAAAGTCCTCACATACATGGATGACCTGAACATCATATGCAGAGACAAGGCGTAGATGGAAAGAACGCTACAACATACGCAGGTATATGAAGCAGCAGCAGGGGCTAAGATCAACATCAGCAAAAGCAAGCGCCTAGTCCTGGGTGAGCTTAGGGACCTGTCACCCCTGGCGGTTTCCAAACCCCATGAGGGAGCAAAAATCCTTGGGGTGGAGTTGGACCTAGAGCTGATAGGGCACAGGGCATGGGAAAAGATAGAGGCCAAAATCAGACAGAAACTGATCATGCTGCCTGTCAATGGGGAAGTACTAATGAAGACGGTGCTACTGCTGGTACTTCTACACAACACCCTAGTCTTCCCCCCTCAGAACATATAATGCAACCTATACATGATATTACTTCGAAGCCAAAAGACTCATGATTTACTGTAGAATTAATTGGGCTAGGCCCCAGCACAGTCAATAAGATTTCAAGGCATAATGACCCCACATCTCAAAACTGCTCAGTATGTGTGTGAACTACAGATACCTCCCACAAAGGAGCCATGTACTAATTGGCCCCCCCCACTAATGACTGGAACTGGGTGTTCTTGTCAGAAGTCCTGAGCTACTCCAAAAATTGATATGCAGATGAGGTGCTTGGCATCCTGGTCTGGCTGCACCTCACCTGCTGCATGTGATTAGTATGGGGGTGTGGCCATACTGATCACATGCAGCAGGCTGAGAGAGGGGCTGACAGAGGATTCTGGGTGAACTGTTTGGGGCCCCGTTGGGTGATGTTCATCAGACATTTAAGGCTAGTTAACAAACAGGAATATTTGTAAATGGGAAAAAGGCACAGCTCAGCTGTGAGAGTGAAGAGGATTTGAACTGTATTCAATGTCGTGGCTCACCATGACTTCAACAAGAGTCAGCACTGAGGGAAACTGAGCACAATGGGCACCACTATATATCTTATTCAGATGGGCTGCACTAACCTATCCTTGTGGTTGGTGCCTATTAGCATATTTTGTTCAATATAGGCCATGCATTTTGTAACTATGCTCAACGTTGGCTGTATTTAATCACCTTCATAGTTGGTTTCCATTACTGAGCACATGCTGCTTTTAGCAGCAGTTCAAAGATAAATAATGTATTTACAGAGGTTTCCTTGTATGTGAATGTAAGATGAGGGCTTTTTCCCACATATCAATTTGGGGAGAAAATTGTCTTGTAGTCAAAGAAATACCCCGGGTCACTTGGAAACCCCCCAGTTTCACAGGGAAAGAACCTAAACCTGTGAATTGTTCTATTTTATCTCCCTTGGAATGATCTGGTGCCACTTAGTGTCCAAGAAGGGATGCTGGGCTAGATGAACCTCAGATCTGAGCCAGTCTGACAGTGGCCATGCTCCTCAACTGCTATAAATCATCAGTATCACTTTAGCTACACTGGTTTACACCAGTTGAGTCCTGGCATCTGGTTTTCTTTTCCTTCTAGGATAATATGCCTGCTTGCTGTGAGTTCCTGTTTCTCCTGAGTTCTAAATTCCTGAAGGAAAAGCATACCCCATGCATAATGGGACAACTCTTACCAACCGATACTGCCTGTCTCTACCAACTGACTGCACAATATTGTCTCTTCTACAGCTGTTGGCATTTTGAATGAGAAGCCTCATTAATAGCAGATGAGCTATCTTTACTGTGATCTCCCTGGATACAATTCAGGGCAAGCTTTACAATGAGTGACTGGATTTTGAAAGGCAACATCAAAGGCTGCTGAAAGGTGCTAAGAGGGTAACTTGTTTTGTTCTGCATGAAGTAGATTCAACAGGTGAGTAAACAGCCATGCCACATGAATCTACATGGTTGATGGGCATTTTTCAAAGTATCTTTGTTATATTTGGATG
>NW_017728980.1:3846517-3847386 GCF_001723915.1 Gavialis gangeticus | reverse complement strand
TTCTGCATGAAGTAGATTCAACAGGTGAGTAAACAGCCATGCCACATGAATCTACATGGTTGATGGGCATTTTTCAAAGTATCTTTGTCATATTTGGATGCTGTGTCTAATATTTTGTAGTTGAGTACTAACCTCTACCTCAGAGATGGCTGCATTCAAGTGATTCTATTTATAGGTGGGTTTTGTTAAAAGGCATTCGTGTCCTCTAGTAAAGTTGGTGCTTTAGGAATAAAAAAAATTATGAGATGACTTTAAAAAGTTATTAAAAATGTATTGATTTTCAGAGCTTCTCTTTGGGGCAAAAGTTCAATTAAGATATTTTATCCCCACTGTCCAGTCTTGATCATTTATAAATAGAGTTAATATTACTCCACAGAATATATGTGTCCATATTCACCTTTATGTGTATGTATATGCACACATAAATATAAAGACCAAAGCTGATTGAAGCTCAGAGTTTCTATTTTGGGAGAATTTTGGAATTTGTTCTCATTCAGAATCGAAACCAAACCAAAGCGTTTGAAATTCCCTATGCCACTGGACTTGTAAAACGTTTTTTTGATCAATCAAAAAGTTCCATTTTCACAACATCAAGACACTTCATTCAGGGTTTGACTTTTTAAAATGGCATACAATATTTTAAATGATAATATAAAAAAGAATAAATGTCGACGTTAAAACCAAGCATGTTCTGTTCCAACAAGGTCAAAATGAAAGCATCTGACACAATCAAGAAGGTTTTCTTCCCCTCAAACAATCTGCATCAAAGTCAACATGTTCTTGCAGAGGCTTTCCATTTTGGCACAGTGACATTTTTCAGTGGACAAATGTTCCAGTAGGAAATGTTCAACCAGATCTGAGAGGGAGAG
>NW_017728980.1:3828473-3841517 GCF_001723915.1 Gavialis gangeticus | reverse complement strand
TCTTACTCCTAATACATCACTGGATGGGATTTTGACAAAGAGAGGCAGGCTGTTGTAACTCAGTCCCCTTCCCCCCAAGCACTCTTAATTATGCCAGAGGGCTGCTTCGACCTTCAAAATCCGAAGGGTGAAAGTCACTTAAAGCCACTTTCGGTCCCTCTGCTCTTAGTCTGAGAGGCACAACAAAGGGTCTCACCATGATTTCAAGCCTATCCCATATTTTGCCAGGGTGTTTGACCCCTGTTTTTTTTAATGTTTAAGGCTAGCAAACCAACTTTGGACTGGAAAATTACTGCCATTCTTTTTTGACAGCATTTAGACTGATTTCACACAGATGCATATGATGCTTTGAGATACGGCACAGTGGAGAATGACTTACATTATGTTCTCTCTCTCTCTTTCTCACACACACACATGCACGTGCACGCATACACGCACTGGGTTTTGGACTTCTAGCTTTTGCAAGTTGGAACTGATTTTCATATCAAAGCAAAAAAGGAAAGATGGTCTAGGAAGGACATAAGACTAGAACCTGAGAGACCAGAAATCACTTCTCTGTTCCACCACAGACTTCCTGTGTGACTTTGGGCAATTTACAGATTCACAGAAGTTTAGGGCTGGGAGGGACCTTGTGAGATCATCGGGTCCAGCCCCCCTGCTCTGGGCAGGAAAGACTGCTGGGTCAAGTAACCCCAGCAAGGTGTGTGTCCAGTCTCCTTTTGAAGATCCCCAGGGTAGGTGCATGCACCACCCCCGTGGGGAGTCTGTTCCAGAGTCTGGTCACATGAACTGTGAAGAAGGTTTTCCTTATATCTAGTCTGAAACCTTCTAGGAGTATATGACCATTGCTCCTGGTTTTCCCCTCGGGCGCTTTGGTGAATAGTTGTTTGCCTAGCTCCTGATGCTCTCCCCTGATATATTTGTAAGCTGCCACCAAATCCCCACAAAGTCTTCGCTTTTCTAGGCTGAAGAGTCCCATATCTGTCAGCCTTTCCTTATACGGCTTGCTCTTCAGGCCTCTAATCATATAAGTGGCTCGTCTCTGGACTCCCTCAAGCTTGAAATGTGGCACCCAGAACTTGATGCAGTCCTCCAGCTGCGGCCTCACCAATGCCAAGTAGAGCACGAGAATATCTTCCCCAGTTTTCCTGGAGATGCATCGGTTGATGTATGCCAGCGTATTCTTTGCTCTGCTAACTATAGCATCACACTGGGGGCTCACAGTCATTTTACGGTCAATTATGACTCCCAGGTTACTTGCCTAGCTACCTTAGCACCACTAAGCCTGTAAATTTGCTTAATCTCTCTGTGCCTCAGTTTTCCATCAGTAAAAGGGGAACAGTAGCTCTGACCTACTTCACAGGGGTGTTGTGAAGGTAAATACACTAAACTTTATGAGACACCTGGAAGTTATGACAATAGAGTCCACATCAGAAAATTAGATTTGACTTCGATATTAAAATATGAATTTATTTGGGATTAAAAACCAAACAAACCCTCAATGCCCCTCTCAATGAAGCATTCAGTCTCCAGCTTTTCACTCTGTTTGAGTCGGTTGCTAACCTTCTAGCTAACAAACTGGCTCAACCTCTCTCTCTCCCAGCACTCTGCGTATGCCAAAAGCACTAGGCCTTAGGCATAGCTTGGAGTAGGAAACATCTGGAAATGTATTTGCCTCGGCTGTCATAGCCAGATAAAGAATAAGTGTTAACTGACAATCAGTGGGGCTGCAGACCTTAAACATCTGAAGGCCCAGCCGTGACTCCAGGTGGAATTTCAGCTTACGATTTTCAATCAGCAGTTTGGAAGGGGAAAAAAACAAACATTTAGTTTTGCAAGTCACAATGGGGCCACTGGGTTGTCCCAGCTGGCTGGTCATTGACGTAATGCTATTGTTCGCTGGACTGCTGTTTGGGGATAAAAATACCATGTTCCTATAGTGATGACTAGACTCCAGGATTGACGTCCCCACCTGGGCTGAGGGGCTGCATTCAGAGAAAACTGTATCCAGCAGCAAGAATAATTATTTATACAGTGTTTGACTAATGAATGACTTTGAACGGGGACTTCCTGGAGTGGTGCTGAGCAATTGCTCCACCCAGCTTTCTTAAGGAATAGATTAATGCAGGGTGTCTTTTTAAAACTCCTGCTGTGGTGATTTTATGTGCATCTTTTACATACTTGAAGCCTGATTCTGACAGGGACCAAGTGCTCAGATCACCCACTTTTTATATCAGATCTCCTGTACAGGGAGTGGGGTCCTTCCCTCAGTGAATGAGTCCTGCCGGTTTCCCAGTCCTCTGCAGAATGATGCCCTGGCTAAGGAACAAGGGAAAGTGCTGTAACCTTGACTTCGTGCCCTGACCAAGGAAGACACAAGTTTCTGAGCAACCCTTTTAGAGGGCAGAAAAAATGTAATGGAGCAAATATGACAGGGAGGCAGGAGCAGGGATACCCATGCAATGTACATACATGTGGCAAAGTTATTGCCCTATAGAGAATCCAGGTGTAAAACCCAACAGAGGTGGGTGTAAGCAGGAGTGGATATAGTGGTGGCGCAGCTGCACACCCCTTTTGGACTGGACCGCATCTCAGGAACTTCTGGGGTCTTTATTAAATCCCCAAAAGAGGTGAGAATCCTCCCCTTCCCCTCCATGCTCAGTCAGGTCCCCTTCCCTCCACTTCTCCCCCTCCATCGCCTACTGTGCTGCTTTTCCTGCTCTCCTGAGGGCAGGGGAAGCTTCAGAGCTGCTTGTGCCCACCCCAGCTGGGCTGCACAGAGGCTGGACTCAGATGGGGCAGTGGCAGCAGCAGCTGTGATGGGCCAGGGGGCACGGGGCAACGCCGGGTGGAAGAAGAAGTGCTTGAACAGTCCAGCAGCTTGACTCTCACTGTTTGCCTTATAAACATGGCTAGAGTTTTCAGAAGGGGCAGGTAGTTTAGTGTGCTTAGCCTAAGAGTTGGTTTGCATTACAATGCCTTGGTTGGTGCAGCTAGCATAATATACAAGTGGTACCAGCAAAGGCAATTCAGTTAACAGTCTAGTGAAATGACCTCCCTTGCCAGAATAACCCAGTAGCTCCCAAGCTTTGGTGGTCCCTTTAAAGTGCCTTAAGTTGGGTACCTAAGAATGGTAGCACCCCAAATTGCAATGCAATCCTAATGTTTCTGGAGCTTGGCTGCAGTTGTCCCTAGCCAACCAATCCCACAACTTTCCCCTGGGTCCACCTCATTTTGTGAGGGAGACGAGCTCTGCCTGTTGCCAGGCCTCTGACATGTAGGTCAGTGTGTTTGCTCCTCACCCTCCCACCAGCTGCACTCATGCTGGCTCAGGGTTATACTAGATACAGCAGACCTGGCAGCAGCCTTGCCATGAATGAAACAGGAAGCCAGGAGATGAGGTAAAAGGACTTGATATAGCCCAGCCCCAAGCTATTCTGTGCAAGCAAGCATTCCCTGGAGGAAACAGGGCAGTGCTGACAGCTGGGAGAGCATGAGGAAGGCTAGTGTTTATCTGACAGAGGAACAAAAACCTTGGAAGAGGGTCCTGCTCTGTCAATCCAAGCAAGAGGCCCAGCACCCTTGGCCCAGCAGTCTCCCTGTCAAGGCAGCTGCTGGAGCCATGGATAGATTGTTTATGATGGTGCATCTCCCATTGACTTCACTTATCCATATGGGGCTCTATGCCATTAAGGCCCAGGCCTATATTGGGGGCAAAGTGGAAGCATATGCCTTGGAGGGTCAGTCACTCCCCAGGCATGAGGGAGCCAAGAGAGAGCAGAAGCATGTCATTCTTCACCCACAAGGCAGAACATGTTCTGTGCCCACAGGGGTTCCTTTTGTGGCCATTGTGAAAATGGGAAGGGTTAACTTCTTATTCACCATACCATTCCCTTGCCCACTTTGGGGTGGGCTCTATGAACTTTGGAGCCATGAAGCCATAGCACATGAACCTTATTCCAACCAGCTCCTGTGCAGACATTATAGGCTTGAGGAACACTGGACAGCACTTTACCCAGGTCAGTATCATTACTCCCATTTTACAGATAGGAAAACTGAGACACAAAGGGCAAGTAACTTGCCTTGGGCCATCCAACAGGCTGGTAGAAGAGCCAAAAACAATTCCTAAGTCTTTTGAGTCTCATGCATCATCTGCTGTCCACTCAGATAGACTAGTGACAGCAAGGAAAGGTTGTTTGGGGGAATTCAAGTCCAGCTTAAGCAGTTTCTAGCCATTAGGTACTGTGCTTGGATGCACTTCAAACAGCTGAGTGAGTGATTGCAAGCACAGCTGGTTGGCAGCAGGAGCTTTGGCTGCAATATGCCTGGAGAGGGATTGCCTCTTGAGCGGCAAAAGCACATGGAGAAAGCACATGCTGTGGTATCCCAGAAATACCCCAAAGACTTAGGGATAAGACGCAGGGAGAAGCAATAGCACACACAGGGGTCTGGTCAAGAGATAGGCCTTGGAGATAGCAAAGACAATTGCAGCACGGGCAAGCCACCCAGCAGCTAAGAACCATTTGGGGCAGTGCAGGGGAAGCAGGGACATAAACCAGAAGGCCCATGCTGTGAACCACTAGGCAACCAGGCCCAGGCAGGCTTCATGGCACACTGAGGGGGAGATGAGGACTCCTGTAAACAGGGCAACAGGAGTCACCAATGGACACAGGTTAACTCTAACAGCAACAGTCAGAGGCTCCAGGACCAAGTGGAGTCCTAAAGACAGAGCTCTGCTTTCTACCGAATGTTCAGTGATTCTTGGGTCAGGGCCCTAGGCAGGCAGTGACTAAATACAGATACCAAGGTGACCTGAACCTTCTCCTGTATGCCTGGGATAGCAAGCCCTACCCTTACAGGCAGCTCTACAGGGTGTTTAGTGAGTCCTCTCTCTTTGAATCTTGCAGAAGTCAGTCCTGATAGGCCTAATGCACCTGTCGTCACTCTCACAGCATGTGACCTGCTAACCAGGCTGACAACAGGGTTTACTGTAGCTTAGCAGTCGCCGCAGCTAAGGTAGGAGGGATCAAGTCAAGATAGATTTGAGCCATAGGTCTAGGGTTCAGATCTGAAGTGCTCCACAGCTTGGGAGCAATCAGGATTCGGTTCAGACCCACTCTGGAGTCGCTGGGGGACAACGCAGTGACAGAGCTGAGGAGGAGTTGCATCTGGAAGGAATTACTTTGTGGAGCTGGTTTGTAGCTGGCTGTGTCACTGATAGATGCCTCCTCTACCTCCCTTCCCTCCACTGCCTCCTGCCCTGGACTGGCGGCCCTGGGGGAGCCAGAACAAGAGGTCTGGCTCTGTGAACTGCACCATCATCTCTGTTCCTCCCTACATATACATCAGGCCAGATGCTCATCTGGTGGAAGTGGCCTATCTCCATGGAGTGACATGGATGGTCTGGCCCTCTGGGCACATGTCGCTTGCCTTGGTACAAGCATCCCTCCCTCTGCAGCTCCCCGAGATGAGTGAGCCAGCTGGCCTCTGCCCTGCTGCTCTGCAGCCTGCCACAGCTGACGGCTGTTTCTTTGTTCCCATCTGGGAGGATAAATAGGGTTTTATGGGGGCTCTGAGGAGTGGCTGGGGCAGGCCCCTCCCGGAGCCCCATAAACAGGAAGGAGAGGAAGTGAGGAGTCAGGCTCAAGACTCATCCAAGAGCTGCTGGTCTGCAGGAAGTGGGGTGCAGGCCAGGTCTGCCCGACACACAATAACGCAGCGGAAAGTAGCTTTTATAAATACACAGGGTCAGGGACAGGCCCCGCCAAACAATAGGGGAAACAAGGATGGAGGGGGCAGGCAGGGACGAGTCTATCAGACTGACAATGGCCAAGGCCAGAGGAGACGGGGGCCTGGAGGAGGGGCTTGAACAATGCGGCTGTGCCACGGTGGCCAAGATCTTTCTGATTCACTGGTCGCAAGCTGGCTTGGCAAAAGATAGACTGAGCTGCAAATAGAAAAAATAAGGCTATTGTGTCTTCCTGCACCTCTCCCTGCTCTTTTCCTTTGGCCCTACAGAGACCTCTTTTGCAACAAGGCTGAGTTTGCAGCGTCGTGTTGTTTAGCATGAACCGATCTCATTCTCTGTGTCACTTGAATCATGGCTGGCTATGAGATCAGTCAGTGGAAGCAGTGGTGACTGCTTTGTCCTCCCCTGCTGTAGGCTTTTAAAATCACACAGCTAAAACTGCCTGCACATTGAAAATACCAACAACAGCTTATCTCACTTAAGGGATGAGGGAGCAGGGGGCAGCAGTTGGGCAACAGATGAGAGCCCAGAGGCCAGGCTTGAGTCAGGCAAATGCTGCAGTTTAGACGTTGCCAAGGTCAAATGATCTGACTTGCCATGGACTGAAACTTTCCACTTAGCTCTGTGAGTTGATAACCCTGGCATCTCCCATGCCTGGATGGGTTAGAACTGCCTAACTCACTGACTATTTGATGAATTCACAATGCAGAAGAACAAAAGTTTCAGGAAAGAAAATGGATTCACTCAAAGATTCAAGGTGCAGGAATGCAGCAATGCTTCCAGTGCATGTGGATGCAGCGTCCAACTCCTGGAGACATACAGGGCTGGAGTGCTGTCCATGTGTAGATGTGTGTGGATGCAGTGTACAGCTGTGCCTCTGTCTACTAGCAGATCCATGTGAGGAGAGGAGCCTGCTTCTTATGTACCTCAAGCTGCTCTGCTGTCTGAAGTGGGGGAAGCCACTGGTTTGAGCTCAGCTTGGGGTTGACCCCTCCCCTCCTTGACAAAACTGGTGCTCTATGCACACAGCTGTGGTTAGGCCACATAGGAAACATAACTCTGCTCCCAGTGACATCAAGAGGAGCTGGACCATTGACTTAAATAGAAGCAGAGGTATATCAATGCTGAAACCCTGCAGTAAATGTATACACTTGGGACAGGGCTGGTACAAACCTTATTTTCCTTCTAACAGGTGGCTTATGATCTCCCAGCAGTTATATATAGTATCAATCTCCATTGTGTCTTGAGTGATTTCTTGAGTAAGTAGGTGATTTTTTACAGCCTTGTGTATGATGGTATGGAACAGAATGAAAAAGGTTGCTAGGACTAATTAAATAATACCCTGTCACAGCTTCAGCTGATCTGCTTGGTGTCTGATGCCCTCTAGTGTACAGGCATACCTGCCCATGCTCCTACCTGTCGCTTGCCATCACTTGACCTCAGGGCCTTTTAACTGGGGAGGCTGCCTCCAGAGGCCAGGGTAGCTTCTTCCCGGTTATCTTTCCTCTGTGTACAGTCCTTGGGGCTCCTCTGCTCCAAACTCTACAGGGTGGGTTTCCCCTTTAAGACAGCTATAATTGTGGCCTCCGTCCTCCCCTGTAGCCACACCCATGCCGTGTAGGTGTCAATCAGTATTTGGAAGGGTGCCCCTGGCCCTTACTCTACACTTGGACCCTCAAGCCTGGAACCTTTGCTGGGTCTTCTGCCTTCCTGCCCCTTTATTCTAGCTATGCCCCCCAGCCCAGGTCCACTGTCCCAGACCTCAGCTTCTGGGCCCCAGCCCCGTCTCGCCCTCTTGGACTATGGGACACTGGACCTGGTCTCTTGTGGCAGCCCCTAGAGTCCCTGACCCTGGCAAGGCAGCTTGCATGCTGCTCCACCCCTGGTGTCCCTGACCCTGGCAAGGGAGCTCTATGCTGGGTGCCTCTCAGGCACCACTGTGACCTCCATACTGCCCCCTTAGCAACACCCTGGTCCTCCAGTCTTAAACTTAAGCATAATAGAAATATAAGCAAACTGCCTCCTATTAAGGTTCTCCCCCACTCTGGGTCAATACCCCATCACAAACTATACTACCCCCTTAGCAGTCTTAGTCTCACTTTTGTGGGTAGCTTATGTCCATGGCCCTGTTTCCTGAAGCCAGGTTCCCTGGGAGCTCCCCTCCCTGCAGCATGCAGGGCCAGCTTTCCCTTTCTGGTTCAGACCCTGGGGGCTTATATGCCTCAAAGCACTGCCCCTTCTTGTCACATGGCTCCCCAGTCACGCACAGGACTTTAAGTAAAGGGGAAAGGCCAGCCTGTGCTCCTCTGCTGCTGTCCTACACAGCCATCTTAGCCTGCTGCTCCCTCTTAAAGAAACTGGAGCCCCTGCCTCCTTGTTGCACCTTCTTACCACCCCTATCGGATGGACTTTTCCCCCATCATTTTTTGTGGAAAAATTATTCATAAACGCATTTCTCCCCACATTTAAGCAAGTACTTGCCCAACACATTCCAGTATTGGTTTTTAGTTTTTATATTACAGCATGACCCAGATAACCCAATCAGACAAACTCCTTGGTTTAAACACAGAGGTAGATGCAGTTCCTACTCCAAAGAGCCAACAGTCTGAAAACAAACCTTCAGGAAACTGTGCCCCTCAAATGCTTGAATAAAAATGATAAAACTACTCTGCCCTTTAGAATGGGAATCAAGCAAAGTCATCAATTTCTCAGAGCAAGGATTGAGGTTATAATTTTCAAGCACTTAGGGCATGTCTACATGTCTGAGCCGAGACTTGTCCCTGAGAGTGCCCCTTGCCCTGCACCTGCTTCTGCTTCAAATCCAGAAATACACTGCTGAGGCTGCTCCACCCTCATCCCCAGCAGCGTCTCTCAAGAGCAGCCACAAAAGGACTGGCCTACCTCTACGTCTGGAGCAAGTGAGAGGGATTAGTGGTCTAGTGCAGGGGAGAATGTATTGGCTTTTCCAAAGGGTGTAAGCAGGGGAGGTTCCTAACTCCTATCGAAATAGAAATAAAGGGAAGTAGGCACCCAACTTTCAAAATCCTGCTATGAATTTTCTCTCACCACCATCTGTGGTAGCTGTGGGGTATTTAGGTCCCATGGTATCTCAGGTGACCTGCTCCTCATCATCCTAAGTGTCTGTACTGTTCAATGGTGTCCATACTGTTCAATGCAACATCAACAGTAGACTGCCAAAGCCACTTTTGAAAATAGGACTTCAGGTCTTAAATCACTTAGCGGGTCTGGAAATTGTTAATCTCTGATTTCCTAAATGTTCCTGTACAGCAATTAACAAGCTGAGGTTCTGATCTGGAGCTACACAAAGGCATAAGCTAAGTAACCATCAACATGGATGGTATTTGGTACAACGATGACTTTAATCAAAATGCTGGTGACTTCAAAAACAGATTGAGACATATGACACAAAAGCAGTCAGCATTTCTCGTGCTAATCAACATTTAACTAGCACCGTCTTTAGGTTCACAACATGCACATTTTCCAACTCCTGGAGACATAGGGGGCTGGCGTATTGTCTATCTATGAAAGCAGTTTTGAGAAATCACTCATTCTGAACTACCTTAAGGACGTCGAAGGAAGCAAACAGCATGTGCAGATAAAACAGGAAGGTGACACTCTTGACTGCCTGAAACCCAGCACTGGTTCATATGGGTGATATGCAGGGAGGAGGTCAGAGACAGTTGTTTGTTGATCCCTAGAGAGGTTCAGATTGGGAGCAACTCACTTGATAATGAAAGCAAGGTTAAGCAACTTGCCATCCTGTGAAGAATTGCAGGAAACATGTTCACCATTCATGACTCTGGAGAGAGCAGCGTGGTGCTGCTGCAGGGCAGGTGGCCTCTTCCTGCACAAGGCCTGACAGCCACCAAGACAAATTGGTGTCATGCTCCGCAAAAGCACTTTAAGAAACTGCCAAGTCAAAAAGAAATTGGGGGGATGGGGAGGAGGGGGAGGCCTGAGAACATTCTTGTTGTCAGCATTGTTCCAGCAACTGGATTTAATCAGTAAGCACATAGTTTAGAAATCAGCAACAAGAAAGTTTGGAAAGCTTGTTTACTGGGAATGGTCTTTAGGAATAGTGCATGGCTTACAACCATGCTACCATAACCCATTCTACCTGCAAAGCCTACAGATGGCCCTAACACATACTTCACTAAGACTATAAGGTCTTTCTCCTAGAAGTGCAGTACCTAGCACAACAGGGATAGTGCCATACAAGGGATAAATAATGGCACCACCTGCACCCCAGACCATGCCCAACAGATCCAATCAAATTAAACCAAAGTTTGATTCTCACCTTATAAATGACTTAACTGCATGGACTTCAGCTGACAGTGATGTAAGTGGGACCTTAAGTATTAATATGTGTTCCTCTGTAACAGCGTCATCCCAGCCTTAAGATTAAGGCTATGTATAGCCTTAGAAGTTCAGGCAGCCTGTTGGGGAGGTGCTCTAACTATGGTGCTTTACACAAGCGCTATGAGTTAGAGTGCTGTTAAACCCAACAGGTGTTTGCCTGTTGGGTGGGCTTGGTGGGTGGGGAGGGCTTGGAGCCTCCCTCCACTGGTCCAGGCCAGCAGGTGGGGGCATGGACCACCCCTCTCCCCAGCTCTGCCTGCCCACTGTCAGCAGGGGCTGGGGAACCCAGGGGGGAAAATGAACCCCCTACCTCATGAGCTCAGCCCAGCTATCCCAGCCGGGTTCTTGCAGGGAGTCAGGCCAGCCCACACAGTGCTGGGGGGGTCCTATCTCCCTGCCCCCCACATGAGCATCTTGACAGCAGCAGCTATGACTGCTGCACCCAGAGCTAAGGTTGGGTGGTGGAAATGGAGCCCCCACCTTGTGGGCCCAACCTGGCTCCCATCAAGACCCCAGCAGGGGTAGCCATGCTGGGTCTATGAGGTGGGGTGGGGACGGCTCCATTTCCCATGTGCATTTCCATTGTGGATCTCAAAGTACCCGATGAGCGAGAACACAGTGGATTGTTTACAAGTGACCAAAATACTTTTGCACGACCTGAAGCCCCAAAGTCAAACTTTCTCAAAATTCGAATATATTAGAGAACATCATCATACCCATTACTCTCACCCACAACCTCCATAGGGTCCAGGGTTGGACTCCCGTCCACCTTATAACAGCAATGGCTCATTTATCAACAAGTAGAGAGAGATTTTCCCACTTCAGCTATGTAAATTCCTCTTTATTTCCTTTACTCCTCTGCTCTAAAGATCTGCTCTCATTACTGCCCTTATTAAAGATTGCATTTCCCGGTGTGCTCCCTTAATGGTGTCCCTGATGACACACAATCACTGTGTACACCTCTTGCTCACTGAAAATTACACAGAGTGACAGGGTTAATTTCCAGCAGGACACAGGAGTGCTAGAGGTGGGAAATGATCACCATTGGGGGAGAGGCATCAATTAGCTGTGACAGCCTGAAGGGGACTTGATCTGTGCCTGGAATAATACTTTCCTCTGCCACTTTTCAAAAGCCTTTGTTCATTAACCAAGTTCTTTGAAGGGAAGGAAAGAAAATCCTGCTACTTCCATTTATGTGAGGCTTACTTCACCAGACTTTCAGAGAAAGCTTGGGTATCCATGACTTCCACAGAAAGCAGTGGGCAGCACAGCTCCAAAGCACTTCTGGAAATAAAGACCCACTCAGAAGCTCCATCCTTACTTTTCTGCAAAGTGTTATCAAGCCCCCTTGCCTCACCCTGACTATCATCAGCCTTTGGAGTTTGAAGAAGGCAATAAGCTATCCCATGAATTCCAGCTGGGCTGGGGAGATTGAATTAGATAAAGCATTTCTATGTGTCTATCTTATGGTTCTGACTACTTTCCATGTAAAATCAACAGCAATGGCACAGTCCTTAGCAGACTGTTGGTTCATCATATCTCACCTTTGAGACAGGAGACCTTATTCCCATGGCAGGCATCAGAGTGTGAGGTGGGAAAGCCCCAAGTATCCACATGCTATGGTCAACTCTGATGTTGGTCGAAATCTGTGATCAAAAGAGGAAACAGTCACAGCTTTCTGCATCAGATGTAATACTTTCTGTCCCAGGGTCTACAAGTGCTTCCTGAAATTAGGTTAGAATGATCCCTCCCTCTGCTCATCCCCTCTCCCAAATCTTTTACAGGGGAGGAAACTAAGATACAAAGCACGTACATGACTTCATTGAAATCAGGTAGCGACTTAGTGGCAGGACTGGGACCACAGCTTCCAGGTGACCAGTGCCCCACGTTGAACACTTGACAATACTGCCCCAAACTGAATGGAATGGCCTCACACCACATAGCGGGAGTGTAATGGACACTTATGGAGGGGCCTACTTTCAAATGCTAGGCATTCGGTTCTTGGGCCTAGGATATCTTCTATCCATTATGTGGCTGTCAGTTGCTCAAAGGCTGAATAATTCTCGCTGAGTTGTAAAGGAAACCAGTCAAGCACCAGAGACTGTTTTTCTCATGCAGCCTCATGGGGACAGCCACTAACATATTTCCCTTTCATGATTTGTTCGGACAGTCCTGCATGACATCGGTCTTGCATGGCCTCATGGCTACAGCAAAGGCTTGGCAATCAGGAATGCTGGGCACTATTCCTAGCTCTGTAATGTTGACCTAATCCCTGAGCCTTAATTTCCCTTTTGTCTGTTTAAATTGCAGTAGGAACTCTCTTCTTATGTGGCTATACAGAGTGTAGTCAGGGGACACCAGGCATTGCTGTAATATACCCACAGATAGTAATAGGCTATTGGTAGCCCCTCTGATCTAACATAAAAGCTTCTTTTATGCTTTGTATAAAGATAATCGGATGATTCCCAGCTCCATGTCAGTTGCAATTCTGTTTTAGGCTAGGGACAGAAGTTACACATAAACCAGTTTAAGTGATCAGAAACTAGTTTAAACCTGTAACAACATAAGTTCAGTGCACATAAACCAGTTTCCAAATGGCTGAAACTGGTTTAAGATAAACCTGATTGAATGTAGTATCAGACTTAATTGATTTGGGTTAAACTGGTTTATGCAATGTCTCCCCCAAACCTCTTCCTGGTTTAAATTAAATCAGAGTCCCCCAGCATCCCAGGCACCTTCCAGTCCTAGGCTGGTCTGGGCTGTCTGTTGGAGCAGAGCAGCTGTCTGCTGGAGCAGAGCAGGGGTAGTGGCCCTACCCCTCTCCTTCCTAGCCAGAGCACTATCACTGCTCTGGGTGACTGAAGGACTGCAGTGGCTGCCAGGCTTTCCCCTGCCCCCCACCTCCCGCAGCTCCT
>NW_017728980.1:3809196-3823473 GCF_001723915.1 Gavialis gangeticus | reverse complement strand
AGGGTGTTCTCCCTCAGCTGGGAATATGTAATTGAAATTAACTCCCCAGTTTACTCCTCAAGCAGGGATCCCCTCTCCAGCCCTTCTCCCATGGCAGGGACCCCAGCGCAAGGACCTAGTATCTAGCCATGCCCCCCGACCCCATGCTAGCTAATGCAAAGAGGTGTCTGTGTGGGTCTCCAATTTCACTGAAACAAAGGCCAGACAGGTAGTGGCTGGCTTGCAAATGAAAATGCACCCTGCAGATAAGAAGTGCTTGAAACTAATGAGAAGATGTTTTGTTTTGTAGCACTTGATAGGCTGATAAACTTTGTTCTGACGAGCAACCTGCTGGCTGTAATCGTTCAGTCTTCAAGACGGGACAGAGAAAGGTGTTAGAAATGACCTGGTTTGCAGACAGTATGAAGAAGCAGGGAGAAGGAGACTGAAAAACTCAGTATCATCAACATATGCAGGGTCTAGCAACACTCCCCACCCCTTGAGCAACGAGCGGGGGAAAAGCCTGGGACTGCAGGCAGGGTTGGGTTTTACACCCCTCCCTACACCCCATCCCTCAGAGTGTCCTGCCCAGGTCTGGCCATGCCCCTGCCCTCAACTCAGCACTACGGAAGGGAAGGGAGGACTTCTCTACCACCCCCCACCCCCAGCTTCTAGCCTGCACCACTGCAGGCATGTGCCTGCATTTCTGGAATGAAAAGGGAATATCTATCCGCCTTCATATTTGTTCAAGTTTTTGTAGGTTAGACTAACTTGCAAAGATTGAATCAATTCATGCTCAGGCTTTTAGAATGTTTGCTCCTAGCCAAAAAGGTCTTCTATTTTCTCTTAATAGGTTCAATGGCTTCTCACAGCAGACATGGGATGGACAGTTAGAACTCTAGGGATTTTTCACTAGGCTTTGTATGACTTTGGGAAAGACATGAAACTATTCCATCCCTTGATTTCCCTCATTTGTCCAAGAAAAACATTACCACCTAGCTCAGAGTTGTGATACAAGGTTAGTTGTATCTGTCAAATGCAAAAGGAACAATAGAACACTAATCAATTTTACAATGTCTCAATGCATCTGTCTTGTTTGCTCAGAAACACCCATGATCAGAAATATCACAAGGAATTGTCTATGTTCAAGGACATCAACATTTAGATTCCACTCAAGAAATCTAAGCACTTTACAATCAATATGCTTGAGTCTGGAAGCATTTTTGTTTTGAAAAAAAACAAGCAGCAATTATGAACTTCACATCCTGAGAAAGACCTTGGTAACAATGGAAGTGGAATGGTTTGCTTGGGTTATCTCTGGTTTCTAGAAGCATGTTAAGTTTTCATCATAATATGGTAAAGACACTATATAGCAAAGGTTGACAACATTTTGGGCAGAGTGCCAAAAACACCCACAACTTTGATTTGTAAGATGTTGGCGTGCCAGGGGTACACAGTGAGGGAGCTGTGAGATGCCTGATCCTTGTCGTGGCAGTGCAGTCCCAACACCTTCCCTGCCATGTACCCAAGGTGACTGTACCAAGTAAAATGCCTTCATGTGCCATGCTCTGGCAACTGTGCCAGGGGTTGCCTACCCCTGCTATACAGTATGAGTACAAAGCACTAAATGGATGAAAAGCCTATTCCTGGACTGCCTACAATGACTCAGTACCATGTTCTCCAATAGCATGTACCATTAGTTGATTGGTTTGTAAGTCCTTCTGTCTCTCACCCACTTCTACAGCCCTACCAGCCTATGACATGTGCCTGGTTTACACAAAGGGAATATCACTACTGCATTTTTTAAACTCATTTTCCAACTTTTATCTTAAATGAAATTGTGTCCAAATCAATATATTCTCATCAAAGTAAAATGGCATTGTACAAATGACATTTTTTTTCCAAACAGCAATTGATACCAGAAACTTTCTGGAGAGGTTGTGGGCATAAGCTGACCTTACTTATCGTTGTAGAGATTGTAAACATGATTGTGTGGAACTCAACTTTGCCTGTAGGATCTTGTCATGGGGGCACTTGGGTGCCCCGTGCCTGAGTAAGAGTGAAGAGCAGCTGCCAATCACCAGGGCAGCTCAGATGCGGGTTGCTGGAGCAACCAGATTGGTCATGTGACCGGAAGGGGGCAGGGCCGGGCCCTTATAAACAGCCAGGCTCCGGCCTGGCTAGCAGTTACCATCTTGCAGCCTGAGAAGCAGGAGCTCTGTGAAGGAACAGAGCAGAGCAGTTCCCTTCGGGCAGCCTGAGGGGTAAGAGCTCTCCGGGAGAGCTAAGCCAAGCAGTGCAGCCTGAGCACCCAGAGGGCTGCATGATGGTCAGGGTGAGGAGAAGCCTGACCAGGAAGCTGTGGGCCGGAGAGCCAGGTGGGCCTGGACTTTATGTTGTGGCCGGTAGGCTTACTGTTTTGTAATAGCCGGTAGGCTTATTGTTTTGTTATTGCCAGTAGGCCTATTGTTTTGGTTACAGCCGGGTGAGCTTATGGTTCTGTTGTGTATATCAAACCGGAGGACCGGGTGAGGTTGTAGGGGTGTGAGGAGGCCTCACAGGAGATCCCCAATAATCCGGGGGTTTCCTGGGTGCCCTGTGTGAGCACCGAGCAGTGCCGGGAAGGTGCGGCAGCTTGGCACCAGAGTGGTGCGGTGGTGGGGTTGAGACCCCAGCCCGAGAGGGCAGTACTTGGCCCGTGAGGGCATAGGACCCCGAGAAGGGTCAGGGGGCCAGGCACGGCTTTGTGCCACCTGAGCCCCGGCGCCGGTGAAAGCCCAAGACAGGGCTGGCGCAGGAATAGGCTCAGTGGGAACCAAGGGGCGCGAGTAGCGCGGAGAGCAGGCTCAGCGGGAGCCAGGGGCGCGAGTAGCGCGGAGAGCAGGCTCAGTGGGAGCCAGGGGCGTGGAAGCAGGCTAAGAGAGAGCCACGGGCGCGAGTAGCACAGATAAAGGCCCCACCGAGGGCAAGAGCGTGGGAAGCGCGTGGCATAGGTCCCGGGGGGGCCAGTCTAAGATTGGAGACACCAAAAACATCCGGAAAAACTGCGAGGCTTGGGGCGTGCTAAAGGGGAGGTAGGAGGCACACATAGCCCATAAGGCTGGGGTGCACCAGGTCACCCATAGAAATTAGGAGACCAAAGGCAGCCTCCTATATTAAACGATATAAGAGCAAAGACGTGGCGGGCGAGAATTTGAGGGTGCTGGGTCTCCTAACTTGGCACAGCAGGGGGCACTAGCGGGCACACAGCCGCTCGTAGGCCACGCCATGACAGATCTCTTCAGAGAAATTTTCTCCGGCGTGACACAAAGGACACACCACAAATAGCAAGTTCTGCCAAGCCACTAGTAATGAGTCCCTGACTGAAAACCCAATAAAGCTGACTCCCTGACAGTGCTGTCAGGCTAGGGACAGACATTACACATAAACCAGTTTAAGTGATCAGAAACTGGTTCAAACCTGTAACAGAACAGATGTTCAGTGTACAGGAACCAGTTTGAAAATGGCTGAAACCGGTTTGTGATAAACCTGGTTGAATGCAGCATCACACTTAACTGATTTGGGTCAAACCATTTTATGCAATGTCTGCCCCAGACCCCTTCCTGGTTTAAGCTAAATCAAAATCCTCCAGCATCCCAGATGCTTTGCAACTCTGGGCAGGGCTCTGCTCTCTGCTCCAGCCCACCAGGGCTGGTCCCACCCCTCTGCTCCCTGGCTGGAGCTTGGCAGAGACTCCAGGTACAGCAACATCTGCCTGACTTTCTGCTCCCCCACTCCCCCTCACCACTTCCTGCTCTGGCAGGGATCCCCCCTCCCCTCTGCCTTACACAGACACCTCTTAGCATTAGCTAGCATACCACATGCTGTCTATGGTCTGTGCTGTGGGAGACAAGACAAAGGCAGACAGGACAGTGTCTGCTTAGGGCCTTTTGGAGCTAATCAACAGGTAGCTGGTAACACCCGTCTACTCCTTCCTTGGAAAAACTGTGTAAGAAGAACTTGAATGAATGGAGAGAGGCTGTTGTTTTCTTAATGGGATGATAAACACTGAATTAGGGGTGCTAAACACTGTGTTATCATCTCCCTGCTGGGCTGGCCACCCCCCGCAACTCAGTAGTGTGGAAGGAAAGGGAGGGTTCCTCTCGTGCCCGCCCCCCCCGGCATCTAGTCTGAGCCACTGCAGGCATATGCCTACATTTCTTCAGTCCAGAGGAGATGTCTGTATAGTTGCAAACTGGTTTAGCCTAGCCAGGTTAAAATAACCAGCAAATATTAAATCAATTCAGGCTCAGGCTTTTCGAATGTCTGTGCCTAGTCTCAGAATCTTACACCCGATCCTTGCTGCAAGGGGTCATCTCAGAATGCTGGCACCTCCAAACGAGCTTAGGGATGGAAAGATATTGAGTACTCTGTTGTGATGACATCAGTCACATCTCTTCAGCACCTCCTCTGACTTAGCGTTCATCATCTTTCAAGGGGTTTCAGGGAGGGATAGGCTATGGTTAAAAGGGATGTTGTATGTATAAAATTAAAACAATCAGCATATGCCAATGCTTTAAAGAATTTGCTTCAAATATGAAGAGCTTTGACCTGTTTCTCCAATGGGGCAGATAGATTATTTTGCTTTTTGTAAAAGCTATTTTTGACTCAAAACAAGATTTTCATTTTGGTCAAATTTTTCCTTTTTTCCTGAAACACCGAAAAGTAAAAAGTCACTATTTTGATCCCTGTCCCCTCACTTTAGACAAAGGGATGGGAAACCAAACTAAACACATCTTCCGTCTATTTATTTTCCAATTATTTGAAATAATATTCAAACAGTTTTTCTGCATTTTAGTTCCCAACATTTTCACAGAAAATATATAGTCTGTGTCAGTCAGCCATCACTCTAAGACAGCAGTTCTCAACTTTTTTTTTTTTTAGTCAACACATCCCTCATTAGCTCAGGACACATCTCAGAAAAAGCCAGCTCTTAGTTTTCACTTGTTTTTGGACTACAGAAAATAATAAAACAATTCTTCTGTTGCAAAGAACTCCAGAAATGCAGGTCAGAATGGTTTTAACACTGAATTCCTTTCTGAAACCTATCTGATTTATCATGTGAATCATGTTTGCATGCCTGACAGTGCTAATATTGTGCAGCACTCTGTGACATCCTTGAAAGGATCTTAAGACACCCCAGGGAGCCATGGGACTCGGGTTGAGAATCAGTGTTCTAAGGCCTGCTCTGTACATAGCTTTTATACTTGCATATCTATGCCAGAAGGTGATTTTTTTTTTAAAGACATGGCTATACTAGTAAAGCCTTTAATGTGGACATAGTTATGCTAATTTAAAAAAAAAATCTTACTTACACAGGGAAAATATTCTGAAATAAGGCAAGATTTGGATTAAAGTGAAATAATTATTCAGAAACAACTACCCACATTGACACTCTGAGAGTCAGCATAGAAACCTGTGCCAGAATACCTAGTGTGCAATATGTGAGATGGAAGGCTTTTTATGAGTGATATCTTTTATTAGAGTAACTACATGATGGGGATATTATGCCAAAAACATTCCAGTCAATTTCCATATGAAGACTAGCTCTAAAAGCTCTGTTTCTAAGGGGATGGGTTATTTCCTTTTTCTGTAGAATCATAAGCTAGGCTGGTATAATCATTTCCATTCTACTTTTAAGGATAGTTTATAGTGCTACAACTTTGGTAGATAGATAAGACTTCAGTTTTATAAATGCCCACTGATGGCTAGTCACCTGTGGTGCTTAATAATTCTGTGTCCCTGCACAGCTCTGATGAGTACAGGATGTTGTCAGAGCAAACCGTTACTTAGTACTTTCCATCCTCAAAGCACTTTTAAAACATTACTCAGTCAATCCTCACAGCACCCAGGGGCAAGGGCTGGGGATGTTATCTCCCCTCCATACCCATCCCTGTATCTTCAGTGGGTGGGCCTGTGCTCTGGTTATCACATTAATGTTGCAGCTGCAAAGCCCTAAGGTAAAATGCAATGCAGTGGTGTCAGCAGTGGTTTGTCAGCGGGAGCAGAAAGCCATGTTGCAAACAAGCTCTGAGAGACAGGTTTAATGACTCTCAGAGACAGGGTCTGCATTTCCTTTCAGCTGTTCCTAGAATTTGTTACTGGGCTGTGCCTTTCACAGGATCTGGGGCTGAGGCCCCAGTCCCAACAGCAGTTCTGGGATTCTGAATTGCAGATACCTATGCCAAGGTAGGGTGGTGCCATACTGTCCTGGGAATCAAAAGATCTGTGTTGTGTTTTGCCACTTGACCAGCTGTTGCAGCCTTGGGCATGTCAATTTGCTCATCTATAAAATGAAGATAATCATTCTAACTTTCTTGCATAGAGTGGTCTAAGCAGTCTGGAGGAAGAGCCTTGCAGGTTTGTTGAATGTATGTCAAATGGCCCTTACTAGCTGGCTCCTTCAAGGCTAGAGGGCCCTGACAAGCAGACTAAGCACATCATTTTTCTTCCTCTGGTGTCTTCTCTAACTGGAAGGAACTGTCTTCTATAATATGTGCATGCAGCTCTTACCACAATGGGGAGCTGATCTCAGCTGGGCCTCCTAGGCACTGCTATTATATCAATAAAAAGTTGGTGTAGCTAGTGGCAATTAACTCTGCAGCATTCAGGCTGGATTGGAAGACACACTACTGTCCTTCCTCCCGGACACAGCCGGATCAGCTGCCATGCAGAGGAGTTCTCATGTTTTATTGTGAACCTCCCTCAAACTTTTTTTCAAGCTTCAGCATTTTGTGGTATTTCATGTCACAGCTTTGCAGTTGCTGTGGGTGTTTTCTCAATGCTAAAAGCTGTCATTTTCCCTCCAAGAGCCTCTTTCAATTGTGCAACTCTCTGCAGAAATGGCTCAAAGTGTTAACTAGCCTACTTGTTACAGGGGACCGCAGCAGTTCTCAAACACAGGCTCAGATAAGATCAGCGATCAGGAGTGCAAACAGCCTAGAGGAGCTGCTGACTTTTGTGTAAAACTCTTTTCAAAACATGTGATCGGACAGTTTCCCTGGCTGACCCCAGAGCCCTTTGGTTACTTTAGAGTATTTATTTTAAGGGGGATGAGCTGAGTGAGTCCTCTTCCTGCTGTAAGAAAAGGGAAAGGAAATTGCCTAGAAAGAAACCCACTTTCTTCTCAATCTCGCTTTTTAACAGGAGCCGCAGCATTCAGGCTAACGTTCAAGAATAAAAGGAATTCTTCCCTCTGCTCTTCCTGGGGAGATCCAAGCCATGCAGTGAATATCCAGGCACAATTTTCCTTCAAAGTTTTGGCTCTGCCTGTCTGACTCTTTGCTCTTTCAGGTGGGATACCATGCTGGAGAAAGTAGCCTTGGAGCTCAAATTTCTACTTAGCAATAGGTTACTAGTGCAGAAGGCCCTGTATTGGGTGAAAATTCTGGCTATAAAGAATCAGAGACACCAGGTCCCATAAGAGAAATCTGGGGACTGCGTAAAGCGGCGTCTATTTTGGAAACAGGAAATAGGAAGTGATCTGATTTTGCCAGGGTAGACTCTGAACTTGAGGGCCTAGTACAACTGTCCCCATTTCCCCTTCTTATAGGTCCTGATTGCCACCTTCCCACTGGCTCTCTTGACCTACAGCCGAATCACATACCATCACCCCCCTATACAATTTTCAATCTATCCAACGCCTTTTGTGCACATCTTTGATCCCTAAAAAGCCTCTCCCTTGACTCTTCTTCTGCCCCAAAATGTTGCCCTACTCATGGGAAATGAGTTTAGCACTCAGCCCATTTCTTAAATCAACAATATGTGCTAGGCCCAAACACGCAGCAAATGCACAATGGGACTCAGCAACACAACTAGTCTGAGACACAAAAGCTGTAAAACACTAAAAGGGGGACTGCACCAGGGCCTGAACATACAACAAGAGAGTGCCGGGCCTATTTGGCTGCAGCCTGGACATTTAGCCTCAGCTACATGGCTATGCTGAGACCTAACAGCTATGAAACAACAAAAAGGGGCCAGGCCTATCTTGGCTTGGGCCTGAACTATGGCTAGCGCCCAACTGTACTGCTTGGTTGGGGCATAAACTGCAAAAGGGACAAAAGGAAGCCCAGACTTATTTTGCTGGGCCTGGACTGGGTGGCACAAAGTGCACTGAGGCCTGGGTAAACAATATGAAGTGCCAGGGCTTCACCCTAGCCCAAAACTGCCAGGCAAACATATGGCAGGCAATGAGACATCTGGGATGAAATGCATCAGCTGTGGAACAGCAACAAGGGCCCAGGCTTATGGCTGCAGTCTGGACACCAAGTCTCAGCAATACCACCATGCTGAGACACTACAATTCCCAACACAGGGGGCCAGCAACCACCAGGACCCCATTCTTGGTCCGTCTACACTAGGGATTAAAACACATATGGTACCATCCCACTCAAGGCCTGCGTGGCCAAGACTGACAGCAAGACATGCAGCTGGGGTTCAGCCACACATCTAGGCTGGAGCGAAAAGAAGTTGCAACCACAACCAGAACATGCCCGGTTCTCAGCCCTGGCCCAGAGTACGCCAGCAAAACTGCCAGGCTCCAACCTTGGCTAGTTTGCTGTAGGGATTGATACCACCCCCTATGGCATCATCCCACTCAAAACCCAAAAGAAACAAAAGGGGAGAGAAGAGGGGTCTCAAGCCCTGAGACAGACTTTTTCTCCCTGTACCTGAGGCTTTCCCTTCATATAGCTTCAGTTTGCTTCTGTGAAGAAGGGGGGCGGCAGGGCACCCCCTATGGGGAGCAAGTTTTTTGGTTCCCAAGTCAGCTTCCAGGTTTCAGCAGCCCCAAGAGAAAAAAGAGACCCCAGCCCAGGTGGCCTGAACCTTAAATAACCTTCCTGACATCATTACAGAGTCCCAGTCAAGTAACAGCATCATCTGAACTCTGCGAATGCAAACCAATCGATTCAAAAGTGGTCAGCGCTCCTGGATCTGGCCAGTCACTAAACTGGTTTTACACATTCCTTTAAGAAGTGTTAAAACAGCAGTCTGGACACAATGAGGGGGGAAGAAGAGTGCTCCCCTCCCAACACCCCCCCATCCCCCAAAATGCACAACAGCCAAAGGCACACACTTTACCCCACACAATCTCAAGTCTGTGTGGGTGTTACCTCTATTAAAATGAGCTGTAAGGGATTGGGGCTGAGGTTTCCAAAAGCACTTAATGGAGTTCAGCACCCACTTTCTACTGATTTTTATGAAAATTTGGGCATCAGTCTCTCTTTCGAGAACATCAGGGAGCGTTGCTAGGATATCTCACAGCTTAAGGGAAACTTTTAATGTGGTTCCTGAACCGAGCAATGCTTTGTGAGTTGAGATGGAGAGACTTTGTTTTCCTGTTTTGCTTTGGCAGATCTTCCCTTCCCCTTTATTATTGTTGTTCACGTTTATTACTGTAGTAGTTACAGACTAACCAAGATGGGGGGCTCTTGGTGAGAGGCACTGAAAACCTAGTGTAGTAGACTGTTTCTGCCCTGATGCAGGAGTACATGGAAGGACCATGAGCAGGATGAACGATGAGTAGAGGGAGATAGGTATGTTAGTTTGAAGGCAGGGTAATGAAGTATTCAGAAAGGCATAAGCTTATGTACCTAAGTTAGTCTATAGGGTGAACAATGCGATGGTGATAAATGCTGTGTTTGCTCTATAATGTTTTCTTTTCTTTTTTTTTTTGAAGGGGAATGGGAAAGTTGTGGGGGTTGCTTTAGAAGGTAAAAAAGAGAAGGGAGAAAGGACACTAACAGAAAGGTGTGTGATACAGGGTTGAGGGAAGGGAAGGAAGATACATTTTCTAACCCACCCACCTCCAATTGAGGAAAGGCATTTTTATTTCGCTGCTTTCTGAGATCTGGTTCTGAGTCACTGCTCCAGAGATGACTGGGAACGGACTCGGTAACCTAAGGCTCTCCTCCCAGTTCTGCTGAATAGAGTCCATCAAAGTTGTATTCTGGACAGTGCCTCCCTAGGATCACCCCATGTCATCACACTGATGTAAAATGTTAACTTGCTCTACTGCATTACAGAAGGGCGATCTTTCTGTAACAGATGGTGGATTTTAACATCAAAAGGAACTACCATGACAATCTAGTACACCCTATATAACACAGGCCCTATGATGTTAAACAGTGATCACTGTTTTGTGTCCAGTATTTTTTGGAAAGACACCCTTTCTTGATTTTAGAAAGCCCATGATTAACTGTGATTTCGATCTTACTACTGCATCTTACTTCCACTTTCATCCAGGGCTAGAGTATCCAGACTTGTGCATTTGATTTCTGACTCTGCCATCGGTTCGCTATGGGACATGGTGCAATGTGCAATCATCTGGGTCTCATTTGTCCCATCACTGAACACAGGATGAATACACTTTCCTTCTGGACCACAAGAGATTCCCAAATGGAAGTGCAAATGACTGCTGTTGCTACTATTTGACCTTCACCAGAAAACAGTATGGAATGGAAAATCTTGTACTGCTTAATTGGGGAGGTCTCATGTTTTGCTACCCTTTCATTTGTCCTGCAGGGTGGTTGGTGATGGCATATTTTGAAGCCTCCATCTATTTGGGGGATGGGAGCTGTAACTTCTGTGTTGCTATATGTGACTGCCATTTGTCCACCTCTTGTCTGGCAAACTTCCATTGTCTTCCGTGGGTGCACTATCAGGCAATATATTTTTCCTCTCCCTTTGCCCATAAGTTCAACAGTCACCTGTAATTATTCACACATACATTTCTTTCTAGAAAGAAAATGCCTGAGGTTAACACCTGTGTCTCTTCATGACAACACCTCCTCCCACTGCATCAAAGTGCTGGAAATATGTTAGTAACAGTAACATCAGATGCCGCTGCTAAGGCATCCGGCTGAAATCAGCACAAATTAAACCAAGAATCAACGGTTCGCTTTCGTCACACAGGGTTTTTGACGTTTCACAGAAGCCATCCCCAGTCAGCCTCTAGATTTATCCTGGACATTTCCCCATCACAGGATCATTTGCACAAAATGATTCTCTATGGAGACAGTGTACAGGCAAAGATGAGATGAAAAGACTTTTCCCCATGGTGCCTATCAGTTGTCCTTTCATTGTGAACGCACTTACTCCAGCCTGGCCCTTCAAGCCACCAGTCCTTTCCTTCAGTGTCTCTGCCTCCTGCCCCAAAAGAGAGAGAAAAAATTAGAGGGTGGGGAAAGGAAGGAAGGAGTGAGTGGAGGGGTAGAAAAAATAGTGAACTGCTAAGTATTCTCCTAAGGGATCATTTGTGTTCTTCCCAGCACACTGTGTATTCTTGTGGCTGTCTTAGATTGCATGAACATGCCAGGGAAGGATTGTCTTTAGACATGTATCCTAGCTCATTAACTGATTGCAACTATGCCAGCCAAGTGGGTTGGATTCACCTGGGAGAATTTGGACTACTAACTGTAAAGCCTACTGCCACCAGCTGCTTGTATATATGATGTATAGGGTAGAGGCCTGTGTTTGTACTATTGAGGGTCCTTGGTTTAACCCTTGCTGATGAAAATGGACTGTCATAAGCAATAATATGCTTTTAAAGCCACTTAAGATAAATATAATTACATAGATTTTTTGCAGTAGATATGCACAATGCCTGCTGTCTCTGAGCATGCCTTTGTATGACTGAAGTGAGCCAACGAAGTATGAGAGAGGCACTAAATGTTCCTTTGTCCCCTGCACTGAAGAGAGCAGAAAAGGAAGACACAAGTTGCAAACGTGACCATATATGGTATAAATGGCAAGGTATACGTCACATTTATACCACTTATACCATAAAGCACATTTATACCAGAGTCAGGCTGTAGTTGACAAGATCAGAGTTAGGGATACACCAAAGCTCAGAGATCTCTGGATAGGTCTCAGGCCTCTCTCTAGTTCATGCAGCGCTTTGATAGATTAAAGGAGTTGACGTCTTTTTTTCCACCAAGTACTGCATCTTTAAATGTCAGAGTCTCCCTGCCTACCTGATGGGTTTCAATTCAGATAAAGGATTTGAGTCTGCATACACTCTCCTTCCTGCAGGAACTCTGGTTCTGTTAAAGTAAGACCACCTGAGGGGTGATCTGGGAGATGCTGGAGTCAATGAAAAGGCTCTTGCTAGCCTCACTTTGTTTTTTTTATTATAAGTCTGCTCCAAATCTATGCTGCTTGCTTATCACAAACTATCACAGAGCAAGCACCTTTCAAGTACAGCAGTAGCACCCAACTTGGTGGCCCCCTGGGCCTCATGAGCTGTGTGGGGTTGGTCTGCAGGACTTGGCATATGTTATCTATCTGCTCTCCAGCCTGGATCCATCTATGCAAAGATCTGATCACAGGCAGCCAGGTCCAGAAGCACACAGGTGCATATTCCTAGGCCCATGGGGCTCCCCACGGGTATGGAAACTTGGCAGCAGGGGAGCAGCAGTTAATGGTGGCACCAGTCCCTTGCCACCAAAAGTCCAGCCTTTTGGGACAGCTGTGGACCAGATGACATGGTTCAGTGGGCAAGGGGTTGTGAATCCCTGATTTAGAGAGAACCAGAAATTATACACCACTGTCCTAGCACCCATTTAAAATACTTCTGCTATTTCACATTGAATAACAAAAACTTAAGAACTGGTTAAGGATGGAAGGGGAGCAAAATGTATCCACTAGAAAACACAGGGAGATTTAGGTTAGTAGAATGCTATCGGCAGTGGAATTTGACTGCAAAACTCAGTTCTTGCAAAAAAAAAAAAGGGGGGGGGGGGGTTTTGAGAACTTTAATGACCACAAGCTGTCAGACCTCTGTTTTAGGTCTCTCTCAAAAGACGGCAGCTCAACCTAATATTTCCGTGATCTGTGTGGGCAGTAGCCAGCCATCTGACTCACATTAACGAAACTCTGTGCAGCTGAAGCTGTGCTCAGAAGGTATCAATGAGCGTGCCTGTTAGTTTGTTGCTCTTGAAGGTGGATAGCAAATAAAAGATCCAGTTTCCATGAACATCATCTCCAATCTGGGGGTTTGTTTTTGCTGTCAGAGGCACTTACAGATGGAATAAACAAAGGAGCACTAGGAAAAATGGCCCACCTACTTAAAAAAAAAAAAGGACCTAGCAAGCTCCAAAGTAGCTGCAAACTCTTAGTGTGGTGCATGCTGGGGAAATCAAAGCAGATTAGCAAAAGGGGTGGCCAAGGGTGGGGGTTCTGCTTTGCTTTTAAGATATACTGATAAAAGGATGAATTTCCCCTGCATGCAGCATAATGTAGAGGAGATAGGGTTTTGCTATTATGGGCTGTATTGCCTTGGACCATTGGGGGATGGGGAGGAATTAAAAGACCACAAATAGCCTCCTTTGCCTAGCCCTGCACTTGTGCATGAACATGGAGCTCACTCCACATAAGAAAGAGGAGCCACCTCCAGTCTCCTTTTAATCATAGGCTTTTCCTGAGGTGGGAGAGGCCCTTGCTGATAGTCTGCTGGGAATGTCTTATTGCTGGCAACTTCAGGCAGCATTGCCTTGAATCCCCATAGTGCTCAGGGCCATGGCCCTGCCTCAGCATACCCTTCTTTCTCCTGGATGGTCCTGAACATAGAGATGCTGAGGGTCAGCACCAGCACCATGGGGATTTTTCACCCACACCCGGGACTCTAGGAGTCACATAATGCTGCTCCAGCCCTGGTTACATGGGACAAAGAGGTTGCAATGGGGTAAGTATCTTAGTTACCAATACAACTTATCTGCATTACAGTAGCATCTAGCCACCAGTTCCCCCTTGTACTGGGTGCTGGACCAGGACATAACAAAAAGATGATATCTCCCCTGAGGACTTGTACTCCAAGTATAAGACACAACACAACTGACACACCCAAGAGACACATGACAAACAGACACCAAAGCACATCCACTACCAAGCCACTGTTGATTTGGAGTAGGTGTTAGTGTGGTGTAGAGGAGGGCTTGGATGAGAGTTCTGAGGTGGAGATAATGTTGTGGCTCTGTGGGTTTTTACAGGGAACTGTTCCCACACATGGAAGATGCTGCAAAGACGATCACTGGAGACTTTGACTAATGGGCAGGGGACGGGTCCCTGCTACTGCCAACTGCTTGGCTTTAGTGATCTAATCTCTTGCACATATTTCCCCAGCCCAAGGAAGAAATGTCACAGAGTCAGCCAGATTTCATCCTGGATTGCCCAAATACAGCAGTCCTTGGGAACAGGGGCCTGAAAGTCATAGTTTCATAGTAATTTCATAGTTGGTAGGGTCGGAAGGGACCTGAGCAG
>NW_017728980.1:3804457-3806309 GCF_001723915.1 Gavialis gangeticus | reverse complement strand
TGTGGGTGCTGCTTGGTTTAGCGGTCCAAGGCTTCCTCCTTTCTCGTCTTCCCCTTCCCCCGACGAGCCTAATTTAAAGTCACTCACTGATTCTCCACTGCTGTCCATCATGTGCTCTTTCAAAGCTGGCAGCTGGGGTAACAGACAACTGCTGGTAGAGGGCAGTGGGGAATTGAGAATCACAGTTTGGCTTTTTATTTTCCAGTCATCTGTAAATGTCCTCTCTGTAAATATTTAATATTACCCATTTTGTCCCAGGCTGGATATGTTCTCGTCCTCTCTCTCATATTATTCTCTCTCTCTGAGCACAACACAGCATGTGCACACTAATGTGTGTTCATTGCAATGGGCCTGATTCTAGCTTGGCAGGTGGCAGACCTGAGTTCTGGTCCCAACACAACTGCTCACAGTGGCCTGGCAGTTTCCTTTTTTCTCCTTGCTTTCTCCCTCCGTGCAATGAAGATGATGGTATTTACCTTCCTGTGCAAAGTGCTTTGAGATCTGTGGTCAGAAAGTGCTGTAAAACAGGTAACATGTCTGGAGGGCCTGTGGTTGGCGGCTGGCCTCATATAATACCTAACGCTATTCTGGCTGCTGGTTTTTCCACATGAGGAGACGTGCAACCCAATCCAGAAACAACAGAGCTGCATGGACAGATAAGGAGGAGAGATCAGCAAAGAAAGAAGATAAAGTGGTGGGAAGCAGCATGCAGAGTGCTGGGTATATGCTGAAAAAGTCAAAAAGTCCTTTGCAGATTTTGGTCAGGTTGCTGTGTTTGGCCACCTAACTAACTCTCTCCATTTTTCCTTTCCTCATCTCTGTATTGATTTAATCTCTGCCTATGTCCTTCTACACAGCGCTCCAGTATCATCATTACCCTACAATGAAGGCTCTTTTTTTTTTTTTACTGACAGTGACATCAGATGAACCAGGCTTAGCCGAGCTGAGCAACATTTGATGTTGTCAGAGCTCTGTTATTTTTGGATTGTGTTACACATCCCCCCATATGGAGAGCCCTTGTTCCCCAGGGGACAGTAAAATGGAAAAAAAAGAAAGGTCCTGACCTCATCAGTGAAACAGTAACTACATTTCTCAGGGAGAAATCCTTTTCCAAGGCAGAAAAATGGAGGTTTGGGGGTGGAAGAGAACAGCCAGAGGCAAAACAGAATCAAACATGTTAACACAATTCATTTAGGGGACAGCGAAGGTTACAGTAGAAAGGTACTAGGTTAAAATGGCACTAGAACTTCATTAACAAGCCACTGTTCAATGGACAGAACAACAAGGATCTGGGAAACACGTAACCCATCGCCAGAAACCTAGCCATTAGGGACATTTTTACATGTGCTCCGGGAGGTGTGTGTGTGGCCGGGGGGGGGGGGGGGCTTTAATTAGCAAGCCACACTAATTAAAAGCACCCGAGCGTCACATGCATCAGCATCCCCCATGCTGAAAAATGGCGGCGGGGTGTTTGAACTAAAGCGCATTGAACGAGCTTTAGTTCCAAGTGCCTCGCCACCAGCTTTCAGTGCGAGGGATGCTGGTACACACGACACTGGAGTCTGCTGGAGCGCAGTAATTAAATGTAATTAACTGAGTCTGCTCCGACGTGCCGGATTTCCAGCACGTCTATAGGAGCCCCCAGATACCGAATGCCAGAGTTCAAACACAGAGGCTCTGATGGGACTGACTAACCCTTAAGCGACTGAAAAACAATTAAAAGAAATTGGAAGCCAAGGTGGGGGGAGGACCGTCAGACAGAATTGCAACAAGCCTCTTCCTCCCCTTTCACAATGATGGGCAGACAGTAACTGAAATTCCCCAATGAAGGTTTCAGTTTATAAACTGAGGT
>NW_017728980.1:3797016-3799457 GCF_001723915.1 Gavialis gangeticus | reverse complement strand
TGCCAGAGTCTGCTGGAGTGTGTTCATTTCTGTGCTCCGACGCGCTGGATTTCCAGTATGCCGGAGCCGGCTCGCTGCATGTCTATAGGAGCCCTCAGACTGAAACAGAGACACTGAATAAAAATGGGGTAGGAATCTGTCTGTCTCGCAAGACAAGAGAGTTGTGCTGAGGGAGGCATCAGTTTGCTGAACGTGTGAGTGTGGTTGTAGACCCCAATTCTTGAGTGAAAGACCCTTCTGCACTTATCACATTTGAAGCTGTATCAAACAATGCTGAATGCGATGCAGGCTGCTCCTTGAGGATTTCTTCTTCTCTGGGCCTGTTGGGTTCTTCTTTCTTCAAAAGCCTTCATTCCATGCTTAACAGATTGTTTCCAAGCACTTTGATCCTCAGCAGTCTTCTCCCTGTCATTTGGATTGATGCTCATTGCCTTCACTTCTCTCTTGCAAGCATCTTTGAACCCGATATAACACCCCTGTGGTGTTCTCCTATAAAGAGTACTTCATATAAGAGATCCTTAGGTATACGGCCATCATCAATTCTCTGCATGTGATCAAGCCATTCAAGCTGATGTCAGCTAAGAAGAGAATAGATGTGTTGGCACATGCCAAGACCTCAGCATGGATAACTTTGTCCTATCAGGAAATTCCCAGTATGCAGCCAAGGCAATGCAAGTGGAAGCTGCTAAGGCATTTTTCTTGAGTACAGTATGTGGTCCAAGATTTGGTGCCATACAGAAGAGGGCTGATAATGCAAGCATGATATATTTTGATCCTGATCTTAACAGTCAGTTTGTTGTTTGCTCAGCATGCTCATGATACCTGATCCTGCCTGACTCCACTTCGGATCTCAAAAGCCTCAGATGTTGATTCCTCATAGCTGACTGTTCCCCGCATCCCATCATGGAAAGAGCAGGTTATGCTGAGGAGCTTTGGTGGACAGCCAATCTTTTCCAAAAATTGGAAGTGATCTTTTCTGCTGACAAGGTCAAAGTCCTTACTCAGGTCAATGAAGGTGATGTAGACAGGTCTCCTTTGTTCCCTACGTTTTTCTTGGATTCATCAGAGGGAGAAAATCATATCTATGGTGAACCTACTGGCTCTGAAGCCACATTGTGACCCAGAGTAAACATGGTCAGCAAAGATCTGAAGTCTTCTGAGCACCACTTGAGCAATGATCTTTCCAACAGTGCTTGGTAGTGAAATGCCGTGATTGTTGCTACAGTCACTGCGGTCGTCTTTACTCTTGTACAGAGCGACTCTGTTGGCATCTCGCATAGCTTGTGGCACTGTCCCTACTGTCCAGCAGTGAGTAAGAAGCTCATATACGTGGGGAAGAAGCACAGATTTCCCGCATCAGACCACTTCCGCAGGAATGCCATCTTTTCCAGGGGTCTTGCCGATGGCCAGATTATCTATGGCTTTATTTATGTCCTCAACACTTGCAGTATCATTCAGCTCTTCAGACAAACAGACTCTCAATGAAATTAAGGGCTGTGTCAGTGACATAATTTTGCATAATGTTGCACTTATAAAGATCCTTGATCTGAATTTAGGCCAGAAAGCCCCTTCCTTTAGAGACCCCTAAAACACTTTCTAAAGGTGAGTAAGTAGTAGAGTTGGTTGAAAATCTTGCATTTTCAATAAAATATTGGGGTTTTGACCAAAACAACATTTTAATTAAAAGTGTCTGCTTTATTCAAAACAGCTGGGTTTTTTGGTTGGAAAACAGTAAATATTTGATTTTCAGCTGCAGTGTTTCTTGGGTTGTGGGTGATTTTAGGGTTTGGGCTTTTTGGAAGAAACATCAAATTTGGGGGACAGCAATTTCTACAAAATGTAAAGTGATGTTTGTCTCCATCTAGATTTTCAGATCTAGAAAATATCAGTATCTCCAAATGACAGCTGAGTAAACTGAGGCACAGCAAAGGGTAGAGATTCAGGCAAGGTAACCACAGTGAGTCAGGAGCAGGATTCAAGGTACCCTGGGACTTTTATAATTTCCAAAGCATATGAGGGGAGATGGAAAAAGGCAGCATAAGGACATGCATAGTGTTATTAAGGACTGGGACATTGATCCCTCAGCATCTGTAGCCTGACCAACTCCCAGGCAGTTTTCCCACGCAAGAAAATGCCTGAGGTGTAAGAGTTTCACCATTGGTCAAGTTTCCCCATTTCCATGAAAATCTCTCTTGTGGCTGCAGAGATAAAAGTTAGGTACAGACATTCAAAAAGCCTGAGACTGAACTGATCTAAGTTATGCGGTTTTTTGGAAGTGGCGTAGTTTAGATTAGTGAGCAAACAGAACACACATTTGCCCTTTGGATGGGGGTTCTGCCATTTTTAAACCAGTCGATGTGTGCCAGATTTCTGTTACGGGTATAGACTGGTTTCAACTGGGTGGCTCTCCCAGTACGTGGAGCTTAACAGGCCAAGAAGGT
>NW_017728980.1:3789010-3792016 GCF_001723915.1 Gavialis gangeticus | reverse complement strand
CTAAGTTATGTGGTTTTTTGGAAGTGGCGTAGTTTAGATTAGTGAGCAAACAGAACACACATTTGCCCTTTGGATGGGGGTTCTGCCATTTTTAAACCAGTCGATGTGTGCCAGATTTCTGTTACGGGTATAGACTGGTTTCAACTGGGTGGCTCTCCCAGTACGTGGAGCTTAACAGGCCAAGAAGGTTTGCTGCCTTGTCAACAGTTCTTTAGTAGTAATCTTGAGAACTGTGACAAGCTGAATTTCTCAGATGGAAAGGTTAGAGAAGAAACCACTTGTAAATAGTGTCTTGCGGTGTGTGGCCTGTAATGCCTCATTCCTCTGGGATGGTTTTTTAAGAGAGGGGTTTCAGAGCAGTGCTGAAAGATCTTTTTCACTGGGACATTTAACAATTCAGTTCTCATTTTTGTTTGCCTCCCAAAGGTTATTTTGTTATCAGACTGGCACCTGGGCAACCCTGATCCTGATGCAGGCCCTCCAAAAACCACAAGGTTGTCTTAACAATCATGGCATTTAAAATACACACAGACATGTATTTTCATCTGAGGTTTTTTGCCTCCTGCCCTGTGAGCTCAGATGGGTCACAATTTCCAAGTTTTTCTTGCAATGTTTGAAGCTAGAAATGTCCTCCTCATTATTTTAAAATAAAAGCTAAGAGTCCTATATGGTCACATGATTATAGGAGCTGGTATTAAAAACTATACCAAATACTGGGAGAATCATGAAAAAATCATGGGTTAAGTCTGTAACTAGATGATGGAGCTGCTTACTTTTGGAAAAAAAACCCATCTAAATCAATCAGGTAAATTATTCATACTGAATAATTCAGCTAGATCTTTCTCTTTTTAATGTAAATACAATCACATATTGGCTTCTTAACACAGGTTCTTTTTATTCTACTGCACAGTCCTCTGCATGCCAGTACCTAAAGGGTTATTAATTCAGCTGGCTGAAAATTTTCCACTGAAACTGTTTTATGACTGATAATGAGGTTTTCAACGAGACATGTTTTTACATGGAAAATATTTATCTGCTTCCCATAGAAAATGTTGACTTTTTGTCAAAAAAAAAAAAGAAAAGAAAAGCCAACAGGTTTTTAGTTTTTCAATGAAAATTTAAAAGCATCAATGGAAATGTTACTGTTTTTTTGTTCTGTGGGATAGGAATGCATTTTCCTACCAGCTCTTGTGCTTAACATTTGATCTTTATCAAACTGTTAATAAAACCTACACAGTCCCCAGCTAAGCGCAGGTTATTAGACACAACCTGCCATATATACAGTACTCTCTCAGCCTCCCATCACTGCACTGTGACTCAGTTTCTCCTACCCATAAACATGGGAAGAGCAACAAGTTGCCATCTTTGAGATCCTGTAGTGCAGGGGTCTCAAACTCACGTCATGCAGCCTGCAGGCCTCAAAGGAGCTGGGGATTTGGGGAAAGGGAAAGCAGGGGCAAAGCCCATTGCCAAAACCTGGGGCACAGAGCCCCATTGGCAATGTGTCAGTGATGAGAGGCAAGCAATGGCTGCATTAAGCCCCATAGACATACTACCTGCCCCACCACTGCTGCCTGCCCAGCCAAGGAGACGGGGTGTTTGCCACCTCTGTTCTAGGGAAAGACTCCTCTAGGCATTCAGGTGGACCCCAAAGGGATGATTCATACTTTACTGAGGGACAGGTGGCCCCTTATGATTAAGGGACAATGACATTCTTTTAATGGGAAATTAAAGTAAAATAGCCTGCTACTAGGACCCTCTAATGGTAATGGTTACTGAGAGACGAGCAGTGGCACAAACTCAGGGAGGAGAGAGACTGTTTATACAAAGAGTGTGTGGATTAATTGCCGTGGGACTTCATTTAAAACCAATATTTAGTCTAAAACACTTCATTCTGTCAGTTCCCATGTCCACATGACTATTTCCACCAGTTAATAGCTCCATTTATATTGAGGCTGTTAGTATTATGGCTGGACTCTCTGTTTCACCGAGAATGACAGAGGCAGGGGGTGAGGAAAGGGAAAGCCATTTACTAAAGCACAGGATTCTCTCTATTTGCACTTATTTCTTCAACCTTTTATGGAGCCCCTGACAATCACCAGTTAAACTGAGTCAGCCGTCTCAGTGAAGGGGCCAGTCGCTGAACCCTGCAGGAATCTGGGGGCAGACATGGTGCAATTTGCCCCAGTCTGGACCAGTCCCTGCCCCACAAAGACCCAGGTTGAACCCGATTTTGAGGATTCCTCACAGAAGCAAATTAAATTCCCAAGTGAAGCCATGCACTGACTTTTCTCTGTGCATCGCTGGTGTAGCCCAGATCCAAACATCCTCCAAGTTCAGGCACACTTAACTCCTGGGTCAGGACGGAAGTTGTTCTATAGATAAAGGCTGCCCACAAAATAAGGCTGAATAATCAGTGGGGAAGGAGGGAGGAAACCCCTGAGCATTAGCTCTGCTGCCTTGAGAAACAACCACCCAAGGGAAACGAGGGTTCCCCATCAGGAGGGACATGCACAGCTGGACTGGACACAGTGCTCATTGGTTTACATTAGGCAATGCTTCCTCATATGCAGAAGAGGGACAGGAGATGAGCAAACTAATTCTCCTGGGTTTGACTCAGCAGTTCAGCTAAGCACTGCTCGGTGCTGGAATTGAAGAGGCTGCAGCAAAACTGGCCATCAGACACCACTGCACCACTCCTACAGTGGGACAGCCCTAGTCCCTGGTGAAATTACTGCTCTAACCCAGCCATCCTTTGGGCTCACAGGGCTGTCCCAGCAGACAGCAGTAGCCAGAGCATGCACTAACCATACCTTCTCTAGATCCCCAGGCAAACCCCACTATAACCAGGTCCTTTATACCAAGACCTGTGGTGCTGCCAAGAAAAAGTGGCAGTGAAGTCATTCTACCACTTCTGCCTTATGCTGGGGACACTCTCCAGTGACAAGATATAAAAGGATGTATAGCGTGATTCATAGATTTCATAGACATTAGGGCTGGAAGGGA
>NW_017728980.1:3779772-3788159 GCF_001723915.1 Gavialis gangeticus | reverse complement strand
CCATAATGAGTGACTTCCATCAATTACTACCCTCTGGGTCCGATTGTTCCAGTCCATGAACGTGAAGTATCAGATCCTACTGTTATAAGAAAAAGGAATTTGCACATCCACATTTCATAGTGTTCAAAGCTGAAAATTTGGTTCAATCTCTCAGGCTGTGGTTTGTAACAATATGATATTTTCCCAGCAGGTTAAAAAAGTAATACAAGGCAATTAACTGTTCCAGCATATTTGTCCAAGGCTGGGAGCCAGCTGTTCCCAACATATTCCAGAGGTTTAGTCTGTCTTCGATTTTTTTGTATGTATATCTTCTTCTGTTCAGTGACATAGATGTGCCCCTTTTTCCTGACAAAGGACAATCCACCCCTCACCCAAAAAACCCAACAACCATGCAGTGAAATACAGTCATCTCAAAATATATTTTTTAAACAACACATCTTACTGATTCTTAATTGAAAGATTTTATACACCCTTGACTTCACCTATGTTTTATTTAGCTGCTGAATCTTCTTATTTTCTGAAAACCAGTCACTGCATATTTGCAAAGATATTAAACAGATATGACTTCTAGCCTGCAAGCTCTCTAATGTGGGGACTGTTGTAGTTCTTAATGGATATATACTGCCTAGGACAAGAATTCAAGTATTGTTAGCCTCTCTGAGTTACAATTATATAAATGTTGCATATTAGTAACATCAACAAGTTTATATTAATGTAATATACCTCTATATTACATTACACAAAATAATTGTATATAATGTTATAGTATTATTAATAACAACATCATATTAATGACTTCTCAGGTCATATGGGCCAAACTCTGCCCTTTTTACACTCTGCACATGCCAACCTAGGAGAAGGCAATGAAGCCACTCTCTGGTACCTCCCAGCATTGTCCTCAAGCTCTTCAGCGTGCTCAGGAGCGGTGGGGTGGAGCATCTTCAGGTCAACTCCATTCACTCCTTTCTGGGTTTGGTGCACATGGGATAGACCCATCCTATGTGCAAATATCACCCTTCCCAGTTAGATTTTCAGTTGTGCTGGAATCCAGCTTCTCAAGCCATTTTGAGGCACCCAAATCAATAGCCTACTTTTGGAAGTCCCAATGTGTCAATGCAGCTGAAGAATGTTCAATACTTCAGGAAATCAGGCTCCCTCTCTGGTTGCCTAATTATGAAATTACAAGTCAGGCATTAGGCAGAGGCTTTTGCAAATCCTGGTCTGCAATTGCCATGGTCTACAATGGGAATTGTGAAGCTTAGCACCTCCAAAAAAAATCAACCAGGCGGTCTCACCCCTCACACCCTTGCCACTTTCTGCTTGCAGGAAAGACCAAGTGCTTTAACAACACCGCTATGCTTGTCTGCTATCTGGCAGAGGTCTTCTGTTTCCAAACTCTCCCTCTGACAGTCCAAATGGCTGAAATGTTCACAATCAGCCTATGATGATGACAAACACTGTGGTGAGCGATCTGTTCAGTGAATTGGGGCCTTTTTTTCCTATTTAGAAATGCCCTGCAAGGAAGCTTTTGATTTGATGTGTGTGTGTGCATGAGTCAGAACTGTTTGCACACACTTTCATCTGTGGGTTGCCAGCAAACCGTTTATCTGGCGTTGGATTTTCAAATTCTCACTACGAGTTGGACAAGTAACTGTTGTTTGCATCTTGCAAATCTCCTGTTTGACTGTGGGCAGATTTTTTAAAAAAGAGCCTCAGGGGTCTTAGGACCCCTTAGCAGTCTTGCTGAGCTTCAAAGGAGCTTGTGTTCTTAAATCCTTCAGGTATGGACAGGGAAATAAGTTAATAAGGCACTTTTGACAATATCATTCTAAATTCTTAAATATATTCATTATTTATAATAACATATGTTACACACACACACACACACACACACACACATATCACATGCCTTTGTTTCTCTTTAGTGAATGATTGTCACTTTGCTTTACCTACTGCTTATAAAGTGGATATAAAGATGCCATCCCCAAGACAAAAATCTATAGATTCCTAAATAGACTGTTTTTTGTATGACTATTTCTGAAATACTGACTTCCTGGGAACAGTATTATGAATGAAAACTGGATGCTTGCATTCATGTGTACAAAAAGGAAGGGAAAGGAAAGGAAAGGAAAGGCATAAGAGTGAAGGAGGAGGTGGGGAGAGAGAGAACCTGTGGTAAGCAAATAGTTACCTATGGGTTTTTTTAATGGCAAGTGCTCTACTGTTGTAAATGTTCATTTCATTTCAAAGTTTCCTGTTTTGGTAAAAATATTTGAAAATAAACTTTTTCATTCATTTTATAGAGCTTACACATAGTTTTGCTCGTTAGTTTTAGCCAGTATCATCTAACTACACACCCTGAACCAGCCAAACAGTTTCTCTCCCTGTTTCCTTCTGCACTTGCCATTTAGGCCCTAAAATCAAACAGAGCAGACCCGTTTTCGTGGCAGCCTATATGATCACTGGCTCAGAGACTCTGGGTGACCTCTCAGCAGCAGATTATTGAGTCACAGCTACTTTTATTTTTGTGGCTCCACTTTACTCAAGAAGTTTGCACCTGTTTTCAGAAACCGCCTACATTACAGCACATAAACAGAGATACTAGGGCAGACAGTTGCTATAGCGGCGAGATGGTATCACTGTTGCAAAAGACAGGCAAAAAGAGGCAGTGACAGATACCTACTTTTGTGATCGAGCTGATGTTTTTTGGGTGATTGACAGCTCTGTTTTAGCAGTTTTGATAGTGAGTCACTAAAAGATATACACGTCTCTGCTGGCCAGAACTGGTACCTGGTCAGAACCCAGTATTTAAAGAACTGATGGAGCAGAACATTAAAAGAAACATGAAAAGCTCCCCCCTGCATTGAATGGGAGCACCAGTGGGGAAGACAACATGCCCTAGCCCACTTCAGGCAACCAATGAGCAGGAGTCTGTGCAAGGAGAGGTATGCAATGAAGATGTTATGTTTGTCAAGAGGGAGCAAAACCCACAATCCTTGCAACCACCTACACGAGCCAGAAGAGACCTCTTTGGGCCCAGCCTAAACTGCTTCCAGTACCAGAACTGTCCACGAGAGGGAGACAAATCATGCGCCATAACTGGATTTTATACAAGCATGCAAATAACACTAATTAGGGGATGAGATACTGCCATAAAGTCCTAAGAGGGCACGTTTGACAAAAGAGAAGCCATAGCCCTGGGTGGGCAATTATTTGGACTGAAGGGCCACTTAGTGAGTTTTGATGAGCGATCACAGGCCAGCTCATCACCACCCCCTCTCTCCCCCCAACAGCTCACCGAAACTCCCTAAAAGGCTCTGCCCCAGGCTTGACTGGGCGGGTGGAACAGAGCCACAGGCAGGTGGGGGGCGGCATCTGAGAGCAGGACAGGTGGCCAGGGCCGGGGACCGTGATCTGAGCCTTGCATGCCCCTGCCCATGGAACCAGCACCCATCTCAAGGGTTTTTGGGCAGCAGATTGTGACTCTGTCCTGGGCCCTGGCCATGGGCTGTCACCACCCTACAATCCCAATCCCAGCCCCTGCCTTGGCCCGAGCCTCCACCCCCAGATGTTGCTCCCTCCCTGCCTGCCTGCACCCCATCCCTTCGCCCTGGCTGAGTGCACCCTGCCAGCACGGATCCTGGGCCGGTGTCTATGGAAGCCCCACCAACCTGCCCACTCCATCTGGCGCCCCTTGGTGGTGGGCGCAGGGCACCCTGCGCCCACCACCAAGCACCCCGGCAGTGGGGCTGGGTTCAGTGGCGGCAGAGACTGGCAGTGGCAGCTGGAAGGAGCTGCTGCTGTGGGGGCTGCAGGGACGCGAGTCTGGCTGTTACGCCAGCACAGCCCTGCTGCGCACCTGGGGGCAGTGGGACTGGCTGCACATGCCATGCACCTGGCTGCCCCCTGCGCCTGGGCCAGGAGGGGCCAAGGGACCTGCTGCAGGCCAGATACAGTCCCTCAACAGGCTGGATCCAGCTCGTGAGCTGTATTTTGCCCATCCATGCCATAGCCAGGCCTTGAATCAAGACAGTGCCTAGAGTAGTTAGCACCATTCACAAACAGGCCAGTGAACAATGCTATTTAACCAAGCCAGAACACAATGGCTCCAGCAGGGAAATATCCTCAACACTCACCCCAGAGCTGTTCTGCCTTTCCCCACTGGCTCACTGGAGTTGCTTCTGCCTCATGCCAGGCCCAGCTCCCTTTTCCCCACCAGCCCTACTAGGCATCATCCCCATGGGTTCCCTGACTTGGTGTCCAGTTGTTTTGCAAGAGCTGTGGGGTTATTCAAGCATCTTTACTTTCTTCCCCTCATCTGTGAATATTTATGGAGTGCTGTAATTGCAAACCACGAGAGAGCTGGAAACACTGGAGAAGACTGTGGGAAATCTGGACACAAGGCAGGAGAGTTTTAAGCTTCACTTAAGTGATTATTGCTTCTCCAGCCTTTTCCCACCCTACAATGCAAAACAAATCCACATAATAATAAGAAACATGCTCTGCAGCTTGTCCAGCAGATTGGAGGGGGAGGGGACTAAAGTAAGCACAAGCTACAGCACTTGTGTTATTTATTTTACGGTTCCCGCTCCACATTTTGCATTTTAATGACAGAACTACTTTCCCAATGTACCTTTAAGTTAACACTTTCCCTGCTGCAGGAAAAAAAAAAAAATGCATTTGATGTTCGGAGAGCTCTGTGTCAGGTTCCAGGCATTTTTGGAAACCTGACCCTTATTTAGGCACCAAAATGTAAGGAACAGAGGCAATGCTATCAGGGGCACAGCATACTCCTGAGAATTTCACCTAATCTCTCCTTTATTTGATCTGAATAACTTACTACCAGGGCCCAAACTGGATCAGGGTGAGCAGAGGGATCACTGGGTCTATTAGCAGAGCAGGATGATACTCAGGAGGAGTCATTCCCGTTTACATAAAGGCCTGAGAGAGGTGCAATGTAGAGAAGTACAAAGAGGCCTTAGGGCCAGACTGACTGTCAAAGGTATTTAGACAACTGCATTTGCATGTAGAGCCTCAGTCCCCATCCAACTCTCCTTTTAGGCAGATAAGTAGCACTTACATTGCTAAAAGTGGGATTTATAACCTTGATCTCCCACTTACTGGGGGACTGCCCTAACCCTGAGGCTACTGGACTAAAAGGTAGAATCCCTCCCTTCCCCCCACCTTACTCGTTGGGCTGTTTGACAACTTGTGTTTCAGGGACTTACATAGGATCACCCACCTTCCTGAGACGTACAGGATCGCTATGCAGTGTAAGTGGCTGGACCAGATCTCTGCTGAGCAGAGGGGAGCAGGAGGATTGACTGGCCACGTGGGTGATCCTAAATGCCCCTAATGCAGGCAATCTCAGCCACTTACGTGCCACTCACCTGCACAGCAGTGCATCAGATTTTGGCTCTGGTGAGATTTTTTAAGAGTCTATGTGCTAATTAGGCACTCCATTCCCACTGACATTATTAGATGCCTATTTGCGTCTTTAGGTGGCTAAATAACTTTGCAGGTTGGCCACAGCATCAATAACGAATCACACCCAGGGTGAATATAATCATCAGACTCCGGCCTGGTGTTTCCATCCACACCTGATTCTATTTTAAGATATTTTGGCATTCTGTGTTGTCCAGGAGCCTATGGATAGCTATTGTGCTGTCTGTAGAATATGATCTCCTTAAAAACAGTATTTATTTGGCTGAACTTTGACACCACGCAACAAGACTAGCCAACACACAAATTAATCGGGGGGAAAAAACAATTCCTGCTTATGCCTATTTTTAAAAGGGCTTCATCCATGAATGGTGGCTAATTATAGACTGTGCTTGAAACAGCTGCACGCAATCGCAGCCACCCAGCGAGGTGAAGTAGTGGCCATTGTTACAGTGGGTTCAAAGGAGCTTTGTGCATCACTGCTGGGTTGTCTGGGACAAATATCCGGGAGACAGCCCATCAGTCAGTCAGTCAGCGTGTGCGTAATCGCCGAGCCATGCGATAGCATCCTCAGTGGTCGCGTGCAGTTCTTGTAGTCCACCGCTGAATTTAGTCAATATGCGACATGGTGTACTTTTTGCCGCAGCTACAGTCTAGATTGTCACAAAGACCCCAATGGTGGAAGCTGGCCACGCAGAGACCTTGCCCTGTCCGCTTGCTTCAGTGCTAGTTATGAGTGAAACAAATCTATGCATTAAGCAATTTCTTTACTATTAATCATTGATCTTCCCATGAATGGGTTACAGCCCACACAGTACCACTAAATCTTCTGGTTTCACCTCCTGAATTTGTATTAGACTCCCAGAAAGGAACCCAATCTTGCACTAGTCACCAGAAAATAGAGAATCCATCACTTGTGTTGGGAATTTAGCCCAATGGAAAAGATCACCCTCACTCACTACCTGATTTCCCAGTTGAATGGGCTGAGCTGTAACTCTGGCCATTGATTCGTGTTATACATTTCTTCTCAAGATCACACAGCCTGTTAATAAATTGCATTAAGGTGAAAAGGGTGGCCCAAGGTTTGTCTCTGTTACTACTCAACTACATCTAGAGTTGCTGCAAGGTCTAAGCACTTCACTAAAATAGTGAATTTATCCTTACAGCCCCCCTGGGAGGTGGGGGAATAGTGTTAACCCCTTTTTACTGATAGGGAAACCAAGAGCTGGAGAAGAGAGGCACACTGCCCTTGGTGATAGTGTTTCTGAGTTAAGTTTGTGGATGAAGTCTAGCAGCCCCATAGGAAATTGGGATTGACTCCACCAGCACAGTGCAGCAGAGTTGAGCTCCTATCCATTCCTCAGTCTTACCTGAGTACCATAATTGGAGATTAACTTTAAAAAGAGAGTGGCATTCAGGTTCCCAAGTCATCAACCCTTGGGACGGACCTGTCAGCCCTGGGTCTCGCGGCACCATGTGCTGTGCTGACCTGAGTACTGCTTCACAAACTGAAGAAAACCACACAAAACGAATTCCCCTTCTGAGCTGTAAGGACTGGGGATCTGGGTCCAGCTGGAGACTGGCTAGGGTCTGTAGACCTCTGCACCTTCTCCATTCGTGAGCTTCAGACTAAACACCACATTTGTAGCTCCAGGCTCCTGTCATGAGAGTCACCTAATGACCACAAGGTTTCTGGGTTTTTTTTTTAAACATTTGGGGATCATCTCTTTGGGGATCTCATGGCATATTTAAATGAGCAAGTGCCAGGTACTCGGGAGACGTCCATCCCATTGTATTGCATTCAGGTCATTGCCTCAGCTGAGGTTATATGTTCCAGGTTTTCTCCTCAGTCATGAGGGCCAGAATCTTCTTACTCTCTATTTAAGTGAAAGCAGAATTTCTTTGGTGTTTTTTTCCCCCCAGGAGTTGGGGCTTTTCACACAATATCACATAGCATGCCCCTTACAAAAAAAAGAGTCGTGCGAATTGGCAAGGCTCTAAGCAGCACTGTGCAACTTGGCACCGTTCATTATGACTGGCTCCAGAGAGGTTCGGGCCAGAATAGCAAGATGTTGCACACACCAGCACTGGGAAATATTAGCAGTGTTGGAAGGGGGGTGGGGGCAGGTCTGGAATAGCAGAGGTGCTGCAGGGCAGAATGGATGTCTAGCCGCAGAGCGGTGTGGGGGGCACCAGGGCTGGGCAGCACTAGGATTCACTGCCAGAGACACACCTGTGACAAAGTTGGCCACTCTGACAAGCACCAAGTGCGTCCTACATCTCTGGGTATATCTGGGGGTGGGAGATGTAGCAATCCGGTAATGTCAGCATATAAATCTTGTTTGCCTTGCTTCAGTCAATGCAGAGAGGTCGTGCTAGAGATTGGGGTTCTGTTTATTGACAAGGTTGTGACCTCTCCGGTTTATGACCCCCACGAGACCTCTGCATGGAAACGGGATTTGTAATGTAACACTAACAATAACACACTAGAGACAGCCGTGACAGGGTCATTTTCTCCTACACGCTGCAGCTGGTTCCCAAGGATGGAAACATGCAGGGGAAAGGGCAGGAAGAACGTGTTCATTCTCATATTGATCAGAGGGAGGTAGGGATGGTCTCAGGCACAGGGCAGGCAGAGGACCAAGGAAGCTACTTCATCCAAGGCCTGGAGCACAAGAGTACTACTGCACACAGTGCAAAGGATCCTGGGACACAGGTAGAACAAACCTGCTGCTGCAGATGACTGGGTGGAAAGGAGACTAAGCAAATAAAGGAAGAACCTGAAGGCAATACAATGGGATGGACATCTCTTAAGCACCTGGCACTTGCTCATTTAAACATGCCATAAGAACTGATGACTGATCCCAACCATAGTTTCATAGTTAGAGGGTCAGAAGGGACCCAAGCAGATCATCAAGTCCAACCCCCTGCCATGGCAGAAAAGA
>NW_017728980.1:3763336-3774772 GCF_001723915.1 Gavialis gangeticus | reverse complement strand
TGCCTCCTACTATGCCACACATGTCCTGGGGTAACTCATACTACACTACCCTCGGGTAGCTGTGGTCATGCCAGCCGTTCAATTTAAGGCCCCATCCAAACTAGCCATAAAAACATCCTACATCTTTTTGCCACTTTATGACACCTTGAACTGGGTGCACATAGAGCACCTTGGCCATTTACATTATGATTATGTTAACTGCAGCACAAAGGCAATGTGTAGAGGGTTAGTTTACATTTGAGTGGCAGCCTCTGCACTTTCCAGTAGGAAAAATATCTAATGATCAGGACATGAGTCTATAATTCAGAAGAACCATAGTCAATCCTCTGCTTTGTCACAGACCTTGGCCAAGGCACCTAGCCTCTCTGGACCTCAGTTTCCTACCTGTAAAATGGGGAGAATAGTAATGCCCTGCTTGACAGGGAAGCTATGAGGAAAGCATACACAGGTGTTAAGGTGCCCAGGCATCAAGGGCATAGATAGATTCTGCCTCAGACCAGAAGGATGGAGAAAGATCAGGGAGCTTGGTGACAAAGGGCTGGGGAAATCCTGTAGTCATTGCTTGTGCTGGGGGGCAGGACAGGAGGGAAGGGTAGCAGCCCTGGAAACATAGTATCTATCTACCTACACATTAACTCCTGGCCTGTAGCTCACTGAAGACAGTGAAAAGCCTCAAAAGCCTTTGGTGCTGGGATCCCTAGGTTACCATCTTGAAGACTGTCTTTGGTATTACACAGGAGTCTTGAACTGGCCCCAGTGCCATCCTGGGGCTGTGACCAACACCGCAAGGGAGTCCTGAACTTGAATTATCTCCGTGGAATTGTCCAATGATAGCAGAACATGTGTTTTTTAATATTGTCTGGAGATACTCCTCCCATGAAAAGTTGTAACTTTGCTATGAACAGGCTCACTTAGCTCATATTTTATTGCTTCAGCATGTGGTCACTCATGTTTTAAGGGCAGTTAACATGTCCTAAATATAATGTGACAAGAACCATAGTTTCCTAGCAGGGGTGTCTCTTCATGTAGATATGCCCAGCACCTAGCACAGCAGGGCCCCACTGTTAGGTTGAGTCTAGTAACAATAATAACCCCAGTTAGAAAGAGTTTGTTCTAAAAACTAAGTAAATTGAGTATCACCAGAGCACTTCTTACCTTCTACTGAATAAACCTCATTGCCCTGCCAATGGTTCATCATACCCATTTCACAGATGGGGAAACTGAGTCAGAGAGACAGCGAGGAAATGCATAGCCTAAGTCCACCTAAGCAGAGTGCTGGGTCCTGGGGCTCCAATTCAGCCTAAGAGAGCACTAGCACAACCCTCTGACTATGCTTCAGGGGTAGGACCTTGGTCCCATATCCGTCTCAACTCTTGGCACTGAAGTCACTGCCCAGGCTCCTCCATTTGGGTTTATTTTCATTTGCCACTCAGGTGCTAAGAGAGCTAACCTTAGGAAGGGGCATTTTTGTTCCCCCTGGGGTCTGGGGCTCTAGAAAAGGAATTATGTGACTGTGGAGTCCTTCTGAATGCCTGGGCCCTGCTGGCAGTATAAATTCCCACATGTTTAGTCTCTCTTGCTTATGTATCACAAGTGTCAAAAAGATAATCATATCACCAGGATCAATGAAGCCTGTTTTGTAGTAAATTTGTTTCCTCTACATGTGGCCCTGGCATCCAGCTGCAACACCGGCTATTCATACCGCTGCAAGGACTTCCTTATTCTTTGAGATAGCAAATCTACCCCCAACAATATTTCAGGTATCTCCCTTCAACCCAACCCATCTCCCTTTGAAGTGGGTGGAAAACCTCCTATTGACTCCAACACTGACTACACACCAAGCCTGCAAGTCTATGCCAAGTCTGTAATGATCTACATTACACCAACGTAACCCAGGAAATGTAACTCTTGGGAAACTCAGCCAACTGGCACAGAGAAACCATGAACCTGATAGCAGCTCCCCCTCTCTGCACCTCCTGGAGCAGCCCCGGGGCATTATTGTTGGCTCTTTTAGTGCACATACAGCATCCCAGCATGAGGCTTTTCCAGGCTAGAGTCTCATCTGCGTCCCAACCATTGCCTCCATCTGTGCAGCTGAAGTCAGCTGGATGCCTTGTTCTTATCTCTGTCTCACCAATGTGGCCTACATTCCCCCTTAGGGAATGTTAGGCAGCAGGAGGACGGTAGACATTTAAGATGGAGGTGAGGAAAAGGAGCTACCCTGAACTTCACCAGGGATGTGGGACACTCCTCCTTGACTTAAAACTGCTCCTGTTTCTTTAGAGAACTGTTGACGCAACCACGCTAGGACCATAACCTGCAGAATCTGAAGGGCTTTGACTCCTCCCGAAGCAACTGCCTCTCTTCAAAACTAGATTTCTCTGTAGCACATGGATTAATTCAGCAGGTGGGAGAATTACTAGCTCTAGTCCCGGGTCTCTTTTTCCTTTGCTGGCTTTGTCAGGCCCTGTTCTGTCCATCACCGATGGATGTTCTTACAATCCCTCTGGAGTTCAGACCAAAATCCCTTTTTCTGCTCTGTTTCTTGTTAACAACTCCAGACTAGAAGGGTGATTTTATTTTAATCTTTTCAAACACGGTATTTTTAGAAATAGGAACCACAAGACACCAGATGCTGCTGGCTTTTTCTCCCTGCCCCCACCGACACGAAAGTCACCAAGAATCTGTTATTTAAAAGTAAAGGTAAAAAGCTTTACATTAGTCTATCTTGAAGTGCAATCCACTTTGATCATGGGTTTCATGAGGTCTGACTCCCTCTCGTGGTATGAAGCTAGAAAGCACAACTAGAAACAGCAACAGAAACATACGGAGATTCAGGGCTCGAGGCTGCAGAGCTGACCCCGCTTTCTGGTGCTGAGATTTTCAAACCTCCTCCTCCCCTGACTAAGCTGAGCACCTCCACTTAGGTATATTAGAAGTCTGTTCCCATGTAAACAGCAAAATCAAAAGAGGCAAATATCTGCTTCTGCTAAACAGCCTGTGAAGCTAGCGTGGTTCAGGCATGCCCGTTTCTGTGGTGCAAGGGAGTGGCACCACCCAGGGGCACCAAAATAAGAGCTTGATTTTCAAAAGTGCACAGCAACCAGCTACTCCTATTTATTTTCAAATCAAAATTTCCAAAGAGATTTTTTCTTATTGCTTAATGCCTTTCTCTTCCCTTGAAAAATGTGGGCTCTAATATTTTAAAACTGCGTAGACACACCTGTATCTTCTTTCAGTTTGGCTATTATACTTCCTCCATTGCATCCCCAAATCTCAGGTGCTCACCTGTGAACAAACTCTGCCATCCATTGCATATCTTTCCCCTACCTCTGTTCTCAGAGTCAGAGATGCATTAGCGTTACTGAGCCACTGTTCACTTTGTTTGATCTGAGCTGTTGCTCACAAAAGTTTAAGCATCTCACACAATTTCCCAGACCAGATAAACCCTCTTGCCAGTAAATCAGTGGCCTGCCCCACAGTGCCAAATTGTTGATGCTTCAGAGCAACTCTGGGGGCTGGACTCGATGATCCTCCGGGGTCCCTTCCAGCCCAAATGTCTATGAAATCTATGAAATATACTGAAATCTAAGCCTGGTGGTGTGTGCTGAGCCTTCTGGGAAATTCTGGCCCTGGAATCAAGTTCATTACAAATTCAAAATACCAGGAAACAAAGTCATTGATAAGGAGGAAAGAAGCAGTAGCACAGCAACACCAAAATGTTGCAACTATGGTATACAGTGCCTCTGGGCCCTTCCCCAGCACACAGATAGAAAGCACACCCTGCCCACTCACCCCGGCTCCAGGTGCATTAAATGACAAAAAGTGTAACACAGGCACCATTACAGCAGTATTGCACATGCACCGATGAGCGTGTCTGAGACCTGCTGTGTGCACTGTGGGTGCACACCTCAGAGTTGCTTTATTATACTTGTTTTGAGATACAACAGCGTAGGCCACGGTTCACCATGTCACATTTGAGTATGACACTTTGATGGTATGGGAATGCCGAAAGGATTAAAAATTGCCTCCGTGTTACTGAGTTTAACTCAAATCCTGAGCCTTTCTCTGTTTTTTAAGACAGTAAATTTATAAATTGTTTTAGTTCCTTTTCTGAAGCTGTAGGATACACTTTAGATAAAATTAACACTTTTCTCTATTACTCCCTGACAGGGTGAGAAACTTCCTATATATTTTTTTCTTTAATTTAAACCAGAGGATTCCAGGAACCTGGGCTTTAAACAGAAACACAAGTCTAGTGACGGTGACAATAACATTGTGAGGAGTGGAACCAACAGGCGAGTTGAAGAGAATGACAAATACAGAGAAATTTCACTTTGGTTTTTATATATTTATGATTCTTTTGGTTCTCAGAGGCAAAGTAAAGTGAGAAGGATCTCTTTCAGTCTTGCAACTTGAGACAGAACAAACATGTCACTGAAAATACTATGAAAAATGACTTCTAGGCTCAAAACAGGCCCTTTAAGAAGATGAACTGAGCGAGAAAAAATGAGGAAGTTCTGAAAAATCTTTGGGTCACTATCTTGAAAGCACATCACTAAAAAGTTAGCAATGTAGTCCCTCTGAGGTCCTCCTCTTTAACAGAAGCAAGAAATGTGTGCTGTAATAAGTAGGCTTTGACACTTCTAACCCACAGACTATTCTCAGGTGCTCAGCTCAGATGTATCTGGGTAATGGTTAGCCAGAATAGCTGTAGATGAACGTGCATTCTGCCTTCTTACAAGTCCCCCAGCAGCTACGCTTGCAAACCACTCTGCTGTCTGACCTGAACTGCTGTGCAGTGCTGCTGATTGCTATTATATTAATGTATACTGTACCACCAGCTGGAGGCCTTCATCAGGTTGGAGCCCCATTATTCTAGATGTAAAATCATATAGTAAATGACAGTCCTTGCCTCACTGTTTCCAATGTAAAAGGGCAAGATTTCACAGATGCATGAAACAAAGAAGGCCGAGCAGGAGGAACACCAGAGTAACCAAAATAGTAGGATGGATTAGCATAGCCTAGCTGCTCCCCCAATCACTAACTGCTTTTCCCTGTTAAAAATTTGCCACTTGCTGCACCAGATGTGGCTGCATTTCAGCAATAAGTAGGGAACTACTGGAATTGAGGAGGCATGCAGCCGATTTCATGGATCAGCTGCCATTTTTGGAGGGTTAATTGTAGTGGCCTCCCCCTTCACCCTGCCTCTGATCAGCTAAGAGGGCTGTCTGTCATGTGGTCCCACTCAGAGAGGTCCTGGCAGTGGGGAGAAGGGACGAGGGGGTAGCTACCGTTTTGTCTCCTGGCTGCCCTTTGTGCAGTCCCCCCCTTGGTGCTCATTGGCAGAGGTGCCCTGTGTGGGGAGGAGAGATGAAGGGGTGGCCACCTTCTTGTCTGCTGCCCTTCATGCCACCTCACCAGCTGGTGCCTTCCCTTTCCGGGCAGGCTGCAAGGTTGGGCTGCAACAGCAGTGAGGACCCCTGGCTCGCGCTTGGGAAGCCAGCATCTTATTTTTATTATGGTTTTTTTAGTTGGTTTTAGGGGAAAAAATGTTTGGGGGAAAACACACACACACACACAAGCAAGGCCACAATCAATCATGAGATTGTGATGAAAATTATGAGATTTTTGGAAGGGAATAGGTTCAATTTGTTTTCTAGGTTTGAGGCTTTGGGGTACATTTGGTCATATTTTTAAGATATTTTCCGCAACCATTATGCATAGATATTTGCTCTTTTTGTTAAAGAGTATCTATGACTCTAATGTATCACATGACTCCAGGAACTCGTTGTTTAAGCCAAGCCTTTGTTATTACCAGAGATGCTATAAAGTGATGAGAACTCGCAACACTGCAAATAATGATTTGCACTCAAAGCTGAGGTGTTCTCATTACAAAAAAGTAGGGCATCTGATTTTCTGTAGATGATCTTAACAGATTTTGAGGTTAGCTTTGAGAAGATAGGTAGACATACTGGAAGATGCCAGAGCTGAAGGCTTTGGGAAGAAACCAATGTGATGGGAAACCCATGAGATCAATGCTTAGTTGCATACAGAGTTTATATAGGAGAGGAATAAACAGATGAGATAAAGTGGGGAAAATTTTTGAGAGAGATCTCAGCTAGAAGCATTGCGTGACTGTGTTGCTTGCAATCATTTAGGATGCCAAAGTAAATTTAGTGCTGATGGAAATTGCTGGATTTACAGCCCCAGGAACAGGAATCTACAGACTATGAGAGTGCAGCTGTCATGCAGACTGTCCAGTCAGCAGGAGGGACTGCCTCTGTATGTGAGAAGGCAGTTGAGTTCCCAAGGTTATCTCCATAACAGGAACTGAGCTCATGTAGTTAAGGTCCCGAGTGAGGGCTTGGGAGAACAGGTTCAAATCACACCTTAGTCACAAATCATCTTCACAATGGTGGAGAAAACACTTCATTCTCTATCACTTCCCCATCTGTAGAGTCCTGCCCTGCCTAGCCCGGAGCACGCTATGGGGATGCTGCCAAAGTACTCCTACTGGGGTCACAGTATTATCTGCAAAGCTGCATGCTGTATCATCAAAATAAAGGCAATCCCCACAAGAAAAGCAGACTAGGCTGGTAAAGCACAGGTTTGCCAGCATAATTGCATCTATTCAAGAGGCTTCTATTGGCACTGCTATGCTGATTGAATCCCACACCACTCTGTAGCCTCAACCAACAAAGCTGTAGTGACAGAAGTCTGTAGTGCAGAAATACCATCAGGATAAATACAGCATTATGTGCCTTCAGTGGCTACTTCCCACTGAGCGACTGCACCATACATTGTATAGCACAATGAGGACCTGATCTTTGCCAATGGTGATCAGCTCCTTCACCATGTTCTCTTCCAGCCTCCCCCAGGCTCCTTCCCTCAGCCCTATCTAGTGGTCCCAAATATTGAATATTCCTACTGTTAGTCTATGCAATTAGCCATTGTCACCTGGGCAAATTTCCCTTGAAAATCAGGCCCCAAGTTGCTCAAAATGTTCACACGTACTCAGTGAAATCTGATTCACATTTGTAACACAACCCCCAGAATGCTCCTCTCTGGGTTCATGTAACCAACTCACATGACTGTGCTTTGGGATGAGCAACGTGAACCTATGAACCCCGATGTTACCCACCTTTGGCATTTTTTTTTCTGAGGTGTAACTGCTGGACGGTGAAAGCAGCAACAAAGGGAAAGGTGAACAAGGCTGGGTGTGGGGTGAGAAGAGAGCTGGCTTCCTGTACGCAGTCACAACTATGCCTAACACTGCATTGTTCTCCGTCTTTGCCACCTGTGGTTTGCACTGATGTGGTACTCTCATTACCTGGGATGGATACGCACAACATTTAGCTAGTCTGGCTGTAGACCTGCAAAAGTCACGTGGCCTCTCACTTTCCAGGCCAAATTCAGAAGTTTGATTTAACTTTAAACAAGGCACAAACTTTAGGTAAACCTAATACTTCTGCTAAAACAAAAATGAATCTGGAGCCTCAGGGCATTTTCAGCCCAAGTACATTCTGGTAGGCACTATCCCATAAAGCCTGTGCTGGCAGAAGTCTGCAGTGCAGAAATACCAGCAGGATAAACATAGTGTACATGCCTTCGATGACTGCCTGTTTATGCAACTGCTCTGTGCATAGCACAATGGGGCCCTGAGCTTTGCTGGTGCTACTGTAATAGTAGCAAACACTCCTCAACAGTGACTTACCTCTGAGGAGAGCTCCTACTACACCAGAGGCTGTGACTATACAGAGAGGTTTTTTTGTCTTCTGCTCTTGTTGTCTGGACTTATTTCTATTAGAGGTGGGGGCAGATAGGAGGATGCAGGTCTGGCAATGGGACTTTCTACCATAAAGCAAAGGTCAACTATACTGGTGGCACAGATTTTGTGTAGCAGCCTGAGATTGTGGAACAAACTCCCACAGGGCTTAATAGCCATCTCATACCTTGCCACCACCTTCCACTATAAATGCACTGAGCATTTCTCCCAGAAGCAGAACAAAACACATACTAAACATGTGCAACCCTCCAATTCCTGTGCAGTTCTGGCTTTTTCTTAAAGCCTCCATGCTTGGAACCATGGGGTCTTATTAGCATCTCAGCTTTTATTTGCAAATTAAGTCAGCCTCTCTCTCATGGCTGCAGAGAAAAAAACTTGAAAATGTGAAACCTAATGGCTCAAAACCATAAGCAAACATAAAAAGCCCCCCACCATTCATTGTTTTTAAGATCTTGTGATTTTTAAACTAATCTCATGGATTTCATTGAGGGGGCAGGGGGCAGACGCCCTGGTTTCTGAAAGGGGGAATTTTGCCTACTGGTTAATTCTTCTAATGTTCATTCTATATGGACCCTCTCCCTCTCTCTCATGAACTCTAACAGCTTTTAAATAAGATCTTTGTGCTAGTCTAAGCTCTTTACTGGAGAATCACTAGAAGTTATAATTTAACTCAGGAAAAGCTTCCTCGCTCCTTTGTGAGCATTGTTTTATCATCACAAGTGTTTGCTTATATTTCTGTGCAATCCTCGTTACCAGTGATGAACCTTGTACGTTCTTGCCAGATCCACTGGCTATTGCTGATCAGTTGGTAGAGAAAGAAGAGTTTCAAGCCATTTTCTTTTTGCCAGAATAAATCCAAATTAAGGCCAAAGTCAAACAATTCCTCTTAAACATGTTGTGAGTGCTCTTAAGTGCTGCTGACACTTCTTGGAGACCATACTGCTGCTGTCTCTAATTTCTTCTTTTCTCTTCTCTTTTGCTCATGGCCACGAAAAACTTCATGAACCCATTGTGGACATCAGCCATGCTGCTCCCTGTTCCTTCTGCTTCATCACCATGTTCAGACAGACTCCTAGATTGATTTGTACTGATGAAAATGAGAAGGCCACTAGCAAAGCATTGTGATTGAGGGCCTATCTAGTCTACACTGCAGAGCCTCTGCTGCTGTAGCTGAATTGACAGAGTCCCCTAGTGGAGACACAATGAATGTGGACAGGAGTCTTCTGCCAGTGTAGCTACACCACCTCCCTTAAGGACAACAGCTAAATGGCAAAGTCCTGTTCTATCAGCATAGCTGCATCCACAACAGGCAGTGAGCTGGCACAGCTCGAGGGGAGCAAGATCTTTTCACACTCTGTGGCTGACATGCCAACATGTACTATAGACTAAGCCTAACAAAGAAGCAGGAAGGAGACAACCTAAAAACAAATAAGGAAAAGCAGAGATGGGCCCAGTAAACTAATCAGCAGTTGTTTTCTACAGGGCTAGAAGTAGGTCAGGATTTTAGGTGAACTTGTGTGGCAATTCCAGGCAATAAGGGACCGTCTTAATGAAGATGGGAGCTAGAAACCTAGAGAGAACAACCAAGATTCTCTGCATTCAGCAACATCAATAAAGAAACATCTTGATATTCATTGCAATTGGGTCCCATCATTATCACAAAGAATGGTGATGAGTTTTAGCTAAGATTTAGGGTTGAAAATGCTCCCACAAGATTGCAGGGATGGATCTGTGTTCCCCGTGAGAGAGTGAGAACACCAGACCTGGATCCAGGATCAGTCAGGCACAGTTCTGTGTGGATGAGAAGCGCAATAGGTCCTGGTTCTCCTGGACAAAAGGAGATGGCATATTCTATAAAATATCAAGAAAAGCAGGATGTGAAAGAATAATTAGCACACTGATGAAGATTAATTCTCTGATCATGAGCCATGGTGTTTTCCAAGCTCCTCAAAACACATAAGGTGATTCTCAGCACAGCCCCATGCAGCAGGGATATTTCACAAAGAACAAGTCTGGGGCTAATGGAACAGGTCACAAAGTTCACAGGGAGCAGAGACCCTTCAGGGCCTCCTTTCAAGTGCCGAACACCTACAATCAGGGCCAGATTTTCACAGGAGTTCAGCATTCACATGGGCCTCCTAGTATAACCCAGAGTTTCAAAAGCACCAAGTGCCTCTCCGGGGATGAAACGGAAGAGAGAAATTGTCCGCACATGCTTGCTTCTTTTGTAGACCTGACCATATATTTTTGTGTCTACATGGCAGCTTGTTAGAAAATGTGATCCTGCCATGTCCAGTGCTGTCTACCCAAGTCCTCCTTGTGTCAGGTCCTCTTTAACAAACTAGAAGAGCTTGAGAGATGAATTACACTCTCCAGCCACCACATGATAATACAGGCCTGCCATAGCAGAGAGCTTATACATCTAATTAAGTGAAGATGGTTATGATCCTCAGCATTATGAAATATTTTTATGGGGAATCAGATAGCTCAGGATTTTCGTAATGGGTTTCAAAGAATTATTGCTGTCATGGGGGACCACCAACATTTCACAATACACACAAAACAAAGCTGATGCCTCAAGCACCGTGACCTCCCCTGCCCTGTATTGTGTTCAATACAAAAAAGAGTCAAAGTGCGCAATCCTGGAACAGGACAGCGGTATTTGTATGAGCATCACACACTGTTTGCAGATGCTGGCCCTGCTGCAGCCTACTTCAACCCATAAATAACAGCAGCTACAGCCTCAGGAGGGTTTAAATTAGAGGTGCCAAACTTACCCTGGGCCAGATCTGGCCTAAGGCCCTTAGAAAAGCAGTAGGTCTTTGTTTGGACAGCAGCACAGGTTCACATTCAGGTGGCAGTAATGGTTTGGGAGCTGGGGCCAGGACTGTAATTGGGTAGCCACACAGGCCTGAGACAGCAGTGTGTCTAAGGGACTGCTGCCAATGGCCAAGACCATCAGCGTCTAGGGCCCCTAAATTCTGCAGCAGACCATAGCCTGCCGGAGTGGGGCAGGTGGAATGGTTCCATGGGCCCTATCCAGGCACCAGGCCATATGATTGTGACCCCTGATTTCAGTGAACCTGTGTTGCTGCAGCAAAACCAGCATTTTGCAATGGAGAATGCAGTTTCCTTTCCTGCAGACTCTAGGAAAGGTTCTTGTAGGTGTTTATAAGTAAGCTACCAATAGCGCTGTCTGTGAATGGAGCTCTACTATCAGTTGACTGTGAAGGCTTTAAAAATGCTGGAAGTGAAATGAATTGATCCATTCACCCAACAAGGTGCTGTGGACTGCAAGGATTCCCCAAAGAGTCCTCTCTCTCTCTCAGAAAATGGTCATGAATTGATTAGTGACAGCCTTCCTCCAGTATAACCCCCTGGCACATGCCATAAACAGATACTATTTAATACTCATAATACTACATGTACTAAGGGTAACGGTGGATGTTCTAACTCAGGGTTTGTCAAGCTTTTCAAAACAACATTTAAAAATGCCCCATGAAAATATTTATTAACATTTTTAGATCAGCTGGAAAATTCCATTGAAACATTCTGTTCTAATTTTGAATGTCTAAAACATTTATGCAATATTATAGTACACGCAGACATTTCTCACCCTACCCCACCCACCGCCACTTTTACTTAAA
>NW_017728980.1:3745712-3758336 GCF_001723915.1 Gavialis gangeticus | reverse complement strand
GGTTCGTCAAGCTTTTCAAAACAACATTTAAAAATGCCCCATGAAAACATTTATTAACATTTTTAGATCAGCTGGAAAATTCCATTGAAACATTCTGTTCTAATTTTGAATGTCTAAAACATTTATGCAATATTATAGTACACGCAGACATTTCTCACCCTACCCCACCCACCGCCACTTTTACTTAAAATTTCATTGTAGTTGATCCATTTCCTTGGAGAGGTTTGATTTCAATAAATAGGCATTTTCTAAATGGAAAGCATTCAGTTGGAATTTCTCGACTAGTTTTAATAATAAACCATCATCCCTATCTCAGATAGCTTATAATTAGATTTGATTCTTTTTTCCCTGGAAACACTGATAAATTATTTTTCTCATCTTCAAAAACCTTGTATTTTGTCACTGAAAGGGGGAATTTCTTTTTATTTCTGAAAAATAAAAGACATTTAAAATGCTAACAAATAAGAAAATTTTCAGTTTTTAAGATTACCCTTTTTTTTAAATGACAACTTTCCAGAAAAAAAAATAAAGACAGGTTTTGTCAGCAGGCCATTTTCTGTTGAAGAATGTTTTGATGGAAATTTTTTTACCAGCCTTATTCAGGTCTAAGACAGAAAATGTTACTCAGGAAAGAAACGTAGATTGGGGGCTGGTAAAGTGAGGAAGATAGGAACAAATATGTATAATAAAATGTGCAAAATTCTTACCCCAGGCACAAGGGAGACAAAACAGAGTGTGACTAGAGAGACCGATTTTGCCATATATTAGGACTTTGTTACTGAAACAGTAAAAGGGAATTCTCTAACACAAGAGGTCCCTGCCTACTTCAAGGCATGAAAGTGCTAGGATGTGTCCAAAAAAATACTGCAATCAATGCATGAATGTAGGAAAAACAAGTGTTTTTCATTAATCTCTTTCATGTATCATTGAAGCATTTATTGCTGAAGCTTCCCTAACCTGATTTAGCCTGAGGCAGACTTCCAGGAGGGAAAATTTCATCCCAAACAGCTAACATTCAACAAAGTTACGAGCAAACTGAAACCAGGCTCTTAGAATGGGATGTGAAAGCAATCTAAACAATCGGCATCGCTAACAATGCAGTCTGCAATATGTCTTTCATTGCTGGCTGCTTAAAGGACCAGACTGTGATGTTTATACTTGTTTTTCATAACACTACTCACTCCCAGCACCTGTGGCATTACTACTTCACTACCTGGGTGCACAGAACTGCCAATCAAGGATGTGACTGCCTGCTGAATAGAATGCAATACAGATGATCTCTAAGCACTGATGTTTGTGGTGCGCTCTAACAGCAGGCGCGCTAACAGTACAGTACAACAGGCTGTATGAAGGCTCTGCAGGATTTCTCAGTACATGAAAGCACAATTTAATATATGCTATGCCCTAGAGCAGGGGCTGGCACGCTACGGCATCCAGAACCTCTGGATCCAGCCTGCCAATATGGGGATTTGGCAGTGATGGAGCACCTTCTGTAGGCATTCTCCTTGTGCCACTGAAGGGGTGAAGGCACTTTCCTTATGTGGTCACAGAGATGATTGGTGACAGGTTTCTAGCATCTGCCTGTCTGCGTTTGACCTGAGATGGGTTGATCTGGCCCACAGCCGGAAAAGGTTGCCTACCCCTGGCCTAGAGCCTTGGGTGTGGGAGCTGCATGGAGGTTTCTCAAGGCACCTGGTTCCTGGTACCCAGCTATTGGGGCATATCTGCCACCAGATCTCTCCCTCTGCTCTCAGATAACATCTGGCACAAACCCTGGTCACACACACTCCTGTGTTTTTAATAGCAGCTTCATTTCCTGCTTTGAGCCAACCCCAAACCCACCGCAGAGCACTCTGGAAAGAACCATCTAAGCCAACAAGAAGGTGATGCCTTTACCTGCCTTTAAAGCAGGGAGTGGGGAGACTGGCAAAAATGGGCTCTTGCTTCAGAGTCATGTGCTGGGCCTGGCTGCTTCAGCTGCAACCTGGATAGGCAACCAACAGAGAGAATCTATTTCTAATGAGCCAGCATTGCTAAGTGGCCTTTTATGAGACCAAATGAAGGCCTGGGCCACCTTTTCCCCCCAGACATATCCTCCTTTATTAAAGTGTGTAACAGGGAGCCTCTTTTACTCAAAGAGGAAAAGCAGCCCAGGCAGGGAGCGCTGCAGGCAGGCAGGGGGCAACACCTGCCGGCTGCTGGGCAATGGGGCTAATGGGATAATTAGCCAGTACCTGCAGGCAGTCAGATGACTGGATGCAGGCAGGACCAGGTGAGCATATAACCTCAGGGCTGGGGTTAGCAGGTTATTTTCTCCCTGGCTGCTACAGGGGAAGGAGTCCCCTGCTTTAGAGAGCTGCCGAGAGGCATTTGGTTGTCTGCCTTGTTGCTTACAAAGACAGTAAGGCTCCAGGAGCCTACGAGGTACCCAGGCCTAGGAGATGTGCTGTCCTAGGGGGAAGTTTGCTTCTTAAAGGGGCAGACTGTGATCTCTGTAGTTGTTTGTTATAGCCCAGAGGCTTATGATTTATGTTACTTTTTAACCAGTGGCCTCATTAGTGTTGGGGGGGCACCTGACTGCCTTGAGCCCTGCCGGGGCAAGCTCAGGCCCTGAATGCTTATTGAGTGCAGAGCAGCATCTGAAAGGGGCACAGCTGCACAGGGGCTGGGGGGCCCAGCACCAGAGGACACAGATGCATGGTGGCCAAGAGCCTGGCATGTAGGAGCCAGGTACTGGCTGGCTTGAAGGGACAAGTGAAGCTAGAGCCTCAAAGCCAGGTCCTGTTCAGTGGGTCTAGGCTAGAAGGCTACATTAAAGGGGCAGAAGCCGAAAAGACCGAGGCCCCAACACTGGGACAACACACCGGTAACATTCACAAGGCATGGGGCATGGTAAAGGCATGGTTTGGAGCCACACAATTGGCCCATAAAGCTTTGGGTGCCCAGCCAGGCACAGTGGACTACAGAGGCTCAGCCAGGGGCCTGGGACCAGTGTGACTGGACCCTAGGAAAGGTTCGTGGGCAGTCTCCCTGTATTTATTTAACATTACATCAAGGCATGGCAGAGCAGGGCACTGTCATGGAGCCACCAGGGGGTGACACAGCCACCCCTGGGACCCCCACAGGTTAGAAAGTGATATCTGGGATTAATATAATCACACCTGGTAGAAGAGTTTGCTGTAGCCTAATCCTGAAAGTGTCCAGTCATATTAAATCCAGGAGTTGACACTGAGCAGGATTGGACCTTTAACTCACTATACGAGACGTTGACTGCACAGTTGTTACTGCACAGTCATTTAGTGCTTCTATAAACAAGTACTAAATGACTGTGCAGTAATTGGAGTTACTGCACAGTCGTGCCAACAGACAGCTTTTTTGTGACACTGACTGTGTAGTAGCTTGTGACTACTGCACAATAGCATCATATTACGCTTTCTGCCACACAATGCTACTGTGCAGCAGTCATGAGCAGTCAGTGTCTTGTATAGGTGCGACCAGTCACAATGGATGTATCTAGTCCCAAAGCTTTTTGCCGCTGTGTTTGGTAATATCTTGGTGGGTCAGGTATAAAGCCTGAACTGAGAGGAATGTGTTGACAATAAAGGCACCTTGTGGGATTTAAGGGATTTACCAGTATATCTTTCTGGACTAAAACAGAGGGAAAGCCTACGGTTTTTTTATTTATCCTTAAAAATATGCTTGTGAATGATGCCAGATTAGCAATCTAAAGGACTCGGGTTTGGATTTTAAAATCTAATTAAAAGAGGGAATGGCCACCAAGCCTTATCAGGCTGGTGGGAAAATCTCAGCTATTTTTCCCTCACAACTTTATTAAAAAAATTTAAAAAAAGAATCGGTCTACAAAATTAAAACAAGCAAAAATGTATTTTAGTTTTCAAAACAACACCAAATGGTCCATGGTCCTTTTTATAAATAAAATGAAGTGAAACTAGAATTTTTGCTTTGGGAGAAGAGAGAACTTTTTGATTAAAAAAAACAAAAGAAAGAAAGAAACAAGGTTTGAATGAAATGTTTCAGTTGGGTCTTGTTTGGTTGGGCATCCAGGCCCTTATAGTCATTTGAAAATGTCAGCTCACAGTCCTACAGTGTGAAAATCTGCAGTGCTTTTCCCTTCTGCTGCTCTAGCAGTGGATTTCAGCTCTGACTGGAATACATATCAAACAGTCTTTGGGGCTCAAAGAGATCTGGGTTCCTTTGCTTTTTCATTCACTGACATGATTGCTCACAAAGGAGCCAACAGTGTTTAATACGGGTGGTTGCCCAACAGCAAGTAGACACATACTCTGTGCATTTCCAAACAGCATACCCATCTTTCCCATCTTTCAGGATTTCCAGGCTTGACACCAATTCCCCAATCCCAGTGAGCATGGGCGACTGGTGCCTCCCGAGTCTGGGGGGTCACCCACAGGCGCTGCCATTGGCAGAGGGGCCAGAACTGGTGAGATCCCACAGGCGTTGGCGGCAGGAGAGGAGCTGGCGAGCTGTCAGGTTCTGACAGCAGAGCGGAGCTGTCACGGGGGGCACATGTGCCCCTGTGCCTCCCCTACGCATCGCCTATGCCAGTGAGTAATTCTTCCTCAGGAATCAGCTCAAACTCTCAGCATGCACAAAAGTTCTCTCTCAGAATTGTGTACAACTGAGAGTTTCCTTCCAAAACTGAAAATTCAATCATACTTGAAGAAAAAAAGTTTTGGAGAATGCTGTCTGAAGGTCCTGTGGCGGGCCAGTAAATGGCACTCCTGCGGTGAGCCACCCAACTTGCTGTGCCCAGCTGAACACCAAGCTAAGAGTGTCTCCCCTGGGGTGCTTCCGTCTGGCCCACCCCCTTTCTGGAGCACACCCGCAAGCCTGGGGTACCGCTGCCAGCACCCGGACTCAGGTCTTTGTCTGGGCCTTGCCATCGGAGAGACACAGACCCTGTAGACCTTGGGGTTGCTTAACCCCAACAGGATATATCTGGGTGCTTCTTATAGCCTGAAGCATAGAAAGTAGCCTCTCTTAGTCAGCCAAGTAAAGGGAGCGAGAAGGTCTGCCCCAATCCCTCTCAAGCATGTGCAACAAGGCTGGCTATAATGGATAGCTTTACTGGTTAGACAGGGTTGGCATGGGGAGGGATACCAATCAGAGAAGTAGCAAAAGAATGACCCTGAGCAAACAGAAGCATCTTGGTAGCCTTTTGATATGCAACTAAAGTACATTAAACTAAATTCCTAGTTACGTTTCTGGTAAGTTACTCACTTCCGCATCCAGGGAATGAGAGAGAGCCATGGAGGTCCATGCTTCTGTGTTTTAAAATATCCGCATCCCCTCCCCAGCAAGATAGAGAGACCCTATTTATAATCTTTGTGACCTCACCACCTGGACCCACCCACAATCAGGTATCTTCAGACCACGGCTGCTGCTGGTTGGTCAGTTTAAAAAACAGCACCCTCAGGTGAGAGCTTAGGGTTACACAGGGCAGAGGTCAAGCAAGCTCTCCACCCCCGCCTCAGGAATTTCTCCACGCAGTCACGTAGGCTGGTAGTAAATGAGACGGGGGCTGTCTGTTTGCAGCAGTGAGGCATTCTGGGGAGCGATTTCTCCACAGGCCCTACTTGGTGACAACTTCCCTTGCAACCCCTATGCTTCTGCTTTTATACAGCCTGTCTTTAAAGCAAAGGATCTAATCAAGCTGACATTGCTGTTTTTACAGATGGGGAAGGTGAGGCACAAAGAGAGGAAGAGACTTGCCCAAGGTCAGCCAGCAAGCCGTTAGCAGAAATAGATATGCAGCTCAGTACTCTACTGTCTAGACACATCACCGTCTCTTTAACCCTACCCATTTAAATAAACAGGCTCCGTGAACTGAGCTTAATTTTTAAGGAGGTGGCATATAATTATGCTACTGAACATCTCCTATTTCATTGTACTTCCATTATGTTGAATTGTTGTATTCTGTTGTTATGCTTCATTTGTATAACAGCGGTGCCTAAGAGCTCCACTCACAGATCAGGCCCTCATGGTGCCTGGTTCTGCACAAATCTAGAACAAAACGATGGCTCCTGCACAAAAACTGCTTAGCAAGTATACCACAGGAAAAGGCAGGTTTCATGGTGCCTTGCAAGGAGAAAGAAGAATTTAGCTCCAAGCCTGCAACCTATCCACACAAATATACAGGCAGAAGGGAGTATGCCAGCCACAGGCCTGTATACACAGCAGATCAAGGGTGATATATGGGTATCCCTCAGGGGTGTCTGTTTGCAATCTTTGAAAGCCATAGATAGAGTGGATGTCTCATGGCCCAACAGGAGGCTCCGTTTTTTTCTCTAAAAAGAAAGACACGCCTAACCAGAGGCAGGCAAGAAGCAGACAGGATGAGAAGGCTGCAGCTGTGGTAAAGCCCCTAGACCAGGATTTCAATGATCCCAGCTCAAGGACAGAGCAGGAAATGCTTTTTAAGCCTGGGAAAGGTTAGGAGATTTGAAGCATTTTCTCATCCTAAAGTTGAGATGAAAAGTCAAAATCTTGAAAATTATCCCAAATTTTATTTGGAGCCTTTTCTGTTGTTTTCCTTTTTAGTTTTGGCAGTAAAAACATTATCAGAAATGTTGAACGAAAATCATTTGAGTCCCAAAGTGAGGCATTTTAATACCGAACATGTTGAAGCAGCATGTTTCAACATTTTCAAAATGTTTTTTGAATCAGAAAATTTGTCAAAACTGGTCCTTTCCCACCGAAACCAAAAGTTTCTTTCAATGATCCGATATTTAAAACAAATATTTAGTCAAAAAATACCCATCTAGCTCCACCCAGCAAAATTCTTGCTTGTATTACAGGCTTCATTTGTGTCATTGGCAACTCATTTAATCTCTTTGTGGCTCAATTCTCTACCTATGAAAAAGAGAGTAGCAACCTTTCATTTCTCCTTTCCTTTGTCTGCCTTATCTATTTAGACACTAAAACCAGACCCTATTTACCAGCAGCTTAAGTGTAATCATATTTCATCTTGCTCAAGGCCCTGAAAAACCGTTAATGTGAACGGTGGATGGATTCTTCTCCAGCTCACTGCCTTTCATGACTTAGTTTTAAGATGAGAGTATGTTCCAAAAATAGATGTGTCAATGGACATACAGGCATATAGGCACCTTCCAGGTGGAGCAGGACCATGTCCTTAGATTTTAGTGATATAGACTGTGTTTTTCTAAGGTGTCCATAGAGCACCTAGCACAATCCAGCTTCAATCTTACAGCCTCAAGGCACCAATTTAACATAAAAAATAGTCATTGCAGACTCCAAATCTGAGATTTAGTGGTAAATTTACATCACAGACCTTCCCTCAGTCTCCCGCCTCTCCTGTGACTTAGCTAGACATACCCAGAGACCAGCCATGTTCCACATTCCAGGATTTCTGTGTAGAAGCATAGGATATCGTAGGCTTTTATTCATGCATAGGTTAATTTTCACTTTCTGACTTAAGACCTACAAAATATATACATCCTAGTTTAATGGTATGATTAGTTCACAGCTCCTGTTCTAGTCTTCTGCATAAAAATGTATGTTACCCAAGCCTGAGGTGTTAGGACCAGAACCACATCTCATTAAAGTCCATGGCTATACTCCTGGATGGCCTGAACCAAGTTGTGAGCCATCACTAACTGTTTTGAGAAGGGAGAATCAGGCCCTGTGTCTCTGTATCAACTTCCATAATTGACACCATATACTGATCAGTGACTTGCATGTGGCACAGCCCATTGGTATGGGGGACAAGGTTTAGATGGAAGACCAGCAGATGAAAAATATGTGGTCTAGGAGGCAGAGCAGCACATTAGAAGCTACAATACCTAGCTTCAATCTCACCCCTGTCCCTTCACTAAAGAAGCGCTTCTGTTTTCCTTCCCAGCCTTTACTGAATTAGAGTGTAAACTCTTTAGAGGATTTTCTCTTACTCTATGTACATACAGTGCCTTGTACAACAGGACCCTAATCTCAACCAGTGCCTATCAGCACTATTGTAATACAAATAATAGCCATATATAGAATAAAATATTAGACCACATTGGCTCTTCAAAAAAAGAACACCTGTGACCTTGATCTTTATTTTCTACTGGGAAAAGGAGAATTAATGGTACAACACTTTTTATTTTTTGGATTGGGCATAACATGCTTTATTCAGTGGACAGAATGTGCAGAAAATGCAATCCAGTCATTTACTAGGATCCCAAAATAAGAAACAAATGTGGAATTGTTCAGACAAAAGTTCAGAGCAGGGGAAAAATCTACAAATCTCTCTGCAGTCTGGGATTTTTTGGTTATCAGTGCAGTTAATCCTCCTCCTGGGTCTCCAGCCTCCCCAGCCTCAAAAGAAAGATAAATGAGGTGCATCAGGATCTCACCTGATTAGCCTGGCTTAGCCATTGATTTCTTGCTTTTCAGAGACCGGTTTGGAAAAAGTCACATGGAATTTATGAATGCAAATAGTGGAGCCCTAAACTCATCAAGGATAAATGGGCATCAGGAGGGGAGCTTAAGAGAGAGAACTGTGCACACGTGCAAAAAAAAAAGCACAGCCAGGAGTGTGTCAGCATGCAATGGTGGGTGCAACAAGGTGCACATCTCGTTGTGGGAGCCAGACTGCAGTGTCCTGTAAATCAGTGCTAAACCAGTGCAGATAGCAAAGGGGAGGAATGGCCCAGAGATCAGGATCCTACCAGGGCCCAGCACTCGCACATTCACTGACACCCTCCAAAAATTCTTTGCTGATTTCACTCCTGTTCTCCCACCTTAAATCTGTGTGGAGGCATGTACACACCAGGGTGTTGGACTGAATCATGTAGCAGCAGGTGATTTATGACTTTTTGAAGAAAGTGACTGGCATCTTGTGACTTCACGTAATAGCTTTCTGCTGTACTGTGATGAACTTTATAGCGTAGAAGTGGATTCAGATGTTAACATGATTTGTGGAGAGCATCTCCTATTGCCTTTGTCATGCTGTCAGAGGTGGTGACCCCTTCTTCAAAGTTTACAATTGTTTATATTGACTATAAAAGTAAGAATAAAAGTGATAAGCCTACGGCATGTGCATGTGTGTGTATACTTGCACATGTCTAGTTTGTGTGAGATTTCTCTTTGCTATAGATTTATATCATCATCATCATCAAGGATTTACAATGCCCCCTTAAAACTGTTCATAATGCCCATTGGCACTGTGGGCCACTGATTGAGAAATTCTGGGTTAGAGCAAAAGACCGAGCCTCAGGAGATTTCCATTCCTGACTATGACTCACTTGCTTGTTACTTGGGATAAGATAGTTAGCTTTTGTGACTCAGTTTCTCCATCCGGATAATAGTTCTAATAACTCATAATTAGTGAGTTAAACCTGGCTGATTAATTTGCTTCTCTGTTAAACACTCCTCTGATGATTACAGACTGTTTTCATGCTCTCCTTTGCTATTTTTAAACCACTCTTAAAATATATTTTAATCTTAGTTTTTCCTCTTAATTCCCTTTGGTCTCTAATCATTTTTACTTCTATGCTCCAAATTTGTTTCAGTTTGTTAATACCTTTACAGTAAAGAGATGCTCATATTAACAATGCCATTATTCCTTGGTAGTGGAATAATTTCTAGTATAAATCTTCATGCAGAGGCAGCATTGTGTGCCAGGTTTGGCACTGAATTGTAACTCAGGGTATCCGGGTTCTTCTCTCAGCATTCCTATCATCCAGCTGTAGGATCTTGATGCAATTTCTCTGAGCATCTGTTTTAACTCAGTTTTTGTCTATCTTGTCGTAGTCTTGGGGGAAGATGTTATAGTATGTGTTTGGTCAGCAGCAAGAAGAACAGAGCCTCAGTCTCAGTAGCTGCTATTGCAATACAAACAACAGTAATCCCTTTTCGAAATCTGCACAACTAAGAGAATAGAATGTTTCTGAACAGCTCAGATTGGTTACAATCCAGTACTGTCATACTACAAATAACTCTACCAAAATGCCCAAACAAGGATAAGCCAGTGCAGTCAATCCTTACTACAGGGCCCTTAGGTAGCCACATCAGTCTGCAAGCAGCATTTCACTGAACACATGTACTGCTACTGTTGCTGCCTAAATTCCTTTTTCCCATGACTTTCTGGTGACAATTATGGGAGGGTTTAACAATCAGAAAGGCCTCAAAGCCTCCTCTTGTATACATTTGTCAGCTGAAGCAGTAGCACCACTTAGGATCTCAGCACACAGCTCTATTCACCCTTGGCTCCAGGAACAACATTCCAGCTTGATCCCAGCCCAGCAGTGTGTTTCTGTTGTAACTTAGTGTTTCTCTAAAATATGATTGAGGCTTTATTCCTTGAGAGGGGTCAGAGCAAATTATGCCACCTCCCATCTGTGACCATGACATCAGACAGAGATCTTAGGGCTAGAGTACTGCATGGATTACTGCCCCAGAGCTCCTACTCCAGAGCTGGCTACTAACCCTAAACCTAATCCAGTACTATGCGTGCTACCTTTGATTTCACTGATGGTGTCAAGAGCCAGGGCATACACGCTGGTGACAATGGCATATTGGCTCCCTGCCAGTTTAAGATGGAAAATCGTGAGGCACTCATTAATTCCAACTGGGAACTCACTGAGTTGGTTTATGAGTTCATTCTTAATGGCAAAACCAACTCCGTGAAGTTGGAGTTCTCCTTCCTCTTTACCCTTCCAGAAGTAGGTATAGCTGCCTCCATGTTCTTTGAGCTGCCCATCTCCCACTCACCAGATCTTACTCAGAGCAACTACACAATGTTGTGTTGCCCAAGTTCTCAGGTCATGATTGCAATAAGGAGGAATTCTATGCCAATAACCGGGGAGGAATTCTACACCAACCTTGATCAAGTCCTCTCCGACATTCTGGAGGGAGACAGATTTATTCTTCTTGGGATTTTCAATGCCAAAGTCAGAAGGGACTCTAACCTCTGGAACAGAACCACTGGCAAGGAAGGAGTAGGAAAGGCCAAATCTAACGGCATCCTCCTCTTGACCAAATGCGTGGAACATGGACTCACCATCATCAACACCCTGTTCTACCAGAAAAAACAGGCACAAGACCCATGATCTAAACATTGGCACCTGACTGACTATGTTATTGTCTGTGCCCAGAATTGCAAAGATGTCTGCATTACCTGAGCTATGCTAGAAGCTGACTCATTTGCTCAGTTATACCACTCAAACTGGCTTCCAAACAATAGCTGCAGCAGAAGCAATGCTGATGGAAGATCAACGTCAATGGACTCAAGGACCCAAGCAAGCGAGATCTCTTCTACTAGAGCCTCAATGAAACACTGGTGAATTCCAATAAACAATGGGAGAGTGTCAGCAGCATGTGGGGTGCCCTCAAGGCCACCATCATCAGCACCTGTGAAGAGACACTTGGATTCTCTACCAGGAAACATCAAGACTGGCTTGCATCTTCCAGTTGTTCTCACCAACAAGTGGTCAATTGTAAACACAATGCCTTTTGCATTTGGCAAAATGGCACCAACTCCAAACAAAAGAAACTGAATCTCCAATAAGACAAGGCAAAGGTCCAAAGGAGAGCCTGCAGTATGAAGAAAAAATGGTGGGAAGACAAAGCTAAGGAGATTTAACATCTCGCTGACATCCACAATATGCATGGTTTCTCCAGTGCCACCAAACCCATCTATGGTCTGAGCGCTCGGGAGCCAATTCCCTTGAGACCGAAGGATGGAGGAGACCCGATCAAGGAAAGGGGAGCCATCAATGCCCAGTGGAACGAGCATTTTGAAGACCTTTTCAATCAAGACTCTTGTTGACAAGAGTGTTCTCAACTCCATCCCGCAACACCCAATCAGAGATGATCTCGTAATCTCTCCAACCCTTGACAAGGTGAGAAAAGCCATCAAGCAGATGAAGACAAGGCATGGATGGGATCCCCATGGAAAACTTCAAGCAGGGAGAGGGAGAGAGGAGCTCATAAGCACAACTTCATGCCCTTATCTTAAGGATCTGGAACGATGAGGAAATTTCAGATGACCCCAAGGATGCCATGATCATGACAATCCTCAAGAAAGGTGACAAATCTGATTGTGGAAACTACAGAGGGATTGCCTTACTGTCTATCACAGGAAAGATCATTGTGACAACCCCCCTGAACTGTCTGCTTCCACTTGCTGAAGCGCTTCTTGCAGAATCTCAGTGTGTGTTTGGGGCATCAAGAGGCACAACTGACATGATCTTCACAGCTCACCAGCTGCAGGAGCAATGCCAGGAACAACCTACGCCTCTCTTCATGGCCTTCTCTGACCTCATGAAAGCTTTCAACTCTGTCAGCTGAGAAGCGTTCTGGAGGATCCTTCTGAAGTATAGATGTTGATAGTATAGATGCCCACCAAAATTTGTCACCATTCTCTGTCTGCTCCATGATAGTATGAGAGTGGTGGTTCTCAGTAATGGATCTATTACAGATCCTTTTGAGGTTAAAATGGGAGTTTTACAAGGCTGCATCATCGTTCCAACACTCTTCTCAATATTTCTTGCTGCTGATACTGTAGCATACACTAACTCGGAAGCAGACCTTCAGACATTCATTAGGCCTGCGCAAAGAGGCTAGTATTCACTTTGAATTTGG
>NW_017728980.1:3724654-3740712 GCF_001723915.1 Gavialis gangeticus | reverse complement strand
AATTGTTCATTAGGCCTGCGCAAAGAGGCTAGTATTCACTTTGAATTTGGATTTGGCTGATTTGGGGGGCAGTGATTCAATTTGGGGATTCAAATCACTGTCCTGAATCAATTCGGCTGAATCTCCAAATCACACAGGCCAACCCTCCCCCCACCCCCGAGCCCAGAAATGGCTGCCCCACTCACCCCATCTCCCAGCACTTGTTAAAAAAAAAGCCCCAACTCAGCAGGTGCTGCTGGGCGGGGGACAATCCCCATTGCCCCCCCCTGCCCCATGCTGCATGGGGGCTCTGCATGAGCCCCCCAATACCCCCCCCCCGCTGCCCCACCCACCAGAGCTCTGGCCCTTTAAGAAAAAATAAATGAAAAAACCCCGAACTCACTGTTCCTGCCAGCAGGGGGTGATCCTCGAAGCCCCTAGGCCGCTGCAGGAGTGGAGAGTCCCAGTGCTTTTCTCTGTTTTGTTTTGTTTTTTTTCTTAAAGGCCCGGAGCTGCATTGGCAGGCAGCTGTGGAAGGGCTGGGGGAACAAAGTGGAGGGGTCAGGGGGCTCATGCAGAGCCCCCCATGCAGCACGGGGCAGTGGAGAGCAGTGGGAATCATCCCCCTGCCTGGCAGCACCCAGTGAGCACCAGGGCTTTCTTTTTAAATGCCGGGAGCTGGGGCGGGAGGGGCAGCAGGAGCAGGCAGGGGTTCCCTCATGGTCCTCTTCCCCCTTCCTCAGCCCCCCCTCCACTGCCCCAAGTACTTACCAGCTCGGAGTTGGCTGCAGCTCCCTGTTGCAGCCATCAGGGACTGCCCGAATCATCAAAGCTCTCCAAAGATTTGGAGAGCTTTGAATTGATTTGGACCTTTTAATTGGTCCCCGGTTCAATTCAGATTCAGATTTGGCCACTGAATTGGGCCAAATCTCCCAGTTGAATCACAACCCGAAGCTTCGCACAGCTCCGCTGTTGATGTCTTTACTGAAAAAAAATGGGATTGACACTTAACATTCAGAAGACTAAGGTCCTCCACCAACAAGCTCCTAATAAACAGTCCCCAGCTCCAGTAATCCAGATCCACAGACAGACTCTGGAGAACATTGAGTTTTTCCCACATCTCAGAAGCCATCTCTTGCAGAAGGCTGACTTAGACAAAAAAATACACCATCACCTCAAATATGCAAGTGAAGCCTTTGGACATCTGAAGAAATGGGTGTTCAAAGATCGAGACATCATATCCAAAACCAAGCTCATGGCTTACCAAGCAGTCATGATCTGCTTGCTGTATGGAGCTGAGACACGGACAATATACAGGAGACACATAAAGTCCTTGGAGAAGGACCATCAGTGTTGCCTGCAGAAGACTGTCCAAATCCAGTGGGAAGATGGATGCACCAATGTTAGCATCCTCCTGCAAGCAAACACCACAAGTATTGAGGCAATGATCATCCAACATCAACTTTGTTGGGCTGGCCGTGTCACCCAGATGTCTAAATCCAGACTCCCGAAGCAAATTTTATTCTCCAAGCTCAGCCAAGGCCTATGCTCAAGCAGAGGGCACAGAAAGTGCTTCAGGGACATCCTCAAGGCCAACTTAAAAAAATGCAACATCGATGTCAACTTATGGGAAACCATTGCCCAGGACCACCCCAAAGGGAGGAAGTGTGCTGCAGGAGTATGCCCCAGCGAGAGGCAGAAATAATATTATCCCACTACCTCAACAACAAAGTAGCTATGGTCTAGGAAAATTTTACATCAGTCACGATGGATATGACAATACTAAGTATGAACTGATATGTCCAGGTCTATGAATGCAAGACAAAATGAGGAATAAGCCATAAAGTTACTATACAAAAAATGTGTAATAACTGTGGCTGGTTCTTCTCATGACATTCATTAAACGTGTGTCCAGGCTGGGGCTCCTAGCCATAGGATGTGCCCCTGTGGCTGGGAGCCCCATCAGCTGATGGGGCTCCCAACCACAGTGCACCATGCACTCCTGCAGCTGCATGCAAGGTGTGCCCCCACAGCTGGGAGCTCAGATCAGCTGAGGGCTCCCAGCTGCAAGAGCTTGCTACTTGCTGATTCAGGGGAGCCTGGGTTCATGATCCTGGGCTGCCCCTGCTCTGGCAATGAGGCATGACTTGATCTGATACTGGATCTCACATGCACATGTGGCATGGCAGGAAGCATAATTGTAGGGATCCTGTATCAGATCCCATTGCACCTTCACTTGCATGCCTGTCAGGGGCCCAAAAATCCATATTGGTAGAACCATTCAGTAGACACAAGAGGTCTGGTTAATTCTGATAGGTAGGTTCAACCATGGGGCTGGGGCCTCAGCTCAGATTTTCCAAAAAGGTCATAATCCTCCAACCTGACCAGTCTGGTTTTGTTTTATGACAGGGTCACAAAATGCTTAGATGCAGGAGAGGTGGATGTCATTTTCTTGGACTTAGCAAGGCCTTCAATATGGTATCTTATCCTATTCTCAAAAATAAATTAAGAGGCTGTGACACTGATGTTTACATGGTCCGGTGGGTGGCAAATTGGCTTAGGGGTCGCAGCTAGAGAGTGGTAGTAGACAGGTCGGCGTTGACCTGGAAGGATGTGGGTAGTGGGGTCCCGTAAGTTTCGGTCCTTGGACCTGTACTCTTCAATATCTTCATCAGTGACTTGGGTGTGAAGTGTACTCTGTCCAAGTTTGCGGACGATACTAAATTGTGGGATGAAGTGCACACTCTGGAGGGTAGGGAACAATTGCAGGCAGACCAGGACAGGTTAGAAAAGTGGGCAGTACATAATAGGATGCAGTTCAACAAGAACACATGCAGAGTGCTGCACCTAGGGTGCAAAAATATCCAGCACACCTACTGTCTGGGAAGTGACCCTCTCAGCAGCACAGAAGCTGAAAGGGATCTCGAAGTCATAGTGGAATCCAAGATGAACATGAGTCATCAATGTGATGAAATCATCAGCAAAGCTAACCGCACTTTATCATGCATCAGCAGATACATGACAAATAGATACAAGGAGCTGATACTTCCCCTCTCTGCGGCATTGGCCAGACTGCAGTTTTTGCACAGCATCCAGTTTTGGGTGCCATACTTCAAGAAGGATGTGGATAGACTCAAGAGGGTCCATAGGAGGGCCTCTTGTATGGTTAGGGGCTTACAGGACAAGCTCTGTGAGGAGAGACTGAGGGACCTGGACCTCTTCAGCCTCTGCAAGACAAGGCTGAGAGGTGAACTTGTGGCCACCTACAAATTCATTAGGGGGATGCAGCAAGGGATCAGAGATGCTCTGTTCACCAAGGCACCTCTTGGGGTAACAAGGAACAATGGTCAAAAACTGATAGAGAGCAGATTTAGGCTAGATATCAGAAAAACTTCTTCATAGTGAGGGTGGCCAAAATTTGGAATGGGCTTCCAAGGGAGGAGGTGCTCTCCCCTATCTCAGGGGTATTTCAGAGAAGGCTGGATAGGCATCTGGCTGGGGTCATCTGACCACAGCACGCTTTCCTGCCTAGCCAGGGGGTCAGACTTGATGACCTGTTAAGGTCCCTTCCAACCCTAACATCTATGAATCTATGAACCTTTCTTTACTTTGGCTGCATCTACATGAGACGCTGAGCATGCATGCAGCATGTTACTGTGAAGTCATGTATTACTTGTACAGGCAACCCCCACTTAGTGCTCTTAATTGGTTCCAGAAAAGTAGAGCTAGAAAGGACCTCACAAAGTCATCTAGTCCAACCCCCTACTTAAGACAGGATCATCCCTGACTAAACCACCCTGGCTAAATGTCTGTCTAACCCGCTCAACAGAATTCAGTGTGCAAGATGGAGATGGCATTTTATTGTAGATTACCAAAAAAGTGCCAAAGTATTGTTTCCATGTGAGAGACCTCAATGTGTGTCACCACCATACTGCACTGGCTTGCTTCAGTGAAGCAACTGGCTCTGCAGACAGCAATGTACAGGTGTAGCTCATTGCAGGAAAAATCATTGTAGTACATAACTATGTACATGAAATTTCCATGTGCCTTGTTTTTCATCATTGCTTTCCTTTGTGATTATCTTGTCAATTTTTTTTTCATTAAAAGTATTTTTTATATATGACAGTTTATTTGGGGCTGTCAAATAATAACTAAAATGCTGATATATTTTTGACTGAACCAAGTCTTCCATTTACATTTTGTTGATTAGGTTTTATTTAAAAAATTGTTTTTTTGAAGAAGATCACATGTCACTCTTGGGAAAGAAAAGTAGGGTTGTTTTGCCAAGAGCCAGCATCCCAGCCAGATTCCACTGTGGCTTGTCAAACTCTGCAAAGCTAAATTTTTTCCCTGTGGTTTCCAAGATAGAGGCAGGGTACTTCTTTACCTCTTGCCCTAAAACGTTGCTGCCTTGTCACTATACTCTCACCCCAGAGAGGGCTGCCTTTCACTCACGGGTGAGGTTTCATCCATGCATGTACGTTGCAGCAGGTGGCTTCCATTGATGATGTCATAACTGAGAAGGCCAAGTGAGCAAAACAGCTTATCATGGTCAGGGGAATATTCAGAGGTCAAATTAAGAGACCTGGCAATCAGTCAAGCATAAAATGAAGTCGGATTCCTCCTGCTTGCTAGTGCTGGATAGGGATCCACAGCCTGGAATACCTGACATCTGTAATCCCCTATGTTGATCAACTTCCACCTATGGTCTGTCTTTGGCTACAAGAGCAATCATCCATCTTGTAAACTTTGCCTTCCCCTGTCTGAGTGTAATTTATCCACCCATGGAAAGCTCAGAGCTGCATCTGTTTTGCCAGTGATGTGCCTGTTTTTTAACCTAGCTTTGCAGCTTGGTTTGTCTGACACTCAGCGGGAATGGCTGAGCTTGTGAATGAGCCACTGCTCAAGCCCGATTGGAGGAGACAATGACTGCTCCTGGCTGCCAACAGCTCTCTGGGACTATCGCCATTAAATGATCTTTCAGAACGATGTCACAGGGAGCAAGGGATGTGCCCTGTGTATTTGAAAGGGTGCTATTGCAAGTCATCCTGTACAAAGGGCTGGTAGAAAGCTGAGGCACTGTTTTCATCAGTTCTCTCTGCACAGGAGTGCATTACCTACCAGCCTGACAAGGGATAGATTTTCCAAAGCTCTCTCTCATTTTGGATGTCCAATATCAGGTGCCTTATTCCACTCTTCATGTCAGGCTTGAAGTTACACTGGGGTAACGCTGATTTATACATGCAATATTTATACATGTAGGGTAAGAAGCTACCATAAAGTTTCCATTAGCAGTCAAATATTTTTAAAATACCTAAACAGAAGTGCTCAGGCACACAATGCATCCCTATTATTTAAATTACATTTGCTTTCATACTGGAGACACAGGTTCATAAACCTGACATTTTTCCATGCCTTTTTTGCTGATTCATCAACCCAGGTTAGAAAGTGTCCAAACAGCTGGGTGTGGAAAGCTGCCAGCACCGTTTTAGAGGCTGACTCTGGAAACGTGCTCTCAGATCTCTTTTTATCAACCTCTCGGCCTACAGACTAGATTTATGAACAGTGACCTTCCTATGTGTAGGAAAATTAATTCATTAAGTCCTGAGCTATCTCCCATCAAAGCCAATAGCAAAACTCTTGTTGATGTCAGTAGGAACAGATTTTCTCTGCAGGTTTCAAAGGTGAAATTAACTCCTGTGCAAAGGCTAGCACAATTTCCACCCCCCTCCTGTAGACTGGTGAATTCACACCAGAGTCCCTGGCAATATCAACAAATGCATTTACTGAATAATAAGCAATCAGTGTGGAGTGATGAGCTCCAACAGCTAAAATCTCCAAAGATTCATTTACACTGATACTGAAATCTGGCACTAGAAATAATTAACAATACAGGCAGAGTGTTAATTTGGGGTCCTACTGATGCCAAAGAAATTAATTTAAGCATAGGGCTTGCTTCCATGCTGCAGATTCTCACAGGAAAGAGCTAGCCTTGCTGCTAGAAACAGAGGAGGAAAAACAAATACTAAGGCAGACCTGGGGATTGTCAAGCCTCTGATAAGTTGGACCTAAGAAAAGTGGATTAACTTTGGTTCCCAAGGTAGAAAAGCCCCACGAGTTATTACTGTCCAGACTATTAACTGTACCACCCTACTCCCCTACAGAAGAGTCCACTTGGCATGTCTCAGCTCAGACCAAAACCCTTATGAAAAGGAGCAGGAGGGTTGTGCTGATTCCAGGCACTTTGGTGTATGTGAACTTCAGGCATCCTGAGAGCCAATCACCCTCTGCTGCTGGAAGACCTGATTGGGCATGGGGCAAGCATGTCTTACCCCCAATGAGTAAAGATACCAGAAATCTGCCTCTGAGGAGTGATGCGGGTGGAAAGGAGGAGCGTTTCAGCCCACTGTGGGCTGGCTGCACACATGGAGGATGCAGGTGCCACTCTGCACCTAGGCAAGGAAGTGCTTCTCTCTACAGATTAGGACCCTATACATTAGGAACAATTGCCAGAAGGGGAGTTGTCATCATCTCTGTCCTTAGAGCAGTGCAACCAATGGGACAGTGCAGAGTGACCATGGGTGGGCCAGTATGCAGCATCCTTGCTCCCGGGGGAGAAGTCACCCAGCTCCACACATCTCTTCCCATGTTTTACTTCCTTCCCCAGGCATCTCTCCTCTCTTTTGCAGACAATATATTTTAAGAGACTGAGCTCTCAGATTCTTTATTCTCATTTGCTCCCTCCCCAGGGCTCTTCCCCTCACAGTAGATGCCCCCTCCCCCATCTGGTTTTGGTTAGGAGTTCACTTTCGGAGTTCAGACCCCCTTGAGTGAAGAGAGCACCAGGCTGCTGACGCTGGGTTGTGAGCAGCCCCTGCCTTTCACCCTTCCCCATGCCCGCTCGCCCCCTTGCACATCTGCTTTCAATTGCCTGTTCATTTGACCAGTGCTGGGAATGGGGAAGCTTCCACTGCAGCTCAGGGTCTTAAAGGCACAGCACGTGGAAAAACCCAACCACTTTATTTCCACCCCCTAAGAAGCCCGATATGTAGGCTAGGTTTAGAAGTATCCTATGTCCTGCGGACTCTCTTCTGATCACTGGAAAGATTTTCAAGGCTCTAGTTATGCTGTGTGGTCACACATGCCCTTCTCATGACAGTGCACTGTTTTGTTCTCTCCCAGATTTCACTGGCCTGAAAGGGTGCCCCCCACTTCACTTTATTGGTCCACTGTCAAATCAGAAGCCTTTTTAAATTAAAAAAAGAGGAATCTGGAAAAATAACTCTCTTGACCTTTGACTTTTTATAGCCTGAAAATAAGGAGCAGAAGATCTGTCAAACAGAAATACTTGCTTCTGGGTTCCCATCACTTCTGAGTTTCAACCAACCAAGGAAGAACACAGCAGGGCCCACTTCACTGATCTCAAATGCAATGATTACTTAATAGGAACCAATGGGTTGGCAGAGGAACTGAAGTTGTAGTGCAAGCACTTTCATTACTATTGATACTGCAACACCACCTAGGAACCCATGCATGCCTCAGAACCACATTGTGCTAGGTGCTGTATAAATTCCAGACAGGACAGTCCCAGCCCCAAGGACTTTATGATCTAGGTTTAAGACAGGGAATGATGGAGGCAAGGGCAGACCTGGAAACAATCGTTTAGCAGAGTGGGAGCCAATCTTTTTGGCAGGTGTCCCACAAATTAGTCCAAACCTTCCTGCATGCCTTTCTCATCTGCTTTCCCTGCCCAATCAGTTGCTCCCCTTTCTATTCCCTGCCCCTTTTCTGCTCTGTTTTTGGCTTCCTGCATTATCTGCCCGTGTCACCTGTCTCCTTACTGATCTACCATAGACACAGGTTGCTTGTGCCATATGTGGTGCAGGGTGGACACCCCAGTCTAGCAAACTAGACTGAAGGCAAAGCTCCCTTGCGGGTATATTTACACATGGAATTAAGGCAAAGCAATAAACTCCAGAGCTGTTTCAGTCAGAGTAAACTGTTCCCAGGTGCAGTATCTACACATGTGCCTGGGACAGCAGCAATTTGAACCAAGGCAGAGCAGGCCTGAGCTGGCAAGGGGCACCAGGGGTCAGCCCTGGGTGCCAGCAGAAGGGCTGCCTGGGGCACAAAGGTGCGGATCAGTATGGCTAGGCAGCAGCAGGAGTCTGGCCCCCTCCCAGTCACAGTTTACACATGTGTTTCAGTGCAGTTAATTACTCCATCATAAGATAGTACTATCCCCAGGGAGAGTACTATCCTATGGCAGAGTTCATTATTTTACTGCACCCTAATACTGGCACACATGTAGACAGTTATACTTTACTGCAGAGCTAATTAGTCTCTTGTGCAGTAAAGCCCCTGTGTAGATGCACCCAGTGAAACCATTTTGCCTTGAATTTGCAAGGCAATCTAATACAGTTAGGTGCTAAATACCACTGAATGTCAATGGCTTCTCTGAGGGGAAAAAGAGAGAGAGAAATGTGTTCTTAACTCGCACTCATGTCCTGTGGAAAAATCTCATAGCAGGTATATGCACTGCAGTCAGTTTTACTCTGCATGAAAAACAAATGGAAATAGATTTTTTTTTTTAAATAATGAAATATGGTCATAAAGTGATGGGGAAGGGAGGTTGTTGGTGGTGTTCAGTTTGTCTCAATTTCCATAGTGAGAAAAATCCATGTTTGCTATTTTTTAAAAATTTGGGGATGATTTTTAAAATGATATAAAAGATAAATGGCTCCTCATTCTTTCTGTTTTGTAAGTACTATGAAGTGCATTTAAAGCATTATTGCAAAAAAATCTATTCAAATTTCTCATAAGCACTCAAGTAGGGACAATAAGAAAAAAACCCTCACTATGTGACCCTGTCAATGGAAGGCTGCATCATGATACACAGGCATAAGAGCAAAGCTAATGCGTCATCTCCCAACTGTACCACTTTATAACAATTACTTTATTTTCATGTAGTTATTTGAATGCAGGGGGGGTTAAAGAGAAAGCAGGAGTCTCCATTGTGTGCTACTCCCTACTAGCCAGCAGCAAAATGTTCACTTATCTGGTCATCGTTTGCAGGCACTTTCCACAGCACTAAAACCAGCAAAATTTGAACTCAGACTGTTTGAAAACACCACCCCAGTCTGCTTGAGCCAGAAGCCCAGGTTGCATGACTTGTGTAGACAAGATAGCAGAAGGAGACAAAGATCTAATATACACTAGAGTACATGATGTTGAAACATCATTTCAAAACAAATGATAAAAACACTTCCTTTTTCTGAAGGAAAACAGTTTTACCTTTGTACTCGTTTGTTTTTGGCCCGTGTATTTGCTCAGAACAAGCTGAGTTTGAGTAGTTTAATTTACCGAAATATTCAGATTGGGGCAATGAAAACTATTTGCCTTAAAAAAAAATTCCCCCTCCTTTGTAAGCATGATTATATCATGTTCTAAAGGGGATTTCTCTCAAGGCTGAAGACAGATCCCCAAATTTGTTTTAGGGAGTATTTTTGACCATGGGTAGGTGCCCAGCTACAACAGGCACTGTAAAAATACCTAGGTTAAGCTGAAAGATGGATTGATAGAGCCTTCCATGATCTGAACTGGGAAGACTGGACAAAAACCCAGTTCTCGAACAACTAGAACAAGGACAAGAGTTTCCTGGAATGTGGAGCACCTCCGTGGAGATCATTTTATATGAAGGACTACACATCTGGTTTGTCCTTCTCTTGACTTGACCTTCTTCAGTAATCACTGATGTTAAACAGCACCTGCTGCCATCCAGTACTACTACAAGCTCTGTCAACTTTTTTATCCCAAGGTCACCACCACTCAAAGTCTATCAGACTAGCAGCGTGTGCAGGCACAACATAAAATATGGGCCAACAGACCTCATTATGAATTGCTTACCTTGCATCTTGAGACAGATAACCTTTATGTAACGGGCATCTTGGGTCACACAGAGACCCTTTCACACACATCCCTGTAAGGATATCCCTCCTGGTATTGCTTAGCTTTGTTTGCAGGAGGAGCAAATTTCAAGTGAGATGCCTAGTAGAGAAGGTCTACTAGGCACATACCATTATGAGTGAAGATCTTTGAAGTGAAAGTTTCTTGGAACAGTCCCATTCCATGGGGGGAGTTGGTGTAGGCCACATTGCCCAAGCTGACGCTGTAGATTCATAGATTTCATAGACATTAGGGCTGGAAGGGATCTCGAGGATCATCAAGTCCAGACCCCTGCCCCAGGGGCAGGAAGTCAGCTGGGGTCAAAGGATGCCAGCAAGATAAGCGTCCAAACGTTTCTTGAAGGAGTCCAGAGCAGGTGCCTGCACCACCTCTGGCAGCAGTCTGTTCCAGGTCTTGGGGGCTCGGACAGTAAACATTTCTTTCTTATGTCCAGCCTGAAACAGTCTTGGGGGAGTTTATGACCATTGGGCCTTGTTTGACCTTGGAACAGCACAGAATTAACATGTCAGAAATGGCCCTACGACGGGTACATCTGAGACCACCCTGAAACAAGCACGGCAGTGATGTGTGTGACCCCATCTGCTCAGAGCAGCTCACTGGCATTCAGAAGGCCAATTACCTTGAAAGAGAAGCCTGCAGCTACGGTTGTACATTAAGAACGGGAGAGAGTCTAAAAGAATAGTCTTTAAAACACTCAAGAGGTAGTCAAAATGCAGCTGAAATGAGCTGTGAAATTTAAGTACAGTGCCAGGATTAGGAAAGAGCAAGAGAAAAATCTGCTCCAGAGGTTTAGACGGCCTAAGATTTGAACTTCAGTGGAAAAGAAGCCCTTTAGACTCAGTGTCAGGAAAACTGAACTTCTGGGGAGGTTAGCAGGCTGGGGAAGTGTTTCTTGGAGTGACTGGTGAAACCCATACTGCTTGAGACTTAGAGTGAAGAAAGCCCAGAGACAATATAACACACTGCAGGTTCTAAATGGGCAGAAACTAGGAAAAACTAGATAACCTAAAAGGTTGGAAAATGAGTGACCCCTCACAGAATATGGAAACCTTAGGTTTGCAGTGGCCCACGCAACTTTAAATTAATCCTCCTGCGTGTGCATTATGATGAAATCCTTAGCTACATGATTGCGGTGTTGTTTTTTTTCCCCACGGTCCTCTTTCCTCATTCGGTGCATTGACTGGTTGCAGTGGGGAGTGGGAAATAAGGCCAGCTCTAAAAATGCCATGCATTATAGCAGAGTGCTGTATAAACGTGTAGTTGTAGACAGTCCTTGCTCCAGACAGATTACAGTTAAACAGAAAAAAAGTGATTGGTACAAGGTCACTGGCAGAACTGGAAGTAAAAGCCACATCTTTCAAGCCCTGTTGTACTAGCCACGAGAACACATTCTTGTCGTGGTGGCACCTTGACGCTTCAGTGCACAAAGTGTGCATAGCACGTGCAATGCCAGGTTCTTGTTCCAGGACCCTGCTGGCATGGCAGGAGAAGCTTAGGAATGAATTAGTACCAGCTAGGATATTCCACAATTCCTGGAGGATGCTGGGAGTGATTCATCAACTCTAATTATTTGTCATCCCTCATTTCCTTTGAACTTAAAAATGCCCATAGCCAGTACATCAAATATTGCACCTGCCATCTGCCTGTATGCTGAGCCATAATGGAAATTGCCTCTAATATTCTTCCCTGGCATTATTTTCCTTGCTGACACCAAGAAGATGGTTTTAATTAAAACCCATTAGCAGTTCCCTATTACCAAAGAGAACCATCGTTAATCCAATTACATAGCTGGTGTCATGATAACACAGTCCTTCCCAGAAGCACTCCCCCCCATTCCCCATGCATGCATACATACACCCTTTCATAGCTGAGCTGCTCTATTTCACAAGCATGCAATTCCTCAGGAGTGGGAGATAAAAATTTTATAGACATCCAATGTACCAGATAGGCCCGGCTGGCTGCTGAGCCCCTCCAGCCATGGGGCTTCAGTCACGATGGACAGGACAATACCAAGTATGAACTGGTATGTCCAGGTCTCTCCCTGGCTATCTCCTCCCATGCAGGGGTACATGGACATGAATATGGCAGCTGCTATGAAGGATAGGTAAGAAGACTCACTGGAAATAAGGCATGACTTGATCTGATGCTGAATTGCTCACATGCATGTGTGGCATGGTAGGAAGCACAATTGTGTGGATCCTGTATCAGATCCCATCATGCCTTCACTTGCATCCCTCTCAGGGGCCTAAAAATTCATACTGGTAGAACCATTCAGTAGACACAAGAGGTCTGGCTAATCTTCCAATAGGTAGATTCAAGTGTGGGGCTGGTGCCTCAGCTCAGATTTTCCAAAAAGGTCATAATCTTTCAACCTTTGTTCACTCTGCCTAGTTCCAGGGACAGCCATTATCTTGCAGAGGCAGTGTTTGCATTGGAAAGGTGACACATGTTCCCCTGGGTTTGTTGCACATGGGTGTAATTTCACTGGGGATTCTAGGGATATCAGCCAAGAGAGGTTGTTCACCGGGGCATCTGCAGTGGTACTAAAGCCTAGTGTTGGCAGGTGAAGCCACCAGCACCCGGATTTGCAGTACTGCAGTCCATGCCTGCTGGAAACTGGGCTAAGTTGCATTGATCTGGGCTTTGCATGCCTCTCTTTAGGTTATGCACTGGGATCCCCTGACTTTCACTAGAGCAAATCCCCCAGTGTAGTTAGTTCCATGGACTCAGAGCAGCACTGCACTTCACTGGATTTGCAGGCTGTATCACCAGTTTTATTTCCTCTCCCTGCTTTCTGCACGGTCTCTCGTTCTTTTGGACACCAACTTCAGAGCAACTCTCTACTCCCTTGCAACAAATGCTGTTTCCTTACCACCCAAATCATCACCTATCACCACCCACTATGCTAAGTACACCACTTCCACCTTCTCACAGGGAGCTATCATATCATATTTACTGGGTTGGGTTGTCAGATGGACCTGAACAGCAAAGATTCAGATGCACATGAGGCTATTACTACATGAGTACCAGTCATGAACCAGAACCCACCCCCCCTTCTGCAAGAAGGTACGCGATAAATGCACATGCAGTGGGCTAGCTAGCTGCCCCTCTGTCTACAGAAGTACACTGCTGCTCACTACTGCATGAAATCAGGGCTGCTGAACTGCCTGCCCTGTTCTGCTCCCAGTTATGGGAGATTCAGTCCTGGAGGTGAGGGTCCAGAGGAGGTCCTATCCTGGCTGCCACCTTCCAAGCTGGGTCCTGGCCTGCAGAACAGACCCAAACAAGAAGCCTCAGGTGGCAGCAGACACGGTAAATACCCAGCAGAGGGAGACAACTGCCAAAACAGCGTAATGCATGGGAAAGCCAGTGATTTGCCCTGGTAAGGAGAGATCTGCCATTGAGGTAACAACAGCCAAACTCCTGGGCAGCTCTAGGAACTCAGCTCCTGAATGCCTGAGTATTTTCATTGTGGTCCCTTTAAGGTGCCCTTCCTCCCCTCCAATACATGCTCAGCCTAGTGCACGGAGCAAAAATTATGAATGATTCCTTCCCCCCAACCCTCCATCCCCTTTCACTTGTGTTTTGCACTCCCCCGCCAGCAGCTGCTTCCTATTACCATAAAGGCTGACAAGGTGCAGGTCTGGAGCAGAGCCTCCTTTGGCAGGTAATTTTGACAAGACCCAGAGGGCCTGGGCTGGGTGTCTCTGATGGGTTTCCGGTCCTGTTATCAGCACTGCTCGGCACCCCCACCCTTCTCCAGACAGCTGTGCCGTCTGCACATCAAACCCATTACTGCTGCTGGCGTGGGGGTGGTGGCTATGTCTGCTGAGGAGCATCATTCATTTCCTTGGGGATGGGGGTGGATCTGTTACATTTTCCGCTTACACTGCAGTTTAGAGGGAGAGGGGAATGTCTCCTTAGGGGCCTGGGCTGAGTCTGAAAACTACAGCACAGAACAAGGGACCCAAGAAGAAGACTCCAGCTTTGCTTTGTGAGGGCAGGGGCAGCACACCAAGCTAATTCTCTGGGATGCAGTTGCTAGTCCAAGGTGCACAAAGCATGCTCTTCCTCACAGCAGCCCATGTGATGAGCCTGTGCAAGCTGAACACTGCAGACAGAGAAAGGAAGGCTGGGACAACACTGCTCTGTTAGCCCTTTATCCTAGAGAGAGCATCTGGGCCCAGGTCAAGGGAATCTAGGGGAGGACATGCAACTACACATAGTATGCAAGGAACTCCAGCAGCAATGAAGCTGGCACCCTCCCTCAGACCATTCAGCACGAAACCTGCTGTTCAATGTATGTAACACATTCCTCCATGTGTTTGGTCTATGCCAGGGGTAGGCAACGTTTTTTGGCCAGACTGCTGAAAAAACCACAATGTCTACCTTGGAAGGTGCTGGAGTGCTGACATGCCAGAGCCTGGAGCAGCTGTTTGCAGCCTCCTAGCTGCAGCTGGCCCATAGTCCGGTCTGCTTGCAGCGGGGCTTGCAGCCTCCCAGCCGCCTGCTGGGAGCAGCCTGGGCTCCGTGGCTGGCAGCAGCTGCTTAGAGCCTGGGCTGGTGGTGGTGTGCTGAGCAAAATGGCCTTGCGTCCTGGGGGTTGCTGACCCCTCGTCTATGCTATTAACCAAAGGCAACAACAAGAAAACCTGGTCTTTAGCTCAGGCTGCAGACATGATTCCTGGCTCTATGGAGAGCTAAGGTTCACTGGCGACGCACAGGGGGTGCACGCAGGTGCACATGCACCCCCTGAGATTGGCGGTGCACCCCCTGCGAAAAGCTGTCACTACTGGTGGCGCCTGAAGGTGGTCGCCGCTTGCCACCCCCTCCCCTCCCTCTGCCGAGACCTTGGTAGTGTCTCCGGGTGGTCCCCAACCACCGGTCGGCACTCATCACCATCCCTGCTCCCCCCCAAAACTGCTGCAGCTGCCTGCGGGAGCTCCCTGCTCAATGCCGCTATGCCCTCACCACCGCCACCGCCTGCAGGCAGTCACCGTGTCCGTCCAGCCTCCGGGGGCACACGTTGTTCATGCTAAGGATCAGTTCCTACCCATGACCATAGCCCCTCTCTCTCAGATCTGACAGACTTGGCCTCAGTGCATTTGCTGCCTCTTATCTGTTTGCAATAAAAAGAAAACAGCTACAGAAAGAGCAACCTTGTTATTTGTTCATGTGGTCAACAATATTTTTTATGTTTTTATATTTTATGGAAAGCGCACTTCTTGCTGTTTCCCCCCTGCCCATCCTCTCTGCATACTAATTATAGCCTTAGTCAGGGCAAGTGATACACAACCTTCCACAGTGTGAGGGAATATTCTTATAGCATCCAAAATTTAGAGAGGGAAGGGGTATTTCAGAACTCAGCTGACTTGCAAAATTGGTCTTGATGACTTCTGGTCTCTCCTCTGTCAATTGAGCCAAGAACAGTGAAAGATCAACCTCTTTCATTATATTTTAGACCTTCTGAATCTTCCTTCTGCCTCCATCATTCTGAAATCTGGCACAAGGACACTGAATAGGTACAGGAATTCAAAGAACAGAAGGGACTTTTAACAGATGTGTGAAATTTCAGGCTGGGTCTTCATGCCTCCCAAGGGTTTGCCTATCATAAGATGCCTCTAATTGGCCAGGAGGGGAAGGAAAGGGTGGGGGGGGGAGTAAAATATTTAGTGGAAACCCCCAAGGCATTAGCAAGATCTTTTGCTTGAAGGGCAGAGTATAGGGGAAGTGTCTCCCACTAAGAGGTTTTTCTCCATGCAAATATTTGATGGAGGTCTAGGTAGGGTTCTCATCAACTAAAAAGTGGATACAGTTCCTTGATTCATTAAGCAGGGCTCTGGCTTTTGATCCTTTTTCGAACAAAGTGTCTATTCATTTAGAAGTCTACTTTAGGACTTGCACAAAGATGAGGGTGACGAAAGGACAAGCTTTAGAAGGGTTAATGGGCAACATTCCTTTTCCTGAGCTTCCTTCAACTGGTATCGCTCTAAAGTATTTTTGTTCTTCAAACACCAATTAATCTAACCCCTTGGCTGCAATCACTTCTCCCGTTGCTTAAGGACAATACTCCTAGCCTGGTCCTGGTTAACATCACTGCTATTCTATTCAGA
>NW_017728980.1:3712914-3719654 GCF_001723915.1 Gavialis gangeticus | reverse complement strand
CGAAAGGACCAGCTTTAGAAGGGTTAATGGGCAACATTCCTTTTCCTGAGCTTCCTTCAACTGGTATCGCTCTAAAGTATTTTTGTTCTTCAAACACCAATTAATCTAACCCCTTGGCTGCAATCACTTCTCCCGTTGCTTAAGGACAATACTCCTAGCCTGGTCCTGGTTAACATCACTGCTATTCTATTCAGAGCACTTTTGAACATGTGCCTTTTGATTTGGATTCCCTGTATGCTCCCAGTGGGAACAGCTGATGTCTAAGCATATATTAGGAGGCAGAAAAATTGCTTTTGGGGCTCTTCCTATTTTTGGGAGGGGGAGAAAAGCACCAGTTGCTTGTTTCACACCACTGAGGAGAGCCTTCTTGGGATGCAGATATGGGTGGGGTTCTTGGCAGTAGGCAAAGAAGTGGCTACCAAAGCCAATAATGCCTCAAAGGTCTATGTTGGGGCTGCAGGCAAGTTTATTCTGGATGAAGGGGTGCTGTATTTGGAAGAGTTTTCCACTTGCTCTTGCTGGCCAAAGTATGCAGGGCACAATAAGACAGCAAGCTTTGTTATGGCAAGCCATGGTGCAGAGGAGAAAGAACAGCAGTAAGCTATAGTATAAAAGTGTGGCAACCTCCTTAATACACTACCTCTAGCCATTACCTTCACCTTAGTAGATTATCTTCAGTGGTAACTTTAACAGAGTTCTCCAATACTTCAGTGCAACTAGCCCCTACTCTGTATCAGCATTATAGGGCTGAAACTAACTCAGCCAACCCTTTTGACCACCTCCCCCACCTCCTACAAAAGTCTTTCCCACCTCCCCAAACTCATAATTTAACTACAAGGGGGAATGCTAAGCTACATGCAGTCCTGTACAGAAAGGGTTAACTGTTTTGGGCTCAGGGTTCTTTGTGGAGATTATAAAAAAAACATGAGATTAACATCTCCTTGAGCTCAAAGGATTGAGTTCCAAGTGAAACATCTGAAATTGGGCTTTTGCACTGAACACTCTTTGTGTGGTTTCTGTGACCTGCCGGTGATCTGGAGGATTTTCATAGTCAAGCCATACAGGAGTTTGTTGAGTGTCAGATTTAATTATGAGGGCAAGGGTATTTTTATCACCCACATCTAAGGTGTTATCTGGTTCTGGATAAACAGTTTAGCAGAAAGAGCTAAAGTTTTCAAAAATGGCACGAGTGGGTGAGAGATTAGTTGCAGCTTTGGGTGGGATAGTCTGCAGAGCTGCATGTCTCTGTCCAGGCAACGCGCTGGGCTCTTGCCCAGGATGGACACAATCTTGCCTTTCAACTCCAGTGACCTGGCCATTAGTCCTCAAATGGCCAAAAATGAACTGAAAGAGAAAGAGTAATTTCTGAATGTACTGCAATCCAGCACATCTCTCAAAACTTGTTTTACACTCAGCTACAGTGCTCAGCCAAAAGCTATGCAGCACAAGTCAAGAAGGCACTCATTTGTGTCATGGTTTGTTGAAAGCTATCTCCCCACTCCCATGTCATCATTTATACCCATGTAAAATGGGTGAAAATGCTCCCAGTGGCCCCAGGTCACACCAATGCCTGGGGAGCAAGATAATCTCAGCTGCTGATACAAAACAACCTTTGACTGGAATTGCTCACTCCAAGGCCACAGCAACTAGTTTTAAGGCAATTTTTTTAGGTCCAGTTATAAACCTCTAGTAAATTTTCTCTATGCTGCATCTCTCTCTCGATCACCAGCAGGGCTGATGCAAAGGAAAGCTCCATTAGAAAGTTGTTATCCCAGTGTCTGCAATTCCTTCTATTTGCAAACATTTAGGTGAGCAAATCCTTGTGAGAAAAACTATTTGCAGGAAAAAAAAACTTTCCAAATTGGAGCCCACTGGCATGTTTGTGAAAGTATCAGGACAGGAACTCTTCCCAGTGAACAGGGCAAAAAACTCTTGTCATTTTCTTGCGCATTAAAGTGGTAGGTTTTATAAATGCTGGTAGATATTTGCAAGTTGCTGTGAACTTAAAGATCTGCTCTATGAAAGAGATGTTATAATCAGGGACCAAACACATCATGTCATTTGGGTGAGTGATCTGGGGACTAGGAGTCAAGTCACAGCAGCACAGACTAGAAGCCTAACTGTTTCTACAAACCAAATAACTGCAAACCATCCCCAGGGAAAACCGGGCCTAGTAGGAAGTCATTCGAATGTAGCCTTCTGGTCAATCATCTCCCTTGCACACCTGGGTCATAAAAAGGCGTTTATGAATTTAATATTCTCTTTACTGTAAAGGAGCTTATCCATTCTCTCTCACTTCAAAGCACTGCATTTATAGCTCTAGAAGTGCCAGGTTCAACAGCAGGAGATGAAACTGTTACACTACTATCTTGCTTAAAATAGCCTCCTCAGGTGTGGTGCAAAGCCAGGGGGCTTCAGAGAGTTGAGTCACTCGTCTTCCATGAAATCCCATGGAAGCATTTTCACCATTTTGTTCCCATCCTCTCCTCCCATGTACAATTTGCTCTATTTACTCTTGAGAAAAAAATAGCAACGTTGAAAAAAAAAAGTTGACTTAAATGCAGACTTCAGCATGTTTCTATATAAAGGCTGCCACCTTCAGTCAGAAAAGCAAATGTATGTTCATGAATTCCTGGTTTTGCTTGCAAATCAAGCTTGAAGCAGCAGCACAAGTTGAGTGCTGTTTAGATTTGTCTGTTCAAAAAGCAGTGAGTTTTGCACTGAGACCTATCTGCAAGCCTCGTTGAACATAGCTATTGAGCACCCCATCTTGACCATTAACCGCTGACTTTCAGCACTATGGAGAATCAGACTCTAAAAAGGTCACAGTGGTTAACAAGTGTTTCGCCAGCTAATTCTAATCGGGGTATTTACATCCCATCTGTTTGCTTGCTTCCTGTCTTCATCTTGTCTTTAGTACCCTCTGTGCATGTCTACTTGTGCAATTAATGCACCTGAATTTTCTCCGCAGAAAATTCATGGTTATTAAAATGTTCCCAGGCTTTAATATGTGAACCCATGTTGGGAACGAATTGTGCCTGACAGGAGCAGCCCAGCTGAGGGCTGCCCCTGCCCTGCTCTGTCCTCCTGCAGCAGTCTGGGTGCCAGCCCCTAGCTGTCCCGGCTCTGGGGGACAGCCCTGATGGTGGGGAGAGAGGAAAGAGAGAAGCTGTCCTAGCTCAGCAGGCAGCTCCTTTCCAGCCATGGGGAGACCAGCGCAGGCCCTCTGCCCCAGTAAAGCAGGGGGAGCTGTCGTGGCCCAGCAGGCAGCTGCCTGCCAGCCCTGCAACGATTGGGATGGGCTCTTATCTCCACGTAGCTGGGAGGCAGCTGCCTGGCAGACAGGACAACTTTCCCAGCCCTGTGGAGATTGGGTCATGACCTGACCTCCAGGAGGGTGGGAGGTAGTATCCCACCAAGCCAAGACAGCTCTCCCTTCCCCCTGTGGCCCCCTGCTGCCTAGGCTGACCGGGAGCAATTTGCTCCCAGTCAGTGTCTACATGTGCACTTCGGTGCATTAGTTTTGTGTGTCGATTTCTAGTACTTGTATCTCCCGGTGCTAGAAAACGGCACATTAGACTAATCTACTGCACACTACTTGCTGTGCACATGCAGATGGCAACACTTTATTGTAGATGGTGACACTTTATTGCTTTTAAAGCTGTTTCAAAACAGATCATGGCAGTAAGAGGAAGGTAAATGTATACATATGGAATATGATCTCACTCATCTAAGTGCAAGTCTAAAGCAGCCGCTATCATACCAGTGTAAAGACAGTTGCACATGAAAGCTGGTCCAGGACCAACATGTTTTGTTTGGAGGTGCCTTTATCAAATTATTCAGTGGCTCCCCACAGCCCACACATTTCCTCCCTTTCCTCTACATTTCACGTAGGACTGTATTGCTTTGGTTCTCTACTCAGAAAGGTAATTCAGGGGAAAGGTGATCAAAATGAGACCTGAATGGAAACTCCTTTACAGATGATTTAGATATTTAAAAAAAAAAGCTTTTGGCCTACTTTGTGTGAAGCCCCAAAATTCTAGGTCTCCACTAAAGAAAATTTTGAAGAAAGTATTACAAGTTGAGAATACTGTGTTTTAATGTTGAGTTCATATAAACAATACCAAAGTTTTCTCCAAAGGGATGGGTGGGTGTGAATCAGTGTTTCAAAAACAGGATGTTTTTAGTCATTTGAACTTTACCTTCATCTCAAAAATTGAAATTAACACAATTCTGCCAGACACTTTGCTTTTGTGATCATTTTGGTGGAAGTTTCTTATGAGCTCTAAGTACAAAATGAGAAACCATGGGTTAATACTCTCACCTCATAAAGTTAATGACCTATAACTATGAGCTCTGACTACAGGAAAGTCCAAAGGTTTAAGGCTGTCATGAGGCAAATGAAGGAGGGTCTTGGGAGTTTGAATCCCTACATGCTCCTGATCCTATGGGAAAGAAACTTGAGCAAGTGTCAGGGCAGTGGGGGAGGACTAGGTCTGAACTAGATGCTTCTCGCTTGTTTTGGGCTCAGAAATCACAGCAGATACCTTGGGAGTCAAGTCACACTTTGCCTAGGCTCTGACACCTCTCACCAAGGTAGATGAATAAAAGGTGACAGCAATTTTCAAGACCATGCTGATCTCTCAGCAGCACCTACCCCATCCTCTCTTCACTCCTTCCCAAACACTTTCCCCATCTAATATTAATTCTCCTGGAGAGAAGTTGAAGACTTCCCCCTTTGTTCTCCCATCCTGGGCTATTTGGACCTGGACCCTGGGGTTCTGCTCACATCCCCGTACATCATTTCCATAAGGAAGGGGAACACATGTCTCACTTCTGTATGGAAAAGGTTGGAGGCACTGCTCTGAGACACTACCTCACGCATACTCCAAGCAGGGTATTTGTCTGCTCTCTCTCTGTTACTGAAAAAGGAGATGCAGGGCCATTATGCCCTTCCCCGGACAGGTGTTCATGACACCCACATTGCAAGCACACACCTGCATTCACGTGGTCAGTGCTTCTACCAGTGCATTTTCCATCTCTTACTTGTGGGAAAATTTAGTCTTTTGATGCCCTGATTTCTGATCATATCAGAGCTGTAATCTCAGTGCATACAATTGACCCCAGCTCCTGAGTAGTGGGTGTACTTACAAGTTTAAGACTGCATGCTGGTTTAATACTTGGGTCTGGCAAAGCACTGGTTTGTCCTAAGTGGTGGTTACAGTTTACCCTGGCTAGAAACTCAAATTGCTGCAAAACCAGATGCTCAGTTTGGAAACTCAATAAACTCCCCCATAAAGAGTCTAGAACTTGTGTAGAACAAAGCCACCCACTCAGCTTGCCAGACTCCTGTGCAAAACAAGCCCTCGTTGCAGGTTGCACTCAGCTCTAACCAGGACCTAGTAAGCCTTACTCAGGCCCCAAGCCAAGATGTTTGGGGATGTTCCAGTATTATGGGTGGCCCTAGAGATGCAGCACTCCCCCCCGCCCCCAACCCTCCTCCTCTTTCCCCCAAGATGTTTTGGACTAAGTCATCTCTTGACAGTCAGAGAAGAAGGAAGGTGATCTGCACAGGAGGGAAAGAGAGGCCGAGTGAGAAACCAGGATAAAGAACTATGACCAGGGCATGCTTCCCAAACTCCCTACCACAATTTATAGATCATATCAGCTGCCATAAAAAGCTATGGTGGCACATGTCATGCCATAAATTGTGGAGAACAGGAAATGAGCTAAGTTAATCAAATTAGATGGAAGACAAAAACAACATTGTATTGGGCTTTTATTAGTACTTTGCACTTCTGTACAGCATTTTCATGGGAGGATCTCAGATCACTCAGTAAGTTAGCACATCTAAAAACCCTTTGCTTCCCACAAAAGAGTAGTAAGAGTACCATCTCAGCAACAACCAACATGCAGCTATTTCTGAAAGGGAAAAGCACACAGTAACACTAGATAGCACAGGTCAGGATAAAAAAATCCCATATCCAGTTTGGACTGGGCAGGCAGAAGTGTCAGGGCTGAGTCTGTGACAATATGGTGGGCAAACCATTTCTATAAGCATCATGGAAATAGTTAGCGGCCAGTGTATTTCAAGACTTCTGTGTGCGTCTCATTTGCAAATCAGCTCCTGAAGTGGCAAAGCATCAGTAAAGCATCACCAAACTGGATAATACTAGTACAGTCAAGCGAGCAACTGACATGGTTATGGCTGTTGTCACATTGAGGTATTATGGAGAAGAGAGTCAAAAGTCCTAAACTTTCATACTAAGGCCAGGTGTAGACCAGAAACTTCTCCTGGTATAGTTTTGTCACTTAGTGGTGGCCACCACTACGATTGGGAGTTTTTGACTGAGGTGGCCTGATGCTACTGCTGGTACTAGAAACCCAGAAGATCATGGTCTTCTACCTCAGGATTACTGCACTCACCAAATCTGGGTTCAGGAAGGAAATTTTTCCGCAGGACAAATTGGCAAGGACTGCAGTTTGCCTTCATCTGTAACAAAGGACATGGTCCTTTTCCTAGGATCTCCTGAGCATATTAATCAGCTACTTTCATGGAATTTGTGGCAGGACGCTGGCAGCTCCCTCATCCCCATGCTTATAGGGTGGTTTTGGTATTGTTCCTGGGAGCTGCACATGAAGGTTCAAAGTGATGAGTTTAGGATTCTTTGGCTAACAACAGCTTGTGAATACTAAGAGCTGGATGCAGTAGGACTAGAAGAGGCCTTGCAGGAAATGCT
>NW_017728980.1:3696526-3707914 GCF_001723915.1 Gavialis gangeticus | reverse complement strand
AACTTCTCCTGGTATAGTTTTGTCACTTAGTGGTGGCCACCACTACGATTGGGAGTTTTTGACTGAGGTGGCCTGATGCTACTGCTGGTACTAGAAACCCAGAAGATCATGGTCTTCTACCTCAGGATTACTGCACTCACCAAATCTGGGTTCAGGAAGGAAATTTTTCCGCAGGACAAATTGGCAAGGACTGCAGTTTGCCTTCATCTGTAACAAAGGACATGGTCCTTTTCCTAGGATCTCCTGAGCATATTAATCAGCTACTTTCATGGAATTTGTGGCAGGACGCTGGCAGCTCCCTCATCCCCATGCTTATAGGGTGGTTTTGGTATTGTTCCTGGGAGCTGCACATGAAGGTTCAAAGTGATGAGTTTAGGATTCTTTGGCTAACAACAGCTTGTGAATACTAAGAGCTGGATGCAGTAGGACTAGAAGAGGCCTTGCAGGAAATGCTCTTATGTTTTTTCTGATCATAACGGGCGTCTATAGATGTGTGACGATTACAGTGCCTTGGAGAAGGCTTGATTAATCAAGTCTGCTAGAGAATGCTAATTTAGCATGTCTCAGCAGCCTCTATGTCTCATGTATCAGCATCCCCAGACGTCAAAATGGTGGAGGGGGTACTTTAACTACGGCTCATTCAACGAACTTTAACTAAAGTGCCCTCACTGCCATTCTGAAGCACGGAGACGCTGATACATAAGATGCTGCAGGCACTTTAATTAGAGTGGCTCTCAGAGACACTCTAATTAAAGTGCCCCCCACCACACATACCCCCAGAGCACACGCAAAAATACCCAATAATACTACAAAATACTGGAAAAGCCCCAAGGATATGGTTACAAATACACCTTGTTAGGTTGGAGGAGTTTGTTTAAGCTGTACTAACAAGGAAACGTTTTGTCAGCATATGCTACCCTCTGCAAAAGGAGGGTTTGCTGGCATAACGATGCCAGAAGACATGAATGTAAACGTGATTCAGAAGAAAAGCTGCCACTTTGCTTGGCACGTGAGAGACTGAGGCAAGCTAAGAATATGAGGTGCTATGGTTTGAGCCCTGGAGCCACGCTGCACAAACGAAGCCTGGAGCAGACCTAATTCTTGGATCTAATAGAAAAGCCCACATACTCAGTGTGGTTCACCGACAGCCCTGGGTCCCCACCCCTAAGAGCTGCCATTTCTGAAGTGTTAAAAGGTTCTCTCCTTTTAAAAAAGTATCCTTTTTAATTAAAAAAGTTGGAGCCAATAAGAACCAGCTATGTCTAAGACAAGGACACTTCACTCAAGGTTTTGCCTGCAAGTTGATTCCCAAAGAGCTTATTGACCCCAGATGAAATCCAAGCAGTTGAAATGTTCCCTAGAATATCAGTTCCTCAGATTTCAAACCAAGATGATGGAAAGATTTAAGAGGACTGCTACTCATCACCAGGGATTCTGGTTTTCCCTGATTAAAAAAAAAATTGCCAATTCTCTGATAAAAATCCCCAAATCTATGATTAAAATGGAAGGGTATCCACTGACACAGAGGACAGGCATAGTGGGTACAAGCAGTTAGCATCCTGAACAGAAATGGACTCCCAGACCCCCAGGGAAATCTACCTTAACAACCAGTACAGCAGCTGATCCCCAAGAGCAGAAAGCTGGTTAGGAAAGAGATTTGATCCAGGCTTCTGGTTCAGAGCTGTACCACTCTCCTCTGCTAAACCTCACTTGGGGAAAAAGGACACTGATACATTGACTAGGAAGCTTGCATGTAAATTCATTGAGCCATCTGGCTGTGCTTAGTCTCGCCCCAGGAGTCATCTCAGACAAGGGGATAACAGCAAGGTTCAACTCTGAACACAGGCCACGTGGGTTTTCTCTGAGGCTGCAGGGGTGACGATTCGGTTCAGCAATACCTACAGTTTGCCTGGTTCGCTGTTCACCTCAACCTTGGTTTGCGTTTTCAAAAAGAATGTGGCCACTAGAAATAGGCCCCAGAGTCCTGGATCCTGTCAGCCTTGGATTTGCTTTTCCCAAAAAGGCTGCATCAGAATCACAATACTGTTGGACCCCGAGTTAGGTGGGGGATACCTTCCTGAAAAAACATGGTGTAAGTTGAAACCGTGTAACTCGAGGCATCAAGTCAATGGAAAGCAGGGGATAGGGAGCTGGGACCAACGATACTCTCAAACTCACACGGTCTCTAATTTTTTGCTCACTTTTTTTAATGCTATGCACAGTTGATTTACCTAAACTGTACTGGCGAGCGATCAATGCAGCACTATTGCCTTCTCTTAATTTATCAAGGATTTCTATTTTCTGGGCCAGGGTAATAGACTTATGTGCTCTTCTGGGCACAGCATCAAAGGCTTTCTTTGATACCATTGTCACAAATATTCAGGGGTTAACATAACCAAAGATGATGGACAATCTTGGAGGAGATGACAAGTGATGCTAACACTATGTAAGCAGCCTCCAAACTAACAACCACTCTACCACAAACAGCGTAAATGTGAAGCAGGGTATCATACAAATTGAAACATGGTCACATTATATAAAACATGGACATGTGAATTAGTGTAACTCGAAACCGTGTAACTGGAGGTCCGACTGTATAGGATCAGAACACCCTCAAATGTGGGGAGGGATAGAGAGAGACCAACTTTTGGAGCTAAGGGTGCATTTGTCTAGGTATGATCTCTGGTTACTTCTGCTCTTTAGCTAGGACAACCAACCTCTTCATGAATCCTCAAGGTGGCATGGACCATGGGGTCAGAGGTGGAAGGGTGGTTCTGTGGGGAGAAAAAAAATCATCTACTAGTGACTGCATGCTTCTGTTTTTTTCATCTTACAGCAAGGTTCATTTTGGGATACTGTGGCAGTTTAGTTTCATTTGCATATTTTGTGTGAAGGCATCTGGTGCCTAGGATCTAGTACATCCTGTTTTGTGATGGCATGTAGGATTCTGATGGTTTTACTGTGAGGTGCACTTATCATAGGGTAGAAATGTATTGACCGGCTTTGTATCCATTGCTTACACAGGGTCTAGTTCCATTTAGTGCTTGATCAGCAGAGAGTTAGCGACCAAGAGCTTGGCGAGGCTGGCAGGCTATTTGAAAGCCAGGGCTTGAAACGTTGGGAATATATCTTTGTAGGTGTGATGCTCTTCAAGTAATAGGCTTTATTTTGTTTAAATGATCCTTTCCTTGCAGACTGCAGTGTGGCACAGCAGGCAACAAGCAGGGGCGGGAGATCAGCAGGGGAGGTTCTTGTTGGATCATGGTAGGCTTCTGCAGTTCACAGGACTCTTTCAAAGATGTGGTCTGTTTCTCTGCTGGAGTGTCCTGGTTGGGTAAAGGCAATTCTTGGAATGGTGACAAATTTACAATTCTTAGATTATATCCAATGACAAGGATGGCCTTTTGGGGTAGATGAGTTATGGTAAAGCAGTAGGATATCTCTTGCAGAAAACTTGTTCATTGAGTAATGAGGGGTTTGAAGATGGTTTCTGTGAACCCTGAGTTCTTCAGGATGGGTACCACAGTTGGTTTTGATGGGCCTTGCCAGGCCTCAAAGTCTGTCAACCTTGCTACTGTGGAAGTCACTGTCTTATGCACTACTATTCCATGCTATGGAGGCATTGCAGCCTTCCAGAAATACCTATAAGACTACGAACACCAATTTCCAGACACAACATACTGTATAGTTCATTCATTTGTATCTTCAGCCGTAAGCACTTCCAAGCCATAGGTACAGGCATTGCCCCAATATGTCAACCTCTTTATGAACCACCTTAAAAAACAGTTTAGGGGGAAAAATGCACAAGTCAAATCCATTCTATCCGTATGGTATAAATAGGACGTCTGGACTGAACACTAAGTTTACTTACTGATTTCCACCACAACTTTAGCAATCACCACCCTTACACCAATTTCAATATTCTTTATACCATATAGAATTGCATCCTAGGTACAGCCATAAGCTTTCTGAAGAGGGAGAATGTTTGCTATCAACCACTAAGTCCGGTGATATCTATTTCCTGGCCCGCAGTAGCTGAAGAATTGAACATCCAGTCCCATAAGATACTTATTGCTGCCATTAGGTAGTTTATTGCCTGGATACCTTCCCTAGAAGCACTCACGGATAGAAGTCTCCCACCTGCTGATGGCCAGCACACACAAACCCCTTGTTCTGACCCTCTGCACAGCAATGCATTAAAACCCATTGGGACAGAGACTCCACAAGAGGCCATCCCATCATCATGAGCCCTTAAACTGCACAGGCTGCCCCTGTTTAGTGCCCAAACACTGGTGTGCACCAAGCAGGTAAAGCCAGAGGGGTTCTTACAGCCTTGCCTAGCTTCTCATAATTACCTTGAAAAAGAAAGGGGGAAAAAGATCGCTCAAAAGGGCTCCTTGGCGACTCTGCTAATGAATTCCAAATGCCTGGCCAGCTAAGAGCTGTTATCAATCACAAGGCAGGGGGCTGTAACAGATACTAGACAAACACAGCATTTTTCTGGGTCACTAGGATGCAAATGCTTCCATGTATATCAGGTTTGGATATATCCCACCCCAGCTCCACTGGCACAAGGCACTTCAGTCTACATCCCACTGTGGTGGAAATCATGGCACAACAACACTTCTGAGAAATAGAAGCTGGCACCTGTAAAGAACAAGTACCACCCAAAGTAAAGACTCCTGATGGATCAGTTGCTACAGACAGCTCATGAGGATCCTGGTTCAAGTCTATTTTGGCACCCCCCCCCAGCATAGTCACAAGGGCCAGGATGGGTTGGGAGGTGCTGCAGTCAGCATTAGCATTTGGCCAGCAGCTGGCAAGAGTAGCTAGCAGTCCTGTCTGCCAAGCATTTACCTTGGAAGCAGAATTTCACTATGCACTCACTAACTAGTTCACCCATGATAAGGACTCCTAGGAGGCTCTGGCCTGAGCTGCATGTCCTTGATTCCAGTGGGATGTAAGAATACTCAGCATCTTCCAGGGTTGGGGCTTTGAACCATGCTCAGAAAAAGAACTGAGCAAAGTTTTAAAGCTTAGGTCTGGAAAGGATTTGGCTAGAGCTCCTGCACTAAGCTGCTAAGATGGTCTCTTGGGGAATGCTGCAGCCAGAGAATAAACTTAGAGCAGCCTCAAAAGCTGCTCTGTTTTACATGGGGCTCTATTCCTGCTCCACTGCAGGAGGTGTCAAGGCAGCAAAGACATCTTTTCCTATTCAGCTGTGCCAAGATCACTTCAGTTAATATCTAGAATAGGGAGTTTACTGGTTTCAGTCAAAAATTGTGCCTACTTAATCATGCATAAGAAAGTCTTAGCAGCAAGAGAAAGGAGTTTGGGACCAATTCAGCTGGACCTCAAAATCTTGTCAAGTGTCTGCACCTGGCCTGAACTATTCAAGGCAGGAACAGACCCATTGGGTCTCAAACTCAGGTGACAGACTGGATACCATGTTAAGCTCCTGCATTTTGGTGATAGTAGGGAAAGTTTGGAGAATCCAATATTATTCCACCTCACCTCCTCAAACTGCTTTAATGTACTCTATCTAGTTGGAAAACACTTGAGTCCCCTTGGAGAACTCTTGCAGTGATGATGTCTTGCCAATAAGGGGAAGGAAAGGGGGTGTTGGAGGGAAGAGGTCTTTGACACCTCCTTGGTCAGAGCTAAGCAAACCAACTTTCCTACAGCAGCAAGGGTTGAAATACACCAAATGTAACCTGTTTCATCATTTAGCTGCAACCACTGAGAGGAACTCAGTCGCACCAAAATCATCCCAGGAACCTTGTTGGTAGAATCCAGGTCTGGAATACCATGGGTGCCTCCTGAATCTGGGGGGGCACCAGCCCTACCAACAGCATCAGTGTTGGCTGTCGGGGGGGCACTGGCCCCTTTGGGAGGGGGGCACGTGCACCCCTGTGCACCCCCTACCAGTAACCCATGTGGAATACCATGGAATATCTGGCTTCACATCTGTCAGACCTCAATCTCTGGATGTGCATGTGCCCCTCTTCCCTCAATAGATAAAAGCTTCCTCTTTTCCAGTTTTACACCATAATTCTCTCTTGGTATCACTAGGAAAGTCGATGACTTCTCTATTATACCATAGATAGGGACCTACTAAATTTGTGATTTTGCAGATTCTGTGAAATCCGGTCTTGGCCATGGCCAATCTGGGCCATGTGCTTTATATAGTCATACTCAGCATTGGTTGCGTTTAATCAGCTTCATAGTTGGTTTCTATTACTGAGCACATGCTGCATTTAGCAGCAGTTCAAAGATGCACTATGTGTTTAGTGAGATTTCTTGTATGCGAATGTAGGACGAATAGGTTTTTCCCTGATGCTAATTGGGGGGAAACACCTCATCTTGTATTCAAGTAAATATGGTAATACACTACACTGCCATCCTCCTCTCATTCTAACCAGAGGAACACAAGGTCAGCTGTTGCATTTAGATACATCTGAATACAGCACCCTACTGCAGTAGGATAGGCACTGGCAGGATCTGAAATATTTTAGATTGCACAAGTTTGTTCACTGCCAATTTCAGGAAACAAGAAATTGATCCAGGTGAATCAAATCATTTTGTTTAAACAATTTAAGTCCTCATTTTATACCAGTGATTTTTATTAATAAGTTCAAACTTTTAAAATCAAACAGTTGTAAACAAGTCACCATTGCATTGTTAAATGAGTTAGTATTTGAAATGAATGCCAAGACTGACAAGTTCAAGCAGTGTCTTTGGGTGCCTGTACATAAGCAGGGAAGCTGCTCCAACACACTGTAATTCCAGCCTGTTGGAGCAGACTTGATTAAATAGAGGAAAGTGGTAATTACTATACTCCAGCAGCCTCCTGATCTCATGTATCAGCATCCCTGAGCTTTAGTTCAAATGCCTCCACCACCATTTTTAAGCACGGGGACGCTGATACATGAGACGCTGTGGTACTTTAATTAGAACAGCTCCCAGAGCCATTCTAATTAAAGTACCGCCCCTCGCCTCCCACCCCCAGAGCATGTGTAAAAGTGCCCATAGTGTTTTTGCAGGCTCTTTTTGTATGTTAAATGCAATACTTTCTACACCCACTTGGAAATTAAGCGTGTTCCAGTACAAATCCTGTAGTGTGGGTACAGCATAGCAGAATGATATGTATCTTAATGTAGATTTATACAGTCCCTGCTTTTGTCATTCTCCCCCAATATACCAGCTGAGGGGCACTGAACTGTAGGACAAAGAGGAAAGACACTCTTTGTTTGAATGTCTCTCCACGGAAGTTGATCTTGGAAGATCATTAGACACTGTTTTTCTGCTTAATTGGAGACAGTATTCCATGCCAAAAATGACGGGCTATAAAACAAAAGGGGGGGGAGGGGAGCAGATTTTGAATTATTGGATGCTGCATGCAGAACATAAAGAAAGCCAATGCAGCCTGCTCCACCAGAAGCAGCTTTCCTTTTTGAGGTGCATGTTAGTGATTTTCCCACTAAGCAAACTAGCTAGTCTTACAGTTTTCTGCTAAAGCTTCTAAAAATATTGAGACACCCAAAAAGTGAGATTCAAAGGTGGGGAGCAGTGACTTGCTTTGCTTTGTTGAGTCCAGCTCTTGTTTGGCAATGTTGCAGATTCTCACATGCATGTCACCTCAGCAATGGTACAATCATATTTTAATATGTAGAAAAAGATACCACCAGCTTTGAGAGGGACATAAAAACCATTATAGTGCATGGGGAATGGTGCAGCGCTGACACTGTAAACTCCATTTAAAGAGATTTATGAGCTTTCTTTGCTCAAATTAGGAGCAAATTGCACTGTTCTTCATGAAAGAAAGTTAACAAGAAATCATTTGGGAATTATATTTTCTTAGGGGAAAAAAAACTTGATTCTTTTGGTATACATTGCAAAGCTTTTGTAAAGACTGAAAAGTGGCTAAATGAAACATAACTAACCATTTTGTTCCAAAACACATGCACTAAGACAGTGATTCGCAACTTTTGCACCTTACGTCCCAACAACCATGTTGTCAAAAAACGCTGGGCCCACCACGATAAAAACAAAACCCCACTGTTTGAGATATCCATCGATTCATCTATTTGAAGTGCAAACAACTTTGACTTTTTCCAATCGGGCAGTGAGTTGAAGTCCCACTTACACGACCTTCGAGTCCCACCAGTGGGGCATGTCCCACTCGTTGAGAAACACTGCACACTAAGAGATATCAACACTGTAGAAACTTTCCATATACCCTCCACAATTAAATGGACATGATTTTTCATAGTGTTTTGTGTTGGACAAACTGTGTTCACCACCATCAGGAAGTGGTTGTTCTTATGTCCCCAAACCCAGCCAGGGTAATACAGCATGAATCCATTGTATGGCAATGTGGCAGACCTAAAAGCTACTTCTAGCCAGCAATTTCCAAAGTAGGATTGCATAGAAGGGTGATTTTTTTTTCTTCTGGAAAAAGTCTGAGGCACACCATACAAGACATGTGGGCAGGCATAGATTTGTGGGACAAAAGGCCAGGGTGCCTTACAGATACAGACAGGCACCACCTCCTGCTGTTTCCACATAATTTGATCCTCAGACGCATTCACAACCTAGTCACTGCCTTTCATATGGGCACATACCTTAGATATGCATTGGGCCATCCAAAGAAAAGAAAACAATATTGCCTTTCCTCCAGATCTCTGCTGTGGGAATCTTCTATAACCCCCAAGTTGTTTTTATTTTGAGTCGTATCTACAGAAATCTTAGCCTGTCATACCTCAGAGCCTGCTCTTTATTGGATTTGAGGAGTACCAGAGTTTCAGGGTGCAACCCAAGCAATGTTACAGAATTAACTGCAAATCGCTAAAGACATCAGATTATCAAGCAGTTTCCCTGACTTGAAATCACATGCTGTGCTTCTGTACAGCTCAGCCAATTATTTTTTTTGCCTGATTTCCACCTAGTCTTGCCTGCTAATATTGATTCCCACCTCTTATAGCTATCTTTAGTTGACATGTCACTCCCCACTTCCTGACTTCCAAATTCACTTGTGCCAATGTAAACCATTCATCTGACCTACATCACCCACTTGTAGTTGTCTTCATACAGCTGTACGGGACTAGTGAGCTACATAGACCACATTCAGGCGCTAATGTAGATCCAATAAGGAATTTCCCAAAGGGCTTATAGTGCTAGTTCTTCAGGCCCTAACCTTTCACCAGAAAGGGCTGTTTGAAATGGGGAAATTGATAGATCATACATAAGGATTGAAATATTTAATTTGGCTCATCTTATTTTTTTAATGTTCCATTTACAAAAATGGAGGTGGGCTTTGCTCTACTTGAGGATGGAAAAAAGGATGCTCAAGACTTGCATCTCCATGGAATAGGAAATTATTTCCCATTGAGCCGCACTCAAATACACCAACATTTGCATTTGTCAGGATTTGATTCCACACCTCCAGAGAGAAGTTCAGTAGGTGGCATTAGCTTCCTGTAGGACATTAATTTAGTGTGTCTTTGTTTTAAACACCAAAATCATGTTGAGACATTGCAGAATGAAGGGTGGAGAGGTCACCCATCAGGTGCACAGAGTGCAGTGTTTTGTCTTCATCTATTTGAACGATGATAGATATTCACTACCATTTTTGGCCCTTTGGCTGGGATATCACCAGCGAGAAGGGCTTTGAGGGTCTGCTGTACAGCCTGTTGAGGTATAAAGGCATCTCTCCACTGAATTTCACAGGAATCTTCAGTGATTTTTACAGCTAGGCAAATCATTGGGCATTTTGGTTTTGGGGGCTAAAATGGAAAAGTGATTTGATTTGTCCTGAACAAAACTAGACGTGTTTTGTTTCTGGCAAGAGAAAGTCAATCAACCTGAAACAAAATGCTGCTTAATTAATCCAAAATAAATGTACTGTTAAATTAGGTTCATTTTTAATTTTAAACAATATCAAAAAGGTATCAAAGCAAAGCGTTTTGCTTTTTTAAAATATTCTGAATGTATCAGAATGAAGTGCTCAATAGCTGTCAAGTTTTCCCTTTCCAAAAGCAATTTGGCCAATTTAAAAAGTTTCCATACTCCCAAACAAGTGTCAAAAAAGTTGTGCTGCTCTACTCCAAAGCAGGAGGTGGAGTAACAGGGACTGAATCAGTGTGCTAGGCATTAGATATCTTAAGATCTTGGAGATTAACAGCTGAAAGATGTTCTCAGAATGATTACTTAACCTTGCATATATAATAACTATATTTCACGCTATTAATCAATGAAATATTTATCAGTTTGGAAACAAACAGCAAATATGTTACTAATGAACTGAAATGTGTTATTAACAGAAACACTCAGATGGCAGAAATATGTTCATACACGAACATGAAGCAGAGCTATGAAAGGTAGATGTCTGCACATCACAAAATGAAGACTAATAAGCCTACTTGCTCTGGATAGTGTTGGATAAAGCTCTGGAGAGAAATTGGATAAAATAAATGTTTTTATTTTTCTAATGTGTTTTGAATGAGAGCCAGGAAAACTGTCACTCCCTAAGAGTTATTTTCTGTTACTTGAAGAAAAATAGCTCCTTCTTCCAAGGTCTTTGGAGCTGGTAAAATACCTCCCAGCTGTGGCTGTTAAATTCAGATGTTGCTTGGTTCTGTCACCATCCCAGATCAGATGTACACAAATGATTTGCAAACATACTACTTCAACATTTATATTGCAGCAGTGTGTAAAGGGCAAGCTCAGGATCCCATAATGCCAAGCAGAGTAAAGAAGTAAATAAATAGAGGGAAGCCCCTTTCCCAAGGATCTTCTGTCTGAGCCATTTACTGCAAAGCCTAAGCAACTCTAATGTTTTATTTCAATCCTCAAAATATGCCTTAGAACAGGTTCTGTCCTGCAAGTACTGTACATTATGTAGCTATACCAGTGACTGTTAGGCCTGAGCAAAGCAGGTAGTATTTGCTTTGGATGAGGATTCAGCTGATTTGGGGGACAGTGATTCGATTCGGTGATTCAAATCACTGTCCTGACTCGATTTGGCCAAATCTGATTTGGGGGTCTGGCAGCAGCAGGGCCAGGCCCATCCCCTGCCCACTCTCCCAGCCCGGCAATGGCTGCCCTGCCCACCCCAGCTCCCGGCACTTGGGGAGAAAAAAGCCCTGACTCACTGGGTGCTGCTGGGCATGGGGTGATCCCTGCTGCCCCCCACTGCCCAGCGCTGCATGGGGGACTCTGCATGAGCCTCCTAACCCCACCCCTCGCTCCACCAGCCCCCCCACCATGGGTGCCCCGCCCAGGCCAGCTCTGGCCCTTTAACGACAAAAAAAAAAAAAAAGAAAAATCCCCCAGATTCCCCACTCCTGTTGGCGGGGGGGGGGGGGGGGACCCAATTTAAAGGGCCCA
>NW_017728980.1:3694619-3696281 GCF_001723915.1 Gavialis gangeticus | reverse complement strand
TCTGAGGCAGTCTATACCTATAGTAAATACTGCTCATAGTGAGCATCTGTAGTCCTCATAGTCACTAGGGTGCGCGAAGCTTTGGGTGGTGATTTGATTCAGCCCGATTTGGTGGCTGAATCTCTGAATCCGAATTGAATCAGGGGATCAATTTAAAGGTCCGAATTGATTCAAAGCTCTCTGAATCTTTCCAAAGATTCAGAGAGCTTTGAATCAATTCGGACCTTTAAATTGATCCCCTGATTCAATTCGGATTCAGAGATTCAGCCACCAAATCGGGCTGAATCAAATCACCACCCAAAGCTTCGCGCACCCTAGTGACTATGAGGACTACAGATGCTCACTATGAGCAGTATTTACTATAGGTATAGACTGCCTCAGAGTTTAATCACTTTTGGATGTTACAATGTGTCTCGCCTAAAGAATAGTTTCTTCATTAATAACAATGTGTACTGTCAGCCCTTACATGTGACCCTTCTCAGCAGAAGACTTCTGTCTCCATGGCCTATTTCCATTTTGACCTTTCTTTCTACTGAGCTAAGCCAACAATCTCTGGTTCGGAGGGTTCAGGGAATGTAAACACATTCCTTGGAAGTTAGACTGAGGCAAACTAGCTTGAGCCCCCTGGCACCTGAAGAGTTAGAAGGTCTAGTCTGGTCAGAAAGGATCTGGGCCAGGCTTAGCTGTGAAAAGCTCTGTATCCTAAATCCACCCTGTAAGCCGAGCCATCCAGGACTGCCAGTGCCTTCAGCTGAGCTGTATGGCTAGAAAGGACCTCTAAGATCATCAAGTTTAATGCATGTGAAGAGGGAGATTTTACTAGATTGTACCATCCCTTCCAGATTCCTATCCAGCTCTTCCTAATAGGGTTTCCTATTTCCTGGATAGATTCCTATCCAGCTCTTCCTAATAGGGTTGTGTGAAGCTTTGGTCCCTGATTCGATTCAATGGAGATTCAGCCCAATTTGGCGGCCAAATCTCTGAATCCAAATCAAATCAGAGGATGCTGAGCAACCCTTGCAAAGACAGCAGGCCAAGGCACTTAAGGGATCCCACCCTTGCCCCAGCCCTGGTACAATCTGTGGGCAAGGCAAGAGCCCCCAAGGAGACACTTGCCTGCCTGTACATAAATACCAGGAGCTTGGGGAATAAGCAGGAGGAGCTCGTCCTGCTGCTCAATGCAAATAATTATGATGTCATAGGGATAACGGAGACCTGGTGGGACTTCACCCATAACTGGACCTCGGATATAGATGGCTATTCCCTGTACAGGAGGGATCGTATAGATAAAAGGGGTGGGGGTGTAGCTCTCTATGTTAAGGAAAGCTACATGTCCCTGCAAGCTGATATTGGTGACCAGGGTGGACGACTGGAGACCCTCTGGATTACAATCCATGGGGAACACGGCACAGGGGACACAATGGTGGGAGTCTATTACAGACCTCCCACCCAAAGTCTAGAGCTTGACCAGGAGTTTGCCAGGGAACTGGCTGAGGCCGCATGCTCCAGGACCATGGTTGTCATGGGTGACTTCAATTACCCGGACATCTCGTGGGAGGATCACTCAGCAAAATCCGAGTGGTCACAAAGCTTCCTCTCATGCATGGATGACCTCTACCTGACTCAAGAAGTCTATGGGCCAACAAGAGGCAAAGCACTGCT
>NW_017728980.1:3671302-3689619 GCF_001723915.1 Gavialis gangeticus | reverse complement strand
GCACATGGAGAGCCCCCCCACCCACTCCTGTGGGACGCTCCATGTGCCCCAGCATCTCAGTGATCACGAGCCATGCTGGTACCTCAAGGTATGTAGAAAAACATTTAAAGCTGTGTCTCTGTCCAGATCGCTGACTCTCTGAATCAGCATCGAATCTTCAGACGTGGATTCAGCCGAATCGAATCAGAGACAGTGATCCAAATCAACAAACAGAATCACTGTCTCCGATGCGAGCTGAATCCAAATCGAATAGGGCCCGCTTTGCACACCCCTACTTCCTAACCCTCCAGGGAAGGAAATTCTAGTATTCCCTCAGGCAGTTTTTGCCAATATATAGCAATCTGAGATTTAATGACTTTGTCCTGAAGTTTAGTTTAAACCTGCCTTCCCATTGCTTCTAGTGCTGCTCTCAGTAGCTAGGGAAAAGTGTTTGCCATTCTCTTTACAGAAGCCTTTAAAATAGTAAAAAAGACACTGGTTTCCTTTATACATCCTTCTAAAAAGCTACAGCTTTTTGTCTTCTTCCCTCCTCCACCTCTGCATCTTTTGCTCTGGCCAAACTCATCTGGCAGTGTATTTCTTGATTACAGACAAGAGCAAAGTAAGAAAAGGAGGGCTAAAATTTGGACTCTCAGCTTCCCCCACACAAGGCCTAGAAGCATCCATGTGGGAGAGAGCAAGCAGCTCATCCAAATAATGCCTCCTTTTTTGATGTGTACTGAGCAATGTCCCATCTGGGAGAGAGCAGAATCCAAAACTCACCCACTCAAATATTTTCCAGACACAAGTTACTGTACATATCCTTGGAGCACAGGAGGAACCTGTTAAAGAGATAACGTTGTCACACCAGAACTCCTTCTCAAAGGACTATTTAGTTTGACAAGACTTATGCTGTTTAGATATCTAGCACAATCCTATTTAGGCCTAGGTCTCAAGAGATACTCTAAACCTTTCAAAACAGAGAAGGGCTTGCTAGCATTCAGTAGGTCAGTGTCTGGTCTGAATTACCGCTAGTTCAAAATCATGGAGCAGCTCCTGGAAGTCATGTAGTATTTGCCTAGTGGCAAAACTCACTGATTTCAGTGGGATAGGTTCAGTTCTCTAAATCCAGAGCAAGTAACAGAGGCAAATGTGGCAGCTTCCAGATATGTAGACACATTATGATCAACATTTCTAGGGGATTCTCAAAAACCTGAACCCCATTCTGGCTTTGGTTTTCTCCCACTAAAGCCAAGGATCCAATGCAAGTAGTTAAACCAATTCTGGGCACTCATGGAAATCCTTCCCTCCAGCTGATAGTGAACATTGTTTCTTTTAAAGACCTCTAAATGCAAGTGCTCTTCTTTCCATTACTGGAATAACTTATCAGGGTAGCAAAAAGCAGATTTAACTCAGCACTGATGACCATTTAGTCAATGGACATCTATTTTAAGATGTTCAAGCACACTGCATTTGGGGAAGTCAGGATGTAATGCTTGGGAAGTACTTACAGAGTTGAGAAAGTGGTACACTGGGTAAATCCTACCTCTAAAAAGATTGCTGGTATCTTTCTAGCTATTAGTCCACTTGGGACGAAGGAGAAGCTTATCACTGAAGTGCTCAAAATGCCACCCACATTTCAACACAGGATGTGAAGTGACTTGCCCAAAATCACCCCATAAGAGTTACCGCTGAATTCAGAACACAGCAGTCTGAGCTGCCTGTTACCTGATTTTGCTAGAGCACAGAAGACCACAAGCCATGGACTAAAGCCCTACTGTGCTAGGTACTGTACCAAATCTGTTCAGCCAGACAGTCCCTGCCCCGAAACTTTCCGCTGAATCCCTTTATTTCCCCTGGGTCCACCAGTTTGGGAAATTTTAGACATTTCAGCTTCTGCAAAAAATGCAAAGACCCTTTTCCACTTAAAGAGCAACTGGACACCTCTTACGCAAGACGTCTCCATTAGCCTACTGAATAACCTCCCTGTTCTGTGCTCCTGTTCAAAGCCTGGCCACCAAAAGCTAGATCCAGTTTGCTGATCAGGGACATGACAACAACCTACAAATATTTGAGGGATGTAAACAATAAGCAAAGAGAATCCTCTTGGGAGATGTAATTAAGAGTTCCTGCTAAAGGTGGGGTAGCATGGGGGAAATCAGTGATCATCCCAACAGATTTTTTTACACCAAGTGGGAAGGCAGAAGCATAAGGAATTAGCAAAGGGTGGGCTCAATGAGCTGCTGAAGAATAGATAAAGGTTTACAGAACAATGTTTCCTCCCACACCTGTTTCATATCTTTACTTGTACCACATCTTTAAGACACCCTCTGAGACCAATGCATGTAGCACCATTGCAGAGAGGAGAATTAAAAGGAGACCTCACTTTCCACCATCGAGTGAGTTGGGCTGATGAGAGGTTAAGACTTTGCCTGTGCTTGAGTCCTAGGAGGCGTGTCCAGCCTTGGCCCCTTAAGATGTCAGTCCCCATAGGCCTTCTTCACTAAGCAAACAGGCAACTTCTTATAGGGGCCACCACCTGATTTTGGCTAAGATTGGGAGAGGGTAAAGAGAGAAGCTGGGCCTCCAATCTCAGCCAAATCCAGGCAGACCATCACTCAGCTGGATATCTCAGCTGAACTTCTTACTCTTGGGACATGACCTCTTTCAGTCCAGGTTGGTGCTGAAGCCCAGGTCTGAGTTCATATTCCACTGCGGCCGTTACACCACCCCTATGAGTCAGATCCTGGGAGCTGCAGATCGGTGACATTTCTGTCAACTTCACCAAGAGCCGAATGCTCTGCATCTAGTGGGATTGAGCCCTCCCCATCTCCCTCCCTTCTCACCCTTTTTTTTTTTATTAGCTCCCAGGCAAAAGTGAGCGGCATCAGTCATGTGTAACCTTTCATGACTCATTAGCAACTCATTCTTAAACAAAATCAGTACTGGTGTTGCTGAGAAGTTGACAAGTGGGAATCACCACAAGCCATTCACAAATCCTGTGAATTTGGAGATGGTCTGACAGGAGTCGCAGAGGGTGATGGACAAGAGTCTGTCACTTGATAGTCCATACAGACCTGGAAATGATGGGCTTGGCAAACGATTTTATCACCTCCACTCATCTTAGGGGCCAGCTGCCAGATTGCTGAGATGTCAGGGAACTGGAGAGGGAGCTCGATGCCAAGAGAATAGATTGCCTTTCTTATTTTGGAAAAAAATGCTCTTGTTCATGCATTTTATTTTACACCAGGGTCTATCATGGCTAGGCTGCAATTGGCAGCCACTACTTCCTCGAGTGCCAAGACTTTTACACACATACAATAAAATAAATCATTTGAGCTTTTGGATGTGTGGAGTGCAGCTTACGGCTTCCTTCTTTCCTCTCAGTGCAAGACTCAACAGCTAGAGCCAAAATCCATTAAAAACTGGGTGCCGAAACAGATTTCTCCCCCCTCCCCATCACACTCTCTCTTCTTCCCTCACCCCCCACCACCAACATTCATCTGTCAGTGTTATGCAGTGACTTTTGCATTAGTGGCTCCAAGAGTATCTCTGGTCTTTGTGTCTTCCAAGATTGCTTTCTTAAAGGTAACTGGAGTGAAAACCAGGGCAGCACTGTCTGAGTCTGATCAGAGCCTGAAACAATGTTTCACAGAAGCAAAAATCCTCTCAGCCCAAACTGACCTCATCAGGTTAACTACTTGAGCAGTTAATATGGAAAAGTGGTAATAGAAGATCCAGTAACATGGAAGATGAGAAGTAAAGAGAAGACCAGGATTGGCCACAGTTTTTCCATGAGAAAGCTGGTTTCAAAAGGGAATAGTTTGATTAAGTAGCCTTTTATGCCAAAACGTTCCATTTGTAATTGATCCATACCATTTCTAAGGCATGGATCATGAGCATAGATCAAAAATAAATATCTCCAAAACAGAAGAGTTTGATTTGACCTAAAGCCATGTTTTAAATATGGTGCCACAATGCTTTATGGGAGATGTAGTTTGGGTATCATCTCTCTGTTCTGCTCTATGAATCAATCTACCCTAATGATTTAAAGCTTTAAAGCTGCATACTCAGAAACTCCTCACCTAGGGAGGAAACTCTTATTGGCAAGCTCAGCAAGGGCCCCCAAAGCAGCTTATAAGAAGAGGTTAGACTTTACCAATAGGTATTTAATTAATAATTTATTAATAATTGTATTAGCTATTTGGGGGGTGGGAGGGGGGGGAGATGAACTGAGAGAAAACTCTATCAGTCAACTGCTTGGAGCTCTTGCTTCTAACATACTGCCCATAAGCAATTTTGTCCAACCAACATAGTTAGACTCTTAAAGGGCCACTATAGTTACAAAAACAACTATAATATATTGTGGGTTTAAGATAAATGAGGAGTCGCGGTTATAGGAGAGACTGGAAACAGTCTGGGGTACCATGGGAGCACTCGGTACAGATAGCTTGTTTTGCCAAACCATTTCCTGGAAGGGGTCAGAAACCTACAGCCCATAGGCCAGATCTGGCCCACAGACAGGGGTTTTGGTAGTGGGGCACTTGAGCTGTGGACATTCTCCCAGTGACACCATGGGGAGAAGTGCTATTTTCTCTGGGCTGCAGGTGGGTCCTAGTGCCTGCCTACTCCTAACGGGAGGCTGATCATTCTGGCCTATGGCTGAAAAAGGTTGCCTACCGCTCAACTAAAATGTAGTTATTGTTTAAAGGATGGATTTTCCCCTTGATCTCAGCCCAGCCTCATTTGAAGCTAATGATGGATGAGGAGACTAAAGGGTCTTGTTACACATTAATTTTTGGGTGCTCCTGGAGCTTTTAGCCCTTTCATTATGTCTACATTAACACCTGAAACTAGTTTTAAGCACTCTCTAGGTGGCTTAAACTTACAACACTCCAGCCTAGGTTTCTCTCCCATCTGCATTACCCAGCTCATGTTACACTAATGTGTAGCCATGCTAGGATACACCTTAGTGTAAACACCCCACCTGTTGCCCCTCCCCAGCACCCCAGGTCTCTGTTCATTGTCCCCCTACCCCTCCCTTACCTGTGGCTGTCTGCACTGCCTGTCCAGGCGGAGCAGGCAGCGAAAGGTTAACCTGCTTTCTTAGCAGTCTCCACTGCCTGGCAGGGCACAGGTAAAAAAGGGTTAATCCTGCCCTGCCTCCTCCCCACTGGGACAGACATTGTGGGCACCCACAGGTAAGTGGGGGGGAAGGGGATGGGGGGCACAGGGCACTAAGATGTGTCTGCTCCTTTAAGGACAGGAGCAGCCTAGCCAGGGGGCTCTGCAGGCTAGGCAGTGCATCACAGCTCTGGGTTACCTGAGCGACAGGCTAGTGATGTATTTGGCGGGTACCTGCAGAGGGTCAGCTGACCAGAAGGAAGCAAAGGCCTGAGCACATATAAGCCCAAGGCTAGGGCTGGTAGGGGTTTGTTTTATGGCAACAGCCAGAGGGAGGAGCTCCTGCACAGGCAACTTATTTGGGGATGTTTTGTTGCCTGTTCTAGTGCCTGCAAGATGAATATGGCTCCAGGAGCTCATAAGGTACCCAGCACTAGGAGGCTTGCTAGATGAGAGGAGAAGTTTGCCTTCTTAAAGAGGCAGTGCGTGGCCTCCTTTGGTTATTGTTATGTTATAGCCCAGGGGCTTTTTTTTTCTCATTATTATTTGTACCAGGGGGTTTTGTTGAGACTGTAAGGGGACGTTTGGAGCCACGTGATTACCCCGTAAGGCTTGAGATGCCCTGTGTGGCACAATACTAGAGTGAGGTCCAGCGAAGGGCCCAAGGACCAGCGAGTACCTGTGAGGGTCAGCGGACTGGGGCCATGCAAAGGCTCATGGGCAGCCTCTTGATTTATTACTTTACCATCAAGACGTGGCAGATGAGACGAAAGGGCACCCTTGGGGCAGAGCTGGCATAGTCACAGAGCCACCGGGAGCATCCCTGGGGACCCGAACCCATGACAAGGGGGCAAAGGGGAACCTGAGGAGCCCCAGGGGATTAGTGGGGGGGAGGGAGGGAAAAACAATTTTTACTTTTCAGTCCTCTAGGCCCCTGCTGGCCTGAACATGCAACTGCTCCAAACTCAAGCTACCACTAACACCAATCACCATTTGAGCAGCTCAGTATAACATGCAACAAGGCACTAGGTTTAATAATCAAAGGGTCAAACCATAGCTGAAGACAAGTATACCATATATCTGAAGAAAGCCATGGACAGAATCCAGCTGTGTGCTGGAACCATTAAAAGAATTGAGCTATGCTGCTACTTCCTTGACAAGTCAAGCTGCTTTATAGACTATGGGCCCTGTTAAAGAAATGTGATGGTGCTTTTGCTTACAAGTTTGGTTGATAAAGGGCATCAATTTATTGTTTTACAGCATTCCGATCCAGAGAAGTCCCACAACATGCCCCAAACCCAATGCAACCCATATTAAATGGATCGGCTAATTAACAGCTTTGAAAGTAATTAAGTTTGGAAATGATTGCATGTGAGTGTTGCTACCAGAGACTTATTGGGAACTCTCTTTTGGCAATACTGTTAGTCTCTAACAACCCACGAGAAGGGAAGTGGGGGGAGAAATCACAGCTGGCAAGTTTTGCAAACAAAGATTGGAGTAACAGTAAATAAAGACTGAATTACAAAACCTCTGACAGCAAGCATTTTCATACAGGAATGTATATCTAGCAACAGAAATTAGGTTGCCTACAGATGTGGGAAATATATCATGGAAAGCAGTGACTCTGTAAAGGACCATGGTGGATAAGTTACAGCCAACTAAACATATGAGCTCCTTGTACAATGAAGCTGTTGGTGGGTTAATACAATCCACTGCTATATATGAACAAGGAGCTGAATCTAGGACCTCTGGATTCAAAGGGATGAGTCTGTTCAACTATCTAGCTAAAGAACTACACCCAGCTTCTTTGTAAGCAGCATCAGAGAAACAGTGGATCTGAGTGACCCTATTACTGGAGAGGGTGAAAGACTCACTTAGTTTGTGCTTCACTATCGCTCCCTGTTTTCAGAAACAGTTTCTGGAAGAATTAAGTGCTGGGACTTAATGACATCAGGCCCATTGCCAAGATTGGGTCTGAGGTTTTACACAGCTTGTGGAGTGAACACACTTCTCTAGTTAGTGAAAGGACAAAGAAAGATCAGGGCTAAAGGGTCTGATGCACAGCCAGGACTGCTGGGGTTTCAGACTTATTCTGGATCTGGAGCATGCACCCGCCTGTTTGTTTATTATGACCCACACTGGAAGCAGCAGCATAAACAGTAGTCATTGCTATTTGCAATTAATTTTCTTAATTTCTGTCCTGTCAAAGCTGCCATTTCACTGCCTGCTAAAGGACACTTTGCAACAACACACAAGGCCACTCAGCTTTGAAAGAGAAAAAAAACCACTGACACTCAGTAAGCTTCAACCCCCATGCTTGACACAGTGGACCAGAAGCCAACAATAGCTGGGGTTGGTAGTCAAACTCCACCACATGTGAAATTCTCTCTCTTGATTAAATACCAGCCCCAGATGGTTCTCATTAATGCATTAAATCAGCAGACAGCACCATGGAGTGGAAACTTCACCAGGGTTGGGAAAAGAAGTGGAAAGACAAAAGCGTATTAGACTTCCATTCCAAGGATGCATTAAACCGCACCCCAGACATCACCAGCCATTCATCCAGCTTGCCATTTCATGGAGTTCAGCTGCACGTCAGACTGAGAACCAACTGCCAGACTGAAGATTTAGAAAAAGAAGCCAAGTCAACAGGGAATTTGAGCATGTTTATGGTGCATTTGAGTAGTTCCACTGACTTGAGTAGAGCTATTCACATGCTTATTTTACAGAAGTCCTTGGTAGTGGAAGTAAATGTAACATTTGCCATCAGCTACTGGGATCAGAGGTCTAGAGACTGCCACACACACTTTAGCTGTAGAACTGGCAGAAGGTGTCAGCACCCTGCTGTTTAAGCTCTGGATACAGTTGATGATAGCCAGGTGCTGCCATTCAGCCTGAAACCCTTAAGTACCAAAGCAGGTATTGCTGAGAAGACCGACCTGGCCCAGCCCCTCTAACAAAAATACTCATTATTTTTTATTTGTATGATAGTTTAATGTAGACAACATAGCAGCAAGTTGGCCTCAATGCTTTGAACCATTGCTGCCCCTTCTCCCTCACAGAGGCTTTACAACTCCTCTGGAGCAGTTCCTCATCCTCTATATGATATAGCAACTCTGAAAGCAATATTTTTATCCTTTGCAGCTTCTGACCTCAGAATAAATGTGCTTTGAGAATTCACTTGCACCATTGGTAGCTTTGCCACTAAACTTCAGTGAGCACAAGAGTCAAGCCCTAATATTCTCTTCTGCATAGCACTTGACTGACATCTTGTTTTCCTTCCCCATCAGGAAACTAGGCTTATGACCTACTGCCCACCCTCACATCACTACATTAATGCCTCTTCATTAGCCACTAGTCTGTTCTTCTCTGTCAAATCATTGTGACAGGCATCCCAATTCAGCATTCTTGGGTGGCATTTTATAGCCACTTCTGCTACAGCAATTGAACATTGATTTTATGAGCTCTCCTGCTAGGCTGTGACATGGATTCCTGAAAGCATTTACAGTTTTAAAGCAAAGCCAGCTATCCTGTCTGGATAGTAAGTGAAAGCAAGCTATTTTGGCTCTTTGGAGTAAGCTTTGGGGCCCAGTACATTCTTCTGTTGGTGCTAAGGCCAGCACAGAAAGCAAGCAGCTGACTCGCACCTCCTTAACTGGAAACAATTGAGGGGTAACTGCTGGGTGGATCTAGCTTGGAGAAGTTTAAATTGGCCCTTTGCAGAAGTCAGCAGCTTATCAAAGCAAGTAAGTGTTCAACAGCACAGATCCTTTGCAAAATCGGGGTTAGAGTTATACAGATCACATCTCCTCCCTAGAGGATTCTTGTTTGGCCATTAAGAAGTAGAAAGCAATGCTGCTAACACCCCCCCTCGCTGTTGCAGCTGAACATGGCGATGAGTGATGCTGACAGAATCTGCTGTCACATGTGCATGATTTACCTACACCTCCGCAGCTATGAGCTAGTAGGCCAGGAAGACCTGCTCTCTTCAGAAAAACAAGGAAACAACCAAGAAACAATATTGGGTCTGAAATCAGCGTTCACTTATCTTCTGCACCCAAAGCTTTCAGTTCCCTTCCCATCATAAATTCTCTTACCTCTGAGAAAAATCCATGGTGCCCTAGGAAGGGAAGAAACCATCTGTGTCCAAGTCATGGAAAGTGTTGCATTAGCTCCTCTCCACAGCAGCAAGCATTCCCACCACCACCTGTCAGCAACTATCTTAGAGTAGGCAGGATCTGGTAGGGGCCTCTGAAAAGAATGATTGATTAATTGAAGTCAGCTGCTCCAATTAAAGTTTTCTTCTCTCTCCATGCCTGTTAGGGTTAGGCCTAGAAATAAAACAAATATGGGTTGCACCCTAGTTTATGTCAAATGCTGAAGTCATACAGGGGCGGAGCAAGACATCACTCGGCCACAGGATTAGGGTCCTTCATGTCCTGCAGCCAGATCACCTTTTGATAGATTTCAAGCACAAAGGAACACAGGACTAGGAAGTACTTCCTGAGTCCAATATCCTGCTCTGCCAGGACACCCCACTATACATTTGGGTTTTGGTAGATAAGGTTCTTTGGATAAATCTGATATCTTTTATTAGACCAACTAAAATAATTAGAAAAAATTATTCTTTGCAAGCATTCAGGTACAAACACTCTTCTTCAGGTAGAGGAAGTGTCTCTTTCAAAAGCTTGCAAAGAAGAATTTTTCCAGTATTCTAGTTGGTCTAATACAAGATATCAGATTTATCCAAAGAACCTTGTTTCCTACGTCCTTAGAGCAACATGGCTACAAAAACAGCCCTGAAACGTTTGGGTTTATACACTTATACTCTGTGTTTGTACTTCTGTCATAGCTAGTATCTAGGGCTTCCCTTGTCTACTTTAAAGCCATACATTCCTTCTGTATGCTAGCATATTTAGTTTCTCATTGAAATAAATGCCCACTCAGATGTGTTAGTGAGGTTCTTTACCTCTGCTTTCTTATGCAAAGAAATTACTACCAGGCTGATTCCTGAGGCATTGACTACTACTCTTAGGTCAGCAGAAAAATACAGACTTTGATGTGCTGGGTGTTCCCAGCTGTCTTTCTGCAGTGTCTGGAACATCACCTTATTGTTCAATGGTTAATGCACATCTTGAAGATTAACTACAAATCAAACAAAATAAGGCATAAACCCTAGAAAGCATCCTAGGAAGGATCTTCTTTGCTTTTGGTTCTTGAAGTTGATTTTTGGAGAATGGGTTGAATTTCCTCTGAGCTTGTGCAAAGCTGTCCCAGCATATTGAGGAAGTAAGAGTCCATGATGCCTAGAAGCATTCCACCCGAGAGGCTTTGCCTTCCACCCAGTCATAACTTGCAAAAGAACACATGCCTTTTTACCTGCCATTTCACTAGAGGTTCATCATCATTTACCTCTGTGTCCCTTTGGCCATCTATCCATAGTTACCCATCCAGGTTCTTATTATTCCCTAATGGTGCCAAAAGTGCTGCCACCTTTGTTAAAAACAAACATGGAAATGCTGCAGCCTGTTGCTCTTATGATAGCTGTTGCAATCTTTCACCTTGGATATGAAAATTACCATTTCTAGCTTTCTCTATAAGCAGTGGCAAGAGTAACAGTGAATATCATTATTCCAATGTTGGAAACAGTGTGAAATATTAGTAACACATTTCTGCATCCCAAGTTGCATAAAGTATTTGTTTATAGTTGCTTCACTTATCCCTTGATGTGAGAATGCTCTTAGGTTTTGATATGCTAGCTGCATGCCTTCAGGTTGCAGGTACGTGATGTAGAAGTGCAGATTTCCTCACACAAATGTGTGCTAACACATGTAGCTCTGCCTTGCAAACATAGACCACTCCTTTCATGCATATCAGGTGGGTACAAAATTGTATATGAAGACGTGAACCTTGAGAACACAATGCTTTATGTCTTTAATTGTCAGAAATCCCTATTCTGAGCTAAAGATTTAGGATAGATCATTGCAGAACGAATTTGAACGAAGCAGCCTATCTAAAGACTTCATGCAATATCTGAGAGACTAAAGCTTATGCATGAAAGGACAGCACATTATTAATTGAACATTAAGTAGTGGGCCATGTCTGAGGCTATTGCACATTTTCTTAATTACTGAGTGGCTAATAACAACCTTCTGCTCCTGGTATTTATAGAACAATAAAAATAGATCCACAACACTGGCTTCACATCTGTTCAAACTGGCAAACACATTTTCATTTACCTTCCTTCCTCCAGCTTACTAATAGTTTTCAGATTCCCAGAAGGCCAACTGGAGATCTCAGGATGTATATGGAGACGACGCTAACGGCTCTAGTGAGAGGCACACTGATTTGCATTGCATACAGTACCCAAATTCCTCTGTTTGGCTCATTGCTGTTGGACTCTCCTCTCTGTATTTGACACAATTACTCTTCAGAAAGGGGAAGAACTGAATTTTCTGTGCAATTGGTTTAATAAAATATTTACTGCTCTTGCAGGGGAAACATTTCAAAATGTTCCATCTTGGAAATTCTGCCCTTGTTTTGTTTTTCTCACGTGCTACTTGAAAACCACAATCCTCACAAACACCAGTTCTCTTTCTTTTTCTCTGTTTCTCACACATGCACACAGGAGGAGAAAAAAAGCACACTCCTGATAACATCTCAGCTGTAGACCATTTCTGAAGTGCTCAAGTGATGCGCACAAAATCTTACTTTCCTTGGTTCCCGGGAATTGAATGACACCAAGGTTAGCTACAGAACTCCAGAACACCCTCCGCTTCTTCAGGGGATGTCTACACTGCCATCCAAAGGTTTGACTGCAGTTTACATAAAGACAACTAAACTATCCGGTTTGGGTACTTAGAGTATTGTAGGTACAGAAGCCCAAGACTCCAAATGAGCTAAACATGACTGCTCAGGAACCTGAGTAACTACTTAAGGGTCTGGTTGTACTAAACTTCATGCAACTATATTGCACAGCAGTATTATCATTATACATTTTTGTCCAAGAATTAAATTGGTATGCACTGATAAATGAAGATTAATTTAAAAAATCCAAGAAAGGGATCCAAGTCCTGGAGACACCATTCTCCTGAACCAGCCAAGACAATGCTCCTTTCCAATTTGGCTGCCAGCAGTCTAAAGCTAACATGATAAGCATGGTATGCTTGAGCTTTGTATTCACTGAGAAGTACTGAGAAGACCAAACTGTATGTTAAAAACCACGGTCCCAGAGATCGCAATGGCTGTGGAGCAAACAAATGGCATTCTCTAGCTCTGGGACAGTCCATTGAAAGAGCTGTCTAACTGCATGGCAGCACCCAGCTATCTGCATTTAGGAGCTCCCATTGTTTGCATGGAAAATTTGCATGTGGATGCATAAGGCAGGCTATAGTTGCCTGGGCAAGTACATGCTTTTTGTAGAGGGGGTGATCAGTAACCGTGACTTCTGAAGGTGCAAAGCTGGTGGCTACAGGTGAATGTTTGACTCTAGAGCCCAACTGTATTTATAACATTTGCAGAAAACAAGAACAATGTGAAAGGCAAACAGCATAAATAGCACTGCAGGTAAAACAGTGTGACCTGTCTTAAGAGGTGCTAAAACCAAGTCTGGAAGGTTTCTCCTGCTGATAGCATGACAGAGATCACACACTCTGGGGCAGGGGAGGAGAAAGGATTTAAGCACCTGGCTCTAATTAACCAGTGCTCTCAGGAGTTAATGGAAATGGAAAGGTCCTGGGGCTTATATAGGCCAGAGTCAATATAGGTACAATGAGGATGATACTCTATGTGGAGTAGATGAGGGTTTCTGTAATGTGTAAAAGGGATGGCCCCTCCATCCCCCCATGGTGCCCTCCCTCAGCTCCCCTCCCCCACCTCCTACTTACTGGCACAGAGTCTGGGTCCAGCTCCCTGCTGCAGCTACTGGGGACTGCCCGAATCCCCGAAGCTCTCCGAATCTTTTCCTAATTGATTTGGCAGCAGAGGCAGCCTGCAGGTGGCTGCAGTCCCCGGCCAGGAGTACCACAGCCAGCAGGAGTCTGTCTGATTGGGGAAGAGGGCTCAGCTGCCAGCCACCAGAGCAGGCTTGAGCAGGAAAGCCAGCAGCAGTTGCCGCAAGCAGCTGGAGGCCAACCACTGCCGGGCTGGAGCTGCTGCACAGGAGCTCCCAGAGGATGGGGTAGGAGCTCTTGGGGATGACAGGAGCTTCCTGGTGCTGAGGAATGACCTAAAACTACACCCAGCTGGGGATGGATGGTGTGGTGGGGCAGCTTCCAGGAAATGCCATAGCTGTGCCTCGCCAGTGAAGGGCGAGCACTGGGCGCCAGAAGCCTCAGCCCCCGCTGCCCTGTGAGTTACCCCGTGCAGGGGAAAGGCTAAGGGAGCACACCCTGAGAGAAAAGCACAGGGGTCCAGGCCCATTACATGGGGCCTGAGGTAAGGCCCAGGTAAGTCGTCAGACGCCTGAGGCCCCAGTGAGGGGGCAGAGTTGTAGGGACCCGGTGGCTGCATAGAGCAGAGCCTGAAGATGGTCTGAAGGGCCTCACGTAAGCTGACCAGAGTCGCAGCAGCCGTGTACGGTAGAACCCAAGATGGTCTGAAGGGCTGCACAGAAGCTGACTGGCATCGCTGAGGTAAAAGCCCTAGTGAGGGGCATGAGTTAAAGGGCCAGGCACATGTGAGGCCTAGTTGAGCCAGAGGCCAGAGCAGCCCAGGAAGGGGGCAGAGGAGTAGTGGAAAACTTGGACACCATCTGCGAGGCATGGGACATGGTAAAAGTGCAGGCTCACAGGTGACTTGGTGGCAGCCTGTAAGTACATCATGGGTGTACATCAGGATCTGGGGGAAGGTCTGTTCACCACAGCACCCAGGGGATGACCAGGTCCAACAGTCACGAACTCCTGCAAGACCGTTTTGGGCTGGACGTGAGGAAAAACTTCTTTACTGTCTGAGCCCCCAAGGCCTGGAACAAACTCCCCACAAAGGTGATGCAAACACCTACTCTGGGCACTTTCAAGAAACTTTTGGATGTTTATCTTGCCAACTTATCAAGGTGATATCACTGAGATTTCTGGTGTATAAGCCTGTAAGAGAATAGAAAGAACCGCCTAGACTGGGTTTTAACTTGGCACTTAGTTGTCTAGCTGACTTCCACCAAAAACCAACTTTCTCAGCCAAGCTAACAGCACATGGCCCTTCCTGTGTACCTGGCTTAAGGTCTGTATATTATCTGTCATGAGGTGGGACTGCTTTTTTCCATCGCTGTACCTAAACTAGCTATGCTATTTTTTTTAGGTTATTTCAATACACACTGAGCAGCTTTTCCCCTGTTCAAATTTCTAACCATAGTTCTGTTGTGACAGCAATGTTTGGATGTAGGTTGGATGTGATGAATGGCTGTGTGGTATATACAGACAATAGCTCATGTATCAAAATGCATATTGGGCTTATTGCCTAGAGAATTTGCAGAAGGCATGTACTAGGCAGCATGCATTTACACTGCTTGGGAGAACATGAATGTAGGTCCAAAAATGGAGTGCAAACACCAGGCAAGCAGCATTTTCCAGGAAACTGCACATGCTATTAGTCTGATCTATTATGCTTCACCGACATATGATGGGTCAGCTATGAAGATCACTTGGCTTTGCCTTTTGTTCCTTCTCCCTTCAAAATCTTCCAAAGATAGAGGCCCATTCCTGGGTCACATGAAGCTCTTTGCACTGAGGAAATTATATCACTCCCCAGGAATTGCTTGGCAAATGCATTGGGATTAAGGTATGTGACTCTTGTAATTCTCTGGCAGACATCCAAAGTCCCCACATACATTATCAAAGGCTCCCTGTCATGCTCTTTGCCTCTTGCTTTATTATTGGTCTAGAGGGCATGATGTAACTCAGACACCAAAGTTGGAGAGACAAAAATATCCAAGGACTTCAATAAGCCCCTCTCATCTGTTAGAAAACTGGTTTCCCCAGAAAATAGCTTCACTCAGGCGTTGAAATGTTCTGTTTAATCGACAGACTGCCATAAATATTTTCTGGATGGCATGTTATTCCTTGTGGTCATGCAGGTCAGTAGTGGTGTCACCTCCATATTAGACGTCCAGACAAGCACTGATTCAAGAATCATGTTGGGGATGGGGGGAGCAGTGGGAGGAATGATTACGACTTCAGCCAAGTGAATAGTCTCAGGACACTGTTTACTGTGTATGGCATAGGCTCTAGACATCTTGTCTTTTCTGATGCCCAAGTGATCCATCTCATCACATCTCCTGGAGACTATTCCACAGCACACTGTGGAACAGGCTAGTTGTGGTGGGGGTTCATTTGGAAAAGTGAGTCATTCAATTTCAGTAAGAGCTTTTGAAAATCTAGATTTGACATACTGTATGTGCTTAGCTAGTTGAGAAGCTTTCTGACTGAATTCATCCTCCTATCTTTTTTTTTCTCTCCTTTTTGTTGCTTTGCTTTGGTTCTAGTACTGTGCTGTTCTACAGGCCTAAAAGTTACTCTGTCAGGAAGTGGAAACTTCATTGCTTGGAGAGTTGTTATATGTTTCTGAGGCTTTAGTCCTATCAACACTTATATCTATATTTAGTTTTATTACCGTAATGTCTTCTGTGGACCTCAGTGGGACCATTCACAGTTAAAAACAGGCCAAAGTGTTGGCAGTCTCTTAGCCTATATGGTAGCAATACCATATTTATTGTATGTACCAGAGTTGGTCAAGCAAATGGAGGGGTGACTCAAATTTCAATCTCTGTATTTCATATTTGTGTTTTAAAGATGAAAACTTACTAACTGCAAAATTCAAAATGACAACCCTGTAAGTTTCCCAAACTGGGGGCAATAATTGAAATAGTTTAGTTCATCCACTTAATGTCACAATTCAAATAGAAGGCATCTCTACATTTGACTGGCGTGAAGGATGTTTATAAAGTGAGAAAATGAAGCTCTTCCACATCTCAAGGAAAAGTGGACAAATTAAATTTCACACTGAATTTAACCTTCTCCAGTAGAACTCTTGCATGTTGATTGGCTTCCCTGCCTCTTAAACTTCATAGTGCTTCCACCCCAAGGGTGAGATGGAAACTCCAAGCCAACCTTACCATGTGGCAGTGAAGAGCACTGAACTAAATCAGCAAATTGGCTGTTGGAAATTTCCTGTCTCAAACCCTCTTCATCTTTCCCCTATATGCACGCATTACTACATCTTCACAGATGCGGGAGACATCTGCTTTGCCCATGTCCTATGGAAATGCAGAGGGGAGGGGTAGTGTATTTGGAGAAGTGTCATAGTTCTCTCTGGCTATAAACAGTGACTCCTGAAAACATCTGAACCAGACATAATTCTCTTTTTCAAGACCCCTATCTGAACAGCTCTGCAACTGTTTGGCTCTGGCTTCAAAGTTAGAATTTAGCTACACATAAATAACATTTCATTAAAAAGAGAGAGAAATTAGCCAAAAATCTATACAAGCAGGGACTTAACCAATGCCAGATATTAGGACAATATGGATTTTTATTTTTATCCACAAGGAACCATGTGCTTATCTTTAAATGTAATTGGAATTATATAGCACTAATTGAATTTACCTACCACAGAGAATTGTCAGCTTCATGCTTGTAAGTCTTTTGAGATCTCCCACTGAGATATCATGTCCCAGTTCAGCACCTCACTGTTTTATTTGAAACCCTTTAAAGTTTTTTGAATCCATATGGACATTAGCCTTCCTACTTGAGGGTGACAGCAGAACAGGGGCAAAGACACAACCAGACAGAATGAGACCCAAGGACTCACCATCTAATCCAGCATCCTGTCTTGGAGAAAAGACAGCACTGGGCTCTTCAGAGGGAGATGTGAGAATCCTGCCATTGGCAGCTGTGGGGCAAACTGGTCTCAGCCTGCTTACTCAGTCTGGGTTAAGTCCTGAGTGAGGTTTAATTTTGCTTCCAAGCAAGCCCAACACTAGTCATAGACGATAACAGTCCCAAAGTGTTGGTGCCACCATTTGTTGGTTATTCACTATTAGCAGCAAGGTGGTCTTGTCCCCTCTTGCCAATCTGGCTGCTGTGGTGGGCAGAGCGCTGCTTGCTTGTTGGTCACCTTTTTATTCCTTACGACAGTGCTTAGGAGCCCTAATCCTGCACTAAGACCTTACTGCTTGAGCTGCTTACACAGACATGGCAATACTAGCACTTTTGTACCTTCCTGCACATGCTTATGCATGGAAACCATGTCTAACGTGTTCTGTGAAAACCTTTTATCTTCCACATGTCTTGCATGAATTGCCTTGTCTGTATAAGTGATAAGCTAATTAACAATAGCTTGGTGCAGCAACATAAAGCTGGACCTGGTGCTCCAAAGCAACTGCCATACATAACTTCTGAGGCTTTTGTTGCAAGCCGAGATGAACTTGATCCAGGATCTCCTTTGCAATGGAGTTGGAGTTCAGGTGCCATGTACTCCTATTGTTCTCTGAAGTGGCCTTCCCAGCCTGGCTTCACCTCCTGTAATGCCTCAAGACTGTGAAAGCCATCGTGCCCTTCTCAAAGAGGAAGATGCCCTGTGCCTAGTGAGCACCAGCTGCAGAGAAGACTAGCATGAAACGACAGTATGTTGCTACTAAACATTTACTGAATGTTATCAACATGAAAATTTAAAAGAAAGTGCCTGGACTTAGCCTGGGCAGACTCTAAGCCATGACTTTGCTCTTAGGGAGAGAGCAAGAGCAAGCACCTCCCTCTCTCTCTAACCTAGTGGATAGTAGGGGTGTGCAAAACTTCGGGTGGTGATTCAATTCAGAGGAGATTTGGCCCAATTCAGTGGTCAAATCTCTGAATCTGAATCAAATCAGGGAACCAATTCAAAGGTCTGAATCAATTCAAAGCTCTCTGAATCTTCAGGAGAGATCCAGAGAGCTTTGATTCAGGCAGTCCCCAGTGGCTGCAGCAGGGACCTGCAGCCACTCCTATCTGGTAAGTACTAGGGGCAGGGAAGGTGGACCTGGGGGAGGGGGAGGGGACCATGTGGGGACCCCTGGCTGCCCTCCTGCCCCAGCTCGCAGTACTTTAAAGAAAATTCCCACTGCCCCCCACTGCCCCATGCTGTATGGGGGACTCTGCACGAACCCCCCGACCTGCCTTCCCATGGGTGCCCCACACAGGCCAGCTCCAGCCCTTTAAGAAAAAAACAACTGAGAAAAGCCCCAGGAC
>NW_017728980.1:3665888-3666302 GCF_001723915.1 Gavialis gangeticus | reverse complement strand
TCTTAAAGGGCTGCCCTCCTGCCCCAGCTCGCAGTACTTTAAAGAAAATTCCCACTGCCCCCCACTGCCCCATGCTGTATGGGGGACTCTGCACGAACCCCCCGACCTGCCTTCCCATGGGTGCCCCACACAGGCCAGCTCCAGCCCTTTAAGAAAAAAACAACTGAGAAAAGCCCCAGGACTCACCACTCCTACCACAACCTCGGGGCTTCAGGGGCTCATGCAGAGCACCCCATGTAGTGGGGGGGCAATGGGGTTTGCCCCCACCCCACCCCACCGGCAGGAGTGGGCAGTCTAGGGTTTTTGTTTGTCTTTTTTTCTTAAAGGGCCAGAGTTGGCCTGTGTGGGGCACCTTTGGGGTGGGGCTGGGGGAGGGGGAGGGGTCATGCAGAGCCCTCCATGTGGCGTGGGGCG
>NW_017728980.1:3657954-3665439 GCF_001723915.1 Gavialis gangeticus | reverse complement strand
GGATTGCCCCCTGCCTGGCAGCACCTGGTGATCTGGGCTTTTTTTTCCCAAGTGCTGGGAGCTGGGGCAAGCAGGGCAGCCATTGCCAAGCTGGGAACAGGGTGGGGGATGGTGCTGCCGAATCTCCGATTCAGATTTGGCCGAATTCATAGTTTCACAGTTTCTAGGGTCGGAAGGGACCTGAGCAGATCATCTAGTCCGACCCCCTGCCATGGCAGGAAAGAGTACTGGGGTCAAACGACCCCAGTAAGGTGGTCATCCAACCTCCTCTTAAAAACCCCCAGGGTGGGAGCCTGCACCACCTCACTTGGAAGCTGGTTCCAGACCCTAGCCGCCCTGACCGTGAAGTAGCGCCTCCTGATGTCCAACTTAAACCTTCCCTCCGCCAGCTTGTGACCATTGTTCCTGGTCACTCCTTGCGGCGCTCGGGGGAACAGGGACTCCCCCAGCGCCTGCTGATCCCCCCTAACCAGTTTATAACAGGCCACAAGATCCCCCCTCAGCCTTCTCTTTTGAAGGCTGAACAGGTTCAGGTCCCGCAACCTTTCCTCATAGGACCTACCCTGCTGTCCCTTGATCATACGAGTGGCCCTCCTCTGGACCCTCTCCATGCTGTCCACATCCCTCTTAAAGTGCGGCGCCCAGAACTGGACGCAGTACTCCAGCTGCGGCCTGACCAGTGCCGCATAGAGGGGGAGGATCACCTCCTTGGACCTGCTCGAGATGCATCTGTGGATGCACGACAAGGTGCAGTTGGCCTTCCTAGCCGCCTCCCCACATTGCCGACTCATGTTTATCTTGGAGTCAGTAATGACTCCCAGATCCGGACAGTGATTCAAATCACCAAATCAAATCACTGCCCCCTGAATCAGCCGATTCTGAATCCAAAGTGAATACTAGCCGCTTTGCACAGGCCTAGTGGGTAGTTCGCATAGCAATGCTAGTCTGAGGTCAGGTCGAAGGCATAGAATGGTGTCACCTTGGAGGCTAACTGGTTCAGTGGCATAAACTTTCATGGGTAGCAGTGTACTTTCTCAGCTGCTGTGATGCTACGGATGCTCTGTTACAGTGAAGAATTTAGTATGACTATAAAATACAGGCTATTGAAGACAAATGTGTGGTCGTGGGGGGTGGCCAAATTGCATTTAGTCCTCAGTGGGCTTCAATTGAGTAGCTTTGCAGCTCTCCCAGACCTCCCCAGGAAACCAGGCTACCTGCTACTAGTCCTGATGCACCAAATATATCACAAATATGATGTAAGAGGCTATATGGTATGGTAGATGGGAAACTTGGACTGCCCACAGACCTGGCCTCTGTTCCTAGTTCTAAGGCTGACTTGTGATACTGAGCAAGTCATCTCTTCTTACCCCTGCCTGGTTTGTTAGACTGAGTCTGAATGTGTTTATGCAACCCCTCCCACAGTGGGCAGGGGGTAGGGCACCTGATCTGGGCTGGTTATCAATGCTATTGCATAAAAACTGCCAATTACTGGGTCAGACCATAGGTCCGTCTTGCCCAGTATCCTGTGCCACAGAGGATGGTGCTGTTTTCCTTTCACTCTTCCAGTCATGTCTCTGGGCGGAGTTTCATTGGTTGGTCCCCACAGGCTCCCTCAACTTGGTCAAGGGAGGGCAGTGGGGGCTGGCTGGAGTGCTTGACTTCACTCCCCTTCCTATTCTCTTTATTTTTCCCCAGTAATTAGTTGGTGTGTTCCCAGTGGCCTAGGAAGTTCTAATTCAGAGGCTGTATCCCTAACTCCTGTAATCAATAGCTACTCATGCCCCTTTCTTCTAAGAATTTGCCCAGTCCCTTTTTGAATCTGTCTAAATTGTCAAATCCCACAACATCTTGTGGCAATGAGTTCCACACTTTTACATGCTGCAGGGAGGGGGAGAGCAAAACTTTTCTTTGTTTTAAACTTGCTACCTAGTAGCTTCATTTTGTGATTCCCTAATTCTTGTATTGAGAGAGAGGAAATAATAAATCTCTATTTACTTTTTCTTTGCCGTTTGGTATTTTGTAAACCCTTAGGTCGCCCCTCAAACATCTCTTTTCTAAGCAGAATAGGTCTAGCCTCTTCATTTGAAAGCCCATTCATACATGAGTGACTGGTGCCTCCTGAATCTGGGAGGCCCCCTGCAGAAGCCACCAATGGCAGCGGCCCTGTCAGGGGGGCACCAGCCCTGCCGACAGCATCCGTGTTGGCCATCGGGGGAGCGCTGGCCCCGTCAGGGGGCATGTGCACCCGCTACCAGTTGCCTATGCTTCCATACCTCTCATTGTCCTTATTGCCCTTATCTGTATCTTCCCTAGTTATTCTATTACCTCTTTGAGGTGTGGGGACAAAACCTGGGCACAGTATTCAAGGTATGAATGCACCACAGACTTTCAGTTTTGTTTGCAATTTCCTCCTTAATTCCTAGCACTTTGTTTTGCCATTTTGATGCCTGCTTAGAACTGAGCTGATGTCTTTTTAATGAACTGTCCCCAGTGACTCCTGGATCTCTTCTGTGTAGTAACAGGTAATGTAGAGCACATGAATGACCTGAAAACTGACCATTTATACTCACTCTTTACTTTCTACCTTTTTTAAAGTCAATTTCTAATCCATGAGTAGACCTCCCTGTAATCCCATGACCGCCTAACTTCATTAGGTGGTTCATCTTTGCAATTAGTGATACAAAGAAGAATCTGGAGAACATTGCTGAAGCAGGCAGAGGTGTGGAGAAAGGAGTCATAGACCCTAGCCAGCGAATATCTTGCATTAATGTAGGCTACTGAAAAGTTATTTTTTGCCCATTGTTTGCTGTTTACAGTGACTCCCTTGCAAATGCCTAAGGTGAGATCTCATTCATAATGCAATCTCCACTTGACTCCTGACCAGTTTCATAATTCCTTTGTCTAATGGCAGAATGATGACGTCTAGGAAATGGTGGAGTTATTTAGAGAGTGCAGCCACTTATTGTTTTCTGTGAACCTCCCCCATCCTATTCTCTGCCCTCCCCGTTCACTACTCTGATATTCATCATGTTAGCGTTGACCCACTGCCTGGAACGTTAGGGGCCTCCGTGTATGTTATTTATGGGCCTGGTGACACAGAGGTCAATCCACAGACTGTTTTGCAACAGTCCCATAAGTTGTGGCATGATTCTGAGGATTTAACAATGGGATGTGGAAAGCGGTGCCCACAAGCAGTGCAAGAAGCTATTGGTTTTCCAGGAGCCCAAAGCAACACTTACGTCTAGAAAATTTATACTGGCTGAACTGCCTTCTCTCAAGGGTCCGCACAGTACCCTACCATCATTCACACAGGCCACTTTGAGAGGAGCTGGAACTTCTCAGGAAAACCTGACTTGCTGGACAGTAATACTGTCTTCCTGAGTGTCAGGATGCTTGACTTCCAAAACATGTTGACATGGTGCAATTCAGTGCCGTATAAATCCCATGGGATGCAAGCAGTAAAGTTATAGGTATAATTATCCATGTTGTTCTGAGGCATTTGGAGGTTGGGAGGGTTTCCAAACAGCCTCCTGCTTGCTGTCCCTTTTGGTGTTCAGGCTGCTTGGGTTGGGGTACTCTTGGAGGCAGCTGCCTGCAACCAGCTTCCTGGAGCCTGGGTGTGATGCAGAAAAAATGACTTGCTCATGTTTTGTTGCAAAAGCTAAGATATTGTCTTTTGAGGGCAGAAGCTAAACCTACCAGATCTGCATAGCACTCAGCCCGGCTCAGCAAAACTGCTCAGACAATAGTAAGTGATGCACTACTTGCACAGACACCCCTTAAATCGCTATGAAAGGGCAAGGCTTGCAACCTCTGTATTTATAACTGAGATGCCCCCACTCCAACTCTTCTCTCATGAGAATGAGATGTCTGTCTTTACTGGTCTCTTGGCCAAATTCAGACACTTGCAACTCACTTCTTGCCAGCTGCAACTGCTCCCCTTCCAAGTTTGTACATCTAGAAATCAAAGGGTACTTCAGGTGTTACATTTCACCCTAGTTAGGTTAATGTAAAATGCCCACCAGTACAGGCGCTGGGGAGGCGGGGTGTTAAACTGGGCCAAAAGTGGTAGACTCAATCTAAGCTAGTTTATGAGGAGGTGACTTAATTTTAGGTCAGGAATCAGTTAGCCCGATCTATCAAACATCTGCACTAGCCACTTGCCCTGGGCTGGTACTCTTCCCCTGCAAGCAGACTATCTTTATCCTTGATCCCCTGACCCACCAGCATATTCCCTGACACGCACCCCACCCCATCTCATCCCACCCCACCTACTCTTCCACATCCAACCCTGAGTTACTTTAAACTAGGTTCTGGGCATGGCTCCCAACACTGGCAAATGTCTGCATGCTTGATAGTCAGCTCAAAGTAGACTAGTTAAGGCTTAAAGTATACCATGTGATCATAAACTGAATGTGGTATGCCCCCAAAGATGCTTTCCCTGTTAGTAGGCATTTTTCATGGCAGGAAGCACCTGTAGACCCATTTGGGTAAGGACTTCATCTGTCTCTTAGAAGTAATATTATATAAGTAGCTTGAGAATATGTTTTGAGGTCACTTCAGTGTTTGAGAAGCATTTACTGGGGTGGTGACTTTATAACCCTGAAGGTCACTGATTTATACCTAAACTAAATAGTGAGCTGGACCAGCATATCAAGCCAAAGTAGCAATGGCAGGGAAAGTGCTGCAGAGCTACTGGTTGTGGCATGCTTAATGCAGGTGGACTTGTCAGGGAACATTAGAACATAAAATTTGCCATTTACTGGGTCAGAAAATTGGTCTACTTTACCCAATATCCAGTGTCACATAATGGCAGAGTGAATGTTGAAACAGTGAACTGGGTACGACCAGGGTTGGTCCTACATGCTGTGTTTCAACTCAATATGCAAAGGGAAGGGGGTTGGTCCCCCCCCCCGGGTTAAATTTTGAGCAGACCTAGCATTGGCACAACCCACCACAGCTGGGGAGTAGGTGTGATCCACAGAAAACAATCTATCTGTTTCAGTGCCTTTAAAAGGGGTTAATACGTGCATACTACATGCATAGGTATTGTGCCTTACAGCTAGCTAAACCTATCCATTGGTAGTTATAGGACATGGTTTTTAGCAATTTATTGAGCTGCTGGATGCTAACCTCTTACTAACTGCTTGTTAAATGACTGGTAAGTGTGCTAATCGATTTACAAATTACAGGGTCATTTTAGTAAGAAGTCACCCCAATGATCCCACCCATATTAATTAATCCTATCACTCTTGGATTATATCCACTTTTAGAATTCTTATAAATCCCCCTTCCTCCTTAACATCTCCCCATTTTACACCCAAACCATGCTGAGATGCTTAGCTTGGATTTCACTGGTGTTCTGGAATCTCACTTTCCCCATTCAGTGTATATTTCTGAGGCTCTGTTGTCTCTTGAAGCTGTTTTCTGGGTCCTTTGATAGCTCCTCTTAATCCTATTTGAACATCCCTCAAGGATTCTTCACTCTAGCTTTGCTAATCAGGTGCCTGGAACTGAACAGCAGGAGCTAAAACAGTTGATGGAGTCTGCTGATGACTTGGATCAGCTGACACTTGCCCAGTGTCCCCAGTCTTTTAGGGCTACCTGTGGCAGAGCCCAGGGATGCTGTTCAGGCCATGTAGAGGGCTGCAAAAGGTGTGTGTATTGGTTCAAGACCTATTTGGGGGGTTGATCTGGGATGAAAATACTGCTAGGATCTTTGGCTGATTCTCTGTGCAGAACCAGATTTCTCCCGAAGAGGGATTCTGGCATGTGCAGCTTTGTTCTTTGTGTAGCTATATCCCATGGAAAACCTGGGGTGTTTTTTGTGTGTGTGTTTGGGGTTTTTTTGTTTGTGCACTGCCAACTATCCATCCTTAAAGCTTCCTTAACATTATTATTTCCCCAGGATTTTCCTTTCTATCATTTTATTTCAGAATACTTCCCCCACAAACATTGGCTTGTACTGTTTTCACTGCCTCCTCCCCCGGCCCATCTCATTCTTTTTAGGTAGTTTCTGCCCATATTGCTAGTAGCTCTGGCTGATCTCTTTAGCTGATGAGCACTGATTTTGTTCCATTAATTTCAGTGGACTTGTGCTGACTTTTAAACTAGGTCCAGGTCTGGCCTTTTGATAGTTCTGGAGCTACACTCTTTCCCCCTTCAGCTCAGGATCTTCTCCCCGGAGCGCTCCTAGGTACACGGGTTGCTCTAGATCAGCCAACCTTCCCATTTCCGTGTTAGATTCTGGGATCTATTCAGTTACAATAATTGATGGCTTGGCACCACTTACTCCCTCTGAGCACTTGTTGGGGGATAGAAATGGTGCCTAAACCTGTTGGGGGATAGAAATGGTTTCACTAGCCCCCTACATAGTTGACAGTAAGTCTTTTTTCTGATGAAATGCACAAAAGGTGTCCTCAGGATGCTGAGCTGTTGCTAGCCTGTTGGTTAGCAATGAATATACTTTACCTATGAGAGGTGCCTGCATGTTTTCCTCCATCCTTCTCAGAAACTAATCTGGTGAATAACAGTGCACTGAGAGAGAAGCTGAGTGAGACTGTGGTATTGCACCCAAGCTAACACCACCAGTTACCTCAGGGCTTTTTTTAAAGAAGGGCTGCCCCAGAGGAAAAGCATGAATGGACACTGGGTATTTCCAAAGTGACTCATGTCTAGCGTAAAGGCAAGAGCTTTGCATCAAAATCAAGCAGATGCAAACTGGGCTGTGATGTTCAGTGGGGTTTTCCTGCAGTTACCAGCTATCAATCATGCCTAGAAGCAGGGGTGGGTTTTTGCTTTTTCTCTGAAAATGCAATCTGACAGGCTTCCTGGAGTGCACCACAGACAGCTTCTGTGAAAAACTGCCAGGGCTTCATGTACATTGGTCGCAACTTTTAAAAGTAAGGAGTGTCTTTTCAGAAGCCCAATTTGAAATCCCTTTAAAAGGTCCTGGCTCTTAGAGGGGGAGCACTTGCCCAACTTGAGAAATCTTACTCTCTCTCCTTGGAGTGGAGAACTTAGCAAACCTCCAAAAACAGTGTGTGTGCATGTGTGTGCGTGTGTGTGTATGTGGCTTTTAAACAAGCTAGACAAACACTTGTCCAAGATGGTTTAGATGGGGATGATCCTGCCTTCAAAAGGAAGCTGGACTAGATGACCCCGAGGTCCCTTCCAGCCCTGCTTTTTAGTGGTATTGCTCAGGTTGATAGAACAAACTGTCTAGGGCAGGAGTCACCTGGATCCAGCCCATGCTGCTGCTGGAGCGGTGGCTGTGGTGGAAGGCCAACCCACCTCTGATTCAAGCTGGGTTACTCCAGCTCATGGTTCTGCAACACCATTGATTGCTGATTTAGGAAGGTTAAACTCCAAGTGTTTTTAAGTATTTAATCTACTCAGCACTTTAAACTGAAAGTCTAAATGGAATATTGGATTTTATATATATTTCTTTTTTTTCAGTTTCGGTACTGATGCTGATTTGGGGGG
>NW_017728980.1:3643430-3657658 GCF_001723915.1 Gavialis gangeticus | reverse complement strand
GGGGGGGGGGGGGGGGTTGCATTGTGTTTTACGTACTCAATAGGAGGTCCTGAGCTTGTAACTAGAAGACAAAGCACATTTGATCAGGCTCCTTTGGCTTATGCTGCTGTAAATCAGGAGGCCTTCCACTGAAGTCAGTGGAGCTACACTAATATAAAGCCAGATATTGGGAAAGAAATGGGCCCCCAGTTTGTTCCTTAACAAAGTACTGTTTGAGTCCCACTGCATTTCCCAGTGGGCAAACTTTTGATAAGCCCTGACCTAAGCACCAGTCTCAAAATAAATGGCTCAAAAAACCCAAACCTTTCTCCTCATCAGAGGTCATGCTATCAGGTTGGCTTGGAGGCATCTTGTTGTCAGGGGATGGGGAACGAAGAATTAGCGCTCTTACCCTGCATCTAGTTTCCAAGGCAGTCAAACCTTTCAATTCTGTGAGCCACAAGGCTCAAAGTAAAACATTTTGCATTTTTAATTTGTGAATTGCCCTCCTTCATGCACCACTTAAATTTAAGAATTTTTTGCTTTAAGCAAAGTACACTTTTTTTTTTTTAAAATAGGGGGGAAATACCTCCCCCTCCCCATATAATGTAATTAGTGATACCTCTGAGTACAATCCTTGGAGCTTAGAGTTAAGTGCTGTATGCTGGCCATGCTGCAGAATGGGCTGCTTTCCTGCCTCTTTGGGGAATTTGTTGTCCATGCAGGATAAACTTAAGAAGATTATTGTATGAGAATTCCACATCCAACCCAAGTGCATAGAGATAAGGGCTAAAAATATGACTGCCTCTGGTATGTGCATGTTTCTGTTTTCTGGGAGAACAAGCATCATAATTCTTACCAAGGAGCTTGCTGGTGAACTGATAAGCAAAAAGCATCTGCCGGTCTAACAGTGCCACCTGTTGGTTCCTGACATAACTTGCAGCAGTCAAGAGGACTCCAGGCAGTCCTTAATGCACAATTCATCTTTTATGAACATACGTCCTTGGTTATTCCTTGACATTCCTTCCTTGGAGAGTTCAGGCTTAGGTTTTGATAGACTTTAGGTCTGCAAAGCATTAAAAGGAGGATATTGTCAGATATATGACCTAGCAATGGATACAGGCCAGATGCATTTGTTACCAGGAGAGAAACTACTTCTTGTCCTGACCTGCTCTTAACTTGCTTTGTCTTTTTATTGTTATCTATCAGCACCTTCCTCACTTATTTGGAATGGCTGAGCTAATTTTGTTCCTTGACCTCCCCGTCTGCATCCTCAGTAAGTGCCACGTGGCCAGATCTGTCAGGTAGAGATGGAAACTTTCTGTGAAGAGACATCTTTGTTTTCTTCCCAAGACTGACCGACTTCTTACTCTGCTGATCATAGACTCCAGCCACCCCTCCTTCCCCCAATGAAGTATTTACATAGGGATCATTCTCTTCTTTTCTTGGTTTTTCTGGCATTTGTTCAAGATCTTGCTGTTTAAAAAAAATAATAATCTAGGTCAACCTGTCACAAGACATTTCTAAAGGGCATGAGACAATAAGGCTGTGCCTGACACTTATGGCAAATAGTCAATGCTAGGATCCAACTGGCTGGGTTTTTGCTTTATGTGGGAAAATAGAAGGCTTTCAAAGTAGTGCCAGGTAAAGGGGCTTGTATGGAAGAAATTTGGTTCAGACACTGGTTTAGAAGTTCAGAGGATTATCTGGACAATCTCAACATCTTTGCTCTGCAAAATTTAAGCCCCAATCATGAGACAAGATTCACACACATGGATCCCACATGGTATCTGTGGCTTGAAGGAGATTCTGCAGGAGGACAAGGCATGCACAGGAATCCCTGAGAGCAGTCTTTGAGGGTAGGGGAGAGGGTGTGTGCCTGTGTATGTGTTCTTCTGCTTCCAGGATAGAGCTCAACTGCTGCAAGAGCATATGCAACAGGAAATATGGTGTGAAAACAACAATGCAGCCCTCTCTGAACATTGAGAAAAGGGGAAAGGAGGAAGTATTTGCTTAAAAAAAAACCAAACAATGAACAAATTGGGTGATTCTTGCTTGGTTTTGAAATAATTCCTCCTAATGAGAACTTCTTTCTTTTGTACAAAACACAAACTGAACTTGACAGTTCTTGAGGTTTGGGATTAGTTCCAGTAATTTCTTTCAGTGCTGTGGCTGCTTAATTTCTGTATACAAGCTAAATGCAACATTGGCAAAACATAAAGGACCTTTTGACATGAATGCCGCATGCCCCTGGAGGCTGGGGGGGCACAGTGAGGTCCCGCAGGTGGCGGCGGCAAGAGGGGAGCTCCTGCAGGTGGCCGTGGCACTTTTGGTGGTGGGGTGGGGGGGTTGCGAGCAGTGACCACCCACAGGCGCTGCTGGCAATGTCGGTGGCACCTTTTTCGAAGGGGGTACACCGCCATGCTCGGGGGTGCACGTACACCCGCGTGCATGCTGTACGCGTCACCAATGCCTTTTGAGATCTTGTGTAATTTTCCTCCCCCTGCCTTTGGCCCCCAAGGTCAACTCTGCAGACCCAAGACAATTAACTCCCCCCCACCCTTGCCCTCCCCAACTCTACAGAGGTCCATTTTTATGATACGATGTCTGAAAAGTAAGTGTCACTTGAAAAAATGGCCCATTAAAATAAGTGTGTTCCACACTTGCCTTGTTCAACGCTACATAACTACATGACGTAGGTGGCAGTAGAAAATTTGGCCCCAGATGTTCAGAGGAGAAGACCATTATGGGGTTGCAGCCAAAATTTCAAACCTTTCAAATCCAATCTTTACTTCCAGCTTAGCAAAGATCCTGAAGTATTGCAAAGATCCTAATGGAGAAAAAAAGTAGACAAGGCATCTTAGTTGTGTGAGCGCACACGTGTGTCCTATTCACCTGGGTGGCTGTGCAGGCTCCATAAAAGGTCTGAGTCTAACAAAATCCATTGGTGAAATTCTCAGTGATTTTTACAGACAAGACGACTTTCGCCAGGAAGTCTTGTGATTATCACACAAAGGCATTATTTTAGGTTCAGTCACAACAGACATATTGAGCAGTACTCAGAATCTCTCTACAGAAAACTTGGCCTTGCTAACTTTTTTCTGCCTAGCAACCAAAACCATTAGGGCGAGATCCTGTAAACTAGTAAAGCTGCCCTGGTTCTATGAGAGTCAGTATCTGTGGGATGACATCAGCTTGTAGGAGCTGAGTGCCTGGCCCATTCTTTGCTTTAATTGACCCCAGAGATCTCTTCTTGGAGAGAGGGAATGAAAAAGAAAAAGTAGATTACCACTGTAAATCACCTACCCTGGATTTACTGGTAGTAATAGCAGCAGTCATAATGCAGGAACACCTTGGGGTCACAGCTATAACTAGGCTTCCTTTTGTGCTAGGTACAAATGCAAGGAAAGATGATCCCTGCCACAAAAGACAGCATAACTTGTGCATAGGAGCAGCCTGGGACTGGGTGCTAGAGCCAGTGGACAGAGTTGTGAAAAATGCTATAGACTTTCCATTCAGTCTTGCCACTGAAAATGACCTTTCGTTTTCTGACTCCCCTACTCTTTCTGTGAGCAAACCTTTTCCTCCTCCCCAAGCTGCTGTGATTAAGGGCAAAAGCACTTCTCCAAGAAAAGTAAAACTGCATTAAGTGGCTCTGCTGCTTAATGCTTCTGCCCACGCCCCTTGTGAATTTGCCTGTTATCACAGGGCTCCCCTCTCTCTTCTATATATTACTTGGGCAGGACAGATTCCCAGCTCTGCAATTTTTCTCTCTTAGGAGATGATAAGAACTTCCAATTTCTTTTGTGTTAGCACATCTACAACAAGACCCTGGTCGTGATGGGAATTTCAGGGCCCTGCTATAATATGAATAATACATGACATGATATATCAAGGGAATCTTTCCTAATTTTGCTGCCTAGTACTAAGATGCAAGACTGGCTCTTGTATGTGTGCCAATACTGCTCTCTGCTGGCTGCATCTTGCAAGACTTGGGCTGATAACACAAGTGAACAGAATTTTTAAAAACTGAAGGATCTTGGAGGAGGCTGCCAAGGTTCAGCAAGCTCCTGGCATCTTACAACATCTGTGCTGCACTCTCTCTTGCCATGCGTCTGCCCCTGGTCTCCCTATCCTGGACCAGCACCCTGGGGAGACAGTGGGAAAACCTTCTGCACAGCACTTGTCACCTCTGCTGTCTCACTGACCATGTCTTCAACAGCTGAAGAATACATTTCTCCAGCTGCACCATTCCATGCTGCACTATAAATGAGTTGTTGAACTCTAGCAATTGTATAGGAATCCAGTGCCAGATCCTCGCACCCACTAATGCCCTAATAATAAAGCTAGAGATTTCCTTTATAAGGAAGCCCCTGTGGCATAAATCTCCCAGTCTAGAAGCTGTTGTGGAATGGGTGAGAGTGAAGGGCGCTAGCTGAATTCACTGCACTTGGGAGATTCCTATCTGATAGGGCAGTTCCTTAGGAAACTTTATTTGAACTGATTTAGAGCAGCCTTTAGGTTGCTTAAAATTGCACTCAGGGCTAATTCAGCCCTCAGTAACATGGTTCAGAATAGCAGGGAGATGGATCAGAGACTTTCCCACAAACACCATATATTGCATTCAACACAGATCAGCTGGGCTACAAGACCTGGCCACTTTGGTTGAATTAAAAATATCACTGTACTGTGGTGTTCTTGAACTCAGGCCCTCTGTCTGCCTTATTTGACAGCAGTTTAGTCTGCAGGGTGGAACTTGTCAGAAAGCAAACCGGACTGCTAGTGCCGGCACTGAGCACAGCCGTGTGTAAGGCTCCTCAGCTGTTGCTCTCCAACAGCTGAGTTTGTTTTGAATCCCCTATTGCAGCATTAGATGCTGGACCTGTTTTTTTGGCTGTTTGACAAATGTTTGCACAGAATGATGGCTTGGATCACTGGTCAGGGCTCTCCTGGGATCCCACTAGGAGCTTTGTTCTTGGCTGCATGGGGAAATGCTAGCTATGTGCAGAAACATCCAACTCTGCTCTTTCAGGTCTGCTTTCTTCCAGGCCCACATTTCCCTTCTTCCTACTGGTCTAGCAGCATATGAACAGGCTTTCAGTAAAGTTGCTGAATAATGAAGGACTCTGGAGGTTAGCTGGGAAGTGTAGTCTAGATCCTCTGTAATATAGACCAGAACCTACAAAAATATCATTGGATAACTCCAGTGCCCCTTCTACCTTTGTTCCCAGCACATGAAAATAACAGCATTATGTCAACTCCATGTGCACCAGACTGTCTCCCAGAGTCTCTCGTGGTTTCCAGCTGTTGCTGGTTTAAAACCAGTCAACCTCTTTTTTCCTGAGTTGAAGTATCTTTTGCAAAACTTGCACCAGCTCAGCGTCCCAGGCTGGGTAATCTTTAGGCTTGCATCACCACTTGTAGAAATAAGCCTCATACCACTGTACAGAGAGACTCTTGGCTTCCCAGTGGGGTGCACAAAACTGTAAGTTGTAGGATGCTTAGTCATGCTGTTTATGAACAGAGAAGCTGTTTTAGGCCTGGTTACATTAGACACTTCCCCCCTCCCTTATTGGCCAGCTTCTGTTCTCCGCTACTTCAATGTAAACTTGCAATAACTCTTTTCAAATAGTGGGAGTTGCCTCTCTGTAGACTCATGTAATTGAAAATGGAATCTGCCTTTGCAATTTATGCAATTTAATTGTTGGCATGTTTTTGAGCCCTCTGTGGTTTGATCAATTTTAGCTGAGGTACCTGATATTGCAAGGTGAGAATCCCAATAATAGTTGTTAAAGCTGTCTGTGCCATCCCTAAGAACTGTTGTCTGAGTTGTGGGTTATTCACAGTATGCAGAGTGCCATGGTAAGTGTTTTATCTCTCCTCCCCTCCCCCCCCTGCCTTGTATGATGAGCAGCAGAGCCTCCATAGGTAGACTTAGTTGTGGTTACAATTGTGTAGCCCAAGGTAGCATTTTCAAAGGTACCATACAGGACCGATTCCCAGGCCTTTATCTAAAAAAGGGACTTTGGTAGCAGAAGCCAGAGTCCTTATTTTGCAATGTCCATATTGTGGGAGCACATCAGAGCCACAGTCATGGCCAACTGCCCCACTGTGATAAATACTTAAGATATGGAGCAAAAGGTTCTTGCGAGTCTAAATCAGTGGTCATCAACCAGTCGATGTGAGGCTGGGGTGGGGAGTGCACCCCAGGTCAGTCCGTGGGGGAGGAAAGGGGCAGGGGCTAAATCGAGGCCCCCGCAGTGAGGGACAGTGCTGCAGAGGCAGGAGCAGGGCTAAGTTGAGTGGGACCCCAGCCAAGTGGGATTTATTTACCCTCTGGGGTGGCGCAGGCCCAGATAATTTTTTTTCCCTCTGCCTTGATCTTCCCCCCACTTTCCCTCCCCACAGACTTACCTGCTGAGCGGGGGGGTGGGGGGAGTGGCAGTGGCACACAGTAGATCTTGGGTTGGTTTTAAATGCCAGAGGTGATCTCCTACTTAAAAAGGTTGGAGACCACTGATCTAAATCAGCTTTGAAATGGACCCTTGATTTCTCAGGCCTAGATTCTTAAAGGCCCATAGGTGCCTACCCCTTGCTGATATCGATGAGAATTAAGTACCTTTAGGATCTGAGCCCAAGAACCCATTGCTAAGAATTAGAAAGTTTTCTGAGCAGTTGCACAGTAATAGTGTGGTCTCAGCCCTCTGGACAGGGACAGGGCTGGAGCCAGCTGTGCAGTCAACTGATATCCCTTTTAATGGTCTTGGTCCCAGGACTGCACCAGGGCTGGTGAGGATGGCTGGCATAATCTCTGTGAAGCAATGCCATGATTGCATAATATGTATTACTTAAGACTATCTGGAGAGATTCCTCACCCAAAAGGCCTAACTTGACTACCATATGATAGCACATAGCATGTGTTTTCCTGCTTGAACACTTGGTGTTAACGTGCTGTAAGTGTAATGCATGACAAGTCCGAAACAAAATGAGAGAAACTGGGAATGGGAAAGTGATCTTAGCCTTGGGGCATGAGAGCTGGGGGAGAGTGATATTTGGACTAGGAAGAGAAGCTAATTGAACAGGATTGTCAAGAGATGCTGGTCTCTGGGAGCCCTGACCAGGCCCCCATCTTTTGTCTAGAAGCAGGGAAATCTCTTATCTTGGGTATCTTGGCCAAGGAAACTCTGTGGTTCCCAACAAACCTGCCTCCCAGCCAGCACTTAATTTGCAGGTTGCTAAGCTTTTGCTAAACCTATGATGATTCTTGCTTCTCTTGGCCTTTCCTTAGGACTCAACAAGTGGATTTTTTTTCTTTCTTGTTTAACCTGCAGCTCCAAACATGAAACAGCTTTCAGGAAATTGGCTAATAATATGTGATCAGGGTAAATGAGGACCACATTTTAATGGCCCAAGAGTAAGATTCCCTCCTTTTCTGCCTATCTCTTGTTCCTCCTCTCTTCTTTCTTCAGCTGTGGACAGGAAATTTTTCTAACAGCTGACCTGAGGCACTTGGAATCAATTAGCAGCAGGGGGGTTGCCAAGTTTTATATGCTGGGTTGCTGGTGGGAGTATGTGCTGTATAGGGGCCACTTCCTTCCACTTTCTATTTTGGATTGGTCTAGGCATGTTTGCAAGCCCAGGAACTTGCCCATAGGGAAAGCAAACTTTCTGGTTGCAGCATTGCATCTGAGGAAAGGCAGCCAGACCCATAGGAGATGTTTGGGGGTGGAATTAGTTTTGTATGGCACATGTGGATTTGCACATGATTTGTATATTTCTGGTGACAGCCCAGAAAGATCTTGTTAACAGTAATAATAAAGGATGGGGGTGTGCAAGCAGCTGCTGCTGCTTCTGAGCCAATTACAATCTGCTTGGGTATGCTCTGTGTATCTGTGCCTATATGTGGAAGCAGACCAGGAGAGACAAACCTTTATTTCCTCTCTCTTTGTGTAATGATACATCTAGAATGGGCCATCAAGACTGGGCCTCAGACCTGGGACTTATGACCTAAAAATCATGAGATTGTTCAGCCACAGATATAGCAGGCTCCCTCACTTTTGCGTGGCTCAGGTGCACGAGGATGGATGATGGAGTGCCCATGTGAGTGGGTTACGTCTTGCACAAAGTGACATAAACCCACAAACCACACCAAAGACACAGACTTACTAAAAACACCACTAACTTCATCCATATGCACAACCCCTGGTGCACTCTTTCTCTCTCATATATATATATTTTACTGCTCTATCTTGCATCTGGCATAACATCAACCATTGTCTTGTTACTAGACAGCTCCCAACCTACTATATTTCAAGGGATGCTACCTTGTCCCTACACACAAGAAGCAGGGATTCTTCTATGGATGCCTGTTGAGTTGTTTTATGGTTGATCTGCTTGGGCCAAAGCTTCTTTCTAGTGAATGCATCTGTCCCCTCCCTTTTTTGGTCCATCTGTTATTTCTTTCTCAATCCCTTTTGGTTCATATAGCTCCTTACTCAACCCTAGAAAGCAGCGAATAAAGTATGTCATGAAATTTTTCCTTGCACTTCCAAATTTTCCGTGATTGTCAAGAAAACAGTTTCTGTGGGAACTGTTCCTTGCATATTTTGCCAAGCAATCCCCAGAAATTACTGTTGTTGTTTTTTTGTGTGCAGTCTGTTCATCCTGAGTATTTGACATACAAAACTCAAACCAGGGTGATTCCATGATCGGGCACATGGGCTTTTCACCTCTGCTTGGATCAGGGCTCTGGTGCAATTGCTTCCACTTCCTAATTCCAGCCCCAGTGGTCAGGATTGCAGGGCATGAGAGAGGAATTCAGAAGCCCTTAAGTCCCAAAAGATTTGTACTTTAGGGCTAGGTCCAAACATTCAAAAAACTCAAGTCACAATCAATCTAAGTTGCAACAGTTTCTGTAAGTAGCATAACTTAGATGGGTAGTGAACAGACCACACATTCACCCGGGGTGGGGAAGTGGGGAATCATAGACCAGGTTCCATCATTTTTAAACCATTTTTAGTGCTGAACTTCTGTTCTGTTATGGGTGTAGACCAGTTTCTAATCACTTATACTGGGTAAAAGTGTAATGTGTACCTGGCCTAGCAGTAACAGCCACAAGTTACTAGACAGCACAGAATTGGTCAGGTGTTTTCTCTTTCAACTCTGAGAGAGAAAAAAGGGAAAAGTAGCAAAGAAATGAGATGGCAGGGGGAAATAAAGCCAGGATGGATCTTAGTAACCTAGGTGTCAGTATATTGCCTTATAAAGCATGGATACAACCTATGTTGGCCACCATTGCAAGACCACCTGGTACAATATTAATTAATGATTCGGATTCAGGTGTTAAAAGTGGACTGGCAAAGTTTGCAGATGACACCAAATTATGGGGGACTGTGGTCATGCCAGAGGATAGATTGGGGATAGGCGCAGACCTAACCAGGTTTGGAAGGGGGGCAGATCAAAACCTGATGATGTTCAACACTGAGAAGTGTAAGGTGGTCTGCCCGGGGAGAAACAACCCGCAACGTGCTTACAGGCTTGGCAGTGCTATATTTATTAGCACTGCAACCGAAGGACCTGGGGGGGTCTCAATAGACCATAGAATGAACGTGAGCCACTGATGCGAAGCTGTAGCTGGCAAGGCAAACAAAACAGTGGCACACATCTCCGAGTGCATCTCAAACAAGACTAAGGATGTCATCCTCCGGCTTTATTCAGCCTCAGTGAGGCCGCAGCTGGAGTACTGCGTCCAGTTCTGGGTGCCACATTTCAGGATGGATGCAGAGAGGCCCGAGAGAGTCCAAAGGAGGGCTACATGTATGGAGAGCAGGCTATATGATGAGAGGCTGAGAGACCTGGGTCTGTTCAACCTGGAGAAGGGCAGACTCAGAGGGGACTTGGTGGCAGCCTATAAGTAAATAAGAGGCGCACGTCAGGGACTGGGAAAACGTCTGTTCACCAGGGCTCCCCAGGGGAAGACTAGGACTAACAGGCATAAATTGCTAGAAGACCACTTTAGATTAGACATAAGGAAAAACTTCTTTACAACTTGAGTGTCCCAGGTCTGGAATAGACTCCCTCAGAGGTGTTACAATCACCTACTCTGGGTATCTTCAAAAAACATCTGGATGCTCACCTTGCTGGGGTCATTTGACCCAAGCAGTCTTTCCTGCCCAAGTGCAGGGGGGCTGGACCCGATGATCTGGAGAGGTCCCTTCCAACCCCTAACATCCATGAATCTAAGCAGGGCTGCAACTTTCCGTTGTACAGAGTGGCTGACTAATTAACATTTGTGGCTGGAGTTTAACTCTACACGGAACAGCAGCCAGATCCAAAGCTGCTGTTATGCAAGGGGAGATCAGCAGGTGTGGCTGGGCAGGAAAAAGGTAACTTGAGCAAGTGGCTTCTTGCAGAGAAGAAGGAAACATTGCAAGTTATGGATAGGCACCTAATCTATTGTGTATTTGCTTGAACTGATGACCTTTGGGACGACTTTTCAAAAAGGCTGAGCACTTCCAAATCCAGTTGAAATCAATGCACGATTTCAGTTTATCTGGAAATCTGGCATCTAGTACTAGGACTAGCTTCTGCTCTCTCATATGCCTGTGCAGGCCCACCTAAAGTTAATGGAGACTTGGCTGTGAAGAAAGTAGAGAAGCTTCAGGAGATGTATATAATCTGTTTTGCACACTTAACTTCTTTTGGAAACCTGGCCCTTGTTCCCTTGAGCTTTGTGAACCTAATTGGAGCATCTTTATCTTCAAACTTTTTCTTTTCAAAGAAAAGGTGGTGTTGTGTTATGTCACTGCACTGGGACTCTACAAAATGTAGTTTGAATGCTCTACTTTGCCACCCATTGCTTGTCTGTGTGTTCTTGGACAATTCACTTGAGCTCTCCCTATGCTCTGCCTACCTAGATGTCAAACTCTGGGTAGAAATTGAGGCATAGATTTTATTAAGCACATCAGATACCTCAACATGTGTATGTATAAAACCTAGCACATCAGAGCCCTGATCTCATTTGGAATTATTTATTCCAATAAAGAATAAAAAATATATATTTATTGCCTCTGCAATAAAAAGGGATAATTTCACAATGTCTTTTTAAACTTGTAATTAATTCATTCCAAAACTGTTCTCTGGCAAATAGTAAAATGAATATGTAAGCATGGACTTCTGGCAAATCATGGTGGATTGAAATATAATGAACTTTTTTTTTTTATCCCTTTCCCTTGGAAAGGGGTAATGCTTCTAAAACTGAACAATTTAGCAGCTGCCTTAACTAGTTTTGACAGTTAACGTTTTTGACAGGAGAAAGCCATCTGAGTTAAAGACAGAGACTGCAGACAGAACTCAAGGGAAAATATTTCTATAATGAGACCACAGCTTGTATAAAACAATGTTGGAGGTCAGTGATTGGATTCTGCTGGGAATACACACTTGAGCCAGTTGCTAATGCCAGGTATTCTGAAGAGCTGAAATAATCTGAACAGTCTCTGAGGAGACCTTAATTACCCAACAGGAAGAAAAGCTGTTAACAGCATGCAAGATGATCAGCAAGGTACAGGTAGATTGGATGAGGAACTGAAGGAGAACTCTATCCCCAAGGAACACAACTGCCTGGATGTGATGCCAACCTTTCAGATGGGATAAAGGTTTGAAAAAATAAAGGCAAAGTTAAAGCAAATGACAGCATTTTCTTACATGTAGAGATCCTAGAACCCTAAAACTGTAAAATCTAGAAAGATCACCCTTGTTGTGGTGGGTATATGTTCTACCGTAGGAGCCCTACTCATGGAACAACCCCATTGTAGAAGACAAATGCAGAACGCTTTAGCAAAAGTTTGAGGTCTGGGGCTCTCCAGTGCCTAGCAGTGTTGGCTGCATGAGAAGAATAAGTGTTAATAATAAGGGGTCATCCTTTTGCCCAGATTGTTATGAGAAGTCCAGCTCTTCAGCCTAATGCAACTGTGAAGTCAACTGACTGCTGGTGGAGGCACTGAATTTACACACCAGCTGATGATGTGGACTTATGTGCATTGCTGTTACCCACTGAAAATATGCTTTTTGTCTACCTTCATTTGGAGCAGCATCTTTAGAGACTTCATTTTGTGGTACTAAAGGATAAGCTATGCATGGAACCAGGCAAGGTGCCAAAAAGTAGAAACTTGAAAGTACTTTGGAGCCAGGAAGGGATTCTGAATGCCGAGCTAAGTAGTGGTGGCTTTGGAAAGCAGCTAAACCTTTTTGTGTTGGGTTAAGCCTTTGTAGACTTTTGGGGAAGTTTGGGAGACAAAATTGGCAATGATGTAAAAAGGATTGTGTGTTTAGCATAAATTCATCAGAAACCTGTAAGTGGTAGGTTAGTAGCATTTTGGGGGCTTTCTGTGTGTTATATAAACATTAATAAATCAGAAGCAACTCCACAGAAATGAAGTTACATAGTTCTAGTGCAAGAGGAACCTCAAAAATAAAAATGACTTGTCCAGTGAGTAGAAGAGGTATAAATAGAAAAAAACACAATTAGCAGGCAGTTTATTGGTTGTTTCCCCAAGTTACAGATTGCTTCTCACCCTCAAGTCCAAATGAGAGAGGGTTGGGAAAGCTAGAGATTTTTTTTCCTTTGGAGAAAAGGAGATCGTGGGGTATACAATAGCAGTCTTCAGACACAAGGTGGCCATAGTGCAAGCAATCCTTGCCACAGAGGGAAGGGTATGATGCAAAGCATTTAAACAGCAAAAAAAAGCAGATTTAGATTAAATCTCAGAAGAAACTTCTAAATGATAAGAATAGTAGGACAGGGTGTGGAACATCCTGGAAAGCTGGAGGAGAAGGAGAGGCGTCTGTATGGAATGGCTTGGGAATAGAGCACCCTGCATCTGTGCAGAGAATTTAAACTAGGTGACCCATAAGGTCCTTTCCAGCCCTCTAATTGTATGATCCAACTCACTGTCTTCACTTACTGAATTCCAGAAATGATATCATGTCATCACTTACCAGCTCACTGATCATAAGTGGAGTTGCACAAATTCACATCATGGCCAAGAATAGGGGCTGCATGCAGTCTCTACTCAAGCAAAACTCCTCCACTGGGATGGATTCTTAGCTGGTGCATCTTGGTGGAGTTTCACTAACTGCTTAGTGAGTCCAGGTTCCACTGATGACTAAAGACTTTATTTAAGAGGAGGATGTAACAAACCTATTGCAGTCAATAAATACTTAATTGCATACAAAAGAATGTTGCTGAAGAGGAACAGATTTAAGTACGTGCTTTAAGTTGAATACATGGTTTTGTAATTCAACAAAACCAGACGCCTGGGGGAGAAGGGGGCATAGAATTGGTTTGGAAATGATGGCTCAAACTAAGAATCTCAAACAGAAAATATTCAGCAGAGAACTGCCACAAAAAAAAATCAGTTTGGAGGACTACTTCCTTTGGTTTTTTCAGTGTTTTAATATCCAAAAAGACCCTGTATTTTTTATAGGGAAGTGACACTTTCCACAATGTATGGATTTGATTGGCAGAAATCAATTAGGTAATTATTTTGAGGAAAATCTTTTGAGAAATGACTTTTATTTTTTGTTAAAGGAGGTTTCTTTTAGTATAAGAAAGTCAGGGTCACAGTGCAGGGAAAGGAAGCTAAAGGCTGCTCTGCAATTTTGAAGTAATTAGCTGTTTTTATGGTAACTGAAAACTTCACTTGCTACTGACGTCACCTTTTGTACATTGCTCTTTAAGGGAAGAGTATGTGATTTGGGATGGTCCCTGGCATACTCGGCTATTTATCCCTGCGGCATAGTCACAGAAAGGACTTGCTAGCATAGTTTAAACAATCCTTATAAATAAAGGATTAGTCTCCTGCTTAAAAAGGTGTCTTGAGTCATTCAGATTCTTCTGCAATGGAAGAACCTCAGTTATTGCAAGCAGGGCGGAAGGCTGATAGACGAGGAAATATCACCTGAACTGCCTGGCTTCTAGCAATTACGCTAGTAAGGAGGGTGGCCAACAGAGATGACACTCTCTGGTGCCTTCTTACAAAGTTTGACTGCCCAGACAAACTAATTAACCCCACATACTACTTCTGTGACAACATGCAGGCCCACGTATCAGTGGGTTCAAAATCATCTGATGCCTTTTCTGTAGCATATGGAGTTAAATAGTAGGCCTATGTGAAGTGGCTAGTATTCCCTTTGGATTTGAATTTGGGGGTCAGGGTCAGGGGTCAGGGGTCAGGGGTCAGGGGTCAGGG
>NW_017728980.1:3638653-3643110 GCF_001723915.1 Gavialis gangeticus | reverse complement strand
CCAAAGCTCACCAAAACTTGTTAAGTGGCCCTACACCTGAAATAATTACCCACCTCTGATCTACTGTATGCCACTGACTTGGCATTTGTTGCCCTTTCTGAAAATAATCTGCAGCACTTAGTGAGTTCCTTTGCCCATGCTGCATGCATTATTTGGCATCTGTATTAATGTAAAGAAAACCAAAGTCCTGTACCAACCACCTCCTGGCAAAAACCTATCACCTCCATCACCACCAGAAATAACATTGAATGGCCAGCAAATTAAACAACATCAAGTCCTTTTGCTACCACACCAGCACTGACAAAGAACTTTCAGCATGCTTAAAGCCAGCTGCCTCAGCTTTTGGTCGCCTACAAAAAAACGCTATGGACAAGATGGGGGGTAGGGGGAATGGTCAAAGTGTCTACAAAATGCCAGGTTTACAGAACTGTTGGACTCCCTTGTCTCATATGCTCATTAGAGACTTGCCCCCTTTATTGTCGCCATATCAAAAAACTTTAACTGCCTGCAACAATACCACCTATGCAGCATAATGGGAATTAAATGATCAGACAAAATTGCCAACAATGAAGTACTACTATCGGCAGCCTTGCCAAGCATGGGAGCCGTGCTAGCACGGAGGCAAATGACCTGTGTTGGCGACATCATGGACAGCAATCGAGTCCCTAAGAGCTCTGTACAGTGAATTTGAAAAAGGCAGTAGGAAGGTTGGCCAGTGCCGCAGCAAGAGGGGGGGCAAGTGGGATAACTACCCGGGGTGCTGAAGCCAAGGGGCACCAACAGATGCTGCCCAGCCAGAGCAGGGCACAGGATAGAGCTGTGAGCAGCTCATTTGTGGGGGCACAGGAGCAGGGGAAGGGCAGCTCCCACCGCTGCACACACTCCTGAGCAAGCGTGGGGAGGTATGTGCCCCCGGATCTGTGCACAAGGCAAGGGTCGGCTGCTGTTGCAGGCTTTGCCCTGGGCACCAAACTTCATTGCTATGGCGCTAAGGTTGGCCATGCCATATTCTGCTATAAGGACTGCATTAAACAGCACATATAGACTTAATGTCCTGGATGGATACGGCCCATGAGAGGCAAGCTTGGCACTCTGCAATGAAGGAAGCAGAATGAGCAACAGAACATCATTGTACCACCCTGGCTGACAGCAGGAGGCACCGCAGACACCAACTTGCCCTGGCACATTTCCTGAACCCTACGTGTGGAAACTGATTTCCAGTGTCAGTAGCAGTCCTACTCGAATAGAAGTGACTGTCATTATGTAGTAAGGAGAAGATGAGAACTGCATTGTCTTGCTAGCAGGGCTGGGAAAATATCTTACATACTGTTGGTTGAATTTCCGTACCTGCTCAATGGAAAGGCTTCACTTGGGCTCTATGTGAGGTGCATTGAGCTCCTAATTCAGAATAATACTATTCATGCCAGTAGAACTTATGTTTTTTTGGACTTAAGTGGCTTGCAAACATGAATCAACAAGAACAAAACAAGATTTTCTTTCAAATAGTATCTTTCAGTACTTGCCTGCATAGAATAGTGAAGCCCTTAGCTAGGTGGTGATCTAGCCCTGATCATTTTCCAGGCAGTATAGATTAGTGAAGTGATAAAGATGAATTACAGGACCAGGAGGCTCTCTGAGACTGGTGTTTTCTTCCTTTCACTGCAGTTCAGCAAAGCTAATCTCCCATCTAGGCATCTATGGAAAGGTCAGATTTTCAGATGGTCTCAGGACCCAACAGAACGGGTTCTTGGGGAAATCTGGCTCTCATTTAAGCGTTGAGCTTCTGCCGATGCACCACAATGGGACCCCAATCCTGACTCTAGTCTTGGGTGTGACTTCATGTGAATAATGTCCCCTGTTAGCAATTGACCTTTGGTGATTGCCATATGCAAATAGTGACCTCATGATGTGAATAATGCCAAGGGGCTCTGGAGGCTTGTTTTCTGCATGTGTGCTTTAATGTAATTGTTTGGCATATAAAACATTTTTCCTGTTTTGCTTTTCTTCTAGGCTTCAAAACAACCAGGTCAAATCAGACTTAAAGCAAAGGGAAAAGGCATCATTCACTTCAATGCTTAGAATTATATCATCATAGGTCAGAGATCACATCCTGCTGTCTTTTTAAAGATAATTCCACCCCCTCTGTGTCTCCCTGGTCCCTTATAAACCTGGCTCAAACTGTAACCCGTATAAGCGAGAATACACAATGCAACATCTTGGATTAGTTATGAGCTTTTCAGATGAGCTCCAACTCATATTTTATATCATTCTTCCAGTCATAAGATTTGCGTTTGTCACATTTACTGAAGACTAAAGCACAAACATGTTTTATTCATTATCTGTACTCATCTCTGAAACAAACACCTGCAAAACATTTCAGATCCAGACTAGATCAACAAGGCTTCATTAGGCCTGACACTTTCTCCCTCACTTGGATAAAGAAGTTGCATTTTATCACAGAAATGTGGAGCTGTAAATTGCTTCGAGATCATCACCTTGTGGGAATGCAGAGGCCTAAAGACCATGGGGTGGGTTTTTTTGGTTGGGGAGAAATCTATGAACAAGGTACTTACTTCACCCTAACCATGCCAGCCTGAGTGCCTCACAAGCTTTTTACATGTGTTATCTTCCCCATACAAGTAGGGAAGCATATCCCCATTTTACAGATGTGGAAAGTGAGGCACAGAGTAGATGGACTTGCTGGGATGTGGGAGAGCTGTGTCCTAACTGAGCAGAGTAGGGACTGAATCAGGTCTCTTGCTTCCCTGGAACATGGTCCAACTAGTGGATAAAACCACATGTTCCAGCCAACCTGGGAAGACTTTCTTGGCTGTGTCTTGTGGAGTCGGGTTCTGGTATAAGTGGGTTCTGAGAGGGCCAGCTGGATAAGGCCAGATAACTGGAAGAAGACACATTAAAATTCTCTAGTGTGAGCCATGGTATTGAGTAGCATGGTAGTATCAGGGCTTTTTTGCCCATCTCTACTGGGACACTTAGAGCAGCTGAGTTGAGCTGCTGAGCTGGGGGGATTTAAAGGTATTAATGGGCCCTAATGGCTAATGTCTACACCACCTTTGTGCTGTGTCCAGAAACACTGCTGTAAAGCAGGCTCCTCTTACATTCTCCCACTCTTCACATGCCAGCAATGTAGGCGCCTTAGAGAAGCCTCAGGCATGTGCTTAATGCCAGTCTCAGGCTCTTCAGTTTAGAGGCACACACTTGCCACCCCACTACGTTATGCTGCTTCTCAGATTTGGTGCATACAGAACTCAATTCATGGAGGGAGTGCATATGTGCACTGTGTTGCTTATGGAAAGGTGGATTATTAGGGGTGTGTGAAGTGAGCCCTATTCAATTCGGATTCGGATTGGGGCCGAATCAGGGACAGTGATTCGATTTGCTGATTCAGATCACTGTCCCTAATTTTGATTTGGCCGAATCTGAATCTGAAGATTTGGTGCTGATTTGGAGAATCAGCAATTCAGACACAGACACAGCTTTAAATGTTTTTTCTGCATACCTTGAGGTACCTTGTGATTGCTGCAATGCTAGGGTAGATGGAGTGTCTTTCAGGGGCGCGGGGGGCCCTCCATGTGCTTGGTGGCAAACCCAGAAGTGGACCAGAAATACTTCTGGGTCTGCTGGGGAGCGCACTGGGGGGCCCCCCTGCACCTCCCCAGCTCGGTGATCGGCCACAGGCGAACCCCAGGTGCCCCCCCAGACCTAGGAGGCACCAGTCACTGAGCCGGGGAGGCATGGGGGCAGGGGGTGGACCCAGAAGTGGACCGGACATGCTTCTGGTCCACTTCTGGGTCTGCTGTCGAGCATGTTAGATAGTCCCCTGTGCTTCTGTAGGATGCTCCATGCGCCCCAGCATCGCAGCACTCACAAGGCCCTGCAAGATGAGCATGGGTCAACAATACGAGGACACCGTCAGTAGGGCTAACCGCACTTTGTCATGCATCCACAGATGCATCACAAGTAGGGCCAAGGAGGTGATCCTCCCTCTCTATGCGACACTGGTCAGGCCGCAGCTGGAGTACTGCATCCAGTTCTGGGCACCGCACTTCAGGAGGGATGTGGACAACATGAAGAGGGTCCAGAGGAGGGCCACTCGCATGATCAGGGGGCAGCAGGGCAGGCCGTATGAGGAGAGGCTATGGGACCTGAACCTGTTCAGCCTTTGCAAGAGAAGGCTGAGAGGGGATCTGGTGGCCATCTATAAACTTACTACAGGGGACCAATGGGGATTGGGAGAGACCTCGTTCCCCCGAGCACCTCCTGGAGTAACAAGGAATAACGGCCACAAGTTGTTGGAGAGAAGGTTTAGATTAGACATCCGTAAGAACTACTTAACAGTTGGGGCGGCTAGGATCTGGAAACAACTTCCAAGGGAAGTGGTGCTGGCTCCTACCCTGGGGGTCTTTAAGAGGAGGCTTGATGCCTACCTAGCTGGG
>NW_017728980.1:3627024-3633653 GCF_001723915.1 Gavialis gangeticus | reverse complement strand
CAATTTTCTCTCCTGCCCAGGGCAGGGGGTTGGTCTACAAGATCTACAAGGTCCCTTCTGACCCTACATCTATGAATCTATGAATCTACCTAGGGGTATGTAGAAAAAACATTTAAAGCTGTGTCTTTGTCCAAATTGCTGAATCTTTCCGAATCTCTCTGATTCTATTCAGAGAGATTAAAGGGTCCTCTGATTTCCTTTGGATTCGGAGTTTCAGCTACTGAATTGAACCGAATCTCTGCTGAATCGAATCAGGGACTGAAGCTTCACGCAGCCCTAGAGATTATCTATCTGTTGCAAGTAGGTCTTGAAACTCTTAAATACCTCTTAAGAATAAGGGCTAAAATAAATTGCCTAGTGTCACACCAATAGTCTCTGGCTGAGTATAGAACCAAATCCAGGACTCAGAGTCCCGTGGCTTAGCTCTAGATAATCTGTCACAGAGGTAAGCTTTCCACCTAGCTTCATTTACAACTACTTTGCCCAATTGTTGAAGGGAAGTAAATGCCTGATATATACTGGCTGTCCCTTCCTTTGGGCTGGAATCTCTGCCAATAGGAAGGATACCAACACATTCCAAGTCAATGGATTGCATTTATGGGGATAATATTTAACATTGCATTAGCCTTTGTTTTCCAATTGCACATCTGTTCTTCACTATCCTGTTATGCTACTTCCCTTTAATTATCTTCATAAATGTACACGGCACTTACACTCCTTATTCCCCTCTTCCATTTGCAAAGTCTTTAATCACTTTCTTCTCCTTTTCTTGACTTTCTGATGTGCACTATAAAAATGCCAGTAAAATATTCATGAAGAAACACTGATATGGGGTTATCTGAGATGCAGCAGATGAGACAGGTCTGTCTGTATAATTAAAAGATCCTGTCAATAGAGCAAGATGCTGTGCCACACTAATGGTCTCCTGCAACATGATAAAGGCCAGTGAGAAGTAAGTCTGATTTTTCATAGGCAAAGCCATTCTGTTGTTATGATGTGCCCTCCTTTATTGGCATCGTAGTTACTGGTTAAAAAACTCAATCAAACATCATCATTGGGGGAAAGATTTAATCAGAAACCAGTTCACTCTAGTCAGAGGCAAGTAGCATTTTGTCTCATAAAAATGAAGCCGGTTGGCTTAAGGAAAAAGACAATGTTTGGTGTTCTAGCCAACGGGGAGGAGGTGAGAACAGACTCAGACAAAACCATTTTTTTTTTTTTTTAAGGAGTTGTACTTTTCCCTTATGTTTGGTCACAATTGGTCTGCATTAAGGCTAGGGAAAAAAAGAGTAGGGTAGGCTATGAATCTTAGATTTTGGTGTCTTAATTTAGGACACCTTCTTCCTCCAAACTTAAATTGGCCAGATCTGTAGTTCAGGGGAAAATGTAGGGGACACATCACAAAAATTGAAAAAACAAAACAAAACAGTAGAAAAGGTAATTCAGTGTCAACATTTTTTTCAAAATTTAGAGCATTTCAACCTGTTCCAGCTCTGACTGAACTCCAAGAAGTATGTTGCCATTCAATTGGCACCAAACTGGAAATGAGGTGGTGAAGCTGATTTTGGGAGGAGGGAGAGGGGAGGGCTGCCCCTGCTACCCTGACCTCAGGCAGTCTGGAGATTATTTGAGAAAAGGGCTTGGATGCTTTCTGAGAAGCTTCACTGCCTTGCAGAAGCTTTTAGTTTTGGTGCATGAAACAGGAGTAGATAGACGAAAAACTTTGGGGGCAGTCCCACTGAGGTGGGGTAGACTTTTCCCTGAGGCCTGAAGGGTAAAGAATAGGGCTGTGTGAAACAGCACCATTTCGTTTTGACTTCTGTTTCACCATTTTGAAGGAACAGTGTTTTGTTTCACTGTTTCAAAGCACTGATCCATTTTGTTTGGTCAAAGCTGCTTCGCTGTTTCAACATGCTTCAACATTTTCCCATAGGCTATAATGGGGAATCACAAAAATGCCTGTAACGTTGTCTTTTCTTGCCTGATTCAGATGAAAATTGCAGGGATGGTAGCCCCTTCTGAGAGCATGAAGTCTGCCAAGTTTCAAGGAGATAGGTATAGGGTGTTCTGGGAAACTGCACCTCAAACTGTTCAAAGCAAAACTCATATCACTTGCTGACAGCCTGCTGTCATCCCGCACGCAGATCCGGGGGCCCATGCCCCCTGGGAGGAGTATGGCACATCTCCACAGCCCTCCTGGGGGGTGCAGGCCCCTGGATCTGCGCGCGGGATGACAGAAGAATGCTGCTGCCAGCTGGCGAAATAGCTCAGAGCTGTTGCCATTACCAGCTGGCAGAGGCAGCCTGCTATCATCCTGCATCATCCGGGGGCCTGCGCCCACTGGGAATGGCTAGGGGAAGCGATCAGAGAGCTGGGGGAAAGTTCGGGGAGCTGGGGAATCCAACCGGGAACTGGGGGAATATTCAGAGACCTGAACATTCCCCAGCCCCCGTTTGATTCTCCAGCTTTCTGATCACTTCCCCCCAGCTCTCTGATCATTTCCCCAGCTCTTCCTGCAGGGAGTGGGCCCCCAGATCTGCATGCCAGGTTTCAGCAGGCTGCTGCTGCAGGATGGGGCCAGCGGCATCACCACAGTCTGGCAGCAGCAGCCTGCTGGACCCTGTGTGCAGATCCAGGACCTGGACCCCCCAGGAAGAGCTGGGGAAATGCTCAGAGAGCTGAGGGAAGCGATCGGAGAGCTGGGGAATCGAACCGGGAGATAGATGTCAATATCAGAGCAGTCCTTCCCCAGTCTTCCCTCTCCCTCTCCTTAGTTTCTGTTTAGCTGCAAGCAAGCTGGGCTTGGAAACTCGAAACGTTTTGAAACTTTTGAAACATTTCGAGTGCCCTCGTTTCATTTCAAAGTTGTTTCAAAGCCTTTCATTTTGATTTCGCTGTTTCGAGCTCGAAATGCATCGGAATGGCTGCAAAATGAAACACCTGTGGAAATTTCACACAGACCTAGTAAAGAACTAGTGAAGAATCGCTTTTAAAAAACACTTGTCATGTACATTATTCAACAGAAGGTTGCAACTGGCTTTGCTCGTATGAAAGGTATTGTCTACTTCAGCCCTGTTCCCAGGATGGAGGGGCATTCCCAGGAATTCCTGTCTAATCACTAGGCGAACGGCCCTTTGTATTGTCGCAAGCCCTGTTGCACATCCAGGGACAGGGGTATGATGGATCCGCTGCTTGTATAAATAGAATTGGCTCCAATAGGGCTCTGCCCACAGTGGGATTGGGTATATCTGATTTTCTCATGTGCAATGCCCTGTGTCCCCAGAGTGGTTTAACACAGGAAATATCTTTTAGTTTTTGCCTGCCTCCATCATTATTCCTAATCTGCCTGTCCACAGTTGCCCCCATGCCCTCCTCCCTTGTGACTTGGAAATCAGAATACTGTTTGCCACGCTAAATATCAGTACACCAGCCAGGCTTCTGATTAGAGCTGTCCCTGGGGGAATCACAAGGTTTTGCTTTTAACCCCTCTCTAAGCCCTCCCCTCCCCGTCCCCTGTCCAGGCCTCCCTGCCCTTTCCTGTTATTGAACTGTGTACCTCTGATAAGATTAAATGTGTGCCCTTCAAAAAGGATTTTTTCCTGTACCTCATTGTTCTTAAAAGATATGTGGAAGACAAGATCCTGATCTAAACTCCCACTAAGAAATGACCATGATCTATGAGGCTGAATAAATAACACAAGAGTCCCTGCAGTGCATGCAACCAACATGCACTGTAGTAATTGAAATGCATTAAAAGAAAGCCCTTGATTCTTGCTTTCCTAATGCAATTTCTGGGCTGTTTGGTTTTTGGTGGGTTTTTTGTTTTATGAAAAGTGAACTAACAGTTTAGCAGTTCACAAGAAGCCTGCTAACTCTTCCGTTTGCAGCCCCCTTTGATTCTGATTATGCTGAAGGTTTATGATGGCTCAGGGGGGTTATTATATAAGCTATGTGGTTGCTAGAAGCAAAGCAGGGCTGTGTATGGAAAACACTTTTTTTTTTTTAATTTTCTGTATCCCAGGCCAAATTAGCCAAAACAAATCCCAAATCTGAGAGTCAGTCCAGAACCATAAGTGGCCCTACTACCGGCAAACCTCTTCCACCCCCATCTGGGGCTTCAGATGTTCCCAAAACCTTTGGTGGGCATCCTACTTGCAGGCCCAAGCCCGGAGGCTTGCAGTTCAGATGCCCCCGAGTTTTGCTTGCCCCAGGGGCAAGCCAGGGAGGAGTCTCCCATTTCCATAAAGTAGGCTTCAAGCCAAGACCTTCCCAACCCAGCATCTAAGTGGGAGGTTTACTACACATTACCTTGGCAGGTACTATCCCTGTGCCAGGAGAGTGGTTTTCCCCTATGTGGCTAGGAAGACTGCCTCCATGGTCACAGTGTTTCCCTTACCAGGTAAGCATAAACTTTGCTTGATCTGAGCATTCAAGAGGCCAAAAAACATACCTATAGGAGATTTATGGAAATTCTTTGGATTTCACTAAAACATCCCTGATGGGGCTGGCTGGCAGGGCGGGATGGTAAACTAGCCTTTCAGCTCTAGTGAGGTGTGTTCGAACTAGGTCTCCAGTGGCACGAATAGAAGAGATTGCACTCTGATTTCATATGCGTGTACCTCAGAGATACCAGTGACTTCTCAGGGCTATAGACGAGTTCTTGCACTGATGAAGCACTGCAATGGATCTGGGTTTTGGTAGAGAGCTCTTAGCGTTATATATGTTCCACCATCCTGTGAAGCCTGCAGTGGACATTAGGGCCGTATTGTTCCATGCCTTGTACGTACACAAGGTCTAAGAACTGAAGAAACTACCATTTAAATTGACAGGACAGGCTCAGGGTGGGAGAAACAGTGTTCTGCAATATGCAGCTCTACCGGTGACAAATCTGAGGCACAAAAATGGCAAGAGATTTTGCCTGAAGGTCATGCCAAAAGTCTGGAAGAACCAAGAATCTGCTCCAGGTCTCTTGTGAGGGCACCTATACACATGATGGACCCCTGCTCCATGTGCTAATTAGCAAGTGCCAGAGCAGACTTGATTAGTCACGTCTGCTGAAGCATGCTAATTAGTGCTCTCCAGCAGCCTCTACATCACGTGTATTCAGCATCCCCACATTTCAAAATGGTGGCAGGGGCAATTTAAATAAAGCTCGTTTGACGAGCTTCAGTTAAAGCACCCCCACAGCCATTTTGATGTGCGGGATGCTGAATATATGTGATGTTGCAGGTGCTTTAATTAGAGTCACTCTCAGAGCTGCTTTAATTAAATTTCACTCCCTCCTCCACCCCGGAGCATGTGTATAGATGCCCTTAAGTCTAGTCATCTTGTGGTTAAATTATTGGGCCTTCAGATGATTCTCCAAAGAAGAGCTGGCTGAAACTTTTCCTTAATGTCATGAGAAAAAATTTAAAGCATATAAAATGTACAACATCCAGGTTTTGGAAGTAGAAATAACTTTCACTTAACATAATTCTTTTGTGGTGCCTAAAAACTTTCCAAGCCTCAAACAGCCCTTTTCAAAGGAATGGATCATCAAATTGAGAAGATAGGGACCTGCCTTGGAGCACATAACATGTGGTAATTGTCTAAATGTCAGCTCTTTTCCAGTGGTAAGTGAAAATCTGGACAGAGAAGAGGTTGATGTCATATATTTAGATTTCAAAAAAGCCTTTGACTTGGCCTCCCATGATGTCCTCATGGTAAAATTGGGGAACTGTGACCTCGACATCCTTATGGTATGATGGCTCGGGAACTGGCTCCGTGGTCAGACCCAGAGAGCAGTAGTTGATAGAACTGAGTCAACATGGCTCATGGTGACCAGTGGTGTCCCCCAGGGGTCAGTACTTGGACCAGTAACCTTTAATATATTCATAAATGATCTGGATTTGGGTGTTGGAAACAAACTGGCTAAGTTCGCAAATGACACCAAATTATGGGGAAGTGTGGTCATGCTAGAGGATAGGCTGGCAATTCAGGCCCACACGGACAAGTTTGCAAGGTGGGTGGATCAAAACCTGATGGCATTCACCACAGAGAAATGCAAAGTGCTCCACCTCGGGAGAAAAAATCTGCATCATACTTATACACACAGCAGTGCTACACTCATTAGCACCATGACCAAAAGAGACTTGGGGGTCTTGATTGACCACAAGATTAACATGAGCCACCAATGCAATGTCACAGCTGGTAAAGGAAATAAAACTCTGGCTTGCGTCTACCAATGCATCTCAAGCAAGACGCGAGAAGTCATCCTCCCGCTTTACTCGGCCTTTGTGAGGCCACAGCTGGAGTACTGTGTCCAGTTATCGGCTCCACACTTTAGAAGGGATGTGGAGAAGCTTGAGAGAATCCAGAGGAGAGCCACGCGCATGATCAGAAGTCAAGAGAACAGGCCTTATGAAGAGAGGCGGAGAGGCATGTGACTCTTCAGCCTGGAGAAGTGAAGGCTCAGGGGTCACTTGGTGGCAGCTTATAAGTATATAAAGGATGTGCATAAGGAACTGGGTGAACATCTGTTCACCAGGGCACCCCAATGGAAGACAAGGTCTAATGCTCACAAACTGCTGGAAGACCATTTTAGACTAAACATAAGGAAAAACTTCTTTACTGTCTGAGTCTCCAGAGTC
>NW_017728980.1:3621740-3622024 GCF_001723915.1 Gavialis gangeticus | reverse complement strand
CAAATCACCACCTGAATCTTCGCACAGCCCTACTGTTTAGCTTTCCCTTACCATGGGGTAATAGCAGGGACATAGATACTTACAGCTGGTCAGCTATTTCATGGAAAGTCCTCACTGCCTATTAACTTCCCACTTGATCGCTTGTCCACACCCTAAGATGCAGCTGGAACAAAAGTATAAACTATTCCTGTACACAGTTATCCAGTCATGAAATCAGGAAATCATCATCTAGCAATCCCTGCACCCAATCAAATGTTACAAATTGGCAAATGGAAAGAAATATA
>NW_017728980.1:3615332-3616740 GCF_001723915.1 Gavialis gangeticus | reverse complement strand
CATGCTAGAGGATAGGCTGGCAATTCAGGCCCACACGGACAAGTTTGCAAGGTGGGTGGATCAAAACCTGATGGCATTCACCACAGAGAAATGCAAAGTGCTCCACCTCGGGAGAAAAAATCTGCATCATACTTATACACACAGCAGTGCTACACTCATTAGCACCATGACCAAAAGAGACTTGGGGGTCTTGATTGACCACAAGATTAACATGAGCCACCAATGCAATGTCACAGCTGGTAAAGGAAATAAAACTCTGGCTTGCGTCTACCAATGCATCTCAAGCAAGACGCGAGAAGTCATCCTCCCGCTTTACTCGGCCTTTGTGAGGCCACAGCTGGAGTACTGTGTCCAGTTATCGGCTCCACACTTTAGAAGGGATGTGGAGAAGCTTGAGAGAATCCAGAGGAGAGCCACGCGCATGATCAGAAGTCAAGAGAACAGGCCTTATGAAGAGAGGCGGAGAGGCATGTGACTCTTCAGCCTGGAGAAGTGAAGGCTCAGGGGTCACTTGGTGGCAGCTTATAAGTATATAAAGGATGTGCATAAGGAACTGGGTGAACATCTGTTCACCAGGGCACCCCAATGGAAGACAAGGTCTAATGCTCACAAACTGCTGGAAGACCATTTTAGACTAAACATAAGGAAAAACTTCTTTACTGTCTGAGTCTCCAGAGTCTGGAATAGACTTCCCCCAGAAGTAGCTCCTCCCTACTCCAGATACCTTTAAGAAATGCTTGGATGCTTCTCTTGCTGGGGTGATCTGACCCCAGCTGACTTCCTACCCCTGGGGCAGGGGGCTGGACCTGATGATCTTGCGAAGTCCCCTTTAGTCCTAATGTCTATGAAATCTATGAAAATTAGCTAGGGCGACGTGGTCCCATTTCAGTCAGGGGTAAGCTTACCTGTTTAGTAGGCCTGTGCGAAGCGGCTAATATTTGCTTTGGATTCAGCCAATTTGGTGGACAGTGATTCAATTCAGTGATTTGAATCACTGTCCCGGTTCGATTTGGCTGAACCAGCCAGGCCAGGCCCATCCCCCGCCCTTCTCCCAGCTGAGCAATGGCTGCCCCGTCAATGGCACATGGGGAAAAAAAATCCCTAGCTCACCAGGTGCTGCTGGGCGGAGGGGGTGATCCCCGAAGCCCCAAGACCACCACAGGAGCGGTGAGTCCTGGGGCTTATCTTGTTTTTTTTTTGCTTAAAGGGCTGGAGCTGGCTCAGGCGGGGCATCCATGAGGGGGGCTGGGGGAGCAGGGTGGGGTTGGGAGGCTTCATGCAGTGGGGGGAAGCAGGGATCGCCCCCCTGCCCAACAGTACCTGGTGAGCACCGGGGCTTTTTTTTTTTTTAAGTACTGAGCTGGAGCAGGAGGGAGCAGCCATGGGGGAGCGGGGGATGGGGGGGAGT
>NW_017728980.1:3613431-3614993 GCF_001723915.1 Gavialis gangeticus | reverse complement strand
TCAGAGATTCAGCCACCAAATCAGGCCGAATCTCCTCTGAATCAAATCACCACCTGAATCTTCGCACAGCCCTACTGTTTAGCTTTCCCTTACCATGGGGTAATAGCAGGGACATAGATACTTACAGCTGGTCAGCTATTTCATGGAAAGTCCTCACTGCCTATTAACTTCCCACTTGATCGCTTGTCCACACCCTAAGATGCAGCTGGAACAAAAGTATAAACTATTCCTGTACACAGTTATCCAGTCATGAAATCAGGAAATCATCATCTAGCAATCCCTGCACCCAATCAAATGTTACAAATTGGCAAATGGAAAGAAATATACAAAAACTGAAGGGGAAAAAAACAATTTTTAATGTGAAATACAGAGCATCGACTATTCAAAATATTTGAAACTATGTTCCATTGAAAGAAGATGAGAAGTAAGTTTTGTACTGTGAATATGTGCTCATTTTGACAAGTACTGTAATACGGTTGTAGTATCGTTAGTCAGACTTTCTGAAGCTTAGATTCTGGGTTTAATTCAGAAAAATGAGCATATGTCAAGACACTTTGGCTTCTAGGGAACAGAATCTCCAGCTGGTCTAGACTAGCACAGCCTCATTGCCGCCCTTTGTCTAGGCTTACATCATTCGTCTACCCAACCGGGAATCAGTCATTGTGCTATCAGGAGGAGGGAAAGAGGCAATCCAAAGAATGTAATATCCAGGTTTGCAGTGGCCATGGGTGGTTTTACAAGCATCTCATTTGACTCCTGTTTTGGGAAAGCACCTTTTAAGCATCAACAGCCTCCCCAGAGATGTGATTGCGTAATGTATTACTGTGATATCCCAATAACAATGCTGTGAAGGAAAGCCAACTTGGATACTGAAAATCAGCAGTTTACCATCCTGCATTGTGAAGGATTTCATTCTTGCAACTAGAACATTGTTTTACCTACTTGCTCTCTCCAGTCTCCTGTCCAGTCGCTCTCTCCAGTCCATTCACTCTGTAATGCTCTTTCCACATGCATCAGAGAGGAATTTTAATACCAATGTTTTGCATTATAGGTTTTGAAACATTTCAAAGTGAAATATTTTTACTGTGAAATTTCTCCCCCTTTTCCGTTTTGGGTACTACATCCACCCCCCAACCCTGAAAAAAACTGGTGTCAACAACAGAATGGTCTGTAATTTTCTAAAACCAAAAAGATTTACTCCTTTTGGTTAAAAACTGGAAAATTTTGTATGAAATGCACATTCCTGCAGATAATGTGTTGGTATTTACTCTTTGGGTTCTTTTAAATGGTGTCCAAACCTTCTCTCCTGTACTGACTTTGCCATTGCATTACATCCCATTAGGTTTTATGTGGCTCCAAAAAGGACTAACAGTTGCATAGATCAGAGTACCCCCAAATCCATAGTAGCTTGCACTGGGAACAGTTGAAAGAGAAGTGATGTACACTGCCTAGAAGCAAGCAAGGGGGACATAGGATGCTGGCAACTATTACTGTAGTGTGTTGTCATTTCAGTATACAGGCATACCTTGGAGATATTGTGGGTTTGGTTCCAGACCACCGCA
>NW_017728980.1:3600275-3613420 GCF_001723915.1 Gavialis gangeticus | reverse complement strand
CAATAAAGCGAAGCGCAATAAAACGAGGTATGCCTGTACATGCTCATCTTTGCACCTACACCTATAAAGTTTGGCTGTAGCTACTGCCCTACAACACCATTACTTGGTAGAATAGGAAGTAGTGAGTTTTATATAAACTGACTTCCCCATTGTAAATGTCTCGTCCTATTTTGCAGATTATTGTTATTACTTATAAATTCTCTGTACTAACTTAACTACAGAAATGCTTGGTGCCCGCAAGCCAAACAAGCATTTGGCTTCCAAAGCTTCTATTCCTAGAAGTCAGTGGAGGCCTTTAAGCAGCACAGAGGTGCTCTGACAAGTTGACAAAGAAGAGGTTGGAAAGAAGCCTCAATAAGGTCAAAGTTTCCTGCTTAGAAAAGCCATCTTTGTATTTCAAACTAGAACTTCTGGTAAATCACAAGTCCTGTCCCATGCGTAATCCCAATAGTTATTTTTTGCCCTCAGTTGAGATGGAACATGAAAATACCAAAACTTTTTGAAGACCAAAGCATCTAAGTGCTGAACTGCTTGGGTGTGGATCAACATTAGTCTCCAACTGCCTGAATTTCTCTGGTAGCTTGGGCAGATGGAAGAGTTAAAGGATTCTTACTTAGACACAAACATGTTGTGTTTGATTTCACTGATGTAAAAGGCCACTGAATTCAAATTGTTCAAGGGGAAATCTTGATTTCGTAGCCTCCTCTCCCTGTTTTGTTTTGAGAGAAAGACTGCTTCATTTGCAACTTTCAGCTGGTCTCGTTGGAGGTCCCTAGTTGGGAAGGGGAAAGACTTCTGATGTCGCCCAGTCCACTGCCACTACACAGATTGTTTCCAGTAGTTGCTTCTACACAGTCTTGTTGTAGAAGGTCTAACAGAGCTTCTGTCTCCTTCCTTTCAGGCAACTGTTACACACTCAGACAGACAATGCCATTTCAAAGTACACCTGATATATGGCCCTTGCTTCAATTCATCCCCATTACTGTGAATTAGGCACTGCCTTGTCATGCTGAGAACAAATTATTGGGCTCTTCCTCGGGAAGCCGCAGGCATGATTTAGCAGCACACAATCAGAGAGCTGGTTATTTATGATGGCACAACCCCCTTCAAGGATGCTGATGCCTGGTCTGAAATCTGATAACCTCTGCAGATCAGCAATGTACCCTACAAGGCCTGTCCCACCTCTGCTTACTACCCTTCACTGGCTTAGTTTTGTTATAAATCCCTTGGAAATCTCATTTCCCTTCTCTAAGTCCTTTGCTCACAGCCTTCCTGCACTGAGAACTGGAAAACTCTTATATGGTACAATATGTTCAAGTCTGAATGAATTTTACAAGGGATATTTATTTCTACTACGACCAAAGAGTACAGTACTCTCCTCTTGCCACCAAAAACCTCTGCTCCCCAATTAATTCAGCTCTTTCCCATTTTTGGGTAAGAGAGATTACCAAGGAACCAACATATAATACTCCCCAGAGCATGGTCAGAACCTAACATCCTTCAATAGGTTAATTTTTCAAAGCAGTAAGCTGATATTTCTGCATAAAATGCACATCTGCAGGCTAAATGCTATTAAGTGTCGGTGAATTATGGTCCCAGAGTACGGATCACTTGAGCTTTAATGCTACAAGCACCTTAATGTCTTTTTGAATGAAGTTTCTACTAATTGCTTCCATATGATTTTTTTTTCCTTCAGATTCTGCCCTCAAACTTACGAGTAATGAGCTAGAAAATTGTAACTTATAGATTGGGCCAGACTGAATGCACAAGGGCCTGGCATGCTCCCCTTATTTTGTTTTATATTGGGTGCCCAGATAGACATGGGGTGAGGATCTATAAACTTCTGTTCCTCCCTTCCCCCCTGCTTTCCCACGTCCACATGCTGTTCTCTAGTCTGCAGTCTTTTGACAGGTGCTGAGTGGACAGACAGTCCAATAGCCCAATAGTAACAGTGCCTGGTGGAAGCTTAGTTTCAATTTTGGTATCTTTCATTCCTGTTGTCCTGACTAAGAGCCAAGCCTACCAGTACCAACATCTTGGTAAAAGATGTAAATTCATAGGGCAAGTTTTCTTCCCATTTGATGTAATATAGCTAGGTAGTCACTTGGTTGCACACCATCACATCATTCCAAAAATGTCAGTAGATTTGTCTTTGCAAGCTGCGGTAAGTGGTTATTATTACAGACCGGGGACTGGAAGACACAGAGAATAAATAACTTGTATAGGAAGTCTGTTACAGAGCTAAGACTTGAACGGACATTTCTCCAGTCCCACCCATGTACTTTAACCACACCTGCAAAGTAAACTCAGTGGGAGCCTATAGTCAGTCTCTTCTATGGCTTCCAACTCAAATTTGCTCAGTTTGTCAACAAAGAAAAAAAAGAAACTGAGACTTTGACCCACTATGTTACATATTCCACCTGGTTCTGAAAACCTGTCTGGTTTGGTTTAGTCTCCTACCATATTGCCAGCTCCAAATATGCTTTTCTGGAGATCAGTGGCCCATTGTTTGGATGTAAGAATGGAACATCCTGTTTGATCCGCTACGACTGCTTGTTGTGTAGATCTAGCAGGAGTTCAAGTTTCTTTGTGGCAACACAGTCGGCAGTCACACTGGAAGAAAACCGATTGCATGTGTAAGATGGTGTAGCGTATTTCCTTACCATAACCATACTTTAGTGTCACCATTACCTGCCAAGGGAGCGGGAGAAAGGAACGTTATGAAGATACAGGTTTATCTTTGCTATTAAGGATAGATCTGCTTTTTATCTCATCCCACAAAATCCTTCCTGGCAATTCCTGGCTCATGTATATTAACTTCTTTTCCCAACAATGGAACTTGTGCTTTCTTTATGACATCTTGCACAATTCACTGTGTGAAGGAGACACCTGGTGTCAGATGTGATCCTCCACTGCCCATCTCATGTTTGCAGCAGAGCAAGCATTGGTACCAAATCACTACGGTTTATGCCATTTTGCAACACACACAGGAACTAAAAAACCTGGACCTTCCTCCATACCGCACTCTCCTGGATAAAATGGGCAATCTTTCCAATATTGTGTGTGTGTGTGTGCACAGGCCTGAGAGAGGTCTAGAGCAGAATAGGCAATAGGTTGGTGATAGTGCGGTCTGCTGGGATGCTGGATACCTGGCTTAAATTCCCTTTTCCAAATTAAGGATTAGAACCTGGCGTTCCTAGGTACCTGGTAGGAACTACTCGTAAGTCTGTGGTATGCTCTTTCCCAGATTTCATCTGCACCTGAAAAAACCCTTTAATTGAAACTGATACCTTTCCATGAAATATGTTAACTTTAATGGGAAAAAATACTTTTCAGTGGAAAACACTTACTTCAGTTTTTACCAAAAGTGCTGTAACCCGCTGCGTTAGCACAGCTGGGTGGATACAGGAGAAGGCATGAACTGGTGTATTAGGCAGGATCACTGAGTCCACTGGAAGTCAACACATCCTTTAAAGCTGTGTCTGTGTCCAAATGTCAACTATGTGAGTGAAATGTGCCATCAACATTGCAAATGCTGGACATTTTCTAGCAGCTCCACAGAAAAAGAAAATATAAAAAAGAAATACATTTCCCTTTTCCCCTCTTCCCTCCCCAGCATCTTTGGGGATCATGTTTCAAAATAACCTTGATTTGTCTTTTTTTTCTGAAAGAGACACTGGGGTTTGGATCTCTAGTTCCTGAAAGTACCAAGCATCACAGTTCATTACAGTCCTTGAACTTGAGAGTTGAGTGCAGATGTCCCAGGTGGTTCAGCTGGGAAGTCAAAGAAACCGAGAGACAGAGAAAGCAAAGCTGAGCAAAGCAGCATTTTGAAATAAAGCAGAAGTGGGAGACTGCACAGACATGGCCTGGTGCTGGGTGATAGAAACACTGATTTACGGACTGTGTTTTTATTGCCAGGTCCCAGGGGGTTGCAGAGTGAGTATAATAATACAACCCCAAAGCAGCCAACTGACTTAGTGCCATTTGGAATATAGTGAAAGAAAGGATCATTGCATACTGGAGTCTGGCTGTGTGTAACCCTTTAATTAAAGGCAAGGGCCCTGACTGAGGTCACAAACTGGTATAACCATGCAGTCTTTAATAGAATCATTTCTTCAGACTAGTATATTAGAGATCAGACTTATCCACTATCTAGATGCTTTGGGCCCACTTTTCTGACAGCGCCTGGAGTTCAGCCCAGATTGTACTGGTAGTGTTATGGCTGTGTTCTGTGTTATACTAGAAATAGGGTGCATAACTGAGGTCAGGGCCTGTTGTACAAGGTAGCTATATAGCCATATAGTGAAAGTCTCAAAACTCAGAGAGCTTGTAATGTAACTCAGCCCTGTGAGGTGTGAAACAAAGGCACAAGCAGAGGAAGTGACATTCCTAAGATCACAGAGCACCTTAGTAGCAGACCAGGGACCAGAACTCAATTCTTGTGGCTTTTACATTGACGGCCTGTTTGCTAGACCATAATGCCTCCTAATGAGCCGAAGTTTGGTTGCAAGACAAATCCCACATGCAACCTATGTGGGTTTAATCCCAAATCAGGCAAAACACTATTCTTATCTCAACTGCTGCTCCTTGAATCCATTTTGGCAGCATTAAAGATTCATAAATGGCTTGTGGATGCATTTGCAGCTGTCTTATAAATGACTATTTTATTTTTTGAGCCACTCATTCAAGAGCGTGATGCAAATATAAACTTAAAAATGCAATTGCAGAGTCCAAGCAAACTGAATCTGGAGTTCCTCATGATACTGCATAATATAACTCTACTCACTTACAAAACATACGTCTGCTAGAACACTTTCTTTTCTACCTGTGCTCATGTTATTTTAAAGTGCAGATGTATCCTGAAAAATGGTTCTGTAAAAATTGCATCTTGTGCTCTGTGCTTAACATGCTCATTTACTCCTGCTCAGCATGCTCTAACTGCAAAACTATTTTGTTTAACCTGCCAGCTCGGCAAATATAAGATGCTTTCAAAGGTGTAGGATGTCCCCCTCTAATGGCTGATGCTCATAAAAGATAACAACTTAGTACTGTAGCCGAGCAGTGGAGTTGTTCCTTTAGTTGAAGTGGCAAAAGTCTCTGTGTTAACATTAAAAATCTTTTCACTCAGCCCTCCCGATGACATCATCATCGCAGCCCCTCGGAGTCGAGGGTGACATCCGTCAGGCTTGATGGGTCCTCAGGTGACTGAGGAGCCTGATTCTGGATACACACATTCTTTGGCAATGGGGGCATGTTGTTGAGCAGGAGAGTGGGATTTGCAACCCTGGGTTGGTCTCCTCCTTCCACCGCCACCGCTGTTCCGCCTCAGTATCAAGTTGTTGGACCTCGAAGTGGTGCATGCCTTGGTGAACCAGGTGGCGCCACACCAAACAGTCAGCAGCTTGCTCCTCCCAGCCATTGATGTTGATGCCTCCTGGATGTAGACATTTGACTACAAGGCCTGGAGCTCACTGCTACTGGCTTGACGGACTCTTTAGTCTTATATGACCAGCCTCTGTGCTTGAGGGCGACCTTGAGTGTGTCTTCGTACTGTTTCCTTTGGCTGCTCTTTGAGCATTGGTCAGTGGAGAGCTGGGAAAAGGGAATCCGGTGTGGACATCCAGACGCAGTAGCCCGTCCATTGGAGTTGATTTCTCAAGAGCAAGGCTTTAATGCTCATGGATGCAGCTTCATGGAGGATGCTCACACTGGTCTGGTGGTCCTCCCATTTGATCCCCAGGATTCGACGCAAGCACCGCTGGTGAAAGCTCTCAAGGGTCCTAATGTGGCATCGGTAGACGGTCTGGGTTGCACTGCAGTAGAGGACAGTGGTCATAATGGCACCTGATGACATAATGGGATTGTGGCATGCTGTTATCACTGGGATTTGAGCAAGCTGATTCCCAGCTGCTTTGTATGCAAGCATTGGATACACCATTCTCTGTGTCACAATGGACCAACAGCACTAAAAGGGTTTAGAAAAACGTTCTGTGAACTCTCCACTGTAGGGGAGTCCAACTGGCAGCCTGCAGGCTTCATGAAGCTCACAAGGTGGTAATCTATGGCCTTTGCGTTTTCACCCAGCCACCACTCCTGCTATTGCTCTGGCTGCAGCAGCAGCAGCTGGGGTCTTGTGGCTTCTACTTCCTGTACCTGCCCCAGAGGGCAGCATGGCATGGCATGGCATAGCCCATGGTGCTTGGGGGAGGGATGGGGGTGTTGCCTGCATGCTGAGTTTTAGCTTTTGTGGGGGGACTGTTATGGCATATGCAGGCTGTGGCCCTCAGCCACTTAGAAATCGGACAGCTGTGACTTAGTGAACTCAGGGTGAAATGCACATCCCCAACAGCTTAAGTTCTGATCTCGGGGCAGAGATAACTAGTATAATGCCAAATGTGATTTAAAACAGATTTAAATAATCCAGGGCAAAAGACTACAAGAATGTTCTGTTTGAGGCTTGTCTACACAGGGAAATTAATGTAAAGGTGAGCTGAAAAGTGAATGGTTGATCCTTTTAAACTCCTGGTGTGGATGCTTGCAATGCAAAATAAGAGTGCCCTGTGCTGAAAAAGGTTGAATCTACTTTGAAAGCAAAACAAGGTAATTTGGAATAAGACACTCTGGAAGAGCTATTTCATAAGAATGCCTTTCTGAATGCAACCCTTGTTCATTTAAACCAGGTTTAATTCAGTTTTTCATAAGTTAATTTGGAATAGGTTAATGTTAAACCAACATTAGTGTTCACACAGGGTGTCACACTGGTATGACTAACCCAGTTTACAGTTTAGCTAAACCAGTGGCCTAAGTGGATAGATAATGTCTTAAACAAATCCAGTTTGCCAAACTGATTTTTGTAGGTCTAAGAATATTTTTGCTTTATTTCTTTTTTTTTTTCTTTTGCCAGGAAAAAATTCCTGCATGTCACAGAATACAGCTGAGGCTGGCTCTCAACTTCCCTGTCTTGAACTTTTTTGGCAATTGTGGAAATTCCTCTCCCTTGTCTTTTAATTTGGAAGATTTACGGACTTGCACGTGATGAAATTACTTTCAGAACAGCAGAGTGAGGGAATTGGGAGCTGAGATCCATGCTGCTGGCCCTGATGGAGTTACTCCAGGAATAGGTATGTTCTCCATCTTCAGTACTCTATTTAAAGACTGTCTGGCTGCTGCCCTTTCCTTTCTGTGGTTTTAAAACCTTAATTTTCATTACTGTGGACACCTATGAAAAGAAAATCTCAGAAATCCTGTGACCCCCAGGTAAGTAGCCAAACCCCTTTTGCCACACATGCTTCATAAACCTGCTCTCTGAAGAGAGGAGATCCAGATCTTGACTGCATTACTGGTGGTTAGTCAAGACCAAGAGTGGTCAGAGTTTACTATGCTCTGTCAGGAACCTGGAAAGCCCCCCTAACAGGGGATTAGGAGTATGATTAGAGGGTGCTTCTTTGGGCACCCTGTGTCCCAGGCTCAACCTTTGCTGCAACTATATTCCCCTATTCCAGATGCATCTCTTGTAAGATCCTCCTTATCCCAGGGATTCTGCTTCCTATGTATATGCCTGGGCTGGGACAAGGAATGTGTCAGGGAGAGGGCATTTTACTTGGAGAGTTAAAAAGAAACCAAAATATAAGATGCTTTTGCAATGTATTTCACATTCCACTTCTGCATCTGATCCACAGAAGTAAGGAGTCTGCTACTGCTGCTTTCTGATGGAATTGCTCCTTTAATTTGGCTGGCATGGTCCTAAACTCTATTTTGGATAGGACCTGGATTCAAGTCCTACTTGTGACCTAGCTTAAGGGTTGGTACCATATTAGCAATTCACCCTTCATGGGAGGTGAATGAAGGGGGGTCCTACTTGTCTCTTGAGAGAGCAGTCAAACCAGTTTACCCAAGAGGGAAAACTAAGGGTTCATTTATACTGCAGCAGAAGCAGGTCTTGTGATGTCACACTCACCCACATGTACCGGAGACAGATATTTTTTCCACATTTATCCCCAGTGCCCTCTTACAGGCCCACAGGAGATGGAGGGCTCAAGATACGATGCTGGGGCAAGTCTGGAATAGCCCCACTGGAGACTATCTGGTTCAGAAGCACATCCACAGACCTGAGTAGGCAGGGAGTGCTGAGCTCTGAGCTGTCACTGAGGTCTGGACATGCTGTGAGAGAAGGAGAGAACTGGACTCTATCATGCTGGTTTGAGTGATCACATATGAGATAGTTAAAAGGAGGAGGAGCCCGTGCTCCCACAACACCCAGCGTGTTTGCATTTCTCCCTCTTTTTGATTTACATCCACATGACATGACAGCTCAGCTTGCATGAAATGGAAGCTGCAGGGCAGAGGAGTAGAAACCCAGGCAATATCGGGGGGGCCAGGACAAAAATAGGGAGCAGGGAGGACCTTCCCCTGTGGAGTGTGTGTAACAAGGGTTCCCCTTTGATGGGCAGCAGCCAAAGCAAGCAGAGATATGTCTGACCAACAGGCAGATGGTTGCAGGATATTAGCAATTTTTTTTTTAAAGAATACTGAATAAGCAGGAGAAAACTAGGTCTGTGGGCAGAGGAAAGAGGTCTTCTTTTCCCTAATGTAGACATGCTGCTCCTCTATCCCTTGTTGGATACACAGTTGATTCCAGATGTTTCTTGCTCAGTACAGGGTGTGGAAGAACCTAATCCTGGTAGGATGATCCATCAAGGAGACAGGGGAGTTCAGTCTTTGTACTGTGGGACTTCCAGGCTGTCTAGGCCTTGCATGGACCAACTGAATAGGAGCAAATTTCATTAATCCTGAGTAACAGGACTAAGTACCAATCACAATATTAAGCCTAAATGATACTTCTGGCAGTTACAAAAGTGACTTAATTTGTGCATGAGCTAATTAATAGGAAGTTAACAGGTACCTGATACTCAAGAATATGTAGCATCATTCACTCATTTTGGTAGGAGTAATACAACAGCTATCTTTGTGCAGCTCTTCTGGACCCATGCCATTCATATTTGTCAATCTGGCCCTTTCCATGTGCTCTGAATTCACTTAAAGATGTAAATAAAACAAAACAAGCCCCTCAGGGCTCAAAATTCTTGTCATCTTTTTTACCAAAAAAAGAGGGAGAATATGGACTCAGGGCCACTGATGAGGTGCTGCAGAGCCAGGGGCTGATATATTGCCAGGAAATTGCGTTGTTTAAAGGGCTGAACTGTACCTCAGTGAAATGAAAGACTGAAGTGTAGCAGGAATTTAGTCCACTGTAGCTCTTTTGTCTGTTAGGTTCCTTGCATGGGGAGGCAGGCTTGGAAAAACTGATGGCAAACAGATGGATGAAAGCTAGCAGAGCAACTGGAATCAGAGGGGCAGCAGATACATGAAACTACATGCTTAATTGAACAGACTTGCATGGCCTTAGAGTAAGCATTTCCACTTTCCTGAAGCCTATTTTAAGCATCCCATTTCTGCCATTTCTGTAGCTCAGATTGTAAGGACAGAGAAAGCCATCAGGGAGTTTAGGCAGAAGAAAAAGAAAGTCTTTTCATTTTCCCTTGGCCTCAGTTGTTCCTGCTTTTGCCTTAGTCCATTTTTTTGCACAAGGGTTTGGATGGCTAATTCTGGTGTAGTTTTCACCGGATACAGGCCTGAGCCTTCCAAACATGACTTCAGTGGATCTTTAAGTGGTCCCTAAACAGGAAAATTAACTACTCTGAAGATGAAAATTAATTTGGATCTATGACATGGTGCTCACAACAACGGGGCACTGGAATGGAGGAGTCAGAAGATCCCTCCCTCCCCTATGTTCCTGTGGTTGGGTTTTCCTGTATTTTGGCCTCCTTCCAGGTCCCGTAAGTTGGTCCTATATTGGGGCATATTCTATTTGATTCTGGTCTTGCACCAGTTTAAATCCATCCATTTCAGTGGGGTTACTTCTGATTTGCTATGATCCGAGTTCTTAGTCAAAGCTATCGTGTGAAAGGGTTGAGGACCTGGTGACTGAAGTCCTCACTGTGTCCACCTGACAACAGTAGCACAAGCTTCTCCTCACTGCTCAGCTAAGCCTGGTAGAGTGGATAGTTCCAACTCTATGGTTCATTTGGTCCTTGGCCTCTCATTACTTTATTGCAGAAGTAATAAGCACTTACTAACCAAGAACTGTGCAGTGATGTAGGTCAAGTGGCTGCCAGCAGTTGTGGCCTAATAGACAGAGTATGTGACCGTGATGGAGGAAACTTGGGGTCTAGTTTTGGCTCTACTGAGGCTCAGGTTCTAGTTTTGGCTCAATCTGCTGAAGCACCTCAGGTGAGCTACTTCACTTTTCTGTGTCTGTGTCTTTGTATGCAAGTTCAAGATAATGATACTGCCTACTGTTGTAGAGGGCTCTGAGGTCTGTGGACAGAAAACATTATAGAAGACTGGTATTACTGAGGTCTAAGTTGGACTAATATAGCAGCCTACACATGAACATCTAGGGTTTTATCTTGAGCCATGTGGTCCCCTCTGAGCAGACGGACAGTTGTTAAACTGCTAGACATTACTGTATCCATTACTGTCATACTGGAGACTAGTTCTGCTAGGAGTTTAGTGCAGTCAAGTGCAGATGGCACTGCATTAAGATGTGGCGGTCTGGGCTCAGGTCCTATAAGGCCAGGCAAGTCTCATCCCCTGTATGTCCCTACTTCCCTTTCCACCCTTGGTGCCTTGTCTGTCTAGACTGTTAATTAATCACTGCCACTTTGTAGGGGTGAAGAAACTGTGAAAGAGCAGGATAGGATTTGCACAGAACCCAAGAGGGAGCTGACATTTGAAACCTTGATTCACCCAGATGGAAGCAGTGAACTGACATTAAGCATGTGAGCACTTGGCTCCTGTGTGCTGACAACTAGCCCTCTGCTTCTTACTTGCCTGAGCTGCGAGTAGGACTTATGCGATCCTCTGTTCAGACTCGGCCTCTCACCTTACAAAATTAGAAGTGAGCAGCACCTCAGGTGGTAGGTGCATGCATGAGAATTTAAGGAATCCTAAATCTATCTTGATAGGAGAAAGGAGTAAGGTAGTAGTGAGACATGAGCATAATGGGTGATGTTCATATGCATCTCTAATGGCGTATTCCCTAAGCAATCTCTAGCAACATAGCTAGACTGAACTTAGATGGGTCTTTCTCCTAAACAGAATGTTATTCTCCCAAATTAATGAAACATTTTTCTTCCCCTGAGAGAGTCAGCTTCTGTCTTTCTCTCTCAAATGGTGCCAAACTAAAATTACCTCCAAACACCCAACAGCTACTCTCATCAGTCTTCTGTAGCGTTTGGCACTGCAAGATAACTGCTGTGGGTGCAGAGGGCAGAATGCATCCCTTGAAGCTACCATGGGCAAGAGTTGAGGATTTATCTGTACAGAAATAAATGGCTTCAGCAAGGTTGAGCACTACCCTAGAAAATTAATTAGCTCTGGTCTCAGCTTTGTGAGCCTTTGGCATCTGCTCGACGAACCATGCCAATGCTGACTAGCCCGTTAGATGGAACATTAGCTGACATTCATTTCAAAGGCTGCAGGGAAAGAGAGAGAGAAATCCGGAGAACTAAAAGCCCTTCCAGATTTTTTTGGTTATAGTCTCTTTGTAAGAATGTGCCCCTGCCCCTTCTAGCAACCATAGTTTTCCATACTGTATTTTTGTTTCCATCACCACGTGTAAATTCTGCATCCAGGCCTTTCGGTTGCTATTGTATCTGACCCTTGCCAAGAAGGGCCTCCAAATAGATGGGAAACTTCCAACAACCATGCAAGATGCTGATGGTTATGCTGGTTGTGATTCAGTAAGGGATGCTTTGAAACATGACTCAGGTTGGAGGCATGAGGTGCTGTGTTGCGGGAAGCACCATTACGCAGTTAAGTAGTAAAAACAAGTCATTGAACAATCCATGTCATTGTCAGAGCAGAAATGTTGAACTTTAGAGGGACTATGGTCCATAAGATTAGGTGTGGGACCAGGAATAGGAAGAGCTGAGTTTTAATCCTGTTTGTGACATTGACTTTCCCTGGCACTCAAATGAGGCTCCGAGAGACCTTTCTGTCCACAATACCCAGCACCTACACTGTAACTATAGTACAGCTCATTACTCCTTACATATCAATACCTACAGTTTAACTATAACAGCAGAACTGGTCAATGATGTAAAATTATCCAGCTATATTTCCCTTCAGATATGCTAGTGCCAAGGATTTTGAGGCACTCCTCAGCCATGCTGTCCTGCTGTGTCTGTAACACAGGATGTGTGGAAGGGCTAGAGGAAATTTTGAGAATCGTCGTCTCCAATATTCAGTTTAGATCTAGACCTGAGTTGTCTCTGTATTTTCAGCATCACCAAAACCAGTGCCCCCAGAAATATGGGGGAGCCTGACCCCACACAATGTCTGCTCCACAACTGCTCTGATCATTTCAGGTAGACTTTTTGATTCAAACCTCTGGACTCATGGATTTCATCCCTATGCAGTTTGATAGCAATAACATTGGTTGTGTCTACAATAGCCATCATAGTGCTGTCCCTATGAGAAATTAAATGCAATCCTTTCAAGTGTCTTTTGAAGCACTCCCCAAAGTCTAATGTTCAGGTTGTATCTGGATTGATTCATTGCATAAATTAGAACATGCTGGGAGGAGGAGATCCAACAACTCTTGGTGTGTGCGGGATATGAAATGGGGCTCAGCAGTAATGCTACCAGGGTGGATCCTCCTGGTGGGAAGAGGCTTCTAGCCAGTATCAAGTGTCAGCATTGCTTCTCAGTTGGCACACTAGATCTGACCCCAGCAGAGAGAGACTATTTGCCCCCACACCCCATCCACTATTTTTAAAGCACTAGGGTGGAATAAATAATACCTTCCTTGACAGAAGGTCAGGTCAGGTCACTGTACCAGGTCTTTATTGACACGCTGTCACAGGCAGGCAAGGCTTGGCATGGAGTCAATGGTAACAGAGCATGATCTCACATACCTCCCATGGAGCAATATTTCTCTTAATGAGGCCATTTCAGAGTATACATGGATGGTACATATGGGTTTTTTTCCTCCAGCCTCATCAATCAGCGCCTGGCTTGTATTTTAAAGGAATGAGGGAAGAGGAGAAGAATTTGACAGGGTTTGGGGGGGGGGGGGG
>NW_017728980.1:3589013-3599800 GCF_001723915.1 Gavialis gangeticus | reverse complement strand
GGGGGGGGGGGTTGTTTTTATAATAGAAAGGCTTACGCACAAGGGAGACTGTCCTCAGTTCTGCAGGGAGGCGGTCAGCAATGGAGAAGGCTCTGAGCACTACCAAAGCCTACTGCTGCTGGTAGGAAACCTTCCCCTGTTCATAGATATTAGGGTCGGAAGGGACCTCAGCAGATCATTGAGTCCGACCCCCTGCCCTGGGCAGGAAAGAGTGCTGGGGTTGTTGCTGGTACTCTTTGGGTGTTTTTGAGCTGATGTAAATATGGCAGAAACTCAGGAATTGGACAGTACAGAACAGCACTATTGGTGATAGCTGGTATAGAGGAGCTGATGATTTGGAGTCCAGCTACCATGGCACTGCAGCATTGCTTTATGAAGGGAATGGGGCAGCAGCAGCAGCTGATGAAACTTGGAAGATTCCTGGTGCCCTGCCAATCCTTGGAGTCTGCAGTACCTTTTGCTGTCACTAATGGGCACTAATAGGCTGTCACTAATAAAGCCAGATGTTTTACCAAGGCTTGTAGTACTGTTCAGAGGTGACCAGATCTGAAGTAGGGGAAGTTTATTATCTTAATGGTGCAGGGATTATGCTGATGCCCTGAGATCACACAGAGAGTTAAGAAGGCCCCTGGGAATCTGCTCCCCTGCTACTCTAATCACTCCATATTGAGGTGCATTTTTGGAGACGAGTGAATGCCCACTTCCCTCACCTCCAAGTGCCCAGGGATTTCACCTGTGCTTGCTCTGCATACCAGTGGGCTGTTGTGGGAATGAGCAACCATCTTGGGCATGAGGTAGAGTCAGCAGAGCACAGCATACATTCCTCTCAGAGTGCTGAGCAGCTGCAACCTGTCTTGGTCAGGAACAACATGGCTAGTCATGGGTGTCACTCCCAGATGTAAAGGGTCCAACAACATCAAGACATGCTGGGAAAGGCTCCTGTAAAATAGTAAATTCTAACTAGGGAGTTAAGTAATGGATAGACAGTCAGATAGTGGAGTGCTGTTAGGGAAAGGAGGCTGAATAATGCCCCTCTTCTGGCATGTCCTAAATCTATATGAAAAATGACCAAGGATTCTCAGGTCTAGAACCTCATATATTATGCAGAGAAACAAGTTATTTCTTGTGCTTGGATGTGTTTCTATAATCAATAAAACATTTCCATAGCACCTTAAGACAATAACTGCATGAGGGATGGTATTACTTCTTGACTAAATGCTGTAAATTATGTGTTGGCCCCAGTTATGAAGGCATCTGCCTCCCTCAGCAATACCAACACGATGGAGTCATTGCTAGAGGTGCACAGGGGCCTAAAACAATCCAACACTCACCAGCAGGTTTCCTTAAGCAGCATGTTTTTTAATAGCGCTGGCCAAGTCAGTCTTGTATATTCTTCCAATGTTTGTTATAACAACATCAAGATGAATTATTTTGGCATTCAGAAGCATGGTTTTTGTGTGACTTACAGACGCTCCATAAGATCTGAGTATTTGTTAACGTCCCCTGATTCCAATAGCCTTTCAGGTCGCCAGTACCAGCCCACACAGGTGGCAATAATTGCCTGAGAGATGGGATCTCTCCTTCACCACCCCCACCCTCCAAGACAAGGATACTGGCACTAAATGATCTTTTGTTGGGAGGCATAGAATGTCTTGTTTCTTATTGGTTTTGAGTTTCTCTAGTAGCTTCCCCACAGGAGATCACAATTTAATGTGTACAACCACAAGGTACTAGTCAGTATGGTTAGGCTGCATAGAGGAGATTTTCCTTTAAATGCATCAGCCAGCTTTGTGTCACTTCAAAGGCAGCCTTCATTTTCCAAAGCTAATGAAAACTATTTTATGTCATAGGCAATGTGTGGGGGGGCACATGCCCCCCCTAAAATTGGCTGATGCTGATGCCTGCGTTGCCATCTGTGGGCGGTCGCCACTCGCCACCCTCCCCCCACTTGCTGCTGACACTGCCATGGCTGTCTGCAGGCAGTCCTCGCCACCGACATGTCCCTGCCGCCGACACCGCCGTCTGCAGGCAGTCGCTATGCTCCCCCAGCCTCAGGAGGCATGTGTTGTTTATATTTTATGTGATACAAGAACCCAACTTATCACAACCCCGCTGTCCTATCCCAAGTTTCTCTTTGGCAGAGAATCCTGGTCTTATCAACTAGTGCAGTGATGCTGTGATACTGAAGGTATCATGCACACAAGTTAATCACTGATTTGACGTAGAAAAAACAGACTGATTTGTATTGGTATAAACATCTGTGGATCGTTACAGCTGTCTCCTCACTAGGAATTGCATTGGTTTATCCATTGCTATGGCTAAATTATACAAAATCTGCATGTGAACAAGCTCTAAGAATATGAACAAAGGCAAAATGTACTACCAAATTCATTTCAATTTGCAGTGTAAGCAGGACTTAATTGTGCAGCTCTGCAGTCAAAATATACTAAGGGCCTTGCGACTCCCACTGAGGTTGATGGAAGTGTGCCTGTTGATCTGAATGAGACTTAAAGCAGCCCTGTACTTTTTAGTACATCACTGAACCTTCTACCTACCCACAGCTGGGTGCTGTTCCTATGGGTTGAGATAATAGAAGAATTTAGCCTTCAGAAACTGGCATATGGTCAGTAATCTGGGGAGCCAATACAGCAAAGATCGCTTCCAAAGAATCCATCCCAGGTTTCACCCTGAGCCTAGTGCACGCTGGAATAGGATGTGGAGAGTTTAGCCCATTCTGGGTGGGTGCCCAGGCAGTGCAGACTTAGTGAAGCTTCAAGAATGAGAGAGTTTCTAGGCTTGGATGTGCAAAGCAACCAGGACACACATGTCTCTCTTTTCCCCTCCCCCATTCTGCAGGCAGGTAAATTGAGGTCCTCAAGAAGAAAGACAGGAATTTCTCTCTAAAAGGAAACAGCTGCCTGCTATTCTAGCTGCTGCCTGTCTAGAGACCCACGTCAATAGGTGACCATGTGGATGCAAACTTTTGTTTTCTCAAATGCCACAGGGACATGAATACATCAACACACCACTCACGTTACATCAGCCTGCTCTTATTTTCTGAGTCTGAAGGTCTCCATCTTATTTTGCTGAAGGGCTCACTCCTCCCCCAAGTCCCAAACACATGAAACTCAATGCTCCTATTACACCCTGACAGGGGCAGTTAGCTCTTTCTGCAAACACATTGGAACGGTTAGGAAAGACCTGACTTCTGACCTGCTCTGACCTTCCCTGCTTTGACATGCAGCATGCTGGGAGCCCCCCTCCCACTCCGTCCAAACCATTCCCATTCCCTCCAGTCCAGAACTCCTGCGTTGATGAGGGAGAAATTTATGGCCAAGAAAATAGCAGTTAATACTTCATTTTGTTACAGGCCCGCTGCCTGGCCAGGCCGTCCTGAGGCTGTGTCTTGCTGTTTACAGTGACTTTACCACTGAGAAGAGACCGATGCATTGGTATGGTGCTTTTCCCAATAATTTTTTACAAAGAAGGGGCCTTTATTTCTCTCAGGGAAAGCAATCCCTTTGCTCAGAATCTAAACTCGATGTGAGGCAGTGATGTGTTGTCTTTCAACCAAGCACTTAACAGTCTGAGGTCCCATCCAGTCCACATGATCTATGTGGAAGGGCAGATTCTGAGACATGGCAAGGTGTGTGTTTTCCTCCTGGGTGCACAGGAATGCACATTCAAGCATCTAAATGTCCATCAGCCCATGGAATTGCAGTCAGTGCCTGATAATCTAGGGGAATAATCCTGTTCCTTTATATGTCAGTGGGGACCTTTGTCATTCACTGCCCGGAGAGTCCTGTAGACCAATTCCCCACACAAGGGCTTGTCTGTGTCTTGTCCAGTGCAGACCCTTGCCCTACTCTCACTGCTTATAAGGTAGGAGACTGGCTTTGTGTGGACTCAGGGGAAGGGATGAAGGATGATAACGATGGGGCAAGATTTCTGTACTGGTAGACAGTTGTGCTCCCATCCTGGAGGGCGTGCCAGTCTCCCCATGAACTGGAAATATTGATGTGGCATTCTCTGTCAGGGGTGTGCCCTTGTCCAAAATTCCCCATGGCCCTGTCCTGACTAGGCTATGTGCTTGCGTGCAAACTGGCTGGCATTCTCCCACCCCAGAAATGGCTGCATTACAATGATGCAGAGTTTGGTAGGTTACGTGGAGGTGGGTTTAAGTCCATTTATGTTAGTTCTGCCACCTTGGATTAGGCCATCCCTGTTGGTGGTGCACAAAGGAGGCACATGCTGGGTGTCCTGATTTCACCAGCAGGCAACACCCAACCCTTTATAGATAAGGGCAGTGCAGACCTGCAGGCCGCTAAGCCATTCTCACAGCACTGCACAGGAGGGAGTCCTCTCTCCCATGACTGCGGTGATCATTTTGCACTCTGAAGCATAAGATTTGATTACCCTTATCTTAGCATGCATAAAAGTACTGCAAATGTTATTAGCAGTCATAAAATTAAGATCAGCATGAAACTGGGCATTAAGGAAGCTGATTTACATCCTGGATCATAAATTCCCACTTTAGCTGCAGAATCTCCCATATTCCTATTGGGATGGGACCAACTCAGCTTCACTTACAGGGAACACATGGGCTTCATTTGACCTTTTTCTCCATCCAGTTCAGCCTCCTACAGAGATGCTGGACTTGATGTACCTCTTTTGCAACCTTTGCAGTGACTTCATGGCTAATGGTGTTTTAAGAGGGAGCATCTGACCTGCGGACTTTGGGTCTGCAGCCAGGGCTGTAGGCACACTGGACAATGGGCACGTCCACATGAGATGTTAACTGCAGTAACCAAAATAATACTGTGCACTAGCATGTCATAGCACTGACAGTGTTAATATGCTACTGTGCAGTATTATTAGGCTTCTGCACAGTTGTGTCACTAAAAAGCATTTGCCAGCACTACTGCACAGTAACTGTGTACTTATTTAGTACTTGATTATACAAGTCCTAAATAAAGGCGTAGTAAACACTGTGCATTAGGGTCCTGTGTACATGTGCCCACTGTGGCATACAGCCTTCCCCTCCCAGAGTAACAAAGGCAGCAGCCCAGGCCCTTTCTCTCCCACCAAGGGATTAAAATACCCTTGAGAGTAGGTTTTGGGTGTCCCTCCTATGTGCACCGCTACCTTGGGCATATCTGGTTGGTTGGGAGGGTTAAGCCCACTGCTTGCTTCCCTGCCCTGCCAAGAACCCCACGTTGCAATGATATTGCAACCTTCCCCATGACAAACAAAACATCTTGAAGCTATCACCTCAATCTGCCTTGCTTCCTTACAAGACCCTCTTCCCATCACTGAACTTTTGGAGCACCTCACAATATTTTATACCTCTTAATTCTCATTTTATAGATGGGGAACAGAGCTTTGGAGACTAAATGACTTCCCTGGGGCCTCAAGTCCCAGGCTAAGAATTGAACCTAAGTTTCAAGCCCATGTTATGACTATTTTCCACTGTGGCATGCAGAGTGGTTCAGAGGCATCGGTTAAGGCTGTAGAAGAGGGCCCCGGGATCATCTGCACTCAGTCCTATTTCCAGTTTCCTTGTAACCGCATTGATGATAAACTTGCTTTTATTCCAAATGGACATTGACATTCAGATGTAATTTTATGACTCCAGGAAGTGGGTCCTTGAGAAAAAGTCTCTAGTCCCCCTAGTTTCATCCAGCGCTGTATTTATCCAGACCTATACTCTGGGAGGGGGTTATTTCTTGTTTAGGACCAATTCATCATTATGAGTAAGATTTATAACAACATAATCCAAGAAAAATGCTTTGCATTTTTATGACACATTCTTCTTAAGTGCTTCCAAACATCTTTTATACTGAACTTCACAAATGCAAGTATTTTTCTATCTAGTGTATAGTTAGGAAAACTGAGGCATAGGGAGGAGTGAAACACCCAGAGTTTCACACACAAAGACCGCATGGCAGGACAAGCTCAAGAACTTAGACCCCCTGATTCTCTTGTCTCTAATCTGTCATCTACAACCTGCTATTGCTCAATGGTAGCAAACACATCAAATAACACCTCACGCACCATGCAGACCTACAGCCGGCACCAATGGAGCATGTAAGCATTGACTCTGACTCTAAATGGCCTGGAATAATCGTAGCTTGCCAAAGAGATCCAGCGTATAACCACAGCATTAGCACTGCAAATGCTCTACCTAATTACCCTCCTAAATCACAAGCCAAATTCCCAGAAGGCCAAATTTCCCTTTCTTCCGCCTTCCCCCCAATCTTTTATCCAAGCCTGTCCCTCATTCTTGCCTCCCTGTGAGCAGATCCTAAGGTCTGGCATTATATTTCTTCGCAGCTAATAGTCAGACTATGAAATCATCCGTCAAACAACTCCCGAGCCATTTGAACAAATCGTGACAAATTTCCTTCATATTTATAACCCCGGAGATGGGAGAGCAGACTTGGGAATACTGCCTGCTATTGTTCTTCTCCTCCCCAGGCAACCGAAGTGAAAGAGGCCCAGTTCAGGTCAGCTTTGAGGACTAGCTGGAGGACTCAGACCTAGCTAGGCCTACTGACTCAGGCCATGTTGGACTGATTATGGAGCAGGAAGTGAAACCTGACATTGCTGACACCTCACACCCTCCCCATATCCTGTCTCCTAGACGATGAGAATAAAGATATTGCCTTTTCAGTGGCATTGACATTTTTATACCTTTTAATGAAAGGAGGAAACTGGAAGGAGGAGGGAGCAGCTCTTTGGAAACAGGCTGAGGGACAGGGAACTGGGTTACGGTGTTTCAGGAAAATGGTTGGGGGGTGGGGAGGTGAGTCGGAAGTTGTATGAAGAAGAAAACATTTGTTTTAACAAAGCCAAGCAAGTTCTCTCTCTGCCCAGGGTGAAGCAAAGGGTGTTAGAAATTAAAAAAAAATAAAAAAGTCAGGAAGGAAGTTCATTTGTGGAGAGGACACAGTCCAATGTTCACAGTTTGTAATGTTTTCAAATGGAAAGCAGAGGAAGTTATATAGAGTGAATCCCAGAAAGGAGATTAAGGCTGACTGGGGCTGGGAGCCCAGCTAGATTGCCTCGACTTGTCTGAAGAACAAAGTGTATATCCCCTCTCTGGCGCTCTGCTGCTCTGTTAGCTCAAAGGGGTCAGATGCCTGCCCAAATGGGCCCCTCTAAGGAAAAGCTGAGGGTTTATTTTTTCTCCTTTGCCTCCCACCCCAAATCAGCTGAAATCTTATTGCTCAAACTTTAAATGAAAAGGCACATGAGGATACAGACCAACCCAGAAGAACTCCAGCCTGCAGCCCAGCAGATGAAAGGGGGTGGGATTTTGCTGCAAGATTATTAGCACCCAAAAACAGGAGGTTATTGTGGGAACTGAGAGCTTATCAGGTGTCCACTCCTGTAATAGCTTGGGCCCCAGGCTGCTGCTTAACTCTTGTATGTGGGCCATGCAAATCTTGCTGGTCAGCATTGCCAGGGGACCTGAAAAGTGGCTTCTGCTTATGGCAGGCCCAGCAGCCACATCAATGCCCCAACTTTCACGATGCCAAGATACTGGTTGCTACTACTTGCGGGCTCTTCCTTGGCAGCTGCTAACTTAAGCATTCAGGGCAGCACAGAAGTCCTTGTTTTACATGATTTATGTGCTTTGGTGTCCTGGCACTTGCTTTGCTGCCCTTGGATCTTGTGGCTGGAGGCTGTTGCCTCAGCCCTATGGTCAAACAGCACTATTATCTACCTCTCAGTGCTTTTCCTGAGCAGCTTTCAAAGCTCTTCACCCTGGAGGTCAGCATCATTATGACCAGTTTGTTGATGGGGAAACTGAGGCACAGAGCAATTAAGTCACTTGCCTGAGATCACTCAGCAGGCCAGAGACTCGAACCAGGCCCTCCTGAGGCCCTCATGTTTGCTCTAGCCACTAGACACCATTTCCCTTCATTGAGGCTTCTGTCTTAATGGCACCCTTCAGAAATCGCTGCTGCATGAATGATACTAGCACCGAACGGACTAAGTCCAAGTGAAAGCCCAGGGAGCAACAGTGACATTGCAGGGAATGGTAGGCTCTGACACCAAGTTGAATTTACACCTACAGGTACGTCTGTCACACCCAGCACCTGCTCTACTAATGTGGTGCTATTCCACCCGTTGTCTTTGGAGCCGGTTGTTACAACCCTGTCAACCAAAAGCAAAACTCTTGCAACTTTTCTTCCGGTCACTATTTAGGTTAAACTTATCTAGGTTTAACCTATTTAGGTTAAATTTATCTTACCTTCATGATGGAAGAAGGATATGCTTTCTGCCTTCACAGTGCAAGCACCCCTCAGATCCCACTTTATTCACCATATCTCACCTGCAACACTTTGTATCTTCTGAACAATCAATGCACTTTTCACCCCACTTGAAATACTGTCTTTGTAGAGGGCTTTGGGCCAGGTTGCCAGCTTGTGCAAAGCAGCATAGATAAATTTCTTTACACTAGGTGAAGTCTTGGCCCATTTTATTTAAAATCCTGAAAGGCAGTGACTGCACTTGTGATAGCTGCTGTTGCCTCAGACCTCTCAGTCTGAGGCAGTTTTGTCACTCCCGTTAACCCACTAAAGGAATTAGCCATGTAATGAGCTAGTAACCTGTCAAATTGGGGCCTTTGGTGGAAGCCACTTTAAAAGTGGCAGTGAATATGTGAGATACCCAATCTCCATTTGATTGGCTCAGCAAAACAGAGACCAGTTCACTGGCTTTTTGATAAATTAAGTCTCACACTTGACTGGGCCCGTTGCCAGGTGCATATTCACGGCTCTACATTGCACTGCTGCTCAGTGAAGGGTTAATGGCAGGTTTTGTCCAATTCACTGGCGCGCCTGGTGCTGTCTGCATGAGTTAGCAGGTATGGATTGATGTTTGCCAGCATAAATCTCCCACTCATTGGATCCTTTGTTCACCTCAGACTATTTCCCAGCTCTTTTATGGCAGCAGAATGAGTCAATTTCTCCTTATTAGAAGGATTTTTTTTTCCTTTCCTTTAATATTCTTTACCATGTTTATTCTTAGGCTCTCAGATCTTACAATCCTTGCTCAAACCAAGCTCCTATTCAGTTTTGCCTGTAGAAGTGTGACCTGCGGGCAATTCCCTGGACCCCAGAAGTCTGATTCAGCGCTCAGTTTTGAGGCCAGCTCTGGAATTGCTTGTTTTAATTTCATATGTGACCTATTAATGGCTTCCACTCTTATCAGGAATATATGGCCATGATGTTGGGTTCGCTCACTCATATGTTCATGCTAGCTGTTTAGCTGAGGTAAAATGGAGTCGCTCTCCTAGCTCCAGTGCAGCTCTGGGGATCTGTCTCGGGGGCTACTCTTGTGCAGATAAATGTGGCTACAAGGACTTATTGAATCAGGGTTGAGAAATGGTGGATAAGTGCAAAGGAAGCATATTCCTGGTTAACCCATGAAGCCCTGCACTGCATGTCAGAGCTGACTTTTTCCATGTGACTCAGGACTCACTTCAATCACAATTAATTTGTCCCTTGAAATACCCAAGTGGCATAACATGTAGATTCAGATCCATTGTACATGACCCTAACCAGGTTCCCTGGAGAGCACAGTCATGGGCAAAGTACTTACAGATCCTCCCTTGTTTGCTTTAGGACAGCTGGCAGGGCTCTTTCCTCCCCAGAGTGGTGCGAGCACCTACTCTGGACACATTCAAGAAGCATTTGGATGATTATCTTGCTGGGGTCATCTGACCCCAGCTGACTTCCTGCCCTTTGGACAGGGGGCTGGACCCGATGATCTTACGGGGTCCCTTCCAGCCCTAATGTCTATGAAATCTCGCATAGGAGGTTAGCTGTGGGCCACTTACATAGGCCCTGGAAATGCTGTCTCCAAAGAAAATTACTCCCACCTGCCATTGAGTGTGGGGGCCTCTGCTGCAATGTCCCTATTTTCCATCTGCTCGTCCCCACTCTAATCTGCTCCAGATTAATGAATCAGGAAAGAAAATAAAAAGTGAAAATGAAGCCCAGAAGAATAACAGCCCAGACCCCCAAAATGAGGAAGGGAAATCGGAGCGGGTAGAAGGCAGGTGTGGCAATAAATTCTCTAACTTAACCCTCCCACCCCCCTTCGTTTCCTCTCTGCTCAGTGGCATGAATAAAGAGACGGATCTTTTACAAGGCTGGCCGGGTCCAGTTTTACAGACCTGAGCTGGTGCCTTTAAAAGAATCTTTTATGCCCTGCTCACCTGAGTTCAGTACACGTGGGTCTTTCCAAGCACAGGCTGCTATTTAACCCTTGGACATGTGGAAAACTTTTGAAATACTGAATAGCCACTGGGTAAAGTGCATAAGCAGAATTAGGAGCAAGAACCCAGCCCCTTCCTTCCTCCTGGGAACTGACATCACTAGACTACAGAGACAAGCACTTTCTCTCATGCTCACCTGCTGGCCCCAGGACTCCTGCCTTCTTTCTCACCTAGTGTCAATAGGAGGAATAAAGAATCCCCTCAGCCCTGCCTGGTCTATGGCTGGTGGTTTGGGCTCTTTCCCAGGAAGCAGGAGAGGTGAGTTTCAACCTCCTCCAACTGAATGAAGCCTAGAATCTAGGTCTGCTACTACCAGGAGATGTACCCTAACCACTAGGCTACAGGGTGGATGAGTTATTCTCCTCCCTCCATAGTCCGTGCTGCATCTGTCAGATGAACTGGTTTGGTAGATGTTTCTCCTCTGGCTGAGCTGGATGTTATCAGGACAGAAATGCAGAAGGCTCCTCTGTAAAAAAAAAAAAAAAAAAAAAAAAAA
>NW_017728980.1:3570500-3589003 GCF_001723915.1 Gavialis gangeticus | reverse complement strand
AAAAAAAAAAAAAAAAACAAACCCAGGAAAGCTGTGCGCTCTCCAGTGCAGAATAGGATATCTCATGATAAGACTTCCCGTTGTCATAACAGGAGAGCTCTGCCTCTCTGGGGGTGGAACAGGATCCCTCTCTCCTTTGGTGAGAAGCTTTGGTAGCAACAGCAAAGACACTAGAGTAGGTTCTGGGCACTGTTCTTTTAAAACGCCTCCTAGGTGCTTCAAGAATCCCACTAGCCACTTAAACCCTTTTATGAAACTGAACCGAAGTCTTATTTAATGTGGCTCATCCTGGAGTTGTCAAGGGGTCGGAGCATGTGTTAATCTTTTATTGTGATGCATTAAACAAGTAAAAAGTATCGGTGATACTCCTTGATAGTGAATAGTATAAGCAAAGATTCAGTATTCATCAACTTCTGTATCTATTCCAGCCACTACCAGAGATGGAGTCCAGATTAATGAATCAGGAAAGAAAATAAAAAGTGAAAATGAAGCCCAGAAGAATAACAGCCCAGACTGCACTGAATGGGTCACAGTTGGGTCTTTTAAACCACAGCATTGTGTTCAGATAGGTCAGGAAATTACAACCCCACAATTACGAGCAGGTCAAAATTAGGTTTTTAAGCTATCTTCCCTTTCCCTGGAGTATAAGACCTTGGGTGGTCTTGTGGTTGGGATGTTAAACTAATCTTCTGGGCACCCTGGGTTCCATTCTCCTCTATCTTGCTGAGTGACCTTGGTCAAGTCACCTAGCCTCAGATTCCCAAAGGTATTTGGGATTGTAACTCCCATTGATTTCAATAGGATTTAGGCCTCTAATAACTTTGAGAGTCTGGGCCTCAATCTTTCTGTGTCTTAGTTCTTCAGATCTAAACAGGGATAACAACACTCTCCTACAGCACCAGGCAGGTATAAGGATAATTGCATGAAAGCTGTGGGGTGTTCACATACTGTAGTAACTGGAGCCATATAAGCACCAAGGATGGACAATGGATTTCCAAACTCTTTTTTTCAGAATATGGATAACTTGGGTTTGTGGCATGGAAAGGGAGAGAGTGACTACATGAAGTATAGATCAGTAAAAATATTCTCATTCAAAACATACTCTCCCACCCTGGGTGGATTTGAAGTTTGCTTTGGTCATGATGTGACTCTTTCTCAGTGACAGACATTTGGGGATCTGAAGCAATCCTGCAAAGAGCCTGACCCTTACAAAAGGAAACAGCAACCCCCAGAGGTCCAGGCTGCAGCAGAAAAAACTTGTGGTGTGTCTGCAGTGCAAATGCTCCACACTGACACACTCAGCTTCTCACTCTAGAAGCACCTCCAACATTTCTTTCAAGATGTCCATGAGATACATAAATCAACAAATCTTTTTTATCCCTGTCCATCAGCATGGCAACAATACTGAGGTCGAATGAAGTCTTGCAACTCATTTAATTTCTACATTCTATATCCCTATATTCTCCTTGTGTCCAGTTGCAATTCCTTGACTTTTATTTATAACTCCTGGGATACCGAAGAAATCTCCCATTCAAGCACTAGCTAGGCTTGTACTATGTCTGCAGTCAGATAAGAATAGGTGCATTTACTCCAGCATGGTTGTTGAAATACCGGACTACTCTGCACTGTTTCTGTCCTGGTAGCCCCTGGGACACTGCTCCTGGATCAGAGCCTTGGTGTGAGGTGCTGTACAAACGCAGAATGAAATACCACCAACAAAAATAGTGCCTACCCCTCAAAGCTTACGGTCTAAGCACTGGACTTGAGAACTGCTGGAAAGCAACACATAGAAAATGATGATCCCTCAGGATGAAGTGTACCACTGTGTACAACTGCAGCAAGATACCCATGTACCACTCTGATCATCAGAATGGGACTTAGTGCAGGCATGAATGTCATTCATGAATGACCAAGAATGACATTCATGAGGTGCTTCTAGAGTGAGAAGCTGAGTGTGTCAGTGTAGAGCATTTGAATTGCAGACACACCACAAGTTTTTTCTGCTGCAGCCTGGACCCCTGGGGGTTGCTGTTTCCTTTTGTAAGGGTCAGGCTCTTTGCAGGATTGCTTCAGATCCCCAAATGTCTGTCACTGAGAAAGAGTCACATCATGACCAAAAGTGACCCCAAAAGTGTCCCTGGAAGCAGAAACCTGCAGTGATGCAGCTTCCAAGCCCCTGTCCCACCCTGGGATCACTTAAATTCCCCAGGAGATGGCACCTTGGTGGAAGTATTGTCCTTGGTCTCTATGGGGGCCAACAGCTGATAAAAGGAGGAAGAGCAGGAGAGATTATGCAATTAGGTCCTCAGTCAGAACTCTTAAACATGTACCTAAAGCTTAGCAGTTGCTTAAGTGTTTTGCTGTTCTGGGCTGTATATGGTGAACCACGTTGTGATGAGTGGAGTTATGAGAGCATTGCTAAATCCTCTTGATGTTATCTTTTCTTATGAGTGCTGTTGCTAGACGTGGTTCAGATGCTTCAGCTCAATCAGTCCATCCACCACTTCGGGGTATGGAACAATTCAGTCCAGACAGCCTTCAGAAAGAATAACTATGGGCATCAGAGAACAAGACCTTGTACTGAAAATAACTCCTTGGAATAAGCTTTCCACTTCCAGCGCTGCAGTACAATAAGTAGAGGTAACTGTGTTCTAGGGCTTTTCAAGGAGAGATGCTCTTTGTAAAGCCTCTGCTACCATCTAGAGGACCATAAGTGCATACAAGAATCATGGCCATGGTATCTAACATCACCTTGTCTTGAAAGTGCTGTAAAATCATTTAGCAGGGCTACTTAAAAAATGGAAACAATTTGTTTCTGAATGTGCTTTTTAAACTAAGTAAAAGTTTTTCACAGTATTTTTTTCAATGAAGTAAAACATTAAATTTTGTCTACCTACTGTGTCTCAGGCACAAATATCCCAGGCTACTAATGGGTCCTGAGTGCGATTCAGAGATAATGCAAGCCACATGCCAGCCTAGGGATGTGGAGAGAGCTCTTCCTCAGACAGCCTGCTGGTTCTTATGGTCCCACATTACACAGGGCTTTGGATGTGCTGGGGACCTCTATGTCCATTCATGCTCTCAACATCTATTTCAAGAAAGGAATGCAACAGGCTCACTGCAGTCACTGGGGGTAACATTCACTTAGCTCTGCTGATCTGGCAGTAATAGCAATACTGAGAGTGGTCCAGAAAAGCACGAAAGAGTCACATGCCAATTCAGATCACTGCCTTTAATAACACCAGAGCTAGCCAGCCAAGATCATGCAGTCATTCTACCTGGATCTGGACCTGCCATTCACCTCCCTAGTGTTGTGGTGACAGCTCCAGCTTGGGAGAACTTTCCTTCTTCTGTTCACGCTTCTTGTGAGTTTCCCCGTGAGCAAGCCTGGCTCTAAAGAAACACCAAATATTGCATCCCTGATCATTCTAGGGAAAATCTCCTCTTTCCCTGGAACCTAGTGGCTTTTATGAGTTGTCCAAGGAGAAAGCGTGGGCTGCTGCAGCTGGAGCTCAGAGGGCCAGGATCTCACAACTCGACTTCCCCCAGCAGAGCCTGAGAACCATGGAGCTACTGCTTAGAAGGACGGTGTGTGTATGTGTGAATCTGTGTTCTGGGATTGTCATCAGAATCTCTTTCCTGAGCCAAAACTATTTGGCAAGTTCAAGTCAATTTACAAATAGTTTTGGGTCAACCAGGGCCACATTTTCCAGAGATATTTTTTTCCCCATCCCTTTCCCACAACACCCAAAACAGGAGTTCCTTATTCCTATCTGATTCCTTCCCCTTCCTCCCCCAGCACTAAGACCTTTCTTTTGCTGAAGGCAGGATGAACTGATTTCAGGTGTTGGTTCTATTCAAATTCTCCCTGGGTGCATCTACATGTGCACTTTACTGTGGAGTAGGCTAATTAGCTCCATAGTAAAGCGTCACTATCTACACATGCTCCAGTAGTAGGTCACAGTAAACTAATTAATGCTTCTGTAAGATAGTACTGTTGGGAACAATACTATTTTATGGTGGAGTACTTTACTGTGCCAAAACGCACCTGTAAACAGTGACCAGGGGTATAAATTGCACACAGTCAGTTCAGCCAGCCAAGGGCCTGCTCCATCCCACCTCAAATTGTTGCTGTCCAGGGCGCACGTGCAGACGCTGCTCCTGGGAGCAGTTGACTCTGGCTTAAACTGCTCTGGAGTTTATTCTATCATATTAATTGTACATGTAGATGCACCCCCTATATGCCACTAGGCTGAAGCAGAAGTGGCAGGGAGATAAATATGTGAGCCCACTCAAGCTGCAGGGCTGAGTACCTGGGGATGTTTTTCATCGGCTCTCTTTGAGGGCAGGAAGAGGAGACAGTAGGAGTTGTCTTTCTTTCAGAGTGTTCACTGTTGAATGGGTTAATGCCTAAGACATTGCACTGACTTTCACTAAAGTGGCTTGTTGTATGGTCAGGGTCCCAGCTTGGGTTGCATAGCAGCAGGGCACAGAGAGGCAATTCAGCCCTGTCTGGGCATTGCAACAATGCAAGTCAGTGCTCATAGCAGTAATAGTAGTATGGTATGGCAGGTGTGAGACCTGGTGCAGGGTGCTATGTTAGAACCAGGATAGATGTAAGTTTTCCTGATACCATGTGAGGGCATAATGGCAGCCATGTGGCTGGTGTAGTCATCACTGGGTTCAATAAATATACACATGCAGTGACTTAGAAGAACTAAGAACAACAGACTTGATTGTGGAGTTGTGAGTAGCTTTTGCAGACACTTGGTCTGTCTCTCTCACTATCTAGCTACTTAATTGAGGGAACATCTCCCAAAACCCACCTTTCATAGCCTTCTAAGTAAGGGAGTGTCTCTGAATTATAACTTCAGAGACACTCCCTATAATTCAGAGATAGAATTATAACTATCACTACAGCCTGCAGCTTTGTGAGGGACTGGATGTGGCACTGCAGCTTGCCTTGCTGAAATGCCGGGGTGGTGCTTCTGAGATTGTGCGCCATGAGATGGCATCACATCAGGCTGTAGTGTGTCATGCTGTCACCGTGGGTGGTGGATCTAGGATTTTGATAACAGGAGTGCTGATGGAGTGGCACATCATCACATATAACACAACTCATATTTTTCTCCAGTTAAAGAGAAACTAGAAGCTTTACCTATATGCTAGGGGGCTAGAACCATATTATTCAGTTTTAGATCAAAGCAAAAACAAATATAACTATTGTAATGTACACTAGTTTGCTAGATTATATATTACATTTTAAAAAAAACCCAATGAACCAGGCAAAAAATAGTTAAAAGAATATAGTGTCATTAGCCCTGTAGTCATTATAGCTATGTATATGCCTCATACTCAGATTCATAAAACAAAGTCTTGCCTCCTTGAGCATTTTGATAATGCCTCTAGTACTTCACTGTCAGTCATTTCTACACCTGAGTTAGGCTTTTAGCTAGGGCTAAAAATAGTCTGCAGGGCTGTGAAATAGAGATACATGATCAGGAATGGGTAACAACCAGCAACATGGCAGAAGAAAGGCTAGTCTGAATAGTGGAACATTATAACCATTGACAAGGAGAGAGGGTTATTAACACTTGTGGAGTGGGAAGAGATTAGCAGGAATTAGGGAGATGATAATGAGCCATGAAATCAATTGACTCTGTCAGCATTGCCTGCATAGAGATGCTGCTGCTCCTCTCAGGCAGTTTGTTTTAAAGTTTGTAGGGCGGTGGGGAAGGAATGCACCTGTACCTACAATACTACATGCCCTCCTGATCTGTGCCTGGCTGCTCCTAGCCTGGTGCTGCAGCCTGTCATGAGACAGCATAGCACGGTGCTCCTGTGGGTTATGCTGGCACTAGGGGGCATAGCAAGATGCCGCCGTGTTTCACACTGTTTGAGGCTGTGCCTGCTGCAGATCTCGTTTCCAAGGAGGGCCGACATGTAGCTTCAGCAGCATGCTGCACTGCATTAGTGTGACACACAGCTGCAGCATGCCACAGTGCTGTGGCGAAGAGACTCTGAGCCCTGGCTACAGGGCTGTGCCATTTGGAGGAACCCTAACCTAGGGCTGTAACCTAAAGCAACTGGAATCTGCTCTCCTGTTCTTGATGCACAGAGGGTCACACCCATATCCTTACTTTTGCTGCCACTCAACTAACACACAGCTACAGATACGCACCAAGATTACTGTCCTCTCCCAGGTTACTGCCTCTCCGAGTGCCTCTCTCAGGATACTGCCGCAGGAGTCCTTCTGCTGTGCAGGTGGTGGGTACATTTGGTGGGCTGAGAGAAAGCCCCCCAGGGCTGAACCAGCACTGAATGGTGCTAGACATTGCCCTTGCAGAATGGATGTGGCATGAGGAGGCCTGGGATCCCTTGCGTGCCCATTCAGAAGTCAGATTCAGTGTGGCAGTCCTGCCACGAGGTGGTGGTAGAGCCACACCCAAAGCAGCCCTATCCCCCATGCTTGGTGCTGCCATCCCCAGATTTCAGATTGGCCTCCTCCACCTGCCCAGCCCTCCTGGGAGTCCCAGGTTAACAGACTAAGTCAGTTTAATTTTCTTGGGGAAATAGTTATACTTGCACAACAGATAAGAGGCTCAGAGCCATAAGGCTGGAGTGAGATGCAGCTTGTCTGCTTTGGCATGGAGACCCAAGCATGTGGCAGCTTGCCCTTCCCATAGAGCCTCACTCATCCTCACTGGGGAAGGGCCAGCCCTCGATTCACATGGGATCAGGTGCAGAGGTGCTGCCCTCTATTCAGCTGGGCTCAGGTAGCAGCCTGCCACATGGCAGGCTACTAAAAGAACCTGTCACCAGTGCCAAAATCTCTGGCCTGCACTGAACTGGCTCAGTGATTAACAGTCACTGGGCTGGGGACTTCTCTCCCACAGCTCTCCTTTCATCACACATCTCCCTTCTCTCTCCTCTCCTCTCCACTACACTGTTTGGACCTCGGGCACCTACTGTATTACACCTTAATTGTGATCAAATAGTAAGGGCCTGAGTGTTTGAACTTCCTTAAGTCAATAGGGGTTGCATTTGATCAGCATCCCTGGAAATAAAACTCATGGCTTCTTATATCCACATCATGGCAGCCTTATAGCAGATCTGAAAGTGCTTTGCAAGTGCTTCTGAGGGAAGCCTTGCAGCAAGCCCTGAGAGGCAGAGGAACTAGCATTCCCCCTGTTTATAGAGGGGAAACCGAGGCACCGAGAGAGGAAGTGACTCACTGAGAATGCCTGCTGAGTCAGTGGCAGAACCAGGAATAGACCAGGAAGGGTCTTCTACCCTCAACACCAGTCTGTGCTGTGTCTTCAGCTGGCAATGGGCAGAGCTATGTAGGGGTCACAGTGGAAAAGGCTTCACAGATGATCTAGACCATTCACTGGGACTGGGTGCTATGGAAGGGCAGTAGGCACTGCAACTTGGATCACAGCTCCTGTGTCCTTCAGTGCTGTGCAGTTGTTCTGCCCAGGCACAGGTGCCCATGCAAAGTTTTGGGCAGGGCAGGATTGGGCTAGATCCCTGGTTGCTCTAGGATTGATCATACACCTCCTTGGGAGCTAAGTTGGCCCTTTGGGACTAGTGCCCTGGAGAACCTTAACATGACTCTTGCAATCTGCTGTAGGACTGTGCAGTCAGAGCCCAGCATTGTCCTCTCCCAGCAGGGCCAGCCCAGGGCATGATGGGAAGTGCGCTGACAGCCCATCCAAACACATTCTCTTCCAGCCTCAGGAAGGTTTTTCATACTTGCTCAGCTGAGCTTGGAAAACTTTGTCAAGGCTCCTGGAAGCAACTTCTGAAGGTGAACAGAGTCAGGCTTGTAACTCGTGCGTGAGCTGGAGTGCAGAAGTTGGTAGCTTTCCACCAGAGTCGTGCAGTTTGTCCTCAGCCCTTTTCTTGTTGCATGTGAGACTGGAGAAAAAATGGGAATGGAAAAAGTGACACTAATTTTCAGGATGTGGACACTACACGCCTCTCTCCCTTTTTGTGTCCTATTACTTAGGGACTGCCATATCCCTCTGCAGGCACTGCGTGGATCCCAGGCATTCAGGGGAGACCAAAAGAGCAATTTGTACAGAGGGAGACTGGGACAGGACTCGGCAGGCACTGAGCAGGCACTGACACTGGGCAGGCTGTCTGTCACTGATACGATCTCTTGTTCTACCGTGAGCTGCAGCTGTATTGTACATTTCTCCAATGGTCCAGCACATAAAAGCTGATTATTATTGTTATTGGTACACAGCAGCCCATCATGTCCATTACTTTATAATCCCATCCTGCATTATTGCCTCTGTTTCTGTCAGGCATTAAGCATTTACTTCTGACTTATTGTGTTCTCAGTCTCCTGCTTTCCTTCAGCATCCAGGAGCACTGGAGCAGGTCCCTAAAGCACCTCTTGGTTCTGTCAGACATGATGGGTGGATCAGTACAATGAGTGTTACTGAGGCCCTTTCTCCCTCCTGATCATCCCCATTTTGCAGGGTATTTAGGCGCCCAACTCCTGTAGAAATACCTGAAAACATCTGTGCCAAAGAGGCTAGGATGTGATGCGAGCTTGCACAGATGTAATTGTGCTAGGTTCAAAGTACAGCTTGGGTACTGCTAACAGCATGGTCAGGGCAGCATAAGGTTCAGCACAAGTTAAACGCTGGGGTGTTTACCTAGATCCCTGGATAGGTTTTAGATTCTGTACTCAGCTCTGGTGTTATCAAGTCACAGACTAGCTAGCTCAAAACGAGGTCTGAGATATGCACACACCCCGCAGGACTTGTCCAGGGTCAATGATGAGGCCTGTTACAACGTAAAGAATTGAACCCAAGTTTCCCAAGCTAATATTCTAATCATTTCCTCTCCAGAAACAACCCTGATGGGTGGGGTTAAGAGAACCCAAGCCATCTCCTTAGGGAGATTCTCCTAAATCATATTTCCAAGCATCTGTGAATTACAAGGTGTCTGATAAAATACGTCTCCTTAGATTCGTGTGTGTGCGCGCGCGCTGCATATTATCTGCACAGATGGCTCAAGCTGGCGCAGAGCAAAAGCACCTTTACTCCATGTAATGAGCAACCTACCTTCTGGCCTGCTGCAAGTGATGAACTAGCCCTATTGTCATTTAGAGCAGCCCCAGGGCCAGGATGAAGTTGTTTTGGGGGACTATGTATTTGCTGGAATAGGCAGTTTCAGGGGTCATGATATTATTCACAAACCAGGTCAGTTTGGTGAGTAGTTTCATATGAATAAAAAAGAAATAAAATTATGCTGACATTTCTGAAACCAGCCATTTTCAGTTATGATGCTACCTGATTGGCACACAAGGGTCAGAATTTGAGCTGCATAATTTTTTAAATTTTTTTTGGCAAAAAATATAGGTTCAGCATCTGTTCCCAAAACAATTCATAGGTTCTTATTGACTCTGCCAAGTTGCTTCTTTCCGGTGGTGGGTGAACCTCTGGGGGAAAAAGTGGAAACACTGCTGTTTTAGTTTGAAATGACTTTTTATTTCAAATTTTCTGTTTTTATTTGAGGAAATTAAAAATATTTTTAAAATAGTTGGAAATGACACAAAGCACTTCAAGTTTTCTCACCATGAATGGTTGCTTGGCTCCAAGACAATCTTTTGTATTTTCAGTTTGTTGAAATGCTGAAATGATTGGCTTTTGCTTCAGCCCAAAGCCAAATGGTTGGCTTTGTTGGCTTTGGAGTTGGAGCAAAGGAGCCTGAACAGTCTGCAGTCCTGGCTTAGTTAGACCTGGTTCCAAGCAGTTTTGTTTTCTTTACCTCCCTCTCTGCTCCGACTGTAGCCCCCAATTTGAAGGATTTGACAGCTGTTTCAAGGTGAAGCGGTTGTACCTTTCTCATCTGTTCGATCGTTTTATCAGCAGCTGGGCCAGGGATGGTACAAACTCAACCTATGGTGTTGTTGAACTCTGTCTCACATGTTTCCAACTGTGCTAGCGAGTTTATGTAGCATGCTGTATTAACGAGCTCTACCGATTTGGTTGGGCAGTTTGACTTCTTAAAAGGGGTTGCTTTAATGCCCGTGACTTGCAGTTTCTAAAAAGAAATATAACCTCGAGCCAAATAAATTACTTAACCCTCTTGTATCTCTCTGTGTATCAGACCCAAGCTACAGTTCCAGAAGGGCACAGGGCAGAAGGCCATATTTAAATTGGTCACTCCATTAATGCTAATAAAAAGAGGGAAATTATAGAAGTAGTATTTGCAGGCTGGATTTTTTCAGTGGATAACCTTGATGCACAATTGTAAAGAGAGTTTCTAGTGTAAGAGATCTGTGTCTCGGCTGCAGACTGGTTTTCCATTTAGAATCTCATGTAGAAGCTGGTTGGTAACCTCATCCTTGGGTTACCGATGGGAAGCCACGGCATGGAGGGATTAATGGTTTTATGTAGAGCTATGGGGCTGGATTAGGCATTGAGAACTTGCGAATGCCCCAAAGCTGTGGCACTTTATGCATGCAATGCAAACTGTTTAATCCCTTGGCATGAAACAAGTCACCCACGTGTAAAGGGGTTTGTGCCGTGATAGCTATTTGTGTGTAGAAAGTGGAATTAACTCTCTCAATCTAAGACAGCTTTGCATTTGGACTATCATAGCCCAAATGCTACAATAGTCCAAAAGCAATAAGATTTCCATCTGCTAGGAATGGAGTCATGCTTGCCCACACCCTACCCTGTGAAAATGTATGTAGTCTGGGGAGAGTAGAACAGCTTCCAGCACTGCTGTCCTCCCCAGAATACTTTATGGCTTTGCCTGGGAAGAAGGAAGCATGGGTTACATTTCCCATGGGCAGAGGAAAGTCTCCTATACCCTGAGTAAAAGCTCTAACCACTTATCTGCTGGATAAAATGGGAGCTGTAGCCTCAGGTCCACTGTCTGTGTTTTGAAAGACAGGACTAAGCTTTTCTGGGCTTTTCAAAGAAAGAATTTAGGTGCCTAGCTATAGGGGATGATTTCAGGGCTCTGGTTCCCAAATTGGATGGAGGCAGGTGCCTGGTCCCAGCAAAAGGTGGGATTTAAACCATACCCATCCTCATCATTTCCTATAAACTGCTACCTTCTTGCTCAGAGAACTGGCTTTCACAGATTCTATTTCTAAGTGCATAATTCTCCCCATACACTGATGAAGCCACACAGGGACTCTGGCCTTTTGATGTCCATCTTGGATACCTCAGAAGCATTCCCAGTCCTAAATTAGCTGACCTGGCTTCCCGCACAGTCCATGGGGAGAGCCAGGTGCCTAGGAATGGGATTACAGAAGCCAGGCTCCGGAGCAGGGAGCTATTTATGCTAGTTATAGTTAGGCATCTAATTACACTTGGGATTCTCAACCAGGAACCCCCTGGTGGAGTGAGATGCCTACCCTAGTGAGCCTGTTCCCATGAAAGGGATCTCCAGCCCATGACAGCCTCATCCCAAGCTCACCAGATGGAAAGTGCTGAATGCTGTAGCCTGGCAGTTCAGTTACTTATCTGAGATGTGACAGAGTCAGGTTCAGGACCCTGCTCTAAATCAGGCACAGTGGAGATATGACAATTGGTCTCCCATTTGCCAGCTATATTTCCTACCTGCTGGGTGTAGTGGGACTGCGCACCCAACCAGCCACTGGAAGTCTTGTTCCCTTCAGCTTAAATGTGCTCTGAGAGCACTAAATAGATCCGGCCCCATGGGTGAGATGGGTGGTGGATAACTCATTGAGAATCCCACGGGTGCTTCAGCATGAGACAGGGCACCACTCAACCGTATCAGAGCTTATTTATTTTTTTGTGCATGCCCATAAAGGAATAAATTTCCTTTAGGGTAGTTCACTGGCACAAGCAGAGGTGATTACAGAGCTAGCTGAGGAAGAGTGGGTTGTGAATACCAAAAGTAGACTTAGGTACCTAATGAAGCGTTTTGGTCTCCTAAATCTGTTTATACATGTAGCCTGAATCCTATTTGTGCTTCATTCCTCTCTCTGTGAAGTGGGGATAACAACACATAGCTACCTTACAGGGTGCGGTGAGGACAAAGACAGTAATAGACTGTCAGATACTCAGCTCCAGTGATAATAGTGCTGTATAAAGTACCAACAGTAGATTTAATGTATTTTAATTCTGCAGATTTATTCTTTTTCCAGATTCATAATGATATTTTTTTTTCCCTAAATGAGATTATGAATCCACAGTACGGGGACTTGGCCGCAATCAGAAATTCAGTAACGATGAGGCAGCAGAAATATGTTAACAAGCTCGGGAGAGTTGGAAAATGGGCTCTCTTAAAGCTTAGCTGCACCCTGTAATACACTTCTTACAGCGCCTCAGTGCAGGAATCCCCACTGCGGATAAGCGCTGGTACCTCAGCTCGAGTGAGAGAGATAGTTTATATATTATGATAAACCAAAGCACCACCAAGCTGTTCATTTGCCGTGGTTAGAACTCAATTTATTTCTTGCTCGTTCAACAAATGCAATATGAAAAGAGCTGCCTCTGTTTATCTAGTCCAGACAGCAGCAGCTCTCAGCTCTGCTGAATGTAATGGAAGGAAATTGGCCCCAGGAGTCAGACTGTGCTGTTCTCTTAAGCAGAAGAGGAAGGAGCAGGTAAACTGCGTTCGTTAAGCAAGGTAGTGTCTGCTCACATTAGAGTTGGGACCAGAGAAAGGGCATATGGGGAGGGAGTGTAAACCATTTCCCATGTGGTCCACATAGTTACAATGCTACTGTAGAAGGTCCCATGTTTGTTAGGGTTTTTGACACAATAGCAAATCCTTTTCAGGGATGCAGGGTTTCTTGAGGCTGTTGGCTATTTTGTAAAGTTCCTATTATTATTCCCTATTTATATAGGGCCTGATTGTTCCAGCAGGCTCAGAGATGGATTTTTAAGTGCTGAGAATCCACATTCAGGGCCAGATTGTCAAAAGAAGCCTGCATCCATTGCACTCAGCTCTTTTCAGACTCACCACAATTGTTTTCAGTGCTAGATGGGAGTGAAGCTCTTTTCAAAACCAGCCCAAAATGTCCAGAAATGTCAGGAATGTTACAACAGGTCTCGGCCTGGGACAGCATCTGAAGAAACAGAAAGGGGAAAAAGAGAGCGGACATAACATAAGAGTTCAGTGAACAAGATTAGGTTTTCATATGCCATGCTGTTAATATGCATTTCAACCTGTTCTTTTTCAGCTTTTTAACTTATTTGGTAGGTCTGTTTATGATAACATCTCCCTCAGTGGCTGAGCCAGCCCAAGGATAAGAAGTCACCACTGAGTCACAATGGAGGTGCAGTTTCAACCCAAGTCTTTGATGCTGGAAGTGTGTGGAGCGGTGATAGTTTAGTCAGGATATAGGTGTGGTGGCGGGTACGTCTATCCCACACTAGTATAGTGCCCAGGAGTGCTGTGCTGAGAGGTAAGCTGTTCCTGCTTCTCCTAGAAGCCCAAGTAATTTAGCCACCTTACTACTGTGCTGGATGCGTGCACTCCCTGTGACTGCGCACATAGATGTCTGTGTCCAATTTGAAAGATGGTATTTTGGAAATGCAGATTGATGGCTGCAGGCAGTGGCTTCTGGTTATTGTGCTCTACTAGATTAGACTCTTCAGTGCTGCCTGCCTCTGTGCTGAAAGGAAGTCCACCGGGCTTCTCTTCACTGCATAGTTAATTCAAGTTACAATTCAAGTGAGGCCACTCACTCAAGTTGTATCCACACTCAAGAACCCTTCAAGAAGTCCAGCCCCTTGCATTCCCAGTTTACCATTTGTTCAAGAGGTTCTACAAGAGTATCCACTGTGCTGTACAAGAGTATCCCAGCATATCCAACAGGAAAATGCTTATGCAAAATCTTCTGAGACCCAGGCAATATTTTCAGTGTTCAGCTTTCTGCCAAATATACATTTTTCCAGGGGAGGTGGGGACAGAGTGGTGAATGTGACATGGAGCAAACTCCCAGGCCCGGTCACAGTGCCAGTCTGCCCACCTGTCTTTGGGCATGCGGCCCACCTTACTCTCCTGCCATGCCTTGTTGTAAAATAATTAAGCTGGCACTAGGCGGGAGGCTGCCCTTCGAGTGCCCTGGTGCCAAAGGGCGGTACTCACTTGACTCCAAGCTTCCCTTTATAGTGCCCCATGCCCTGCAAATGTTTCCATGAGTTGTGCTGTGCTCAGACCGGGCCCAACTCAGCACAGTGTTAGGTCTCTCTCATGCTGCCCTGTTCAGGACCTCACTAATTTTGCCCCCCTCTCACTGGGGCCTGTACCAACCTGCCTGCTCTCACCAGGCCTCTTGCTCACATGCCCCATACCAGGCCACATTCATTCTGCCCTGCTCCCTTGAGCGATCTTGTAGGTCATCAGGCTTGTCTCTGCTCTCCTTGGCCAGCCCTGCTGCAGCCTTTTGGGCCTCTCCCATGACCCTCATCTCTGTGGTGGCTGGGCAATTAATCAAACACTGAGCTATCTCTGCCCCTGGCCCCTCACCGGGTAACATCCCCATCCCCCCAGTCTGCTGTTGGGGTCAGTGACTCCCCCCTTTCACTCTTGGCTTCATCTCTGCCACCTCACTCAGCCTCACTTGGCCTCAGTTGTGGCCTCAGGCACCCAAAGGCTTACCTGAGCCTCACTTCCCCTTTCCTTACAGGGTCTTAACACGCTCACCCCCTCTCTAGGCGTATATGCACCTGCCCCTACCTGAGGCCTCAACATACCTGCCCCTCTCTCTGGGGTCTTGCACCCCCACAGATGCCTCCCATGGCTGTGCCTGGCCCCAGTACTCCCAAGGGTCTTACACCCCATGGGCTCAAGTGCTACTCATGGATGTGCCTGGCCCCACAGCCCACTCTGGGCTCAGGTGCCCCTCCTTGGGCGTGCCTGGCCCTACTCCCCTTCGATGTTGTTGACCCACCGAATGGTGGGGGCTGGGGTTAAGGTGCCCCTACCCACCTTTCACTGGAGAGGTAACTGGCCTGGCCTTTCTGGGGGACTGTCCCGTGATGGCCAGTTCCACCAGGCCTCGCTTCCCCGGCAGGGTTCAGTTTTCAGTCATACCCAGGACCAGGAGCCTCCTGCCACCCCCTCAGCTCCTGCTCTTACTTCCAAGATGTTCTTTGAGCAGCAGTGTGGCCAGGCGATGTTGCCCCCTTGGCAGCTGGCAGCAAGCTGGTGTCCCAGCCCTAACAGACAGGATCTTAAAATGGTCATCTCGTCAGGGCTGGCCTGCACCTGTAGGTTGCCTGCTCTCCGCCTTAAAGTGCTCTGCCACCCACCTTCCCCCTTAAAATGGCTCCTAAGGCAGGGAAGGTGGCTCTGCCACAGTGAACAAAAAGATACATTTTTAACACTTGGCTTGTGTGGGAGATCTTAACTCTGCTAATAGCATGGTGTGGAAGAGATTAGCCTAGATTTCAAGGCCAGATGGTATTGCTACCATCTAGTTTGGTACTTGCAAAACACAACCACAAAAACTCATTTGATAGGCTACCTACCAGGCTCATTACAGTTGCATGCTCTATAGCATCTCTTTCAGAAGGATAATCCACTCTCAATTAATACTGTCTGAGGTTGGATCTGGGATTGTCACTTGATCCTTTTTGTTAAAGGGGATGACTGCAGGCAGATTTACTGGATGGGCTGCAGAGTTGTAATAGATGACATTCTTTGTAACTGCCCCTTTTTTATGTCTTTCAGAGTCTGGCTGTAAATCTGACCAGTTTGAAGCCAGACCACCTCTATAATTTCTGGCTGGGGAGAGCAACAAATGCAGTATTAAAGTAGCCCCCTAGCATGACCTCTAGGCAATAGCTACAGATCTGTCAGATGAAATGAAGGCATCAACCTGCTTGCAACTCTGACTAGCAGCAGCTATCTGGGGCCAGGAATGACAGACACATCTCTTCTTGGTTCACTTCAGCATCAAGCCTATCAATGCTAGTGTGGAACACCCCACTGTTCATGTCAACAGCGCTTGAAGTTGGCCCTGTTCCCAGGGTCTTCTTTGTTTAAGGGGCCAGCAGAGCCCTTGTTGGCATAAAGGTCCATTGTGCTCCTACTAGCAGGATAGGGAAGCTGATCTGGTAGACAAAGCACAGCCTGAGGTACTCCTGCAGGCAAGCAATGTAGCCCAGAGGGGATGGATGGCCCAGAAGGTAGGCTATTATCCTATGGTTTTGGAAACCTAGATTCATGTCCTTGCCCTCCTACAGACTTCTTGTGTGACCTTGGGCTAGCTCTTGAGGCCCTTTATTTGTCCCTGTTCGGTATTTAGATGCTACTGATAATTTCAGAACTACAGCTCAGCTCCTGCCTGACTCCATACTTGTTGGTTTTTCTACTGGTGGCAAATGCAAAACTGCTCAAGCACTGACTCTCCCCTTTGATGAATGAGGTGCTTGGAGAGGAAATGCTGGAGGCCCTGAAGGACAATTGTCAGACTTGGTAGGGAAATGCCTAGGCTGAACTCCCCTCATGCATTATGTGGGCAGCCAGAGTCCCAAACACAGGGCTGAGGATTTCCCTGAGTTTGCACCTTTGAGTGGAGCAGCATCTCTGCACTTCTGAGGATCCATTTTCATTGCTTTTTGTGGCACCTCAGTGCTCTGCAGTTTCAGAGTGAATTGGAAAGAAAAACATTGAAATATCCCAAGAAAGTCTGTGGGATCCAGACTTGGGGCTCAGCTGACTGTAAGAGCTAGCTCTTGAAATTTGCTGTTGGGTTTGCAGATGGAAGAAAAACATCTGAACCTCTGGGTGACCATCTGAACCAACCCCCCAAAGCTCTTGTGTCTAGTCTACCTATCAGTCTGATCTTATCTATCTATGTAGGCTGGTTTACTGTCACTGTAGTGGCAGAGTCTCATCCATCCTCAATGGAGCAACGAGAGCAAAGTCCTTACTGTTCTTGGACTCTCTGGCTCTCTTCCTTTTATGGACATAAAAATATATTTGATGAAATAATGAGCATCACTCTTGGGTAAAATCCTGGTCTGAGGAGTGTTGCCAGGATCCACCCCCTCAATACTTAGTGCCTGTAATGGCAGAAGCTCACCATGATTACCTCCACTGTTAATATACATTATTTTCTCTTCCTCAGCCTCTCCTCCTATGGTTCTGTACTGAGCCCAAAAAGCCTTCACTTGAGTCAACCTCATCTCTATACAAGTCACCAACACGATCCCAACCAATCACATGAGTGTTGCCATCCCCCTGCTGCACTTGCATGGAAACCATTGGATACGTTTCCATTTACTAATAATGTGATTAAAAAGTCATTTTACTACTAGGACAAAAAGAAAGGGTACACATTAAAGCAGAGGCATTAATATCAAAAAAGCCACTAGAAAATACCAAGAGGAAAAAACCTGGCAACCAAAACCCACATCAGGAAACTGCCTCCAGGGACAAATAATATTATACACAGCACGCACAGCCCTATGCTCTCCATTCAATATCTTGGAGGTTTACCACACGCTGCTTTATACACAGGGGAAAGCTAATGTAATTCTGTCCAAGTTTCTACTCTGTCCCCTTCTGAATCTCAATGCAAAGTAGATGAAAGAAGAAGACAGGTAAAATAAAGACATTAAATGCAAGCAATATGCAGGGATTTTCCCCCCTAAATCCTCCCTTCATCCCTGTGCTAATAGACAGGGTGTTGCTTTCTGGTTCCTTAAATATTCTGCGCTGCCAGCATATAAGAGTTATTTTGATTTGGAGGTTGGGGGGGAGGGAGTATATAAGGTTGGAGCTCCCCTCTCCAACTCTCTTGCCAGTTTTCATGGGCAAAGTGCTTTTCAGTCCCAAAGCACAGGGGTCACTTCACTCCTCCCTGGAATGAGCAGAGTGTGGCAGCTGCTTACGAGTACAATGTTTTAGGACAGGAAGTGAAGGATTTGAAAATGCAAACAGGATTTAGGGATCTAAAGTATAATTAACCCAGCTTGGATTTGGTTGGGGAAGAAAAGTCTTGCCTTTGTTCTGAGGAAAGGGCTCCAAGATCTTTTATGCCTGTTAAGTAGCTAGGACCTTAGCTATGCATTTTGCTTGGTATGTTCAAACCTAAATGCTTAGGTTCTGGCATTTAACACTTGACTTTAGCTGGATGTTCATGAAAAAGATGTAAGGGTGTTGCCTAGCTGCACTTGCCTCACTGATTGGAGTTACCAGAGCAACAGGAAGAGATCCTTCACAAGGTGCAAGAGATCACCCATGCCTCCTAGTGCATTAGCCATCATAATGAAAGTAGTCAGAAGGGACAAGTATTCTATAACTCCTACCAGGTACTCTCTCTTTTCAAAGAAATACCTGCTACCTGTAGCTTTGCCTCTCTTCTGATGCTATTGTGATCCTCTCGGTATGTGGATTTTTTTTAAAGCCCTCCTGCACCTGATGGAGTTATGGGATTATGTTAGAACGAGCAAATTGCCTTTCAAGAATGACCGGGGGGTGGGGGGGAAGGGAGCTGGCAGGGACGGAGCCCTGCATCTGGCCTGGGGGCCCCCTTCCACTCC
>NW_017728980.1:3569770-3570106 GCF_001723915.1 Gavialis gangeticus | reverse complement strand
TCCCCCCCCCCGCTGCTTCGGGTCTGCCTGGCCTGCATCTGCCTGCCTCCCTGCCCCACTCCCTCCCTGCCCACCACCTCCCCCTCCCTGTCAGCTGTTCTCAGAGACGCTACCACTGCGATCCCCCCCTTCGCCCCATCACATAGGGAGGTGGGGGGAAGCCCAGTTGCTTGGATGGCCAAGGTATGTTCCCTACTGCCAAACTTCCCCAGCAGTAGTGCAAACTTGGGCCTGCACAGCCCAGGCCACCAAGCCAATCGCTGCCCACCCTCTTGGCAGCACATGCACAGTTGGCCACACACACACACACACACACACACACACACACACACACAC
>NW_017728980.1:3552108-3569685 GCF_001723915.1 Gavialis gangeticus | reverse complement strand
CACACACACACACACACACACACACACACACACACACACTCTAAGCCTTTTATTATATTAGAATTTCTGCTTCAACCACAGCTGGATTTGGGGCAGGTTGACATGGATTCCCTAGGTCAGATTGGCAAGGACTATGGAAGCTTTGCTTTCTTCTGTAGTATGTGGCATGGCGGTTTTCCTAAGGACGTTAACCAGCTGCTTCTTTTTCATTACAGTGGCAGGACATTGGCGATGCCCTTGTCTCCCTAGCTTTTATCTATGGCATATTGGAGGGCTGGTATTTTGGGTATTGTATACCTAATAGTTGTGTGCGAGGGTTTGTAGTGGCAAGTTGGGGAATTTCTTGGGTGAGTGTTGTTCTGTGAGAGCGGGGCACTTGACTCTGGCACAGGCATCTCCTTTCAATCAGTCCCGTGTTTGTGGCCAGCAAGTTTTTATCAAAAAGGCTTTGCTGAAACATGCTTATTCATGGAAACAAATTATTCCCAGGGAGGGATTGGTTATGAAGACTCTTCAGTTTTGAGATCTTCTGAAGAAAAAAAATCAGTTGACATCAACCTTTCATTTTAAAATGTTAATTTCAGCTGCAGACAGGGTTGAAACATAAACTGAAATCCCAAGCCATTTCACTGAAATAAAATATTTGAAATAGACCTCTCCAAGTGGCCTTTTTCAGTTTGTTAGCTCACAAATTTTTCTGAGTTTTGGCCTGATTCACAATGGGAGAAAACATCAAATTTCAAACTCTGTAAGGACAAGAAAATCTATTTCTAGCCCTCTTGATTATGATGAAATGCTTGAAAGTGTGGCCCCTTAATGATTCCAGTGTGAGAGGGGAAATAGAGAGACCTAGCATGCATTTATTTTAAAAATCTCAAGATTTCTATTTCTTTAACATGATTTCTGCGGAGTTACCATGACATTTTTTTGAATTTTTGGCAGGGCTGAAACTTTGTCTTTGGAGCCCCAAATAATTTCCCATTCTGTTCTTGGGATCCCATTACCCAGGACAAATTGTAAATAGCTAATGTACAGACAGGCTCCTAAAATAACAGCAGCCTAATTTCCACAGGTTTTGAGGTCCCACAGTTCCTACAGATTTCCAAACACATCTGAAAATCAGAGATAATTACTCCATTACCTAAGTATTTAATGTCCAGGTTTGGTGTCCAGGTTTGACAAGCTTAGCTTTGGTCTTATTGGTGATATTGCCAATAGTGCCTAAAATCTCCCGGCATGGGCCAGCATACCTGTTAAGACCTGTACAGAATGGAAAGACATTCGTTGTCTCAAAGAGCTGACAGTTTCTTGTTACACTTGAAATGGTGACACTCATAGCTGTTTCACAGATGTTGCATTTATCCTGGGATAAACCATTTTGTCTCAGGATAAAGTTCAGTCATTCAGATATCCATCTCTGTTGTTCAAAGGTAAATCTTAAGGAGATCCACAGGATAAACTAACATTTTATTCTGGCACATCTCAGGATACATCTGAATGGTTGTCTCAGGACTACATCATTGAATAAGTGGCAGAAAAAGTAGAAACCTATTCAGCAGCTCATTAAATTTTAATTAGAAGGCTGATGTGTGTACACACCAATCCTGGGATACTGCTGTACCAGGACAAACATGGGCACAGCTTGTCCAGGGATAAATGCAATATCTATCTTCACCCCTAAGGTTGAGCCAGGGTGTTGCTTGAGCAATGACAGAGGAGAACTCCCATAATTTAGCCCAGGGGCAGGCAATTATTTCAGGTGGAGGGCCACTTACTGAGTTTTGGCAAGCCATCGAGGGCTGCATGACAAGCAGCCAAGGACAGATAAATATTAATTTTCTAAATTTTTTAGGGGCACCACGGGACAGATAGAATGTCATTTTTCCCACCCCTGATCTAGCCTGTAACACTGTTCTCTAAAGCATAGCACCCTCTAGTCACTGATTGCAGGGTGGCTCAATACAACGTTAAACATTCAGCACATTTGCTCATGATCAGCACAAATAGGCAACATTTTAGTGTCCTAAAAAATATAGGCAAAAAATGTCTCCTGAAACTGGAAAATCAGCTGTTCCATCTCCCAGATAGCATTTTTTTTTATTTATCAAGCATAGGGAAAACAATTAAAACTTCTGTTTAAAAACATTGCAAGAAATCAGAGTCCATATTTAATCTACAGTCTTCAAAAGTTTCTTGGAAAGCTTAATTAAATGGTAATTCATCTGTGCATTGGCTCTGTCTTGTAAAGCCTGATAAAGCCAGAGTCTTAATTAAAAAAAAATGAATGCAGCTTTTAGTTTTTATTCTGCTAGTTCAAGGGGAAAAAATCACCAGCTGGGGCTGTCAATAGAGCTGAAAGATGCCTTGACATAGCATTGATTTGATTCCACTTAAATGCAGTGTGTCAGTTCAGGTAATCATATTAAAAGGTATTCCATATTTATTTCTTTATTTTCACTTACGGGCAAGACGAAAGTGTGAGAGCTGGAGGATTTTCCATGCCTGTAAATATTTAACCCAAAAGCCATGCAAATTCATGTTCCCCATCAGGTTAACTCTGATTTTGTCTGTGCCAGTTTAATCAGGTTTGGAAAATGATGTTATACTGGTGTGAAACTGAAGTGATTTCAGAATCAGGAGCTTTGATCATCTCTCACTAATGGTGATATAGGCTCAGTGAAGCCAAGGGTGGTGGATAGAATGAACACTGGCCCCAAATCAATGATGACCCCATTTGGTTAGGCTTTCTGCTGTTACATCAGTATAGGGCTTCAATTCACATGGGAGGACCCCTTTTTCTGTTCAGAGCCACACTGCTTTCAAGATACTTCCAGTGACATGGTTTTCATTGCAGGGTGCAGGGCTAGCTCAGGACTCGCTCCAGTTGGGTGAATAAGGGGATCTGTCAAGATTCAGGCCAGAAGGGACTATTCGATCATCCCCTCTCACCTCCTGTAGAGGGCAGGCCTTTACATTTCACCCAATTATCCCTGCAGCATGTGTGAAGCACATCCAGAAAAGGCATCCATTCTTCATCTCGAGATATCATGAGGTGGTGAATACTCCACTGGCCTTGGTAGTTCATTTCAGTAGTTAATTGTTCTCACTGATGGACATTGATTCCTTAAGTCTAATGTGAATTCATTTGGCTTTAGCACCCAGCTATTGGTTGTTGTTAGCTTTTCCCACTTGATTGAAGAGGTTGCCATCAACTTGTCATCAAGTCACCTTCCATTTTCTCACTTCATTGATTGAGCTCTTTGTGCATCTCCCTGTAAAGCATTTTCTTGAATAATTTTTGTGGCTCCCATGCATCCTTTGAAATGTGTCAATATTCTCTGTAAATTGTTGATATCAGGACTATATGCATACAGTATTTAAGTGTCAGTCTCTCCAGTGTCATGTACAGAGGTTAAATCGCCGTCATGCTCTTACTCAATTCTCCCAACATTCACGATACCCTTTTAGCCATAGCTCTGCACTGGAATTTCATGTTGATTTGCTTTTCCACTATGACTCCTAGATCCTTTTCACAGTTGCTGTTTTACAACATACAGTCTGCTCTTCTGTAGGTATGACCCGCATTTCTTGTTTGTATATGTACAACTGTGCACTTGGCTATTTTAAAACACAAGGTTTTGTGTGAAAGGTCCCCTTTACCAAGTGAGCCAGGTTGCTCTGTCCTCGTCATTTCTTACCATTCTCTTAATCTGTGTGTCAGCTGCCGATTTTCCCAGTGATGAGTTTTACATTTATTTCCAGATCACTGATGAAAATGTTGAATAGTTTTAGATCTAGGACTGATTCCTACAGAACTCAAATAAAAACACCCCCAGTTGAGGACTGTCTGACAGCCACTTTTGGAGGTTGTTTGTCAGTTCTTAATTGATGTAATGTGCTGTATTGATAGGGTGCTATTTTTTATCAGAATGTTGTGTGGTGCAAAGTCTGGCTTCTAGAAGTCTGTTGCACCTGCATCGTTATCTTGTAATCTTCAGGAATGAAATCAGAGTCTGGCCACAAGACCAATATCCCATAAAATCATATTGACTGGCATAATATGTGTTTATTACACATGATTATTTATCATTTGAATTGCCTGTTGGCCTTTCCATTGTTTTGTCTGCAACTGATGTCAAACCAACCAATTTTTACTGACCTAGGTCATCTCAATTGCCGGTTTTTTTTACTTATTAGCACAGCATTAGCACTCTTGGTTTCTTCTGTAATTTCCCTGTTATGTAGAGATGTATTAAAAAGAACACCAGTGAGGCACATCTCGTCTAGCTCTTTTAGAACTCTTAGGTGCAAATTATCCAGCCCTGTTGATTTAAAAATGTTTAACACAGGTGGATATTATTTAACATCCTCCTTGGTTATCAGTGCACTGGTGTACCAGGTTTATGTACTACCAAAGCTGTTCTTACAATGGGAGACATTATTTCAGCCTTCCTGAGCAAAGCAAGTGACACTGACCAAAGCACCATTTAGTCAAGGTGACTGCTTTTAGCATAGCAGCTTTTGCTGGACAGCTATGTTCATCACCCTTGACCAACACTGTTCTGTTGACAAAAGGTTGTAGTATAGACAGGGCCCAACAACCAGATCATGACAGCCCCATTCTTGCAAAAAAGAGTGTGGCTGAGACATCTGGATTCACAAGGTCACAGGCTTCATTTTTAACTCGCTCTGCTCTTGGATGTGGATGCTGTCAGGATACTGCTGAATATCCCTTTTGGAGAAAATTCTGGGCTAAAAGTGCTGCTGCCAGAGAAACCAACAGAACCTGTACATCGCTCAGAGGACTGATGTTTAAGAAGATATACATCAGCCCCAGCCCCTGAGGAAGGAATGAGGGGCCTTAAAGTGGATTTACCAGCTTTGGTAGGTTTAGGTAACATTGTTCTAATGAAATCAGGGGCTTTGGTATCTTTAATCTCACATTTAAATTAAAGGAAAAAACCCCAAGAAAACATAGGAAGGAAGAAAAAGAAATCTGTCATTACAATGGGGCTGGAATGCATTTGAAACCTTCCCTGTGTGGCAGGTGGGATGGGAAGCAGGGAAGCAAAACTTGAACACCTTTGTAGAACTCGAGGGAGCTTTCAGCTTTTGGGAAGTCTCAGGCATTATTTTCCTTCCTTTCCATTCGTATTTATATTCCAGGAGCATATAAGGATCCTAACTGGAATCAGGGCCTGTTGGTGCTACGTGCTATATAAATCCTCCTTAACTGTTTTCTACCTCTTGCTGAGTACATCCTATGGTAATCTCAGCGTGGTTTCAGACCATCCCAGGGGGCAATTGACATAAACGTTGATGCCCACCAGGTCCAAGAAAAGTGTTGGACACATCATCAGGATCTATATATAGCTTTCATTGATCTCACTAATGCCTTTGGATTCCATCAATTGCAAAGCATTGTGGGAAGTACTGGCCAGATTTGGATGTCATGAATAGTACATCAAAGTCCTGAGGCTTCTTCACAACCAGATGACTGTGACTGTCCTATGTAGTGGATCAGATACAAATTCATTTATCATCTGAACTGGTGTCAAGCAAGGATGTGTCATTGCCCCAACTCTGTTTTCCATTTTTTTGACGGTCATCTTGGTTCTCGCTCTCAATGTTGAGAAGACTAAAGTGCTCTATCAGCCTTCCCCAGGCAGTGAATATGACTCCCCTCCCCAAATTACCATTGAGGGAAAGACTCTGGAGGTAGCTAAATACTTCCCCTACCTTGGTAGCCACCTCTCTCAGAGAGCGAACACTGATGAGGAGATCCAGCACAGGATCCAGTGTGTCAGTGCTTCTTTTGGGAAATGGATTCGGCATGTCTTTATTCATTGAGATGTCCGGAAAGACACCAAGATCCTGGTCTATGATGCATTCATTATCCCCACTATCCTCTATGGATGCAAAATGTGAGTGATCTACTATCATCCCAAAAGCCTGAATATGTATCACCAGTGATGCCTCTGGACAATCCTACACATTAAATGGGAAGATTGCTGCACAAATGCCAGTATCCTTAATGAAGCCAATGTTATCAGCATTGAGTCGGTGATCCATAAGCACCAGCTTCGCTGGACTGAACATTGTGTGCAGATGCCTGACTTTCAGTTCCCAAAACAAGTGCTCTACTTGCTGTACTCCCAGCTTAGTAAGTGCCTGAGATCTTGTGGTGGCCAAAGGAAATGCTACAAGGACACATTGAAGGCATACCTCAAGAAAACAGATGTTGACATGAAGAACTGAGAGATGATGGCTGTCAGCTGACTCCAAGGGTGCTGCAACCTCAACCAAGGAGCAGCCCATTTCAAGGTAAAACATCTTGCCCTCGAATGGGGGAAAGAGAATGGAAAAAGCAAAAGGAGAGACATCCTAGCCTATGGCCTACCCTCCCTTGCCAAAAGATGTGCAACTTCTGCAGGTGGGTCTGTGGCTCAAAGATTGGACCCTTAAGTCACCTCAAGACCCATCAATTAGCCATAGTAGAGGTTATCCTTTAATTGAGGTATTGCTGATGACAATAAATACAGAATACGAGGCAGTCCCAGCAAGGAAAGCTTACAACCTGAATAGATTGAACAAATACTGGGTGGAAAGGAAAGGAGAGAGACGGAGAAGGGGAGGGCCTGATCACAGCAACTCATTTGCAAAGACAGGGATAAAAGGCAGGGCTACAAAGCCCAGACTCAATGCCCAGTGTTTTGGGCTACTCTGCTGCCTATCTTGTATTAGGGTGAAACTCAAAGCGTCTAGTGAGTTTGACCACCTATTTCATACGGGCACATGTATCTCCTCATTATCCTGTGAACCACCCCTCTTGACAGATGGTTCATCAGTAGAGTCCCCAACAGCCATACAGTTGTGGCTATATGCACATTAGGGCACTTATCTGGCCCCTTGCTGCTCATGTTGTGTTGGGAATACCTCCCTTACCTGTGCAATGCTACCTATTGGGATACAGAAGTAAAGGGAAAAACATGAACTGAGCTGATGGGAACAACAGGGCAAGCTGAGTTGATGGCCAATATTTCCTGTCTCTGAATTGTCTCTCTGAAAGTTCAACATGACAGCTTCAGCTCTGGGAGCACCTGTTCTGTCAGAGCCAGCTTGCAGCCTGTAAAGCCCGAGGAGCAGGGGACTCTACTGATGAACCATCTCTGTCAAGAGGGGAGGCTGCAATGCATCATGGGAGATACAGTCTGACCAAGGAGCCTGGATTGTAAAGGAGAACGGGAGTGTGAGAAACATGAACTATACCCCTTGGGATTCAAAGCATCTTCCTTGATAAATTGGAATTCACAAGTAGGTTGATTTCCAGTGGAAACTAATATATTTCAAGGAGGAAAACAAGACACTACTTTTGACGGTTTTTACAAAAGAGGCAGAATGGCATCATTGGCCAACAGTGCATGAACACAAGGACTCCTTAACACTTAGATCCAAATATCTAATCCCATCTGCACCATTACTCTGGAAGGGGAGGGCAAGAGGAAAGCAGCTAATGATGAATGCTCCAATGCAGGATAGACTTTAGTTTAGAAATTGCCAAGTTTAACGTATTAACAAACAGAGCAGCGCAGCAGGGAAGGGGAAGAGGAAGTTTCCTCTCTTTCAAAAGTTTTTGGGTTTGTTTTTTTTGCTGACCCCACTCCTGTAGTGATCTCCACATTATGTGATGTTGCCACTCCCCTAGGGAAATGGCAGAGAGTAGCACCATGATCTGGTTTGCTCAGGGCTTGATTCAAAGCTCCCTGTAATTGGCAAAAGTCTTTCTACTGGCTGCTCTGGGCTTTGAAGCTCTTCTTTGCTCACTAGGGAAGCCAAATCAGTTGAAGACAGAGCAGCCCTGAGGTAGCTTCCCTGCTGTGGCTGAGCCGCTGGGTTTCTCCTGCTGCCCTTGTGTGGCACTTTGCAAGCGGGAGGAGAAAACTTTTTCTGACTTTGCTACTGAAATCGGCTCTCCTTCCAGCCACAGACAGTGATTTAAGGGCCTCTTTAATTCTAATTAATGCATTGACACGATGAATTAATAACGAATTAGGCAAAGCTGTTAATTATACCCAAATAAAACAAAAAAAGGAACCAAAATCAGAGGGACCCGAATGGTTGCCACAGAGACTCATCATAATGTCCCTTGTAAGTTCCAATTAGAAATAAGACCTGTGAACCCAACCCAGCTTAGATAGGAATTCATCAAGGGAAAACATCCTCTGCCTGCTCCTAAGGACAGGAGAACTAGATTGGAAGAATAAGAACAATCTTCATCCTGCTGAACTTTTGCCACATAGAGACCCAACCAGAACCACTTTAACAGCAGTGAGTTCATTTGTATGTTGCCTGTTTTGTTGCTAGATTTCAAGGTGCTTTTACAAAGGCCACCAGTATCGCCGTTCTCATTTTGCTGAGAACTGACTTGCTGAGATCACCCAGTAGAAGGAAACCTGGGAATAGGATGGAGGTGTCTCTGTTCCTAGTCCCATGGGTGAGCTGCACTGCTTCTGTTAGGAGGTCTGGAAATGTCTGCTTTCAGTGTTGTACTTCTTTCAGTATGTATTGGTGAGAGCAGCATGTGGAGGCCTCAGCCCTAATCACAGCTCCAGTGTGCTTAATACTGTGCAAGTACACATTGGGTGCATCTGCATGTGCAATTAATGTGAAGCAAGAAATTACAGAGCAGTTTGAGCCAGAGTAAACTACTCCTGGGCACACCATCTCCACATGTGTCTGGGACAGCAGCAATTTGAGCTGGGGCGGAGCAGGCCTGGGCTGACAGGGGAAATGTGGGGTCAGCCCCAGGCTCCGAATGATGGTGTTGGGCAGCAGAGGGACTGGCTGGGGCACAAGGGTGCTGAAAGTGCAGAGCTGTGTGGGTAGGTGACAGGCAGGAATCTGGCCCCCGGCTCTCTGGGCTGACCAAGTACAATTTATGCCCATGGTCAGCATCTACAGCGTGTGTTTAATCGCAGTAAATTACCCCAGCGTAAGATAGTACTGCCCCTGGTAGTACTATCCTACTGTGGCATTAATTAGTTTACTGTGGCCTGATAGTGTCACTTGTGTAGATGGCTACACTTTACTCTGCAGCTAATTAATCTATTCTGCAGTTAAGTGCATGTGTAGGTGTGGGCACTGAGACCCTTCCTGTGCCAGTAAACGGTTTAAGTAGACAAAATACACAAAGGATGAGAAGGCAAATGGAGACACACAGTATTTCTAAAATTCAGGGGCAGAACTAGGTTTCCTGGTATGCAGTCCAGTGCTGTCTCCCCTCTCCTCCCTCTGCAAAGTCACCAGCAGGCAGTCCCTGGCCTGCAAAGATCATACGCTGAAATTTCATTCCCCAATGGTCAGAGCATTGGTCTAGGACTCAAGAAATGTTGCTTCTATTCCCATCTCTGCCACTGACCTGCTGGGCGGCCTGGGAGAATCAGTTTGCCACTCTGTGCCTTAGTTTTCTCGTCCGTAAAATGGAGGTAATTATAGAAAAATGGGGCTGTAGAGATACTCAGATCATCTAGTCTAACCTGTTGCTCAAGACAGGGCCAGCACTGACTAAAACCATTTCAGATGAATGGTTATCTGTCTTGAAGGGAGGCTAATCCTATGGACCTGCTTCATAAAGTACTTTAGATCTACTGACACATCCCATTATTTTGCATTGTTCTTTCCCAGCATTGTCAGGTTACCAGAAGGCAGAATATTTAGTATCTAAAAATGCTGATATCACATTTAAAAAGGCAGCGTGTCTGGCATCCCTTTGACAGGCCAGCAGCTGATGATGGGGTGTGCAAACAGCACAGTATTTGGTTTAGAAATTGCCACTTTTAAATATTTACAAACAGACAAGCACAGCAGGAAGGGGAGGGTTTTCCCCCATGCTGAAATGTTTTTGTTGCTGACATGGTGCTTAAAGGTGACACCATGTGATATACAAGATCCTCTGATGTTGCTCATTCTAAGACAGGGCATATCAAGGCTTTTTCTTCCCCTGTTGAAGCCTTTCTTCCTAGGTTTGGGGTTTTTCAATAATTGGAAACTGTGTAAATTAGAAGGGATTTTTTGTCCTGTTGCTCAACTGATCTGAAAATCATGGCAAGGGGGAATAGCAAGCAATTTTCTCTTTCTTGAGTATGTCAGGATGGCTTGGGAGTAGATATCAGGGATGGCTGTTGAGTGGAAAGAGCTGTTGTGTGTAGCGTCAGCACTGAGGGTGGTAAGAGACCACGTTGCAAGAGCCACCATCCACAAGATCAGCCAGCCCACCTCTTGTGCCCTGCAATCCCTTTGTGGCAAACAAGACACAGGGATGCTGGCCTGGGAGGCGCCTTCCAGTCCTTTGAGTGCCAGACCCCTGCATTTTGAGGCAACCATTTACACAAGATTCCTAGGAACCCCCCCACACCCCAACTACAAGGCATAAAACCAGAAACTCCAAGAACACCCTAAAAATGCCACAGGAAAAAATCAGGAGAGACAAGGGCAGGGCCTATGTCCTGCCACTGCTACATAAGACAGGCATAATCTAGCTGTGCTGTGCCCATGAATCTGAGCACAATACCGTACGCCACACCAGGTATACAGGGGAGCCACATCCAAATATCTAGTATCCATCATTTCAACTGTCACTCCCATTTAGCAGATGGAAATCTGGGGCACAGAATAGGTCTAGGACAGGTGGGATGCCACCCAGGTCTCTTGTGCCCTAAATGCTGGACCATCTTTCCTTATCTTTGGGATTGTGTCCTCTACAAAGGTTTGGCCAACATTATCACATCCCCATACAGTCCATACAGTCCATACAGGCAGAAAGGCTGGGAGGTCTGTGGTGGTAGAGTGGGGAGGTGAATCATGGGCCAGAAGAGATCTAGTCAGGGGCATGGCTCAGGGCTGCTGCAGTCAAAGACCTGACGCCGTGGCCACCAAACATAGACTGCCTGCCCTCAACCTTCATGCTTATGACTGCATAAGCCCAAAGCTAGGTCTGTCCTAAGGATCAGATTCAGAGTCCCTATGGAAGCATCCAGCCTAACTAAAAGGTGCTGGTGAAACCCAGACCTAGCCACAGAACAAGCTCCTTTGTCTTTCATGTGGGGCTTCCTCCAGGTTGGGGATGGAAGATTAGGGAATCTTGCAGGGTACCTGGGCAACAGAGAAGCAGCAGCCCCCTCTCTCCTAGCCTATCAGTTCAGCAACTTTTGCTAGCGCTGAACACACCTTTAAAAAATACAGGAAAAATAAAAGAGCCCATCAAAAGTGGCTGTTGGTTGATCAGCTCTGCTTTAGCGGGCTCCTATGTGCAATATAAACCCCCTTTAAAATAAAGGTTTATGGGGATTTAGCATGAAATGCATCAGGATCTCACATTGTTTGAAATCCTAGACTGTCTTGAGCTGCTGCTTAGTTTGGGGGGATTCCAGCCAGGGTGCAGACTCCTTTTTGTCCTCTGGGTGAAAACATGTGCTCGTTCTATATAGATATGTATGTGCCATTGCCCTGAGGGTTGGTGCTTATAAAAACTCTGACACCTTGGTAGTCTTTGTTGTCTGGGGTATGGAGCAGTGAATAGGGGAATTGCCATGAGAGCCTTGTGGGAGGCCTGTTGTATTTGTGATGGGCTTCACAAATCCCACAGGCACAGTCAGGATTACCCTGCAGTATGACAGGAGCTAGGAAGACCTGTCCCTAGCAGAGGATCCCTCTGGGAAGGTAAGCCTGGGGGTTGCACCTCGATGGGGTTCTTTGTGTGTGGGCTTTCATCCAGTAGTGCTACAGGCCTATGGCCTTTCACTCCAGAAGGTGGTGGAAGCTGGGCAGATCAGCTGAGATCAGAAAGGAATTGATGCAATGGTGTCTCTGCATTTGTGCTGACACTTTTGGGTGCTTGGAGAGGGTATTGTCCTAGGATTAAGAGCAAACCTGTCACCTGGTGTAAAGCAGTGCAGTACTGGTGTCAACAGTCTCTGCCAGGGGAGGATATGTTCCTCAAGTGCTACAACCTGTGGCATGTGCATGAGGTCTATTGCCAGGGGCACTGTGTTCTTTGGAGTGACCACGCCTGTAGGTGAGGATTTTGGAGTTGCCTTCTGATGTGAGTGTGCTGAGAGGGGTCTGGGTACCAGGATGTGGGTGGATGTGAGTTTTGGGATGTGGCTGTAGTGTTTTTGGTCTGTATATTGGCAGGCTGTATTGGAGGGTTGGCATGTGCGGGCACATGTTGGTACATGCATGTTGGCTCATGTTCTGGGATAGATACTGACATGGGTATGGATTGGGCATGATGGGTTGGATGTGGGCTACAACCATGCAGTTCCTGCACCAGTTCACAACTTGAACCCTGCAGCTTGGCTCTCTAGGGCTGCAGGTTGGGTTGGAGGGGTAGAGTTTCATAAAAACTGAGACTGGTGTATTTGTCTTAGCAAACTGTGCATGTGATCAGATCCTAAATAGTGTGAAAGCATGGCTTGCTGTATTACACAGCTAAACAGAAAAGGCATGGGCAGCCCTTGTATAGGCAGCAAGTCTGATTAACAGCCGTGTCTCATTCCAAGCAAGTCTCTGAGCAAGAGACCTCAGAGTGGTCAAGCCTATTCCAGCCAAGAGAATGGCCATCCATCAACCAGAACCCCTTTCAATATGGCAGAGTGCCCCCCTTCCGGCCCCCAGTGTTGTGTCAGTCCAGCTAGCATCATACACACCTTCCCTATCTGATGGGACTTCTGCTCCTCAACCATGGGAGTGCTTTTGAAAGTCCTACCCACAGAGAGGTTTGGTATCACTGTGGTTGGGGACAGGCATAACTATGTTATTTTTTTTACAGGGGAGCAGCAGTTGCTGCCCAGGAATATAATTGTCATGTCCATATGCTCCCTGAGCAGTATAAATGATTTAAACTGCTGTAACTTTAACTTTAGCTGAAACTGGGTTACAATTATAATGTCTTTGCTCCATTTATTCTGCTACAGGAACAGGCGGACATGACAAATATATCAGAATAGCATATACTGTTATAACTGTTAGGTCTGTCCACGTCTGTCTCTTGTACATTCCCTAGCACAGTGGAGACTTTATCTCTGCAGTGCAAATAAAAGGATAGAAAGAGAGATAGAAAAGATGATGAGGGAGGAGTAATGGAAGGCAACAGAAAAGTGTGTATGAGGAAAATGGATTGAAATAAAGAAAGGATAAGTGAGGAGAACCATTTTAAATTCCTTTGGTCAGAATAAATGGAGGGGGATGTTTAAATGTTCCTCTCCCTGCATCAGGTATTGCCCTGTTGAAATGCAAATAGAACCTACTGGATACCTGTTAATGGGGAGGGAACTGCAGGGAACTGTATCTCTGCACCATGCTGATGCACCAGATAGGCACATCTATCATGGTGTAGCTCTTGTGAAATGGTAAGAGCAAGGCACTCTGAACTCAGTAATTAAATAGTAATTAGCATCACATTGGAGGGAAATGGTTTGTTGGATCATGTTGTTGGAGAAGAAACAATAAGCCTCCTCCAAAGCACCTACAGTGGGCAAAATGGTTGGGTAGGTTAAAAGGCACAGAAAACATGGGGAAAAAAGCATCAAGGATGCATTCTTAGTATCTCCCCCCAGGCACGCTTCTACCACACATACACTTGCAGTGTCCCTGGTTCATTTTAAAGCTTAGAAACGTGAGGAGCTGATGGTACTTGCAAAGGCCAGGCCAGTGCTTCCAGGATGGGAGATGGACCATGCCAGTATCCTGCTTTCAGTTGCTGTCCTACCAGGGCCAGGGGGAAGGAACCATTCACTGCAGCCTTCTTCCATTGTGCCAGTACACAGAATAGGAGAGTTCTGCATTTAAAACACTAGTCCAAGTGTCCAGGCCAAGCCCACACATCTCTATCCTGCAGTCCTGACTCAGACAGGAGTCTACAGGATTGGCCATTATTTAGAGTTCTACAAGATCCCCTGGGTTTTAAAGGGACAATGCAAGGGTCAGACACTATGCTCCCCAGGCATGTGGCTTGAATGCCCTAATCTATTCACTTATCAGCACCCATCTTGTCTCAGTGTGATAGATATGTAATCTGCAGAGCGGTGCTTCCCCCTCTGTGGCCAGTTGGAGGATAATAGTCTGTTAAAGCCCTAGGTGGATAGTTTTAGGTCAAGTATTAGTGTCAAGGTGTGGTAGGAAAGAGGGCGTATGTCCCAGGAGCATGGGCTTCTCACACATGAGCTCAACGGAGCTGTCAAACAGGGGAAAAGGGCTAGAACAGATTTGTATCCACAATGGATCAGGTATGGAGCAAAATTTTAGATGCTTGCCAGTAGGCTAAACTTGTCAGTTAATGACCTGTCACCTTGTACAGCTAATTTTAATAGATGGGATCATATATGCTCTGGGAAAGTGGGAACATGCAAATTTGTGCACACAGAATTTGTGGAGTGGCAGAACAAGACGTCCAACCCAGCGAAGAGTGGAAGTACCCTGGTTGAAAATCGATTCCCATGTTGCAGGGCTGGGGTGGAATCCAACACGTTGAACTTTTGTTTCTTCTCTTGAATTGAAACAAAAAGATGTTTGAAGACTCCCTGTAAAACCAAATTTCCAAACCTCATTTCAGAAATGCTGAGATAACCTTGCTGAAACATTATAATTGTTTTTTGTCAAACTTTAAAATAATGCATTTCTATTTTCTGCAAACCACATTTTCTGTGGGGAAATCTGTTTTGTCAGGAAACTGGATTTTTTTACCCCACCAGCTCTAATGGACAGAGCTTCTGTTCTAGAAAGAGCCTGCCAACTGGTAGAGCCAGTTAACTGCCTACTACATCTTGGGCACTTTATCCCTATTGCCATAATAAGTGAGCATGTCACATTCTTTAATGGAGTTATTCTTTCAATGCTTCTGTGAAGTAAGGTAGCTCCCCCACATCTTATGGATGGGGAAACCGAGGCATAAAGCCTAAATGACTTGTTCAGGATGTGACAAGAAGTTGTCAGCAGAACAGGGAACTGACCTCAAGTCCCATGTGAGGACCCTGCCCACTGCCCACCCTTTCCTGTATCTGTGCTAGTTGTAGCCGTGTGTGCTTCAAATCCAGGGATGGATCCAGGGGGATGTAGTGGTGCACTTGCACCCCTCTTTGATTCTTGCTCCATCCAAACTTTACTTATAAAAACCTTTACTCCATGTGATAATATTAACTTAGGTGTAGACATGACTGACAGGGTAATATTGGACACTGTTAAGACACTCAGGACAGCTAGATTCTGGAAAATGAATTTACACTTAACTATAATAACTATAGGACTAATGACACAGTATCTTTTGGCTATTTTCTGCCTAGTTTGTTTGGGTTTTTTTAAACTTCATATATAATCTAGCGAATTAGTGCACATTCGAATAGTTATATTTGGTTTTACTTTGATCTTCAACTAAATAATACAGCGTTAGCAACCCCCCCCCCCAGCATACTAGTCAAGCACCTAGTTTCTCTTTAACTGCAGAGATATATGTGTGGTGGTATACATGACAACGTACCAAACCATCTGCACCTCAGAATCTTAGATCCACCCATGCCTGTGACCTTTTCTACTTAACAATGTTCTTTCCTGTCTGTGGCTCCAGCTTGCACTTCCCACCCTGTCCTGAAAGCCAGGCATGGCTGTCTTGCCAGAAGGATGTGCCGAAAATAATCTTCTGGCTTCTTTCATCTGCTCTTAAATGATCAGCATTTATCACTCCCTGCATGCAGTATGTTTGGAGCAGAGATAAGGCAGGCAGTTCTGAGGTGACTTCAGCAGCAGGGCAAGGGCACTAGGAAGCAGAAATATGTCTGAGCCCCAGACAGCTCAACAAGTTGGCTGATAACACAACTGCTTGCTGAGTTGCATGCTGGGCTGGTCTTCACCTTTCGTACCAGCCTAGACAGCTGCTCTGCAAATAATGAATTGGCGGCGAATGCACTGGGCTGAGCTCCTCAGCTTTCCCAGCTGCAAGTGCCATGGCATCGGCAGAAAAATCTTCTCTAGCAATATCTCTGTTCTTGGGGCATCGTCCCCTCCACGCTTCCATCCTGCTGTGGGAACCTCCCAGAACAGAGCACTGTAAGGGGGGTAAATGTAAGGAAATAGTCCTTTACTGCTGGCTTTGCACCAAAAATATTTCAAGCATCCCTTTGAACTGTCTCCTCTCCACGTAGCTCAAACGGCAACTCGCTCTGTGATGCAGCTCAGCTGGGAATGGCTGATAGTATTTTCTTTCTCCTTCCCTGCACAGGGCAAGGGGTTCCCCCATGTCTCCACAAGTGGGGCAGGCTCTCCACTGGTGTAAATCTGATAGCTCCGCTGACTTCACCAACTGTGGCCATGGCCCTACTTATCCAATTAGCAGTGTTCCCACGTACCCCTCTGCCCATTCACTGGCCAGACTTGCCGTCTGGACATCCTGCTGCCTGTTGCTGCAGATGAAAAATGAGCAGGGACCCCTGTGTCCCATTACCAGACTGTTTGATTTTTTGTGTCCATCTGCGCCAGCCTGTCTCAGGTCGTTCTTTATAGTAACTTGTATTACAGCGGAGCTGCATGAATAGCAGGCTTTTCAGTTTTGTGGCAAAGCAAAACAAGCAGAAATGGAATGATTTGGGCAAACACAAATCAAGAATCTCACTCTTTTTTTTAACTCAGGGTCAACTGAAAAGCAAACACTGTTTAAAACATTAGACCATTGTTAACTCTCCCAGTTTCTTGGCTAAATCTGTTCATGTAGGCTGTCTACATGTCACCCTACATCACTGTACACTGCACTACGGCAAAGTAGTGATCACATGAGTCTACACATGACTGGCAGCTACTTCGCCATAGTAGCGTGCTCCCCTGTTTTAGCGCACTACTACAGCAAAGTAGCAGCTAAAACTAACCATGCGCCATGTGCACAATGCAGTATGGGCAGTTACTGCGCCATGCTTTAGTATTTCCAAAAGGAAGTACTAAAGCACTGTGCAGTTACAATGTCACCATAGGGCAACATGTAGATGTGCCCTGAGTTGATGAATACTTCACTCTCCATGAAAACGAATTTATAGCAAGCTCTCTTGCCATAAAAGACCACTTGGAGAGCACAGGCTGTAAAAGCTCAACTGAAGATTGGGGTCTCATTGTGCTGCGCATTGCAAGCAATCAAGACCCTGCAACAAGAGAAATCAATTTCATGTTGGAGGATACAAGAAGAGGAAGAAAGAGATAATGGATCGAGATTGGCTCGGACAAGGTGGGATTGAAGTGATGGAGGGGTGTCGTGACAGAGGGAGGTTTAAAGGTTGGCAGGTGTTGGTTTGATGTGTTTTAATAGTAGGCCTGTGCGAAGCGGCTGGTATTCGCTTCAGATTTGGATTCGGCCAATTCGGGGGACAGTGATTCAATTTGGTGATTTGAATCACTGTCCCAAATCAACTTGGCTGAATCTGATTCGGAGATTCAGCAGCAGCCAAATCTGAGTCAGCCAGGCCCATCCCCCACCCGCTCTCCTAGCCTGGCAATGGCTGCCCACCTGCCCCAGCTCCTGGCTCTTTGGGAAAAAAAAGCCCC
>NW_017728980.1:3547347-3550609 GCF_001723915.1 Gavialis gangeticus | reverse complement strand
CCTAGTACTTTCCAGCTCAGAGTCAGCTGCAGCTCCCTGCTGCGGCCACCGGGAAGTGTCCAAATCATTAAAGCTCTCCGAATCTTTGGAAAAGATTCGGAGAGCTTTGAATCGATTTGGACTTTTAAATTGGTCCCATGATTGGATTCAGATTTGGAGATTCGGCCACCAAATTGGGCCAAATCTCCTCCGAATCGAATCACCACCTGAAGCTTTGCATAGCCCTAGCACATAGTGCTTGAAGCCTTGTTGGTGGATGAGAGCTCATACATGAAGGGTGCAGAGCGAGAAGAGGTTTAGATGGGGGGTGCACACTCACAGAGAAGTAGAGAAGGGTCCACCCCATGCAAGATACAGAAGGAATAACTGGCGAGAGACAAGGAGAAGTCTTCTCAGCTAAGTACTGACCCTAACAGGACATGGCTTTGAGACACCATAAATGTTTGCCAAGGCCCTAGAGAGAGAGAAAAGAGTATGGGGGTGGCTTGGATGTCTTGGCATCTGACCAGGAGAAGATCACTTGAGGCTTCTAGAGCTTGGATGCTGAACAGAAAAAAAAGCCCTAGTTCTGTGGAAAGATGAAAAAAGAGCATCCTTCAGCTCATGAGGCAAAGAGTTTTTTTGAGAACAAATCTCAAAGTTAGTTACCCAGTATGCTATGACTTCTACTAACATCTGAGTGGGTAGATCCTGCATTTGGGGTTTGTAAGCTTCCAAGGTGATTTGCAAGCCTGGTCTAGAGACCCTATTACTTGTTACCATGTGCCTGCTAATCATGCAGATGGGCTGTTAACATTTTGTGATTCATCATTTTGTTGATTTCAGCTGGCAGGTGTAGCCCAGTTCCCTACTCGTGTTAATGCTGACTCTGCTGCTGCTGCCCCCATTACTCTGTGCTGGAGTTTTGCACAGTGACACCTGGATGATGGTGCATCACAACATCTGTTGCCTTGCAGCTTGACTGCACAATGACTGGCAACAGAGCCAGTGGGAAGGATCAGAAAATGGCTACTTGGTTATTTTTGCTTAACACAGGCATTCTTCCCTGAGCCGAAAGGCAGGCTGATCCTCTGCCTTTCCTGAAAGTAGGGCCGTAGCTTAATGGATAAGAAAGTGGAGCTGTTGAACCGATTGTAAGCACAACGTAATGTAAGACGTGGCTTTGTGGCTGAAGGGTAGGATTTCTGTGTTAACTTGGCCTAATCCTGACTCCCTGACCAGTGGAAACTCATCAAGAGCTGGGACATAAGTTGTAAATTTGCTGGAAATTGGAACTTCAGGGGGATAATCTGGAGTCAATTTTGGGTTGACCCAGAATGGCCAAAGAAAAACTGAATATAGACCTCCAAAACTAGCCCAGTGTCAGTAACGTTCCACGCTGGGGTTAATCATGAAACTGCACCTGTATATTTGTGACACCTCGGTGGTCTTTTAGCTGAGACCCAAAGCACCCCTGAACTTTGGGGCTGAGCCGAGAACAACATGGGACCTGACACATGACACTTGTAGCTGGAACCAGATTTGATTGCTGGCATTGTAGTTGGAGCTGATCCCTCATTACCGTGAATATAGCCCTCTAGAGCAGAATTCATCATCTCTTTCAAGAAACTGGGAGATTCACGAGACTCCTGTGTTCAAATAAGAAGTCGATGGCTGTGACTGCTCCAGTAAACACGTCCTCTTGCCCCAGCCAGTTTTGAGCTTGGCTAGTTTTTCTCCCAGCCTATTTTTTTCTCTGGAAACATAAAAACGCATCTTGGTCTTTGCTGGGAGATCACAGAGGCAGCTGCACATTAAAATGTCGAAAGCCAAGCCAGGAGTCATTGATTTGCTGCAGAGGAGCTAATCCTGGAGTCTGTGTGTTCTTGGGAGCAGCGGTGTGCGATCTGCCACTAATTAGAGAGCAGAGAGCAAAATATGAGGTTTGTCCCAGGGCTGCAAGCACAAGAACACTTGCTGCTGCGGCTGGGAAGAAGAAAGGGAAATAAACTGAACAAGCGGATGAGGAGGAGGTGGTGGCTGGGAGAAGCTGCTGTCAGGGCAGCATCAGCAGATCTTTCAGATAATGAAAAGAGCTGGTCTGGCTGCAACACCAAGCACCTGCTGTGTGAAATGGCTAGAAGGGAGCTCCCCAAGAGGCATCCCCGACTTGCAAGAACCTGGGTGCCAGGACTACTGTGGATTATAGATGATTACTTCAGCTGATTCCCATGGCTGAAGTAATCATCTATAATCCACAGTAGTCCTGGCACCCAGGTTCATGCAAGTCAGGGATGTTCAACACATGTTGCCTAGTGGATGGAGCAGGGAGCTGGGACTTGCAGTTGTACTCATGGCTTGGTCTGTTGTGTGACTTTGGGTCAAGTCGCTACCTCTAATTGTGCCTTGGTTTCTCCTTCTATAAACTAAAACTGTCTTTTGGTGGTGGGGGGAGTGCCTTGAGACCTATTGATGAAAAGCATTAGGAATTATTTGTTATTATTATATTAATTATTATTATCAGTGGGAAGGGAGAGAGCATGCTGCATCAACAGTACTGCAAAGCCAGATAATAGCATCACTGGAATACACAAGCATTCATGGATTTCCCTTGTAGGGCAGAAACCAGACTAAGTTGCTTGTGCTTTTGCCTTTTGTTCCCAAATGATCACAATAGTTGGCAGATACAGCAGACTCAGCTCTGACTCCCAAATCCCCACCCCCCACCCAGTCTTCTCCTCTCCAGAATAAGTAAGCCTAGTTCCCTCAGTCTTTCTTTCTAAAGCCATGCTTCTAAAGTCTCTAATATCTTTGTTGCTCTTTGCTGGACTCTTTCCAATCTGTCCACATCTTTCTTGAAGTGTGGGGCCCAAACTGGATATAGTGCTCCAGGTGAGGTCTCAATAGTGCTGAGTAGGGTGGAAGAATCATTTCCCTTGATTTGCAAATGACCCTTCTGTTAATACAACCCAGTATACTGTTGACCTTTTTTGCAACAAGGGCATACTGTTGGCTCATATTCAGTGTATGGTCCACTGTAACGCTCAGGTCCTTCTGTACAGCATTACAGTCCAAGCAGTCACTTCCCAGTTTTCATTTGTGCATGCAATTATTCCATCCCAGGTGCAGGACTTTGTACCTGTTCTTGTTGAACTTCATCTGGTTCATTGTGCACCATTTCTCCATTCTGGACCCTAGCCCAGCCCTCCAGAATATCTGCATCTCCATCAAACTTGGTGCCATCTGCAAATTTGGTAAGTATTCACTCAATCCCATTGTCCAG
>NW_017728980.1:3542026-3542347 GCF_001723915.1 Gavialis gangeticus | reverse complement strand
GGAAAAAAAAAGCCCCAGCTCACTGGGTGCTGCCAGGCGGGGAGTGATCCCCGCTGCCCCCCCCCCCAGTGACCCATGCTGAATGGGGGGCTCTGCACAAGCCCCCAAAACCCCGACGCTGCCGCAGGAGTGGTGAGTCCCGGGACATTTCTTGGCTTTTTTTTTTCTTAGAGGCTGGAGCTGGCCCGGGCAGGGCACCTGTGGGGGCGCTGTGGGAGTGGGAGGGGGTTCCCGGTGAGCACCAGGGCTTTTCTTTAAAGTACCGGGACCTGGGGCAGGCAGGGCAGCCATGGGGGGGGGCTGGGGGAGCAGGTAGGAGGT
>NW_017728980.1:3490072-3541421 GCF_001723915.1 Gavialis gangeticus | reverse complement strand
GCTGAAGTAATCATCTATAATCCACAGTAGTCCTGGCACCCAGGTTCATGCAAGTCAGGGATGTTCAACACATGTTGCCTAGTGGATGGAGCAGGGAGCTGGGACTTGCAGTTGTACTCATGGCTTGGTCTGTTGTGTGACTTTGGGTCAAGTCGCTACCTCTAATTGTGCCTTGGTTTCTCCTTCTATAAACTAAAACTGTCTTTTGGTGGTGGGGGGAGTGCCTTGAGACCTATTGATGAAAAGCATTAGGAATTATTTGTTATTATTATATTAATTATTATTATCAGTGGGAAGGGAGAGAGCATGCTGCATCAACAGTACTGCAAAGCCAGATAATAGCATCACTGGAATACACAAGCATTCATGGATTTCCCTTGTAGGGCAGAAACCAGACTAAGTTGCTTGTGCTTTTGCCTTTTGTTCCCAAATGATCACAATAGTTGGCAGATACAGCAGACTCAGCTCTGACTCCCAAATCCCCACCCCCCACCCAGTCTTCTCCTCTCCAGAATAAGTAAGCCTAGTTCCCTCAGTCTTTCTTTCTAAAGCCATGCTTCTAAAGTCTCTAATATCTTTGTTGCTCTTTGCTGGACTCTTTCCAATCTGTCCACATCTTTCTTGAAGTGTGGGGCCCAAACTGGATATAGTGCTCCAGGTGAGGTCTCAATAGTGCTGAGTAGGGTGGAAGAATCATTTCCCTTGATTTGCAAATGACCCTTCTGTTAATACAACCCAGTATACTGTTGACCTTTTTTGCAACAAGGGCATACTGTTGGCTCATATTCAGTGTATGGTCCACTGTAACGCTCAGGTCCTTCTGTACAGCATTACAGTCCAAGCAGTCACTTCCCAGTTTTCATTTGTGCATGCAATTATTCCATCCCAGGTGCAGGACTTTGTACCTGTTCTTGTTGAACTTCATCTGGTTCATTGTGCACCATTTCTCCATTCTGGACCCTAGCCCAGCCCTCCAGAATATCTGCATCTCCATCAAACTTGGTGCCATCTGCAAATTTGGTAAGTATTCACTCAATCCCATTGTCCAGATCAATAATGAAGATGTTAAGGAATGTCAGATGATGGATAAACAGATCCTCAGGGACCCCTACTTGATATTTCCTCCCATATGGACATTGAGCCATTGATGACTATTTATTGAACACGGTACTATAACTCCATTTGGATATGCAAATGAGGATCTGGCACAAATTTGATCCCACCTTTTCCCAGTGTTGCTACAGGTGACTGACATACTGTGAGCTCCTGCTGACCCCTCCTGCCCCTCCTGCGGGCCTTCCATCATCTCCATGTGTTTGTGTCATACAATATGGCAAAGCACTGGCCTAACCACAAGGCAAAAGCAGCATCCCAACCCTGATGTCCAGAGTAATATATAGGGTGAAATCTTGTCATCACTGAAGTCAGTGACAATGCTCCTGGGTGAGCTGCCCCCTTGAGTTTCTAAGCCATGCCTGCTACAGCCAAGCATTGGTCAGTAAGGGACAGGCATTGCAGTGATTGCAATAGAGGGAATAGGCACTTTCTGCACTTTCAGATTTGCAGTAAAGTGACCCTAGGAGATAGAGCCGAGACTGCCAGTTAGGGGGTTTTATGTTGGAAACTGGACAAAGACCACGCACAACACAGCCCCATATCCTTGACTGTTCCATTCAATCTGTCTTGGTCTTGGCACTGACATCTCTGATGTTTCTGAACCACAGGTTTGACTATTGCTGTTTATGCTTCCTGTCCGAGACCATGGACCAGGGAAGAGTTCTTAGTGGAGCAGCCTGCTCACCCCTGGGCAAAGACCCAGCATGCAGGTTCCCTTCCCTGCCTTCTCCCCTGGGACAGCACCAGTAGGCACAGGTGAGCTGACCAGGCACAGAGTCAGCTTGGCTGTTAGCCACACCCTTGCTCCCCAGCCTTCCTACCAGGTCAGAGCAGTGCATATTACAGGGGATCTGACTATTAACCCTTAATGTGCAACTGCTCAAAGTACATGCTAATTTTAACATTAGCATGTGCTAAATGTCATGTGCAGCAAGGCCCCATGACTCCTGAATGCACCAGATGCTGCGGAAAAAAATTAAAAGACAGTCCCTGATACACATAGTTTAACTTTTCTAGAAATACTGTCAGCAAAAGCAGAGAGGGCTGGGTTGACCGACTGTGGCGGGGGGGATGTTTGAGGTCACTGCATGGGAAGAGTTATGGAGAGAGTGGAAGGATGATGCTGAGAGTCAGTGACCAGGGGCAGAGTTAAGGGGACTGGAAGATGGATTGAGAAGCTTGCAAAGGTTTTGCTACGCTGCATCACAGGGTAAACCAGCCCGGGGTGAGCTGAGCTTGTTTCACTCCAGTATACCTACACTAAGCAGTTACTTTCACTGCTGTAACTTTGAATAGCCCGAGTATTGCTGATCACTGGAGTGAAAGCTACAGGGGATAAAATAACACATGCATATACCCCCTGAACATCTATTGCAAATCGGTGAGCTTGGCAGACTTCTTTAAAGAGGCTAATCAGTATTTTGCCAGGGCCTCATTAAACGGAAAACAAGGAGTCGAAAAGGCAGTTGCGCTCTGCATCATCAGAAACTGCCTTTTCAACCTGGGGCATCTACACACCTGCCTATCTAGTGTCTATCTGTTGGTGCTGCTCCATGCTCAAGCCCAGCACACAGGAGGGGGGAACGGCAGCAGAAGTGAATAAATAAATAAATACAAACCTGCTGGCTTAGAGACGCATTTTTAAAATGCAGAATTTTAAGCCAACGCCACTCGACCGGCACCGCATTCTGCCTGCCAAGATGGAGCTTAAAGACTCAAGTTCAGAGAGGCACAATAAGCAGAAGCTTAACCCCACTGTCTTCCGATGGTGCTGCTGAGACGCGTTATCAGGGCAATGCAGCTCTGGTACCGTCGACAACACTCCAGCTTGTGTCACTTAAGTCCCTGTTAATACGAGGGACACATCTGGCTTGTAGAGGCCATGCTTACATCAGTGCCTGGCTACTTTCTAACAGCAGGTCAGCTCAGTTCATAATCTTCCTCTGGATAATTTTTCCCCCCACTTTCTATCTCAGAGGAGATTATAGGTCTGTAATATCTTGCTTCTGCCCCTTTATTTACTACAGGGGCTAAGTGCTTTTTCCCCCCCAGTATGATTAGATTAACTCCTTGCTTGTGTTCCTGGTGCAAAGAAATGTGGTTCATCAGAGAGACATTCTCAGTGGCTTTTGTCTCCTATTTTTGGCTTTTATTTCCCTCTCAGGCCATATGCTGTTAAGTGAAATCCAGTTTATTCTTCCCTATGAGGATGCTTCAGCTGTGATGTTGGAATGATTTTTACTCTCCTAATGCAGTTAAGAGGCCTGTGTTATTGGGTTACTTCGGCTCTGGCTTGCTGGTGACTGAGGTCAAGAGGATTTTTGAGAGCACAGTAATAGTGTCTGTCTGGTCTCCCGGTTTGCATAAGAAGCTTTGGTGTGTCCTTTAAAATGGGAAAGCTGGAAGTGACACAGGCTCCTAAGCAGGGCATTGTGGAGTGTTAAAGTGCAACAAAGACCTGGCACAGAAATTGTGAGCATGCTGCTCTTCAGTGTCAGTTGAAATCAGAGGTGTAAAGCTGGGGCAAACACACAGAAAATTGATCCTTTACATCTTTGCAAGATCCGTGAATATTAGCGCTACCATAATCAAGGAGGTAATGGGCCAGTCCTCAGCTGCCATGCAATACACCAGCTTCAGGGCAGCTACACTAAGAAATCAGGGTCACCAAACGCTGCTGCTTTACATCATCTACTCCCTTCCCTAAACTAATCAAACTGCACCTTGAAACCACTTAGGTGTCCTGTCACTACTCTCGCCCCTCCTCCTGGATGGCTGTGCCAGAACCTTTTTGCTTTGATGGGTAGAAACCTTTTGCTAATTCCAGCCTCATCTTATTCAGGGAGAGTTTATTCCCTTTTGTTCTTGTTGCCAACATTACCATTAGAAGAGCTTCCTAAGTAGGACAATGGAGCAAGCGGCCTAAGAAAACGGTGAAATCTGTGTCATTGCAGGATTTTAAGCAGAAGCTGGATGCTAGGCGTCTAAGGCAGTGAATCTTTTCCCACATATGAAGTGGATTGGACTGTGCCTCTAAGGTCCTCCTAACTCTATCAATGTTATCTGTTTAGTCTTAACAGATACTCTTTCATGTTCTACCTGGAACCTAACCCCGTCCGATTTTTGCTTGGGACTGGACTAAGACCCCACCTGCCACTGAAGCCAATGGGGCGGAAAGAGCTGAGCACCTTTCAGAAGACACTCGGTACCTCACAACATTGGACTCCTCATCTATCATTTCATCTCCATCAGTGGCCAACTACGCCTGTAGGCCCTGAGATGCTGCCTTGCACAGCCTCTTAGCACAGCAAAGATTAAAAAAAACCTCTTCAGCTTTTTTTTTTGCTTTTTAACTTTTTGCTGAGCTCATCCATAACTGCTTTAAAAGTGCAGAGGGACTTAAAGATATTTCCAGGATAAGGTGCTTTATCAATGGAATTGTGCAGTATAAATAATGTAAAAATGAAAATGAGCCAGAACAGCACAAAGTGTGGTCAGCAGAAAGGACAGCACTGGGGCAAAGGGAGTCCAAAAATCAGACAGAAAATATGTTCCCAGATGACATGAGCAAATCAGTAAAATTTCTTTTTTTCCTCCTCCTTCAAACTCTCTTCCAGGCACTCTGACCCTTTATTTTTTTATCATTCATTGTTTTTTTTATTTGAGACTCTCTCCCCTCATATCTGAGGCATTTTTTAAACCTGTCACTAGATTCAATAAGAACAGTGTATTTCTTTAATGTGGCCTATATAGTGTGGGACTGAAATATAGGCATGAAGGGAAATCCTGGTAGCTGTCTTTGGTTCTTTAGTTTGGCCACCTCTTTTCTGTTTACAAATTTCTGAACCCAGATACCTGCAGATGAATATTGCTGAAAGAGAGGAGAGCTCAGGCTCAGATCTGGATCAGAGCTGTTTATGGCTCCAGCCCAGCAGTGGGAACCTGTTCTTCAGATACAGGTTGGCTGAGAGGCAAGGAGCCAGGCAGCGTGGCTTCTTCTGTCAGACTCTTCCACTGACAGATCGTGGGACCTTGAATAAGCCTCATCCTTCCTGTGTATCACTTTCTTCAGTGGTAACATTGGGAGGAAAGCAAGTTTGGGAATCATTTTATAACCCATTATTCTTTGGTGTCCCCAGTCAACAATGAGGCCTCAAAAGCAGCTGTTTCTGTCACCTCAATGGGAGTTTGAACATGCAGAGATGAGACTCATACAGCATTTTATGGCATCTGCAATTGGAGTTTGGGCTTCTCCCTCCCAGAACACATTAAAGGTCTAAATACCACCCTTGCCAAATTAAAGCTAAACAGTAATACAGGGAAAGTAACACTTACTATATAATTGCAGGAGAGAAAAATTACATGATATGTATTTATAAATAATAAATGCATAATTTATTAATCCCTAGCACAAAGAGCCTATGAGTCTTAATTAATTATTACTTGCAAATTGGTTTTGAGATTATTGGATAAAAGCTGCTATAGGAGTACAAAGTAGTATAGCAAACATGTAGCCGCCTAGGGTTTTTGCATTGAACATTAGCCTGCACATTGCAGCCATCCAGAAACTGGAGGACTGAATCAAGAGAAACCCCTAATCTAGAAACTCAAGCATGCCTACACTGGGATGCCTGGCAATGGGGCTGTGAAGCATGCCTCTCCCACCTAATCCTCTTTGGCCACCAAAAAATAGGTAATGTAGGTGCCATTGGAACAGCGTTAAGTAAACCCAAGCAGTGTTGATGTTGTATCTGGGGAGGGGCTGTAGCATGCATAGTGTGGGGGTGCAGTGCTCCCTGGCACAGTCAGAAGCAGAGTAGAAAAGTCCCCTGCTAGCGGCAGAGAATCTCTGGCGCATGAATGAGCAATTTGGAACGCATTCAGTAGACGGCAGTAGTATGCAGATTTGCTAGCCAGTTTATGACAATTAAAGCTAGTCCCCAAATGCAGGAGTTTATACAAAAATCGTGGAACTTTCATATTCACTTGAAAACAAAGCTTTACATTGAAAAAAAAGTTGTTTTGGGATGGGGTTTTCACTCCCTTCCTCTTTTTTGCCTGCTTTTCCTCATTTTTCCATTAGCACAATGGCAAAATGGGGAGGGAGATTTCCAGAAAGTGGGGGGAAGTGCAGTTTTTCATCTAAAAAACAAACAAAAAAAAATCTTGACTGAAACCGACCCCTATGTCAAAAAGGGCCATTTGCTGCTGAAAACCATTTTTGACGGTTAAAAAAGAAAATTGACCTGGTCTAATTAGTGCATTTTTATGATTCTAATTTGTGTTATCTCTGCTATAAAATACACTTCATACACATTACAATACAATTAAACTCGCATTAAATCCAGTTCATCAGACTTTAAGTGAGTTCATCTCATTAAACAACCCTCACAAAGAAGTGGCGTGATCTCATTCATAATATGCAGCCAATCTCCCTACCTGATTCAAAGCCTATTGAAATGAATGGGAAGATTTCCACAGACTTCAGCGGGCTTTGGACAAGGTATTGTTTTTATTTATGCAATTTTTGCTGTAATGCAATATCCTACTTTGTGTAAAGTAAAGGCTGGTGTATAGATGCAACCCCACCTTTGAGTGCTGCTGACACTTATCTGCATGCTTCTACCTCCCCTCTTAGTTCAAGCTTTTCCAGGCCAGCTGAAGTCCTCTTTACCTCCTTTGCTTTCCAATAAGCCTGTAGGCTGGAAGTGCTTTGTTCAGTCTACCTGCTAGAGTGTTTTTAATTGGGTAGTGATGGCTGGGCTGGTAAGAGATGACCTGACTTGCCAGAGTCCACTTAAAACAGCACTGGCTGGAGGGAGAGCTCTGGGCTGCAGACCTCCCCAGGTAGGAACTCCCTCTTCTCCCCATGGACACACATCAGCCAACCCAGCTATGAGACTGCAGCGTTAGTCTATATTGAAAGGTAGGGCCCAAGCCAATGGACTCACTCTGGGGCCTGCCTGGGTCATGGTACAGGTAATTAGGATGCAGGTGTCCGTGGCAACCTCTGTCACAATGGGTCCCATCAGAGCTTGCTGCAGGGGAAGCAGCGTGGAAACAAGGCTCTCTCTGCCTCCAGCTGGATACATCCAGGTAGAGACCTGCAGCAGCTGATGACAGATTTCTGGCCTGGCATTGTCTAATTTCTTGTCTGAGCTGTTCTCTGAATCAGAAATCCAAGCGCTGCACCTAAACTGACCACGCAAACCTGCTGCTTCATTATACAGATAGCTAAAACACCACTCAGAGCATCTGATTTTTACTGATGAAAGCAAACTGATGGGGAGGCCCTGAAGCAAAACTGGGGTCCCCAGCCCCCCATGAGCTGAAGAGGAACGCACTGGGACCTGGGCCTCATGATTCTCTTCCAACCCTGCTCTAAAGAGCACTGTGCAATGAGGCAGCACCTTCCTTCTGAGCATGGCAAAGCACCGGTGATGGTTGTGATCTCTGTCTGGGAAAGCTCTGGAATAGGAGGAGACTTAGCCAGGCCCTTGGCAGCAGATTCAGCAATGGGACCTTCAGACTTGTCCTCCCCAGCTCTAATGACTTGCTATTTCTGCCACCCATGCTGATGTGACGGGCTGGCTGGCAGTGACCTGGCCCAGGGGTTTTGAAAGGACAAAAGATGATTGGAGAACTTGGGATTCCCTTTCTGCACCAGTCAGGCCCCAGAGACTCACCCCCATTCCCCCCCCCGTGTCCCCTGATTGGCCTCTTGGGTCACCTGGGGGGGGATAAAAGGGGCAGCATGGGCTGACTCAGGAGAGACTAGTGAGGGACAACAAGGAAGCAGCTTCACAGAGCTGGCAAGAGCTGAGCCAGCAGGGCAGGAGCAGTGCCCCAGAAGAGCCTGAAAAAGCAGGACCTGCAGGCAGCAATGGGACCCTCAGCAGCACGGTGTGCGGCCAGCAGGAGAGGCTCCCCACTGGGCTCCAGGATCCCCTGGGAGAGGCTGCAGCCAGCAGAAGAGGGTCCCCTCCGCTCCAGCAAGGATCTGAGCAGCAACCTGAGAGGTTCCCAGCTCTGCTTCCAGCTCCACCAATCAGAGGCCAGGCAGCTTGACGTGAGGTCGGGGCTCCGAGAAGGTCAAGACCCCTAGCAGATCACAGCAGTGCCACCAGTGGTAGCTGTGTGGCGGTGTTCCTGCCTACCATGTGGGAGGTCTAGGCTCAAGTCCCAGCTGAGGTGATCTGGGGGTGAGTGAGCTAACAAGAAGCAAATCTTGCAGTGGAAAGGGGCCATTGTGTTTTCCGCCCTTTCTCCCCCTCCAGGTACCAAGGCCCTATATTTCCTTGTCATTCACCAACCCGTATTGTTTGTTCTGCTGTTTGTGTTTTATATTTTGTTAACCCCTGTTTTTTGTCAATGATTGTAAGTGTCTAACCTTTGTTGAATCCTGCCCCCTTGGGGCATTGTAGTGTTCACTATACCCTCTGATTTATGCCTGTTATGTTCCCAGTATTAAAAGGTATATGGTTAAGTCCCCATTGGTGGTCTGGCTCTGCTCTATCGAGGGAGGAGAGTCCCTACACCTCTCACAGCACTTGTGCACCTGCTTTGATCCCTTCAATTGGAGAGGGGGTACCTCTTGGAGTACCGCCCAGGTTACACTGTGAAACACGTGGATAAATAATGCTGAATCTGTGCAGTTATGCAAACTCCATATATATGAAAGCTATGAACATTTCAAACGTAAGTCCAAAGAAGCCATTGTAAATTCCTGTGACCTATGCAATCATAGGGGACAATAAGGTCCTGGTTAGAGTCACAGAAAAGACATGCAAGCTAACCAGCACGTTATATGCATGCACTTTATCTGATCTCCCCAAAAGCCAAACAGCTACACAGACTTCAGCTAAGATCATGCAATCAAGACAGACTCCACATATCATATGATCCACAGGGATCATGGATGCAATATCCTTTCATATAACCTTCCTGTGAAACTTGTACAGATCACATGGAGCCCAAGAGACTCCTCATGCAAAATCTGTGCCATACAGACTCAGGCTTTCTAAGCTAAACACAACAGCTCTGCATAATAAGTAGCATTTTTTTAAAAATATTTCTTTCATCTGAGCCACTCTCTAATCCCTTTAAAAGTGTAAAGCACCTTAGGGAGATTTTGGGGACAAAGGGTTTGATCTATATTCTTTGGGCTTGTGCTAGGGTAGTAATGCACAGTCTAAGATCTGCCAGAGCCTCAACCAGCAGGCAAACAATGCTCTGGGATGGTGATAGACACACCCCTCTGTGCTGCTAGGGCTTTCCCAGGTTGCATGCCCTCATTTCAAAGACCTTGACCTTACAACCCACCTCTGGCTAGCACATCCACCAGAGGGATCAATGTAGAGCAACTTGGGGGGCACATCTGCACATGCAAGTTAATGTAAAGCAACACATTCTGGCACATATCGTGTCAGAGTTTATTGTGTCTGGGCACCACGTTCACACGTGTGCAGGACCACAGCATGTTGAGCCAGGTCAGAGCAGCCCCACCTGCCTGCTCCAAGCTGGCTCAGCGTGTTGGTGGGACAGAGAGGGACTGGCTGCGGCATGAGGGTGCTTCAGTACAGGGCTAGCAGCAGGCCGCCTCTACACTGAAGCACCCTTGTGGCCAGCCAGCTGGGTCAGCGTGTACACGTGCGTTGCTGTGCACAAAAAAAGTCTGCAGTAGGATAGTACTTTTATTATTGGTTTCCTGTGGCCTAACAGAGGCGCATGTGTAGATGCTGACACATTTACTGGGAGCTAATTAGGCAACTCTGCAGTAAATGTCTCACGTAGATGTGCCCAGGTGTTCCATCCCAGACTTTACTTCATTGCAGTCTACTGGGAAGAGTCGCTGTGGCTTTGGATCAGGCCTTGAGAGACTGAATCCTAACTGTGTATGAGAATCTGGGCCAGAGGCCGATTGCTCCTCTCCTTTACATCTGTGGAGTGACTCCCCTGAGCTCAGCTGCCAGCAATTTTCAGACTCCTGCGTATTTGAAGTAACAAATGTGAGTATTAATTTTCATGAATGAGCTGTGACACCTGTCTGAAATTATTTGGTTCCACAGGCCATGCTGCTGGCAAGTGCCTTTGCTAGGAAAACAAACAAGAAATGACCCTGTATTATAGCTGTGCTTGGTTCTCCCATACGTTTGCTTTTTGCCTGTAGATTGCAGAGCACTTTACAAAGGTGGGTTAAGTAACACTGTCTGCATTTCATGGATGGGGAAACTGAGCTACAAAGGGGGTTACCAAGTGAGTCAGGAGCAGAGTTGGAAACATTATCATAGTAGATTGGCACTTTACGGCTTCAGCTCAGTGTCGGGCTCCATTGTACATACTGCTGTGCAGACAAGTGATAAGATGATAAGAGACAATATCTGCTCCAAAGAGCTTATGATGTAAATAAACAAGGGTGGGAGGGGAACCTGAGTTAAATGACTTGCCCAAGGTTATGCACTAAATTAGTTGCAGAGCTGTCCCAAGAACCAGAGTCTCTTCATTCCCAGTGCAGTGCCCCCCTCACCAGAACAGGATGCCAGAAGCAGGGGGCACACATTGCTTTGCAATTTGGGTTAGGAGCCCCTGTGACTATTTGCAGAGCAGCTTTGTAGAGGAAGCAGGGAAGAAACTGCCTGCCAGTACCAAATGCCTCTGCCTGCAGATGCTGTGCTGAGCTCTCATTCCTTCCCCTGATTTTAAATGGGTCTTGTTATACATCCTTCATTTCTATTTTTATTAAAAATTTAATGCATTGCCATTTTACCCTCTTGCCAGCAATGACTACAGCAGGAACATCAGCCATAAGTATCCTCAGGAGAAATAAAGAGAGGCATCGTTGACTAATCTACCAGCAACAGTTATTATCTGGGTTACATCTTCTAAAGTATACATAGTCTTACAAAGGAGGGATTGGTGGAGAAGGCAAGCATATCTGCATCCTGTGAAAAATGTTGAGCTTTGATCAAAGAAGGGAAAGATTTTCAGGTGATGTAAACCAACATTGGTCCACCCGAGTGAACCTCATGTGCTGGCTGAGGGGTTGGTTCTTCAATAATTGAACTGTTGCCCCATCATACTCAGCAATGGAGAATTTGGAGAATAGGCTAGGAGCTGGTGGGGGTGGAGGTGTAGGAGGTGGGGCTAAGTGTTTGTATCAGTTCTTTTAAGTCTATCCCCACTTCAGGGATTAGATGACTTTTTTGGCCTGTGTTGTGCAGGAAGTTGGTTTCTCAATGATCAAATAGTCTCAATGGTTTTAAAATCTCTGGGTCAGATCTGCAGATGGTGTTGTGAGGGATGCTGACTTCCTTGGTTCCCAGGGTTGTTGGTTGTAGCCGTGTTGGTCTAAGTACATAGGCTGGCAAAGTTCTTGCCTTCCTTGGATCTCTGCACTCTTGACCTTGACAAAGCTTTGCCCGTTGATGGCCGCTACAGATCTTTTTGAAAATGAAGCAAGGATGTTGGGAGAGGTAAGAGACTTTAACCTCTCTCTCCATCCAAAGGAAAGAACAACACTGGGAATCAACATCTCAGACTTCCAACCCACGCTGCTTCTCATGTCCTCCAAAACTGACCAGTTGGTCCCAATATGAAAAGATTTCTTGAATTGTGTTGAGGATGTTAGCAGAAAAGATGGTGGTTCACAACTAAGTGTGGATGCTGTTTCCTCTTTATCTTGATGAGCTCTTCAGAGCTGGGGTTGGATATGCTCCTACACGAACTTCCATATTGTGATCTTTGGGTGCACCTGGCATAGAAAGCATGGCCCAGCATGCAGCTTTGACAATGATATATAAATACCCCAGGTGAAATGTACCCAGCTGGTTTGAAAGTACTGCTTCCCTCCCCCAGCTTCTACAGTTCATGTGGTTATGAGCATAGTCTCTTGGCTACCCAATATAAGGCAGTCTTCCCTGTTTCTGACCCATGCTGCTTCTCATCTCCTCAGAAATTCAGGAAGCATTCAGGGGGCATGTCTACATGAGACATTTAATGCACGGTAGATTAATTCTACTGTGCATTTGCAAGTTACGGCAAAAACCATGCTAATGCACAGCAGAATTAGTCTACTGTGCATTAAGCATCACGAAAAGACCGTGCACCATTCCTACTGTGCATTAGCACTGGCTACTATACATTTATGTAGTGCCTCTTATTAGAGGTACTAAACTTAATGTGCAGTAGCACATTAATGCATGTGTAGACACACCCAGTGTGAGGTTGGAACCAGTTGGGAAGTGGTCTTGGTCAGGAAAACAGAAGGATGCTTCAGTTGCACAGGTTCCTTGTGGGAGTGCATCTCTTTCCAGCAGTCTCATTTCAAAGGTTTGTAGTCCTGTGGGTTTTGCCACCAAAGGGCTCTTGCTCACAAGGGCTCTTTTTAGTCTAATGGGGGTTTGCACAGCAGAGAGGAGCTGGAAGTGCTAGACACTACTAGCCTTTCCCCAGGCAAGGCCTGCAGAGTGCCCTGCTTCTTGGCAAGAGGCAGCTGGGGACTTCCAGGTGGCAATTACTGACTGTGTCTCTTTGGCATAGCCAGGTTCTTTACACCTGCTTGGAGCAGGTCACCACAGAAACTCCCTGTTTAGCCAGCAGGAAACTAGTGTCCAGGGTTAGTCATAACTCACGGTCAGGGAGTGTGTCTGAGGCTCAGGGCAGAGGTTTGGAGTACAGTGGGATAAAAACTCCTGCATTTCATGTCTCGCTCTGGAAGGAAATGTGTCTGATTGTTACAGCAGAGAAGGAGTCAGTTGGGATTTCTGAGTTCAGCTCCTGGCTGTCGTGTGGTAGGTGGTGAATTGGCAACAGCAAGGGGAGGTAGGCCCTAGCTGTGGATGATGAGGGCATAGTGGAGGCAGCATGACAGTGTGCAAGGGTGGTAGTGGCCTCCACTGAGTTGCTGTCTTTACCTCTCCTCCAGCATAATGCACCCTTCTTTCTGAGCATCATTCCCTCTCCTTGTAAAAGAGCTATGTAATGGTTAAAGGATTTCATGGCTTAAGGCTGTGTTGTGTTGTGAGGATTAATTAATTCTTCTTCCAAACTGGGGAACCCCACTGCTATAGTAAATACTTTACTCCCAGAGACAGCAGAGACAGTTTTTAAATGTGTACATGTCTTGTGGAGTCCCAGAAGAATTGCACTGGCTTGGGATATGCTGGAGCAGGGTTGCTGTATTCTGCCTGTTTCTTACAGTGGTGTTACTCCACATAAGCTTACACACAGCTCTATTAGTCAGTGCTTAGCATTGCATTTGCTTTATCAGTTCCTGGGAAACCCCTCAGCTTGGCAGTCTCTGCTTCAGCATTGTTATGCCAGTTTGTATTTTGGGTGGTGGTCTCATGTCTGTTGGTTTCTAATAAGCAAAGAGGCACTTACCTGCTCCCTCACTTGGTCTCATTTGGAGCAGGGGCTCTTACAACCTCCAGTGTCAGTGAGATTTGACCCAATCCATAATAATACCAGAGCTGGACATGAAGCAAGTCCTGTCCCGCACTAAGTGGCTTTAAGTGACAATGCCCCAGCCCCCTGTACCAGGCCACTTGCCATTAGACCAACTCCTTAGACTTATTCTCCAGAAGTCTGCAATGGTGTACCTCCTCCTTGCTGTCTCCCAGAGAAGTGAACAGGAGCTAAACAGGAGCTGTCCAGCATGTCTTTGCTCAAAGCCTAGGGGAGGGATGAGGTCCGCTATTCAGTGCCCTGCACTGGAACTCAGGAGACCTGCCATTCATTTCCTGTGTAATGCTTTTTGACCCCCACCCTTTGTTCCTTTAGAGCAGTGATGCTTAAGGTCTTGGCCCTGTGGGCCGGAGGAGTGATGCAGGGCTGCTCCACGGGCCGGATTAGGTCATGTGTCACCTGTGCCTGTCCCCACAGGCCGGAGTCACCCCCCAGACCAGCCTGCATGCCCAATCTAGTGAGAAGGACCATAGCCCACGTGGCTCCCCATGGACCAGATCTGGTTCTCAGGCCAGGGGTTGAGCACCTCTGATTTAGAGTGTAAGCTATTTGGACTTGACTGTCTCTGCCTGTGGGTACAGCCCCAAGCAGAACAGAGCTCCGATCTCTGCCTCTGTGCATGATTGTTGCATAGATTACATACCTGGTTTGCATTGTAGCATAAGTGTAGTGCCAGGAAAGGGCATTTCCACCTTCCTCTAAGGACGAAATTAGTCACTGGAGTCATGTATTCATGGCCATTTGCCCTTTGAGCTCTGCTTGACCCTGCTGTGTCTGGATTTGATAGCACAGCTGTGCTGATAGTGCTCCTCTGACAAGTGTAAGTGCTTTTGTTTAATTGCTGGAGAATGTTCTTTGGGAGAAAATTCAATAAACAGGAAAGTGCTTTTATGCAAGTCCAACAGGGAAATGAGCTCAACAGAGAAGCAGTCTGCACCTCCAGACACAGCGCTAAGCAAAAGGATACACTAACCCTCCACTCTGGGTCAGGGTAGGGAATGTCATGAAGTAGTGAGTCCCTGTTAAGGTGAAGGTATCCCCCTACGCAGTCACTATACATACATGCTGGCTCCCGGGAGGCACTGGAAATGCCCTCTGCGAGGTGCTCTGCTGTTAGCAGATAGGAGTGTGGTGGCTATAAGGACTATGGTCAGGATCATGGCCAAAAGTGTCTAGATGGGTGGAGGGGGAGTGCACTTCTACCTGCAAGTGCATCCATAGGAACTGTATTCCTGTTCAACTATAGGAAAGCCTATAGAAAAACTTGGCTTTACCCCATGGCTTATAGGGCTGTGTAGAACCTACCAAAGCTGGAACATTTCTCTGCGTACAGTGATCTTTTCTCTCCTGTCATGTTGTATACATCAATGTATGACCCTTGAGAATGAAGCCTAAGGAAGAGACCCTGCTGACCTCTTAATTCTGAGGGTGAATCATTTCACCAGCTCATACTCTATGACAGAAGCAATGCTGCCCACAAGGAGGAAAAAAAACACTTGAGCACGTTCTTTGATAACTACAGTGGGGGCAAGAACTTACCTGTGTACATTGTGAGAAAACCCGTTATCATTCTCTGTTAGCAGGCCTGGGTGTAATGCATTGCATAGGTGTAAATGAGCTGATTCCACAGTTGTCCAGTTCTGGGGTCTGATTCCAGTACTGCCTACCCAAATTGTTCAGAAATAGTTAACTGGGACACAGAACTCATAAGACTGGCATAGAAATCATTAGCTGTCTATAATTGTTCCTATTTCTATAGTAATCTATAATTTCAGCAGTAATTTGGGGTTCCTTTTCTCTGCCTCCTGATTTAAGTGTTTAGGTTGTGCCTGGTCCATTTTTAAAGCTTTTTTTCTGAAATCATGAAAGCTGAAAGCTATCCTTTTTTTTTTCTTTTTTAAATGAAAACTGAGATTCTCATTTAATCACATGCCTTGCAGAATTGATGCTTTAAGACAAGCATCCATTATTGTGAGACAATAAATTCACAAGCTGTTGAACCATAGTAATTCTTAGTTACTCTGAGACCTCCTTATACCACCCTAGCTGGAGGAGATTTGGCCTGATTTGGTGGCCAAATCTCCGAATCCGAATCGAATCATGGGACCAGTTAAAAGGTCCAAATCCATTCAAAGCTCTCCAAATCTTCAGAAAAGACTCAGAGAGCTTTGATGATTTGGGCAGTCCCTGGTGGCTGCAGGAGGGAGCTGGAGCCAGACTCAGAGCTGGTAAGTAGGGGTGGGGGAAGGGACCCTGGGGGAGGGGACCATGGGGAGACCCCTGCCAGGCCCCATCCTCTGCTTGCTTCCCCAGCCCTCCATGGCTGCCCTGTGTGCCCCAGCTCCCAGTGCTTTAAAAAAAAAGCCCTTTCGCCCCCAAATTTTGAGCAGAATGGGTGCCGGAAGGCACAGGACACAGGTAAATGAAAAGCCATGATTTTAATGAGTTCCAGTTATTCCTGGGCTTTCTAGCCATATTCCCATTCAATGCAGGTTCTGTAAGGGCTGGTGCCACACTCCCAGTTTATTGCTTAAGAGTAATTTTTTTAAAGGAAATAGTTACACTAGTTACAACCCCCACTATTGATACTGTTAGATTGATACTGTTATATTGATGTAGCTTACTCCAGGCCTAAAACACTTTTATACTGATAGCTCTGTATCTACTCTAGCGGGGTTGTACAGTATCGTTGTGGAGCTCTACAGCTTTGGCTATGGATAAGACCTACACTTAGTCATGCCTTTGGTGAAGGGTTATGTGGTGGCACTTGCAGTAGCAGACTTAACTACATACATTGATCCTATTCTGCCTGAGTAGGAGCAAGGAGGCAGGACACAGTGACTTCATTTGAATGGTGGCTCCATTAAGGATCGGCATGTCTCCCTCACCCATGTATAAACACCAGGCCACATGGAAGCAATTTTGAGAGATGCACTGAAGATGGGAATCCATATCCTAACTAACTTCTAGGAAGCAATTAATAGCATACTATGATTGGGTGAAGACTGGCCAGTTGGTCCCAATATGGAAAGGCTTCTTGAATTGTGTTGGGGATGGCCCAGCATGCAGCTTTGACAATGTTCATAAATACCCCAGCTGAAATACATCTGGTTTGAAAGTACTGCTTCCCTCCCCCAGCCTCTACACTCTTTCTTTTGTCATATCAAGATCAGGGCTTTGGTACAATCAGGCTTTTAGCTGGCTTAGGTTTTGGGAGGAAAATAAGTGTGTGTTTTATAATAATAAAGAAAAAGCAAGCAAAACTGTCTCTGCTAATGAAGGCCACCACAGCAGACTGACTGCATCAATCATGTTATTTCACAGAAGACTTTGACAAATGACACCCAAAGGTATCAAAAGGAGGAAAAAAATTGCTGGGTTTTTTTTTTCCTTTTTCTATTGTTTCCCCCTCACTCACAGAAACAGCACTGACAGAATTCATGGTCTGGAAAATGCAGTAAGCTTTAAATCATACAAACATGCCTGGATTACATAATTTTTGTAAAAATTGCCTGCATTAAAAAAGAGCTATTGGTGTGATTAAAACGTGTTCACAACTGCTTGAATGCCAATGTTGATTTGAGAAGAGATGCCCTGGTTGGGATTTATTCGCATTTGTTGATTAGAACTTGTGGATTTTCTTTATATTTCCAAGAGCTAAAATCTCTGGCCTCGGAAGTCATTTCTAGTATCAGTCTAATGTATTTAAACAGCCCCATTATCCTAGCATCATAGTGTTCACTGTAACCCATTAGGTAGGGAAGTATCTGTCTACCTAATTAAGGTACTTATCAGGCACCCATTCATGTAGTAGCTGAACAGCTCAGTCTTTAATGTATTTAAAGAGGAGGCAAGTTGATCTAGTGGTCAGGACAATGATCTGTGGGGTGGGGAAATATAGGCTCAAGTTGCTGCTCTGCCTTAGACTTTTTGTTTGGCCTTAGCCAAGTTTCTCATCCCTTCTGTTCCCTCCAGGTTGTGGGGATCATAGATCTACCCTATCTTACAGTAGGGCTATTGAGGCACTTGGATATTGTGGTGATGTGGACTCTGTAACGATCTACAACAGAGAAACTATCTGCCGCAGTACCCTGGGGAACAAGGACAGTGCTGTCAGCCCCATTTTCCAGTTGGGAAATGGAGGCAAAACGGGTCAAAACCAAGTTCTACAAAGAAGGGGAATATTCCTCTGAAGACCTAAGTCTTAAGTGACTCTCCAGAAGCCACACAGAAAGGTTGTGGCAGAGCAGAAAATTAACTCCACGTTTCTGCTCTGTGTATTGCATCCTCTCCACTGGATCATCATTCCTGTTTTAAGTGCCATCATGAAGATTTGAGTATTCAGAAACATAACCTTCAGTTTGAAAAGTTCTGTGTATTCCTCACTGGCTAATTACATAATTAATTTGGGTCCCCTTAACCCACACTATGACCCCAGAGGACTAGACTTCTGAAGAATATGGCCAGGCTGGATATGCCCAATTTGTAAATGAGTATCAATAAGGGTCTCCTTTCCAAGCTCTGCCATGCATCTCCTATGCCCAGTGAGTGGTACTGGAGGTGATGCTCCAGTCTAATAAGTAGAGCCACCTCTCTGGCTGGGAGCCAGTTAAAGATTTTGGCACTGGTGAGGCCACATCTGGAGTACTGCCTCCAGTTTTGGACCCCAAAGCAAGCAGACAAATTGGAGAATCCAGTGGAGGGCAAAGAAAATGGTTAGAGGCCTGGGCACATGACTTCTGAAGAGAGGCTGAGGGAACTGGGTTTATTTAATAGGGCTGTGTGAAATTTCGCTGTCCATTTCATTTTGAAACTGTTTTGACTCATTTCAAGGTCAAAACAGCAAAATCAAAGCAAACAAAGGGCCTCAAAACAGCCTTGAAACAAAACGAGGCAAATTGAAATGTTTAGACCATAGTGCTGGGGATGGGATGGGAAGGCCCTCCAGCTGAGCTGACTTCCTGTCCCCAGCACCAGATCACACTAGGGGCAGGAAGTCAGCCCAGCTGGGTTGACTCCCCATCCCCCACGCCCTGGTGTGATCTAGCATGGGGGATGGGGAGTCTGTCCAGCTGGGCTGAGTTCCTTTCTCCAGCTGCATGGTCGGGTGAAACGTCGAAACAGCATCAAAACAGACTCACTGTTTCGACGAAGTGAAACAGTGAGGCTGTTTCGACTTGAAATGAAATGAAGTACAAAAACACTGTTCCGTCCAGAGCTTGAAACTGAAGTCAGAATGGAACAGTGCTGTTTTGCAGAGCCCTATTATTTTGTTTGGAGAAAAGAAGACAGTGGAGATTTAACTGCAGCTTTCAAACTACTGGAAGGGCGGTTCCAAAGAGGATGAAGCTAGACTATTCTCAGTGGTGGCAGACGACAGAAGAAGGAGCAGTGGTCTCAAGTTGCACCAGGTTAGATATTAGGAAAAACTTTCTCATGAGGAGGGTACTAAAGCACTGGAACAGGCTATTATCCAGAGAGGTTGTGGAATCTCTATCCTTGGAGGTTTTTAAAACCCAGCTAGACAAAGCCTTGGGTGGGATGATATAGTTGGGTGTGCTCCAATAGGGGGTTGATTTCCTGAGGTGCCTTGAAACCCTAATTCACTATGATTCTATGACTTCTGTCCAGGTAACATGCATTAACAGGTCCATGTGACTCTTGTGTTATGGTGAAGAACCGCACCTTGATGATGATAATAACTTGGCATTTACACCACACTTCCCATCTTCAAAGCCCTGTACAAATAGCAACTAATTGCTCATTAGCTGCTGACATGCCCAGGGTTTTTGCTTGCTATAAATGCTGAACAGAGTGTCTCAGAAAAATGGACTTCCTCTTTGTGCTGCAGGTCTGTAATTTTGACCTCATGCTCCTACCTATGGGGCTTACTCTGAGCTCCATTTAGAGCCTGAAAATCTGAAAACCACTCTCCCCATTTTATCTCTGAATTTTATCCTCTGCTTACCAAGTTTCCATGTTGTGGATGTAATTTGGTTTGTACAGCCAAGAAGAAACAGGCCCACTTTCTCTCTGGTACTCATCACTATTGTGTCTACTCTGGTCACATGGCATAGCTGTTGAGCAAGGCACATTCCCTTCCTCTCATCTGCCCCTTGGTTCCAACCTTCTGTGTCATATCAGAACAGCAATATTCTGTATTTGCTTTGCCCTGATGGAAGTGAATGCACAAAGTGTGGGGCAAAGGATGGTACCTGAGACCCTAACTCTCTGCTGGAGAAAGATGTCCTGGACCAGAGCAGGACATGAGCAGTCATAGGAGCATGGGTTCATTTTGGGCTTTGTTCCTGATTTGCAGTTTGACATCACTTCCCTTTACTGTGCCTGTTTCATCAGCTGCAAAATTAGGACAATACTATACAAATCTCTGGAAAATGCTTTGAGATGTTTGAGTGGCAAGTGCTCTCGACACTACATATGATTCCTTAGGTCTATGCTCAGTGCTGAGCCCTCTGAGCCCTTTAATGAGAGTAAAAAAGAACATTACCCATTAGCAAAACTACAGACCCACATCTTCAGCTGATGAAACTCAATACAGCATTATTGACTTCAGTACAATTATACCGACTTGCACCTGCTGGGCTTCTGGCCCATTGACTCAAATAGAACTGCACTACCTTATATCACCTGGGAACCTGGATGTGAGACTGCCAGGAATCTGCTTCATTTGGGTGTATGTGCTAATGCCCAGATTGTTGCAATGGTGGTGACTGGCCAATACAGAGGGAAAGCAGTTGGGGACTGCTGCAGCTGAAAGCATAAGAGCCTGTATACTGGGCTAAAGAGTGAAGGGACGAGAACAGCTCATCTCCTTCGTGGTTTAGGCATTGAGGGACACCAGTAACAGACTCATCAGCAGGTTACACAATGGTTTCTGCAATTATTAGCACCTCTCCTCCTTTACATTGTATTTCAAATAGTTCTGGGAATTGCTCTGTTCATAGTTTCAAGAAGCACCAGATTATCCTGTGTGATGCTTTTTTTTTAACTTCTTTTTAAAGTGCCAGTGTGTTCTTTCAGAATCATATTAGCCATGCAATAAATTTGCATAATGTGGATCCATAATGCTTAATCAAAACCTCTCTGGAAAGCTGTTATTGTCCATGAGCTGCTATAAATTCTCAATATCGCCTCCACGTTAAATACTAAAGCTGCTCAGGGTATATTGTGTGCTAATCACCTGCAACATAGTGTTTGAAAGAAATTAAGCTCTTTTTTTTGACAATGGCAACATAAATGGAGCAGCTGTAGTTAGGAACTCCTTGTTTGTTTATTTTTAATTTGAACCTCCAACATATAGCGCCGTAGTCAGAGCTTTGGGGTAAGTCAGAATCATTCCATTGACTATGACATGGTTACCCCAGTGTTAACCCACTAAAGGAGGGATATCTCAGGCCATGTTATTGTCAGAGGTACTATGAACCAACTACTCAAACTGAAGTCAGTGAAAAACTCAATCTGACCTTCAGATTCTATTCGAAGGGATGCAAGGTAAAGACTTCAACCCAGTGAACAGGTGTCCAAATCACAGTCATCCTCACAGAGGCATTGACAGACACCTGTGATTATAATTTTAGCAGACAGGGAGGTTTGCCTAAAGTATTGCTGGGTTTTGGTGCACCCAAGCTGTTGCAAAAGACACTGGACAGCTGAATTAGAGCAACCCAGAAGCTGAATTAGAGCAACATCAGGAGAACCCACAGGAGGACCAACTCTCTTCTCTCTTTCATTTCATGCACTGACTCCTAAAGGGCCAACAGCCGACTGTAGTGAGGTTTTGCTATAAATCTTTCACCCCTAAAAACCCAGGCTCCAACTTATACCACATCACTCAGTGGAAAGAGAAGGGGTTTACTCAAATGTCTTAGAGCGTAGACCGGGTACACCCAGGGGGGTGTGCCCTGTCCTCCAGTGACAGTGGTGGGGGTCAGGCAGGGTACTGATGGAGGGGCTGGCTACTAGAGCAGTTCCCTCTCCTCTCTACAGAGCCAGGCCAAAACCGTCTGCTTAACTATATACAATTTATTACTATAATAAATACTTAAGATAAAACATGAAATATTTATAATAAAGCTTAGCATATGACACTACATCTAATATCCCAATATTCACATAAACCATATAACTTACAACATATATAATAATTAATACTTTGAACAAGATAGTTAAGGTCACAACACGATAAACACATATGGGGACTCAAGTTATATAACCCAAATAAGTTAATAATATTTCCTAGACCTACCAAGTAACAATACAGATATACATATTAACACATTAAGAAAAACGATACAAACTTCCTTAAAGAATACCCATAGGTATATAGACCTTGACACAACAACAATCACCCAAAATAGGGAGTGCCCTCAGTACTGCCCTGAGGAGTTTCCTTGGAGTCCCTCCCCTTTAGGGCCCTGGGATATGGACCTGCCCCTCCCGCAATGGAGGGTGGAGGCAGCAGACCCTCCTATCCTGTGCCTGCCTCCCCTGTGGGGCCTGCTTCCCCAGCATCTCATGCTTCCTCTCTGAAGCAGCCAAGGCTTGTCCCCTGGAGGCTGATCCCATGAGAGCCTCTCTCCAGCAGCGCCTTTGGCTCTCCTCCATGGCCTGGCGCCCTACACTGGGCAGCCCAAGGCTCTTTCCTTCTCATGGGAGCTGAACCCTTACAGGCTCTGGTTCTCCAGTCTCACACTGGGGGCACTCCCCTTCCCGGGCGCTGCTTTGGGCACTGGGGCTCTTTTAGTTAAAGAGCCACACTGCAGGGTTTTGTTCACTCGGCCTAGGGCTGGGGCTAACTTGAGCAGCCATGAGCTGCTCCCAGGCGGGTCCTCCGTGTGCCGACCCATGCACTGGGTGAGGCCTGAGCAGGCTCCAGCTGCTACCAGGGCCAGCTTTCCATGTGCTGATCTGTACACCAGCTGTCCAGCTGGTTGCCAGGTTCACAGGCTCAAGCCACGTTGACCAGCTCCTACATCCCTGTGAATCCTTGAAGAATCCATTACTAGGCACCTGGAGGAGAAGAAAGTGATTGGGAACAGTTAGCATGGATTCACCAAGGGCAAGTCACACCTGACCAACTTGACTGCTTTCTGTGGTGAGATAACTGGCCCTGTGGATGTGGGGAAAACAGTGGACATGATATACCTTGACTGTAACAAGGCTTTTGATATGGTCCCCCACAGCATTTTTGCAAGCAAGCTGAGGAAGTATGGGTTGATTGGATGTATGGACTGTAAGGTGGATAGAAAGCTGACTGGATCGTTGGGCTCAACAGGTAGTGAGCAATGGCTCAAGGTCTAGATGGCAGCTGGTATGAAGTGGAGTGCCCCAGGGGTCAGTCCTGGGGCTGGTTTTGTTCAGTATCTTCATTAACAATCTGGAAGATGGCATAGAGTGCACCCTCAGTAAGTTTGTGGATGACACCAAGCTGGGGGGAGTAATAGATACACTGGAGGGTAGGGCTAGGATTCAGAGTGACCTCAACAAATTGAAGGATTGGACCAAAAGAAATCTCACAAGGTTCAACAAGGAGAAGTGCAAAGTCCTGTACTTAGGATGGAAGAATCCCATGCACTGCTACAGATTTAAGACCAACTGGCTAAGCAGCAGCTCTGTAGAAAAGGACCTGGGGGTTACAGTGGATAATTAGCTGAATCTGAGTCAAGAGTGTGCCCTGGTTGAGAGGAAAGCTAATAGCATACTGGGTTGCATTATTAGGAGCATTGCCAGCAGATAAAGGGAAGTAATAATTCCCCTCTATTTGGCACTGGTGAGGCCACATCTGGAGTACTGTGTCCAGTTTTGAGACCCCCCACTACAGAAAGGATGTGGACAAATTGAAGAGAGTTCAGTGAAGGGCAGCAAAAAGGGCTAGGGGACTGGAGCATATGATGTCTGAGGAGAGTCTGAGGGAACTGGTCTTGTTTAGTTTAGAGAAGAGAAGACTGAGGGGGGATTTAGAAGCAGCTTTCACCTACTTGAAGGGTTGTTTCAAAGAGGATAGAGCTGGACTGTTCTCAGTGGTGGCAGATAACAGAACAAGGAGTAATGGTGTCAAGTTGCAGCAAGGGAGGTTTAACTTAGATATTAGGCCTGTGCAACGTGGCTAGTATTCGCTTTGGATTTGGATTCGGCCGATTTGGGAAATAGTGATTCGTTCTGGTGATTTGAATCACTATCCCAAATCGATTTGACTGAATCTGATTCAGAGATTCAGCTGCTGCCAAATCTCCGAATCACCAAGGCCCATCTGCTGCCTGCAAAAAAAAAAGTCCCAGCTCACCAGTGCTGCCGGGCGGGGTGGGGTGTGAATCACCAAATTACTGCCCAGGCTGCCCCAGCTCCTGGTACTTTGAAAAAAAAAAGTCCCAAGTCACCAGTGCTGCTGGGTGTGGGGGCGATCCCCACTGTCCCCCACTTCCCCACACTGTGTGGGAGGCTTGTGACGGAGCAGGCAGGGGATGGGGCCTGGCAGGGGTCCCCCTGTGGTCTCCTCCCCCAGCCTCCCCTCACCCACACCCTACTTACCAGCTCCGAGTCTGGCTTCAGCTCCAGCTCCCTGCTGCAGCCACCAGGGACTGCCCAAATCATCGAAGCTCTCCGAATCTTTTCCAAATCGATATGTAGAGCTTTGAATTGATTTGGACCTTTTAATTGGTCCCCTGGTTTGATTCAGATTTGGAAATTTGGCCACCAACTTGGGCCAAATTGAATCAGCACCTGAAGTTTTGCACAGCCCTATTAAAGATTAGGAAAAAACTCTCTTACTAGGAGGGTGCTGAAGCACTGCAATGGGTTACCTAGAGAGGTGGGAATACATCCTGGGATGTATTTAAGTCCCACTTGACAAAGCCCTGGCTGAAATGATCTAATTGAGGCTGAGCAAGGGGTTGGACTAGATGACCTCCTGAGGTTCCTTCCAACCCTAATTTACTATAACTTTATAGTTTTATGTAACATGACTCAGCATCAGTGGAAGAGCCAAGAGAGAAGTGTAGATGTAGAGTAGTGATGCAGTACGGCCAATCCCAATGGAAATGTATTAGTGGAGATGTGGGTGCAGGTTTGTTGTGCAATGAACCTTCCCATCTAGTCTTGTTCCAGCTCTGCTAGAGTCAATTCTGAGATTTCTACTTAGAAACTTGAAGAGCTGCACACCTTGGTTATTATGCTTATAAAACAGCAGAGACCTGACCTAATTGAGCTGTGACTTGTGCTAGGCTGTAGTATACTAGCTGGATTTCCAATTGGCCTATCAGAGCTTCAGAGATGAGCTAAGGACAAGCACTTCTGATCTAACATGCTGGGGAGAGATGGGGACTGGAGTGTCAGAAATGTTTGTGCTCAGAAAATATAAGACTCAATTAACTTTTTTTTTTTTTTAATTTCCCTGAAATGAGTTAAGCAATAAGGCATGACAGGGGGAGGCTTTGGCACTGTAATCATACTCATGGGGCCAGCTTTAAGAGCAAAGCCAAATGTCTCTGTGGCCCCAGGGAGGCAGCTGTCTTATTATAGCCCCACCTCCTGGAGCCACATTATTGCTGCTGGAAAACTCTGCTCTCAGACAGACAGGAGGTGTCATTTCTGGGCAGGGAGTGAGACACTGCTAACAGTAGAGTGGCACAGCCCTGCCCAAGCTAGCATCCCTTTAAGAAACGACCCTTCCCTCCACTCACACACAAACACCAGGACCCTGAGCCCGATCCGACAGGCCCAACCCTGAGAGATCCCGTGTACCTCAGCTCCCCATGAGGCCAGACCTCATCCCTAACCCCGGTGCAGCATCATTCAGCCTGGCACTTCCCTCTGAGTCTCTCCTGCTAGATTCTGCCTCCATGTCTTGATCACTTCCCACTTTGCCTCCCACCCTCCTTTGAGCAAGACTACATTTTGCTCCTGAAATGCCCTTCCCCTTCAGTGCCCTCTGAATCCTTTGACTGACTTCTATTTACCCTTCCTAGCAAAATTCGTGGAGCTTGGTGGCAGAAGAGACTCTTGGATCATCTAAATGTGGCTCCTGCACAGCCATTGAGTTTCACCCCAAAGAACCTGCAGTAAGCCCAGAACCCTCAAGGCTAGGTGCAAACATTCAAAAAGCCTGAGCCTGAACTGATTAAATCTTTGCAGGTTAGTCTAACCTGGCTAGGCTGAATCAGTTTGTAATTGTAAAGGCATCCCAGAAATGCAGGCACATGCCTGCAGTAGCTCAGGCTAGAAGTTGGTGGGCACTAGAGCAGCCCTCCCTTCCCTTCTAGAGTGCTGAGCTGAGGGGAGGGGGATGATGTGGCCAGGCCTGGGCAGGATGCTCTGATTAGGGAGGGCTGCCCCACCTTCTGACCAGCCCAGCAGGGAATTGATAACACAGTGTTTCTCACACCTAACTCAGTGTTTATCACCCCATTAAGAAAACAACAGAGGGACATTACCAGCTACCTGTTGATTCTGCTTTTCTCCCATCTGCCACAGCACAGACTATAGCCAGCAAGTGGTCTACTAGCTAATGCTGTGAGGTGTCTGTGTAAGGCAGAGGGGACAGGGGATCCCTGTTTAGCAGGGAGTGGGGAAGGGAGGGAGGGAGCAGAGGGAAGCTAGGCAGATGCCTGCAGTCTCTTCTGAGCTGCAGCCAGGGAGCAGAGGGGAGGGGCCAGCTCTGCTGTGGAGCAGAGACCCCAGCCCAGCCCAGAGAGCATGGTGGGATGCTGAGGGAATCTGGTTAAACTTAAACCAGCAAGGAGTCTGGGACAGACATTGCATAAACTGGTTTGACCCAAATCAGTTAAGTCTGATACTACATTCAACCAGGTTTATCTCAAATGGGTTTCAGCCAATTTCAAACTGGTTTATGTGCACTGAACATCTGTTCTGGCACAGGTTTAAACCAGTTTCTGATCACTTGAACCAGTTTATGTGTAATGTCTGTCCCTAGCCCCCGAGACCAAATCAAGTAGCACAGGCAGAGAATGGGAAAGGCCAGGATGTTGCTTTGCCCCGACACAGGCTCTCTAGCTACTTTTCTTCTAGCTTCCTCCTCCCTCCTCCCACTCCTTTTCCTCCACCCCCATCCCATGTTTCCTGCTCCAGAATGGAGGTTGCTCTGTGGTATTAGGGCAGCTCACTGTTTTTGACTCTGCTGTGTCTGTTTTGCCTGTGGCGTCACTGGCAGCCCTTGATGCTTTAAGCCTCCACAGGCCCCCAGAGTGGTGCTAAGCTCCAAGCAATTTACAAGGAGAATAGGTGTTCTTGCCCCTTCTTTTTCGTTTTGTTTCTGGCTTCTGACCTTTGCTGGATGCATTGTGTCCCTCTCAGGCAGGAACCATGCATGTGTTTCTCTGACCTGCTTAGCACTTTTTCTCAGTGCTTTGAAGATAATGGGAAGGATTGCAGTGCATCCCATGTGCCTATATAGAAGAATAAGCAGGCAGAATTCATTTCTACCTCCCCGTGCCAGCTGCAAGCCTTGCAGCAGGATGCAGATGCCTCCTCCTCTGGCTGTGATCACCCCCACACCATGCACTGGACAGCACAGCTGCACCAGGTTGTTTGGGTCTCCAGAGGCTGTTTGTGTCATCAGGTGTAGGCTGGGCCAGGATACAGCCCTCTGTGGAGCAGAGGGAAGTGTTCTGGGTGACAATCTGATCCCCAGACTACCCTCATTTGGTGATGTAGAGCCAGTGGCTTACAGAAGCACAACAATCGTGACAAAGAAATACAGCAACCTACTTCCAGGGAGGACACACAGCTTATCGCACGTGCAATAGTGCCCCTCTCTTGACTACCAAGTAGTCCCTCCAGAGTCATACCTGAGTCTGATCAGTAGGCCTCTCTCTGCTTTCCTGCTTCCACCCCCTAAGACTACACTAAGGCAACAGGTGAATGAAACAACACTGCTTCTAGTCCCTGGAGCTACACTGTGTACAGGAGGGAAGTGCCTTTCTGACCCCTGCAGTAATGAGCTCGTGCCTTGAAGCATGACATCCGATTGTCCTTATCACTGGCTCGTTTAACTACAAATGTTATTATCAGCTATAAAGTCATCCAGGCTGCTTTAGCCAGTTCCCAATAAATGGCTGTCAATGCTGGGTTTATCCAATAATACTAGCATGGATTTTGCAAGTCCTTGACTTCCAATAAAAATCAATGGGAATTGAAGGCTCCCTGCCCCTCTCAGGGTTCCCCTCTGGGTTCGCTCTTCCCAATAAGAGCGAGTTGCAGCCTGATTAGACTCTTCATAACCTGGAGACAATGTGGCTGAGAAAGTGCAACCTGGATTTGACCGACAGAATGTGCTCAATTGGGATTGGCAGCAAGCAAATGACACGGAGGAAACAGAATTAGAGGAGCAGCTCTTGGGTTAGTGGAGAGGAAAGCAGGCACTCAGATCAGATCAGGAGATGAAATGGTGCAGAGATGCTTCGAGCACGCTCAATTATCTTCGCCTCCAAGCAACCAGGAAGCTAGCATGTAAAAAAGATGGATGACTCGGGCACCCTCAGCCACCACACGGTGCTGGGCAGGGCAGAGCAGGGATGCAGACTCTCCCTAGCAGCACTTGCTCTGCTCAGAGATAGCCGGTAGCTCTGAGGAGGCGAAACTTTATCACTGGAGGGGATCTGACTGAAGAGAAGGAGCAGCCTAATTGTGTGATGTGGACCTTTAATCAGAAAGTTCAAACATGGTGAGTGACTTTGTTATCAGCAGCCACTGTTAAGGTTCAATGCTGAGGCTAAGATGTCAGACCTGTATTGATCAAAGCAATATGTGGTGTGATGAGAACCCACTAGCTGCCCCTCTTGAGTGTGCCAGCTGCTGTGTGCTCTGAGGTCCTCTGTTCTTGGGTGATTTCACTACAGTGTCACTGTTTACTGCCTGTTACCCAGTTTACTTACCTGTGTCTTTCCTCCTCCTCTTAGCCCATTGACTTGTGACCCTAATCCTCAGCATCCCCTATATAAAAGTAGAAACTTCTCTTGTTGGCTCCCTGTGCCAGTTGCTGTGTTTGCAGGATTTGGTATGCAAGCTTTTTATAAGTCTGTTATAGGCCTCAAGGGGCATGTCTACATGAGACTCTTTACTCAAGATTAGGGCCAATTTCTGTGCTGTAAGGGTCACCGGCTAAACGTGTTGATGCTTGCTACACAGTAACTGGCTCTAATCACAAGTAAATTTCCTACCTGCAAATGCAAGTAGCAGATTAACTCTCCATTATTTACTGTGTAGTAGCGCACGTGTAGACGCTACCCTGGGAGCACATTTGCTTCCAGTCAGCCAGGCAGCAGAGGGCAGGCAATTGCTCCCTACCCCCGGGGAATGCCTGTTGCCATAGTGGCCTCCACCACCGGAGCCCAGGTGGGGATGATGTCCCCATGCCCTGGCAGCCAGGAGCTCCCAGTCCCCACTGTGCAGTCATGATCATGGGCCAGGGCTGGGAGATCCTTATCTCCTAGCTCCCAACTCTGTGATCATGGGGCTTGAGGCCAGGAGATCCTTTTTCTCCCAACCCCAGCTCTATGATCATGGTGCCCAGGCTAGGAGATTTTTATCTCCCAGCACTAGATCTATGGTCACCGGGTCGGTGCTGGGAGATTCTCTGGAAGAACCTCCTGGTGCCGGCCCTGCAACTCTGCCCAAGGACGGCTTCCCAGGACTTTACCCCAGGTGAGCTGCTTCTGGCTTTTATGACCACCTGATCTGTCTCAACTGGGAGGCAGCTGATCAATCCCAGCTGTGCTCAGTCTGCCCCCAAAGGCCTACCAATACACAGTAGAAACTTGTAGTGAACCCAGCAGTTTGATGTGCTGTTTTCTCATTTTCGGTCCCAGGCTGTTCTCTCTGGGGTTGAAGGCCAAAGTTCTCATGAGCGCTAAAAGTTCCACTTGGCTGTAGCTTGAAACCCTGGATTTCTGGTGACCGAGATACAGAAAGATACAGGTTTGCTCCAGATGCTCACAAGCACACTTACTTTGTCTGCATTTTTAGTGTTCTGTCCTCTGTGTTTCTTCCTCCCCATTGCTTTTCATGACAGTGCTCTGTTATTGCATTTGTGAGGTCCACCTGAAAGGAGTGCCCAAATAACAGGATATCTTTCCTTGCACCCAGCTTCTGGCGTTTCTGTAACCAGAGACACAAGACATCATTTTCTGTGTCTTGTGAGGCTTCTAACCCTGTTTTACAGACCCAGGGGTCAGAAAAAACACTTGAAAATCTGTATTCTTTCCATAGCCAACCTGTCTTGTGAACCAGTAGAATTTATCCATGACTTCATTCCTAGCCCTTAAAATCCATTCATGCTGGAGGGCAGATTTCAATGAGCACTGAGTTCTTATCAAAGAAATGCATTGCCAGGTGGTATTTGAAGGGTGCAGTGTAGTGTAGAATGGAGAACAAGGCCAAGGCAGGACCAAGCAGGTGCTGGAGCTGAGGACTTTTTCCCACTTTCCTCTGTTCTAAAAGGTTAGGCCATAAACTAGGGCTACATTTTTTTTCTTAATTCCTGTCCATTGCCCTGTGATTAAGTGGAATGAACCAGTCTCTGTGAGTGTAGTCACTATCCAAAAAGGCACACAAATAATAGCAACTTAAGGGAGGTGACATCTTCAAGCCTCTTAGGAGGCTAATTCTATAACAACATTAATTCAACATAATGCTTTCATGAATAGAGATGGGGCTAATGCAGGTTTTTGAAGTTAGGCTGCTTATTCTTGCTGATCTTAATTTAAAGAAGTGTCTAGTCTAGGAAGGCATTGCATTTCCAGATCTAATTTGCATGACTGGAGAATGAGGCCCCCAGCTCAGGAAGTCGCCTGGGCAATCTTCTCAGATGCCAGCTTTTGTTTGAGGTTATCTGCAAGAGGAACATTAATGAGAAGGCCGGTATGGTGCAGCGTGTGTGCAACTTAGAAAGAAGGAAAAAAATTCTCCTCTCCAAACCAAGCCATGTCAAGCACACCACAAATAGCAGGGAATGTATATTACGTATAGGCAGGTGTTATTATTATGACATCACCTATGTAGCACCTTTTGCGAGCCTCAAAGCATGTTAGCAAATTTTAAACCATTTGAGATGGGCAGAGCTCAGCAATTTTGCTTCTCAGGAGGAGGCTGCAAATATCCTTTCTTGCTTCAGATCCAAAAGTGTTTTCCTACACATTAGGAGCTTTTGTTATAAGCATTCCTCTTTTCTACAGCCCATGTTGGAACCATTGCATTCTCCTTTCTTTCAGGTCTGGTATATAGTGTGTGGGTTGTGACACAATTTATTTTCATCTGATGGTCTTCAAAGCCACTGTTTCCTAAAGAGTCACAGTAATTCTTGTGTCTCTCCCTCGGGTCTGCAGCGGTGTTTAAAACACACACCTTAAGCACTAGAAGCATTTACTAACCTTTGGGCTAAAGGAGTAGTTCCACTGCCTGGCACAAAACACAGGCTCTTATCTTTAATGTGACTAATCACTATGCACCCTACTTGTATTGAACCTAGTGCCACTTTCAGTACTCCTGGTTTGAAGTAGAATGAAATCCTAAATCAGGTGCTGGCAGCCTACAGCTCCTGGGCCAAATCTCGCTCATGAAGGCTTCTGCAGCCAGCTGCTTTGGTGGTGTTTTAGTGACAGGGGCCTTCATCAGTGGAATGGGTGTTTGGTCTATGTTGTGGCTGGATGCTGGGAAGAAGCTGCTGCGGATGGGTCCTAGCACCAGCCTACCTTGGACGCAGAAAACCTTGCTGACCAGTGCTCTAAAATGTCTATGCTTTACATTTGCAAGCATTTCACACTGTTACACTTTAAGATCAGTCCATTTGCTCCCAAAATGCATCCACCTCTGGGGAGAGAAGAACAAAGCAACCATTATCATCATGCATAAAACCTCAGGATTTTGGACAAAGAAGATATAGCATACTGTATCCAAGATGCAGTGGGGAAGGGGAAAATGTTAATCATGAGGAAAGTAATTACTAACACTTTGGGAGAGTTTGAATGTGGAAAAAGATGCTTATTTCTTTGTCCTGTTGCTTAAATTTAGGTTTGAGAGTCCCCCTCAAGAGAAAGAGATTATAGCAATATTTTCCTAACAAATTCTCTTCTCTGTACTCCATATCCTTAGTTCCCAAGAGTTTTGCTGGTGCCTGAAGTAGTCACAACAGCTAAAAACAGCCTTGTGTTCACTCTCCAAGAATCAGCGTGGACTCAAATTGATCATTTAGCAAATATTTGCATGCTTGATTCACAGGGAAACCTAGACATTTTCCTTGGCAAACACAGCTGTTTGCAAGAAAAATTGTTAACATCTACAGTGAACTAAAAGAGTATGGCTTTACGGAATCTAATAATAGTGAAAAGTCTGTAAAAATAAAAGAGGAAAGGAATTAAATTATTTCTGCAGTGATGAAAAAATATAATTGCAGTTTTCTTCCCTGAGATGTCTTGTTTCTTTTTTTTTTTTTCCTTTTTTTTTTTGGAGACAAATTCAAACAAGAATTTAAAAGCCCTTGAAGTAGACAAGACAGACAATGAGTGTGAGGGGAAATGCAGGTGAAACAATTTGCCTGGGGTTAGACGGTAGATCAGTTGAAGGAATCCGCTGAGTTCCCATCCAGCATCTTAGCCACCAGACCAGCTAATCTCATTGACAGGCTCACAAGGAGAGGATCTCAAAGCCATGAGAAGAAATGTCTTTCCTCCCCTGCTTTTAGAATTACAGTATGAAGTCATTAGATGTTTCCGTCCCATCCATTCTCTGTGATCACAACCAGAGATGCCCACCTGATAGCTGTCAGGAAAAACGGCTAGCTTCCCTTGCTGGATTTCACATGTGAAGGGGGCAGCAACCAGAGTATGTGTGAATCTCCTGGAAACTTCTGATTTGCTGTGTGTTTTCCAAAATGCACAAAGCCAGCCTTCCCTTCTATGCCATGCAGTTTTATCTTTGCAACAAATAAACAACAGGGAACCCGGCATATGAGCAATTCACCCATCCTTTCCCTCTGCCCCTGACCAGCCAGAATTCAGAACTTGGAACAAACAGCAAGCATGAGCTCTCTGAAGTGGAGGTCTTTGGTATCAGCATGTAGGCCTGACAAAAATTTCTGTCTGATGACAGTAGAGCTGAAAGCATTCTTCAGCTGTCTCTGCAGTGCTGGGACAAAAGTTGGTCTTAGTTCTGTGGCATTAATTTTTGTGACATGATTTACTATTGATTAATATTTGGCTTGGGTGATGATACATGCACCCATTGGGAGTTCTGATAAAGTTTGCCAAGTTCTGGGTGTTTGAGCAAATGGGGAAGACAGTGTCAGGAGGGGAGATCCAAAGCATTTGGATTTTATTCTTAGCTCCAGCAAGATCTCACTGAGATATGGGTTGCGTTATTTCAGTTTGCTTGGATTCATGCTTATCTGTGCAAACTGGATGTAAAGGTGTGGTCCTTCTAGCCAGCTGCATTTTACACTTGCTTGACTCAGAGATAAATGAAGGTGCAAGGCAGTGGAGAGAATCTGGCTCTATACCTCCTTTTAAGATGGGGTGATAACTTACCTATGGGGATGGCTTAAAGTCCAGTTAATGTTTTCAACGCACCTTGAGATCCTTGGCGAAAATATTCCTGATGGGTTGATTTCCACTAGTGGGTCATGGCCAGCCAGGGCAGTCATGAACCACTGAAAATTATATTGTGACCTAAAGCAAAGAAAATGTGACTCCTGAGTTCCTTGCACACCTCTGCTTCCATATCAAGCATTCTCTGCCTCAGCCTCTTGAAACACCCACACACATACATCCTACAGGCTTAGGGGTCTTAGCATTGATATATATTTTTTTAATGTTTGTTTTTCTTCTGTGTAAAAAAAGGTTGGAAATGTTTGTTACACAGAATAAAGATCCATCAGGAATTGAGAAGAGAGCCGTGCAGAGAAATGGCTTTTGGTTCAATGGCCAAATAAAAAAACAAAACACTTTTCCTCACAGGGCAAGGATATTTGTGGGTTATATCTTTTATTGGATCAACTGCATATTTCAGATTGCCTTAGACAAACTTTCAAATACAGTGCATTCTTCTTCAGGTGACTTGCAGAAAAGAATGCATTGAATTCAAAAGCATCCCTAAATCTATCCCAAACACGCAGTTGGTTAATATCTATCTATCTATCTGTCTATCTGTCTCTCTGTCTTATATGTAACTCTCAGAGATCTTTGCCTCTCTCATATTTCCTAGACCATTGTGGCTACAGCATGACTCCAACACTACCATTTAGCAAAAAATAATAATTGCAGTTGACCCAAACCAAAAAATGCTTCAGGTTTCCTGATGTAATAAAACTCTCACAAATTCATTTTGGATCAAACCAAACACTTCACTTGACCCCCCCAAAAAGAGGATTGGGGATCTGGTGTTTTTTAAAAAAATCATTTAGCAATTAAATTTAGGTAAATCAGGTCCTGAAACACCATTTTGATACAAAAACTTGGAACATTTTGATTTTTCCAGTTTCTCCATTTTTCCAGACCAAGCTTTTTGCTGAGTTCAACCCAACTTTGCAAATAACTATAGTCAACCTTAAACTGTTTTTTTGGTGGTGGGGCAACTAAACTATTCTGTCAAACCATTTGGCTTAGCTGGAGCTCAAATCTGCTGTTCTAAAAGTTACTCTCTTTATCAAAAGGGAATGCTTCATTTGTTCATCTTTGGGTTTCTTGTCTCTCTTCTGCCACCTCCCTGTGGTACACAGACCTCATTTCCCCAGTTCTCTACAAATCCAGTTTATTTTACTGATTTTCAGACGCCATGATTACTTGCACATTCTTCTCCAACGAGGCCATAAGTAGCACGTAAGGGGAGTGAAAGTCTTGCACTGGCATGTCTACAGGGGTTATTTTTGCATCATGGAAATGAGGTTGCAAGACTTAGTTCCAAAGTGATTGTACAGTTAAATTCAGAACTTGATCTAAGTTCCCAAGAGAAAAATAGCTCCTGTAAAAAGTCACTTGGTGAAACCTGCTCTTGTTTTCCCAAGCAGAAGCTCTCTGATGAAAGGGCAGGGGCCAAATATAGGTTTCACTTTATGTTGGTATGTGGCAAATCTCAAGTCTTTTTTTTTTGAACGAGATGCTATTCCAGGCTTGCTTCAGTGTAACTGACAGCATATTTTAGCATGTTGTTTCTACAGCAACAGATGATGCTAACATAATTACAAAGACTGGAAAATAATTCTGACTTCAGTACAAGGAAAAAGGAGATGAACTAGCAGCAATAAGGCCTTGCTTCAAACAGAGATAACTTAAAAGATTAGCCAGACAGGCAAGCCCAATGTCTAGCTGCTGAATTGAAGTCAAATAGATGGCTTAATACAAGCGTCATTTTTTTTTAATGTTATTTAAGGATTTAAAACTTGAAAGGCCCTGTTTCCCAACTGGCCTGCTAATGTAATTCATGATAGTTTGGGGACAAGATACTGCAGGTGGTAAAACTCATGCATTACAGAAGCATTAATATCAGACTCCTGTGCTGCATAAAAAGTGTTTCCACAGTGTTCCTAAAATTGAATCATCATGAATAAAGCCAATATCTTTTCTCTCTATATATATGTATGTACAAACACATACAGAACATCAGAGGAGGGGAAGAGAGAGTCCTGTCTTGACATTTTTGCTTTTTCTTCATTTCTCCATTCTATAAAAAAACTACATACATCAAACTCTATAGATCCAGACTGACTACTGATGATGATGATTGTGGCTATGAGTACTAGTTATAGACCAAGGCCCCACTGTGCTAGACGTTGTCCACACAGAACAAAAAGGTAATTCCTATCCCAAAGTATACGACATGAGACAAGAAAGGGGCACAGGCAGATAGGGGTGTACAGGGAAACAATGAGACAGTGCTACGAGGATGGTGGGCATTGGCACAAAGGTGTCTGTTGGAAAATGTAGCAAGCAGGTGACAGGAGCAGATGTCATGGACTGATTAGAGATGAGAGTTGATGGGCAGGGTGAGGATAGTGTCTGGCCAGTGAAGATGAGCAGCTTCTGTTTGATGTGATAGTGAAAGGGGAGCCAAGAGCAGGGTAACATTCTCTGGGCTAGGAAATGATCTTACCAGCAGCAGCCTGGACAGCTCTGAGTGGGGCTCCTGCATTTCTTCAGACCAGAAAAAGGGGTTGTTTTGACCAGATTCTGCCCATTTTAAACACAGGTATAGAGGAGCAGAGTAAAAATGCTGTAAGCAGTCTTAGCGTTTTGGCTTTCATGGGGCAGCTTGGGGGCTCCAAAACAGTAGCATATGTAGGGGTGGGTGAGTAGGGCTTGGGTCCATCCTTAGAGCCATGTTGGAGGGGTGCCAACAAAGGCATCCCTCCCTGCCAGCACCACCACCCAGGGCACAGAACTTCCTAGTAATGCCCACGTTTCTTAAAAAAAAAACCAAACACATTCAAGTTGGAGCAACGTCTGCTTGTTTGAAGCTTTTTCATGACAATAGAATTTTTTGCACCCAAATGTCAAGTTGCTTAAAAAGCTCTTTTCCAGTGAAGAAACTTCACAATGGGAAATTCCTATGCAGTTCTAGGGCATGTGGCCAAAGCTAGACAGGTTCACCACTGCTTTGTGCCAGCTTTGCCTGAATTCAGTGGTGTTATGATAGTATGAAGCAGGAGTTATGCAATGGTGAGCCAAGCCCAAGTTTTTTTACTAGATTCCCTCCCTGCGAACACTTGTTACAACGCAACTGGATATCAAGAAATGTTGTTTATAGCTTAATGTAATGAATGCCCTGAGCTTACTTGGAGTGAAAATTGTAGCTCCTCTTATACAGAACAAAACAGCTGCACCAAAAATAATTTTCTAGGTATGTGTGGGTGTTTGTTGCTCTCTGGGGACTCTAGATAGTGGATAAGTCCAGGATGTCTCCAGGCGAATCATCAACCATCTGAAAACTATGGAGCTTCCCTGATATCCTGAAACTTGAAATCATGGTTGAACACTTTAACAAGACACCTGGGAGGCAGAACATCTTTGGTCTTTTAGCCAGAGGAAAACTATTTTTCATTGTATCTCCTTTCCTTAGCACATATCTTCCCAGAAGGCCCATATTCCATGGAGAATGTGATGTTTACAGGTATTTGTGATACTGAAAACCCAGCTAGCTAGCAGCTTACCCTGGCTCACTGCCTCTCCTGGGGTAAGGCATTGTTATCAATAAATGCAGGAACACCACAAAGGCCTTTCCAGTATCAAAGCCGTGTTACACAAGTGCTGCATAAGTTCCCCATAGGTCACATGGGAAGTCTAAATTGGTAATTAAACCCTGATCTCCCTAGTCCCAGGGACTTAGCTGCACTACCATCCTTCCTTCTCCTCCCGAGCTATCATTATCACCCTCACTGTCAGCATCAACAAGAATAATAGCTATTTTGTAAGAACCTTAGTCATGGTGCAGTGTCCTTCCTTGCTACGTCCCATGCAAACCTACAAACAAAGTGACAGTGCCTGCCCCAAAGAACGTGAAATCCAAGTCAGTATTGAAATGGCGCTTATTTTAGGCCCCGGTAGTGGTACTTCAGCTGAAAGCATCTGGGGTAGTCGGCCTGTGCAAGGCTTTGGACCATGCTTCGGATCCAGAGAAGCTTCGGACACTTCGGCGTCCAAAGCAGCATGTCCGCTTCTCCTTGGCAGCTGGGAGGCTTCATGGCCTCAGTAGGGGCTAGCAGGTCTGCAGCTTTCACCCTGCTGCGCCTTAACACACACAGTGTCACCCATGTCACAAGTTTTGCCTGTCAGCAGCTTGAGGTGCAGTTCCCCCCAAACCCCTGCACCTATCACCTTGAAACTTGGCAGGCTTTGTGGCCTCACCAGGGGCCACCACCCCTGCAGTTTTCACCCCCCTGTGGTGTAACACATACACATGACATGAGTTTTGCTTTCAAGAATTTGGGGTGCAGCCTCCTTTGAACCCCTGCACTGATCCTCTTGATACTTGGCAGGCTTCATGCTCTCAGCAGAGGCTACCACTGCTGCAAATTTAATCCAAAATCAGACCAAAAACAACAAAGTTATAGATATTTGATTGATTCCCCATTATACCCTATGGCCGGATCTCCGAGGCAGCTCCAAAGCTTTGATCCATAGCCCCTGAAAATGGGTTTGAGTGAAGCCCTAAACTGAAAGCAAAAGCATAATCAACTTTCAGCTAAGCTACAAACTGACCCAGTCCATTCAAAACTAAGCATGGATCCTCTAAAATCTCCTAAATCATAGAGAACCCACAGGCACATTGGCTGCCTATACACATGCTTGGAGGTGGGAGGAGGGGGTGTTAATTAGAGCCATCCCCAGGCAGCCACTGTAATTAAAACACCACAGTATCATGTGTATTAAGGCCCCTCACATTTAAAAATGAGCTTGAGATGGTTTATCTAAATCTCGTTTAATGAGGTTTAGTTAAAGAACCCCATGGCTGTTAATTAGAATGTGAAGGAGCATGTGTATAGGCACCCTCTATGGCTGCGGCATCCTGTTTTGTATTGAGTAGGTTGCACAGATCTGCTAATAAATGTCATGTTCATAACTACAAGGCTTTCTTTATTAAAGAGCTCAAAGTGATAAAAAGCGAGACACTTACCTTACTGCTTACCAAGGTTTCAGCCTTTTTTGGATGTGGCTTTAGAGTGGTGGATACCAATGGAGTGTTCCATCTGTCTGTGAACGATGACATGGCCAGAAAAAAAAAATCCAAACTTGTTATATTTACACCATTTAATTCAAGACAAGGATAGAAGCAGCAGTGAATCTCTGTCTGGGACATATGTAGGGCTCCTGACTCCATAACATCTGAGTGCCTCATTCTTTAATGAAGCTGTCTTCACAACACCCACGTGAGCTCACACACTGCTTTTATCCCCATTGTACAGTTGCAGAACTGAAGCCTAGGGAGACTAAGTGATTTGCCAAGGCCAGGCAGGAGGTTTGCAGCAGAATATAGCACAAAGCAAATCAAACCCTGATTCCCTAAGTCCTTATTAAGCTCCAAAATTACTGGATCATCCTTCCTCTCCAAGCTGATATTTTATTGTTGATGTAGTTGAAGTTACTCAGGGTGCAGACATATGACATGTTTACTACACATAACATTACCTGTCTACTCGAAGTAACTTTAGCTGACTTTATTGTGGAGTGAAAGGAGAGCAGACACATGACACATGGCTCTGTTACATAATAAATCACACGCATCCGGAGTAGTCACCTCTTAAAAACCGTGTAGTCACTTGCCTATGCGGAAAAGTTACTATGTGGAATGTGACATATGTCTGTTTCTCTGTACAGTTTCATCCCGATGTTTACAGGACACATGACACAAGTGGCACGGGTAGCTTGTATGTGCGCAATGCAGTAGATCAGGGAGGGGACAGTGGCAGATAGGGCAGAGAGCAGAAAGCAGATCAGCAGATCAAGTAGAGCAAAGGGCTCTGAGTGGCGCTTGGGGAGAGTGCAGGGCTAATTTGTGACGTGCCAAAAAGGTTGGCCCTCACTGAGATAATAGCCATCTTGGGAGAGCTTGTGACATACCTGCTCCTTACTGTGGGTTAAATTTACTGAAAAGCAAAATCCAAAGTATATTATGCCATAGTAATCCTCTGTGGGCACGTCTACACATAGTTACAGCGCATTAAGTTTAATACTTGGTTAACAAAGCACTAAATCAATGTGTAGTAACTTGTGCTGCTGCACAATAGTGCCAGCACACTTGTTTTTGGTGACACTTTCTACGCAGTAGCCTAATACTACTGTGCAGTGGCTTATTAGCATGGTTTTTGCCTGGCACAGTGTTACTAGGCAACTGTGCAGTTAGCATCTCGTGTAGATGTGCCATGTGTGTCCATACCCCCTTTCTGCTATGCCATGCTTAGGAATGGCTGAATCTTCCCAGGGGGTAGCAAAGTTGATGTTATGGAGCCCACAAGCCAAGATATTTCAGTTCACACATCCCTGGAGAGTGTTGCTTGCAGATCCATTACTGCCCTCCAGAATTTCTTCCTGTACGTTTTAGCATGTGCAGAATCTGCATTTGGCTTCAGTCCTATGAGAACTGCCGGGGAGCGGAGTGAATGGGACATGACTCCAGGTAGGGGAGAGTCTGGGATAGGAAGAGAAAAAACACTTGAAGGTTAAACATAAGTGAGGATAAACTCTGCTTCAAACATCCCTCTGCTTTTCATTGCTCATGTTTGTAACCAGAGGACACATTAATGGTGCCTAGTAAAGAAGATGGATGGATAGTGATAGGAGAGAGACATCTGATCAGATACAGTAGGTAAAATAGCCAAAATGCAGAGAAGGGACTATCTGGAAAGAACAAACTAAGTCTCATGTGGATGGGTGGTTGGAAGAGGCAGCTCTCTCCCACCTCAATCATCCCCCTTTGGATACCATAGTATAGATCACCCCTTACGCTGATTGACGGATGCTATATAACAGCCTGAAAGATGACTAACCACAGGCTCAGAGCTGAGAATGAGTCAATTCTAATCCTGTCACTTCTTTAGTGGCAATTCAGTTCAAAACAATTCAGCTCAGTTTATCTTCTATAAAATCAAACTGATCATAGTCCCTACTGGTAAATTATGAGGATTAATTAAATGTTTATGAGGTTGAATATGTATTCATGGTAGTATGAGATCTATTCATGTTTCTGGAGCTGCCAACACAGGCTGGCCAACTCAGGTGGACAGGGCATTTCCTTCTTTTTCCAGCATCTTTTATTTCAAAGCTGGGCTCAGGATGCCGTGGGAAGAGAAGCCTGTTTATGCAGTTTCTTGGGGCACAGGCAGAAGTGACAATTTATGTCCAATCTGGCCACAGAAAGCAGTCTATAGCCATAACCAAACACAAGTGCACGGCTGCAGACAGCTTCAAAAATGGTGGATTATATGAAAACCTGAACCTTCATTACATGAGGGGTCAGATGCAGACGTTTCAAAACAGGATCTTCTGTTCCTTGTGTCTGAGCTGCCACCCAGCCTGTCCCTGCTTTCCAAATGAGAGGGGGTACAGGAGTTTGGTCAGGAGGTTTTCAGCCCCTGCCTGAGAGTGGGGCAGGTGTATTGGAGCTCCCCCGAGGTGGATGGGCTCCAATTCACCCACCGCACCCTCCAGCACTGGCTGTGGTACCCCTCGAATGAGCTCACTCTGCTCCCTTCCCGCCACCCCCTAATTCTGAAAACTTTGCAGCCTGGCAGGAAGGAAGTGCCTTTGCTAGGGGAAACAGGCTGCAGGCTCACGGCCAGCAGCTAGGTTCCCCTCCCCACTGGGACCAGCAGTGAAGTACTCTTTGTTTCACAGGATTGTTGTAACTCAGAACGGGTCCTGCAAAACGTTCTCAGTTATAGCAGGGAGCTGCACATCTGTCTGCACTTGAGGCTCCTATCCATACACAAAGCAGTTCTCAGGGCTGGAAATTGAGTCAGAACAAAACACATTAGGGATGACGTCTTGTGAAGATGTATCAGTTTTGATGAAAGTTTCATTGAGAAGTTTTCTCAGGTCCTGGCTGGAATTTCCAGTCGAAGCCCGAGAGGGGGAGAGAAATCAGGAAGCCAATAACCCAGTGGTGAAGGCACGATAGGGATTGGAATCTGGAACTTGGAAACAGCCGATCCACTGCGCTGCGGGCTGGTCTAGAGGAGATTGAACTCACTCATTTATGTCGCTAAATCAGAGTGCCAGCATTAGACAAACTCTTCTTTCCAGTTTTAAGGATTAGCCCCGATTTTGGCCAAAGTTCAGCATATTAATTATAACAGATTTTAATTTGAGTAAATGCAATTTATTTAGTCAATTCTGTAATTAATTATAGTGGACTCTAAACTGCATGTCATTAAGTTCGTTATCAACCTTCCAGTGCATAGCCTGGTACATGTTACAGCTATTCCAAAGATTCATCACTGTCCTTTGTGTAGCACCTTTCCAACAGTAAATATCAAGACACCTTGCAAAGGAAGGTAAATATTATAATGGGCTGCAGCAGCACAGCCAGAACTATAGCTCCAAGCATGCAGCCAGGGAAAGGGAAAGGAAGCCAAGGGGAGACGGGGGTTTCTGGGCACCACAGGGAGAACAGGGGAGTGAGAGGCTGCAACTACCCAGATGCACAACAGAGACTTGGGAGCTACAATGGGCCTGGCTCTAGAGAGTAGTGGCTACCCAGGTGCGCAGCAGAGGCTTGGGAGTGGCAGCAGGGCTGGTCTTGGAGACATGGCAGCCAGAGAGATGTGTGGTGGGGGCTCAGGAGCTCCCACAGGGTTAACTTAGTGAACCACGGCAGCAGGAACTCAGGTGTGGAGCCCTGGTGTGCAACACAGTTGATTCTGCAGGCTGAGGCAATGAGGGTCAGACACAGCACTGGGGTGCATAGTAGCCAAGCGTACTGTGGGAATGGAGACTGAGTTGAGATCCCACCAGGAGTTGAGGGAGAGCTCAAGGGCTCCTCAAAATAAGTATCTTATTGTTAGTATTACCTAATAATTATCCTGTTCTTTGGTGCTGAAAGGTTTTACAACTAGGTGACTGTCTATTGCACTTCATGTTTATTTTAAGTGTGTGCACCTTAATGCTTGCTCACCTGTCATGCATATCTTAAAATCATAGAATGATAGAAAATTAGGGTTGGAAGGAACCTCAGGAGGTCACCTAGTGCAACCCTCTGCACAGAGCAGAAACATCCCCAAACTGGTCATCCCAATCAAGGCTTTGTCTAGCTGGGTTTTGAGAATCTCCAAGGATGGAGCTTCCACCACCTCTCTGGGTAACCTGCTCCAGTGCTTTACTACCCTCCTCAGGAGGACGTTTTGCCTAATATCTAACCTAAACTTCTCTTGCTGAAACTTGAGACTGTTGCTCCTTGTTCTGTCTGCCACCACTGAGAACAGTCCAGCTCCATCCTCTTTGGAGCCACCCTTCAGGTAGTTGAAGGCTGCTCTTAGTCAAGGTAGTTGAAGGCTGCTCTTAATCCCCTCTTAGTCGTTTCTTCTCCAGACTTTATAAGCCCAGTACCCTCAGCCTCTGCTCAGAAGTCATGTGCTCCAGCCACCTTACCATTTTTGTTGCCCTCTGCTGGACTTTCTTCAATTTGTCCACATCCCTTCTGTAGTGGGGGGCTAAAACTGGACACAGCACTCCAGATGTGGCCTCATCAGTGCTGAATAGAGGGGAATAATCACTTCCCTTGATCTGCTGGCAAGGCTTCTACTAATGCAGACCAGTATGCCTTTAGCTTTCATTGCAACAAGGGCACGCTGCTGGCTCATAATTAGCTCACTGCCCACTGTAACCCCCAGGTCCTTTTATGCAGAGGTGCTGCTTAGCAAGTCAGTTCCTAGCCTGTCCCAGGGCACGGGATTTTTTCATACCACTTGCAAGACTTTGCATTTGTCCTTACTGAACTTCATCAGATTTCTTTTGGTCCACCCCCCAATTTGTTGAGGTCTCCCTGACAGCATTCCCTCTAAGCTGCATGGTGTGCATGGCTGTGCAGGCGCGTCTGGCAGCACAGCATGAATGCGCCTGTGCGGCCGTGCACGCCACACCACTTAGAATCCTAGCCCTACCCTCCAGCATATCTACTACTTCTCCCAGGTTGGTGTCATCTGCAGACATGCTGAGGGTGCGCTCTATGCCACCTTCCAGGTCATTGATAAAGATATTGAAAAAAACTGACCCTAGGACTGACCCTTGGAGGACTCCACTTGATACCAGCTGCCATCTAGACATTGAGCCATTAACTACTACCCTTTGAGCCTTATGATCCAGCCATTTTTCTACCCACCTTATAGTCCATTCCTCCAATCTGTACTTCCCTAGTTTGCTTGCAAGATCATTGTTGGAGATTGTATCAAAAGCCTTGCTAAAGTCAAGGTATATCATGTCCACTGCATCCACAGAGCCAGTTGTCTCATCATAGAAGGCAATCAGGTTGGTCAGGCATGACTTGCCCTTGATGAATCCATGCTGATTGTTCCTAATTTCCTTCTTCTCCTCTACGTGCTAAGAAGTGGATTCTTCGAGGACCTGCTCCATGATTTTTCTGGGGACTGTGGTGATGCTGACAGGTCTGTAGTTCCCCAGACCCTCCTTTTTCCCTTTCTAAAAGATAGGCACTATATTTACCCTTTCCCAATCATCCAGGACCTCTCCTAGTCACCACAAATTTGCAAGGATAATGTCTAGTGGCTCAGCAATCACATTGGCCAACTCCCTCAGCACCCTTCGGGGCATTTCATCCAGCCCTGTGGACTTGTACACATCCAGCTCTTCTAAATAGTCCTTACCCTGTCCTTTCACCACTGTTGGCTGTGCACCTCCCCCCCAAACTGCAGCCCGTTGTGGTGATCTGGGAGCTGACATTGCCTGTAAAGACTGAGGTACAAAAGGCATTGAGTGCTTCAGCATGTCCTGCATCCTCTGTCACTAGGTTGCTTCTCCCATTCAGAAAGGGACCCATACTTTCCCTCATCTTCCTGTTGTTGCTGGCATGTAGAAACCCTTCTTGTTACCCTTCATATCCCTTGCTAGCTGCAACTCCAACTGTGCTTTGGTCTTCCTGATTTCATCCCTGTATGTCTGAGCAATACTCTTATACTCCTTCCAAGTTATTTCTCCAAATTTCCACTTCCTATACACTTCGTTTTTGTGTTTTAGCTTACTGAAGAGTTCCCCGCTAAGCCAAGCTGGTCTTCTGCCATACTTGCTAGTCTTTCTGCACATCAGGATGGTTTGTTCTTGCACCCTCAGTAAGGTTTCTTTAAGGTACAGCCAGCTCTCCTGACTCTTATCCCCCTCAAACTGTCTTCCCAGGGGATCCTACCTATCAGTTCCTTGAGTGAGGTGAAGTCTGCTTTTCTGAAGTCCAGTGTCCATACTGTGTTGCTCTCTTTCCTTCCTTTTCTCAGGACCCTAAACACAGTCATCTCGTGGTCGCTGCTGCCCAAGTTGCCATCCACTATTACATTCCCCACCAAATCATCCCTGTTCATAAGCAGCAGGTCAAGAGCTTGGCCCCTAGTTGGCTTCTCCAACACAGACTGTATCCTAATGCCCCCACCCATGTATTCCAAATCTCCTCAGCCCACTGGCCTGTAACCCTAACCCCCAGAAACCCCTATATAAATATGGAGAATTCCCTATTGGCTCCTGTGTGGTTTCCAGGGTTCAGTACAATCATTATTCATGTTTTAAAACAAGGAAATGAGGTGGCAAGAAGTAAAGCCCAGGGTCATACAATGAGCTGGGAACTAAACCCATCTCTCACTTCCCGCAGGCTAGTACTCTAGCTTGTTCTTGCCTCACTTAAGCACTCTAAGCAGAGACAGGAAGAAAGTATGGGGTATTTTTAGGCTTGGCAGGATTTGATTTTTTTTTTGGTAAATGTCAATAGATGGTGATTTTGCATCTTACAGACTGACCAAAAGTATTTCCACTGTTAATAATCAAAATTTATAGAAAGGTAACATAAGAATAGGCTGCTGATGCCATGCAGATGTGGGCTTCTGCTGAACAATGACTGGAGGTAAGGGGGATGGGCTGGGCACTGTGTGTCTGTGTGTGTGTCCCCACCTCCGCGTCCCCAGCTTAGTGCCTGCAGGGTGGTAGCCAGCTGGGTCCTTCCTTGCAAACTGGTGGGAGCAAGGTGCTGACTGAAGGGGGCACATGGAGCTGCAGCAGCCAGAGCCTTCCTTGCCAGGGAGTGGTGGGGACAAAAAACAACAAAGTTATAGGTATTTTATTGTTTCCCTATTATACCCTATGGCTGGATCTCCAAGGCGGCTCCGAGGTGCTTTGGGAAGCCGAACGAGGCAGCGCTTCAACCTGGATGTGCTGCTTCCCACCACGAAGCGCCCAAAGCTTCTCCAGATCTGAAGCTCTGTCCGAAGCCTCGCATAGCCCTAATGTGCATGGCCGTGTGTGCGTGCTCATGAATGCATCCACAAACCCCCATTTTGCGTGATCCTAAAAACTTAAATTTAAAATAAATATTTAAAAATAAACACAGATTTCAGCTGTCAACATTATTTAAAAAATAAACATCAGATTCTGCCAAGCCTAAGTTTTTTATACACATGTTCCTTGGAGACATTTTCTCTGCTCCTACCTGAGTATAGGAAGGTGCCAGATCTTCTGTTGCAGGTAATAGATAGAAATGCAGTTCTCCCACTGCACAGGATTGTAGGTTGGTTGAGGTGGCTCCCCGCATTATGGCAGATTGCTGGATCGGGATTAAAGGAGCCCTCTTCATTTGAAGCATAAGAAATCAGATAGTGCCAGAGGCAGGACATTTGCTGGACTTGATGGATCTAGTTGGATCTGGTCTAGCAAATCCCATGAGCCTAAAGGTTTAAATGCCGTAAAAGTTTAAATATTAAAAAGCACAGATTTATTACACAGAGTGACCTTTAAAACTTGTCTCATTAAACTACATCTCCTTGCCCTTCTGGGCCTTGGTGCCTCTGAAGATGAGATTGGGAAGTTCAAAGCAATGAGCAAAAATGGTTAAAAATGTCACTGCTTTATTCATTTTTCTGTAATATTGAAAGTTACAAAGGAGAAAAAATGGTGCATCTATTTCCCTTTGGGCCTCCTCTTTGGTCCATAATAATATTTTCCACCTCTATTATTGCCTTTCTTTTGAGAGTTGGGAGCAACTTTCACAATAAGAAGAGGAAATATGGTGAGCCAAGGCTTGCGAACAAAAACTGAGACTCAGATGTGTACTGTGACTCGCCCAAGATCTTGCACAAGGTCAAGGACAAAGGACAAAAAAGAGATTAACTATCAGTCTTGTTCCTCTGACTGCCTCTGATGAGCTTTGAGGGCTCCCCTCAGTGTGAAGGAATTAGACACAAGGACTGTTTGCAAAGAGGTTACTCTTGAGACACAGATACTGGTTATTCCCCAAGGTCCTAACAAAAGTGCATCAAAAGTAGAAAAAACCCTTTAATAATGTTGGGAGATGGTTCCTATAGGGTGAGTTTATATGATGGATTTCAGTAACCAGTATTCATGAATATCCTTATAAACTAGACCTGAACATTTGTGGTCAGCCTGTTTAATCTGATATTTTCCCTCCCAGGTCTAAATTCATAACATCAGGGAGGAAGAGGTGACAAGCCAGTAATTAGAGCATTCACCCAGGATATGGAAGAGCCACGTCCTGTTCCCTCCTCTGCCTGAAGAGGTTTAAACTTCCATCTCCAAGAGTACTGGCCCATCTTCTGATAGGGTACTTTTTAGTAGTAGGGCTGTGCACATAATTAGTTTTTCAGTTTGACAACTGAACTGAAGAAATATTGGTATAGAGATGAAGTGCTTTCAACCGCTCCTGTTGATACTATTCTGTTTTGCATGCATTACTTGAATATTCACCGGGGTAGGGAATGAAATCCAAATACCATACAAGTGAGTACCCCCCTGCATTACTGAGCCCTTCACTTACTGTTCAATGACTTTTATATAAAGTGGAATAGTTTCAACAGGAGAGCTGGAGAGACCATATAACCAGGTGCTTAGGGCACTCCTGCAGAAGGTAAGGGCTTAGCCTCAGCCACAGAAGAGAATTTTTTCCTCTTCTGAATGCTCTAACCACTGGGACGCTGCTGCCTCCTGTTCCTCCGTTTTGGGAACGATGGCTAAATTTCAGTTCCATGAATGGTGCCTAATGGCGTGTGTAGACAAAATGGGGGTCTTAAATTGAAGTAGTGGGTTTTAAAAAACACTGCTTCAGTTTAGGGCTGATTAAACCCCCTGTGTCATGTGTGTACCCCGCTGACTTACCTGCCTCTCTGGCAGGGGGGGAGGGCGAGCTGCTTGCAGGTGAAGCGGTCCGTGGGCTGTGGGGTGGGGGGCCGGCTGGTGCTTCCCTCCATGGCAGCGGTGGCCACCCCCCAGGTGGCACCCGCCCGCAGGCACCTGGCTTGGGCAGTCCTGGAGGGCGCTGCAACTGCGGAGGGAAGCACCAGGCCCCTGCACAGCTCATGCAGGCAGGCAGGCTCAACGGGAGGGGGAAAAAAAGATCAAGCTTGTCACTTTTCTTGGGCAGAGCCTGCTTTTCCAGGGTGCTGCCAGGCTGCCTCTGGGGCTTGCTGCAGAGCCCCTGAGCTGCACGGAGCCCAGTGCTTTGCTTCGCAGCTGTAGGGGCAGCAAACTAATACTCATTGAAGGAGTTTTAGTTTGCTGTACCCCAAGTCATTTAAGGCACATTACACTGCCGAATTTCCTACAGCGGCTGGAATTAATGCACAATATGCTGACAAGACGTGCAAACACCGATACCATTAAAGCAGTGCAAAAGCATTTAGCCTGCTTTAAAGTGTCATGCCCACACGCCTCTCATTTTGTCTACACACGTCCTAAGAGTATGGGCACATGAACAAGTTGCTGTGAGGTAAGCTAAGATATGATTCATGGTGGTGGAAGGCCAAGGCTTGTGGGGCTTAGCCCCTCCAAACTAATTACGTGGTGGCTGATGACAGGAGTAGCACCACGGTGCTGCTTGACATGCAGCCAGGCCTGCACCCCACATGAGCTCAGCTTCACGTGGCTGAGGATGAAGAGGCTAACCATGCATGTGTTGCACCGCACAAAGCATGATAGGAGTTGTGGTTCTCATGCTGACACATACACTCAGCCTCCCCAAATAATACTTTCTCCATCTATGGTGTGAACTTACAGTGAGTCAGCTACTCTGCAGTAATTGCCCACATTACTCAATGGTGTATAAGGTAGCTAACTCCTCAATGGAAGCGAGATACGAGTGTGCACATGGAGAGCTGCTAACGAGTAACTGACACTTGGGAAGTTTACACAATTTTCTTGCCATAACTTGTTGGGCCCGTTGCCTTGGTTTAGTGCTTTGCTTTTGCTGAAGATTCCTAGTATGGAGTTGAAACTTTCTGTTTTAGAGCAAATGAAATGCTGCGTTTGACCTGATTTGAAAATCTTTTGATTTTTCATTTTAGAAAGAAAACAAGACGGTTTTTTTAAATTGAATTAGTATCAAAATAATTATTTCTACTTCCATGATTGAATTAAGAAAAATGAATTATTCACAAAGTCCTATTAGTAAAGACCCTCTAATGTCAATGACTCACCCATGTTCTTGAGTACAGCTCTAATTAAGGGCAGCACTTAAGTGCATGTTTAAACACATGTTTAAATCTCTGGCCTTGAGTACCACCTAACGTGCTGTCCTGAAGGAGGAGGACTTAATTGCATGTGTAAGGGTGTGAACAGATTTTTTTTTTTTTAAGAATTTTTTCGTGCTCCAAGTCAAACCAAGTCCAAACCCATGAGTCAGTCCAGAACCATAAGTGGCCGTACAACCGGCAAGCATCCTCTACCCCCACCAGGGGCTTCAGATGTTTTATCGTCTTTTGGTGGGCATCCTATATGCAAGCCCAAGTCCAAAGGCTTGGGGTTCGGATGCCCCAAGTTTCACTTGCCCTCAGCCATACGGCTGCAGAAGCAAGCTAGGGAAGAGCCTCCCATTTCCATGAAGTGTGCTTAAAGCCCCAACACCTTGGCAGATACTAAACCGTGCCAGAAGAGCAGTTTTCCCCCCAGGCATTTAAGGAAAACTGCCTTCATGGACCCAGATACATGCTGTTTTCACGGGCACATAAAATGTTTGCATCGGTGTCATTGGCATTACACTGGATTTAAAAAGTAGTGGACAGATGATGGAAGCCCCTAACCTAAAATAACTTCACTTGTGTGGTAGGGAATTACTTCTGAAAGAACCAAGGACAAAATACTGCTGGTGGAAATTACAGTGGGTTAGGCTTTGTCTGCATCCATCCTGGGGTATCTGTTTGCTTTTACCTGCTCTCCTAGTCACTAATCATGAAGAAAAGGAATAAATGCTTACTGTGTGCAGCTATCCTCAGGATAGCTGCTTGACTGTCCATTCCCCATATGCAAATCAATTGAAATGACACCGGAGTGCGTCTTCTGGTTGTCCAGGTCTTAGGCTGCTCCCTAAAGTAGTGCTCACCTCCACAGGGGGATTCAGGATCAGGGCAATGGGGATGTGGCTGCACTCTCTTCAGTGCTGTGGCTCTTGCACAGTGAAGACAATTCACTGAGCATGTGCCACAAGCTGAAGTGGGTATGGCCACACATCTCTTGCTGGGATCCTGGCTGCCAGTGAACTCTCTGAGTTGGGTAGAAGAGGAGAGGGGACAAGTGGTGCCAGCAGTATTCTGCTGTTATTTCACGTAGTTCACAGCTGCTGCTCATCCTCATTTTTCCTCTGCCGCTGAATTCAGCAGGGGGTGCGAGAAGGAGGGAGGGGAACAGCAAACAGTAGTGATACCCACTCCCAGGCTCTAGAGCTGCTTGAAAACAGGGATTCTTAAAAAAAATACTCAGGCCAGCCAGCCAGGAAGTTCATCAAGCTCACAGCATGTATGGAGCTCCACCAGGAGCTACCACTGACATACTGGTGAGCTCGGAGAGCTCACTGCGCATGCAGCACACAGCCAAATGGGGATATGTCTGTGGTGCTGCATCCCCCCTGGATCCACCCCTGCCCACATTTCCTAAACCTCTGCACTAAGTAGAGTTGTAGCTGGATGCCTGAGCACTGTGGATAGTGGTGGTGCATGGGGCAGCATCACTGGCTGCGCATTTGATGGCAGCTAGCAGCACAACCAGTGCTATTTTTGCACCCCCTGCCCAGGGTCATGCAGGGCTGGTCCCCTCGTCATCTTCCTTTCATTAAACTATTGCCATTTAAGCACATCTCTCTGGAGTAATTAGGCCAGATTTCACAGTAGGCCCAATATCTACTGGGACAGGACTTTGGATGCTGAGTGGGAAGGGCTATAGGATGAGCTGCATAGATAACCAACTGGAGTGGATGTACTTAATAAAATTTTTGGGTAGTTCCATTGATACTTAACCTGAGTTTATTCATTCCAGGCTCGGGAGAGTGCCCATGTGGGAAAACAAGGCAGAACTCACCATCTCTCAGTCCTCGTCCATCCATTTCAAACACAAAGTGAAGGGTGTGATTGAATTAGAAAAACGGAGGAGAAGGGGCATCATTGTGTCGGGAACACTGAGGGAAAAGGGAGGAGGGATTCACACATCTCAGTGCACCACCCACGCTTCATCGTTCTGCAGGCTTTTCATTTCCTTCAAACTAATTTGAACCAAGCACCGTGTCAGCTTGAATTATTCATGAGTGCAGTAGTTTCAATGGGAGGCTTTTCAGGAAAAAAAAGCAGTATTGATACAAGCTGTCAGGAGAGGAGTATCCAGAGCTGCTGTTGAGCATGTTGGAGTTTGCCATGGGGGTGGAGGGGTCTGTTCTTAGGAGAAGTTGTACCGAAAATGATAACATTGTTTTCCTTCTCTGACAGCTGTGGGGCTAGGGATCCCAAATCCCTCTACTGTACAGGTTTCCCTCACTTTATGCTGTACATGCATTCCTGGAAAACGGCGCATAACTCGAATTTGCATGAAGGGGAACCCACTTCACAATGTAACAAATAGGGATGCATTCCAAAACCTTGACTGTACTGACACCCAGGCCCATTTCTACCCTTTTACAAGATTGTTTTGGTACTCACCAACAGCAGAGAGGGGTAGGAGATAAGTTAGCAGGATGCATAGAAGCCATAATGGGGATGGCAACGACAGAAACACATCGCAGACAACGAGCGAGGAGCACAGATCCACACAGGAGACTATATTTTGGCACGTAT
>NW_017728980.1:3484783-3485072 GCF_001723915.1 Gavialis gangeticus | reverse complement strand
CTTAGGAGAAGTTGTACCGAAAATGATAACATTGTTTTCCTTCTCTGACAGCTGTGGGGCTAGGGATCCCAAATCCCTCTACTGTACAGGTTTCCCTCACTTTATGCTGTACATGCATTCCTGGAAAACGGCGCATAACTCGAATTTGCATGAAGGGGAACCCACTTCACAATGTAACAAATAGGGATGCATTCCAAAACCTTGACTGTACTGACACCCAGGCCCATTTCTACCCTTTTACAAGATTGTTTTGGTACTCACCAACAGCAGAGAGGGGTAGGAGATAAGT
>NW_017728980.1:3478009-3484772 GCF_001723915.1 Gavialis gangeticus | reverse complement strand
AGCGAATTTGCACATACAGAACCCGCATAAAGCGAGGGAGACCTGTATTTCCAGTGATGATTACGTTCTCCCCATAACTATCAAAAGGAGTCTTCCTAAAACCCTGTCTCTCCCTCTAGAAAAAGCAGCAGATACCCTGCCTTGCTTGCTTTCCCAGTGTCACCTTTATATATTTTCAATATAGCCCCTTACATCCATCACGTTCCTAATCCCTTGCACTATGTCTGCACCCCTCTGCTCCCAGCTGTCCTTAGCTCATTACTATTGCACAGTAGCGTTGTGTGGTGTGAAGCATGATGCAAAGCTACTGCGCAGTCAGCATCACCAAAAAGCTGTGTGGGATGCTACTGCTCAGTAACTCCAGTTACTGAGCAGTCATTTAATACGTGTGTGTGCAAGCACTAAATGACTGCACAGTAACAACTGCGCAATCAGTCCCATGTCGACACGACCTGTCTAATCTATACCAGGCTCCTTGCCCTAGAGACTGATGCATGTGTTTCAACATGCAACTTGGACAAACTCTTCAGTCTTTCATGATTCCCAATTCTCAAATTGCTTGACGCAACTAATAGGCTCGGTCCTGCAACTACATAGCGACGAGTTTCCTTCTCACTGTCACGTCAATGATTGACTATTTTTTAACAATTCTTCCCCTCCTCATCTTGTTGCTGATGTACTCATAATAGCTGACTGCAAGTAACCATCCATAATGTATCATTTCAAAGGTCAGCACAATGTCAGCCTTATTTAAGGTCCATGTCTCCACTGCACGAACCTGGATTGAGAACAGGCAGATCTTAAACAGCCTTAATTTTGTGTCTAGGGAGATTCCCTTGCTTGTCTGTACTGGCTTCAGCTTGCCCACAGTCATTGTGCTAGCTGTATCCTTCTCATGATCTCCTTAGAGCAATCTTTTTCACGCCTGAAAGGGCTTCCAACGAGGTAGATGAAGTTTCCACTTGGTTACTGCCTACTTTAATGTGTGTGCAGTTCTGTTCCTTACTCAGACAGAAAACCATTAGCTTTGTCTTGGATTAGCTTTGCAAATAGGTAATACATTTTTTGGGGATAACTTTTCAGATGAATAAGTATTTGCAATTATAGTTAGTAAAAAACTGAGACTTTTTACAATGAAAATTCACCCATTTTTTTTCCTGGTATTCTCCAAAATTTCATTCTATGTTTTCAATCTCTTTTCTCTTCTCTACAAGTTTGCAATTTTTTTCCGTGCAAAAATGTGTAAAACTACTATTTTTCATAAAATGTTTTAAGAGTTGAGATCAGTTTGTGTGTGATAAAGATTGCAAGTTTTAGTGCTTCACAATTATTCTAATGATCACCATGCAGTGTTCTAATGAGTAATGGATACAAAATGATGCGATCCCAGGAATACAGTTGATTGAAAGAAAAAAAAATCAAAATATTGTTTGTGAAAGAGATTCCCGTTTTTCAACAACAACAATAATAATAATACAACTGTACAGTTCATCAAGGTATGCACAAAGGAGAATATCATGACAGTTTAATCTATTTTTTATCTACAGTTTTCTCCCCCAGATTTCATATTTCTCCATTTCAAAATCCAGTATATTTCAACGAGTTCTTGCAATAAGTTAGAGTAAGCCGAGTGTGACACTCCTATTAGCAAAAATATGCAAATAAGCTATTACAAAATCTCTGGGCAACCCTATCTATAACATGTTCATAGCTGCTGCTCACCCCTTCCTCCTCACACCTTCTTTTTTCTCTTAGCCCTCTACTGTATTCTAGATAGACTTTTATTCTCTCTTTATCACCATTGCATCTGAACACCTTCCAGCCATGCAGTGACATGAATAACACCTGTCACATATGGTTCATTCTTCCTCTCATTCTTCTCTGGGGAAAAGACCATGTGAATAATGCTGCATCTGTGCTGGTCAGTTTTGTATGTTGAAAGTATGTGCTGCTCTGTCTGCTACAAGAGGCATGTGGAAGAAGCATCCCTTGCATTTGGAGAGAAACATTTGTGATATTCCTTAGTTTCCTTGGGGACTCATGCTGTGGTCTCAGCTTGATGTCTCAAAATGTTCTGCCTCCTGCACAGATGAGATTTACCTTGCTGGTGAACACCTGGTCTCTCTTTTCTATTCAAACCACCATCCGATCTTCATTCTTCAATGTCAATCACCATTTTGGCCAGGGCTGTCCAACTGGCAGCTTGTGAGCCACATTTGGTGAGCTACATTCCCCTGGGAACTCACCCGATTGCCACTCCCCCCATCCTTTCAGCTGCAATAACAGCCAGAGCATCCAGGCTCCCCACTTCCTTCTCCAGCTGCCGCTCCCTGACTGCCCCAGAGGGCAGGGCAGTGCGGCAGTATGGAGAGTTGAGAATGAATCTGGGGCTGCCCCCAGGAGAGGGTTGGGGCTGCATGTGTGGGTGGTGGTGGGGATTGTGCCTGTGGGTTGAGAGGGAGTGACTTGTGGCCCCCAAGAGCTTACAAGCTGCACAGCCTTTAAAGAGCTCCATAGGATGGATCCCTGCAATCATCTCTAATTCCATGCAGCTCATTGAAAATCTGGGAGAAGAGACGCTTTCACTTCCACTGAGTAGTTGGCAAAACTTTGGCCTGTAGAGGCATCGTGATCCAGCAGGTAGGCCCTAAATGAGGTTGCTGCTGAGACAGGTTCTGTTCCCGACTTAGTTGCTGACCTGCATGTTAAGCAAATTCTGACCTATATGTTAAGCAAGTCACTTCACCTTTGGTTTTTTTGCTCTATTAAAATGGTAAGGTATTGATATAATGGGAGCCTGATCTTAGCTAGGGCCTCAGGTCATTATGATTTCAATAATAGAAATAATACAGGAGGTTGAGATATTTTTGACACAACCATTTTCCAGCAGAAAGTGCAGTTTCATCAAAATCAAAGCTATACTCAGGAGCATGCAGTTTTCACAAAACTTCCAATCAGCCAAATGATTGGAACTCCACTTTCAATTCGATAGAATCAATACATTTTGTTTTAAGAAGGTAAAAAACGCTGTGTTTCAATTCATTCAGTCTTCATATTAAAATAATGTATAATGTGTACGTAGGTTACTTAATATTATATATGCTGTGTGTAATAGTTTATATTTGGTTACAGTAGGTTGGCATGACTGAAATTAAATGCTTTGATGCTTTTGCAGGGGAAATGTTTGGAATTTTGTTCCCTGGTAGCATTTCAAAATTCAACTTTTTGTTTTGATTGGAATTGAATATAGTTGGACTATAGTTCCCATGTGACTGAAAGTCTTCTGACTGACCCATGCTTGGTAATATATTGCAATTACTATGGAACAGGAACCAGGTATTTTTATTTAAGTACCACATGCATCTAAAATACTGTATAACTAATCCATAATAAGAAAACAGTTCTGTATAGAGCATGTTGATTGCATCTCCAGTTTTCTTTTCAAGTGCTCAAATAAAAGCCTTGAAATAAAACACACCTACCAAAAGGAATTTAATATAATAATGTGGTAACTTTTCCCACTACACCTGGCTGCCCTGCCCCATAAAATCAATCTAATTATAGGCGCACACATTAAATGAATGTCACAATCATACTGAATAAACCTGCAAAATTAAAATTAATAGTGTAATTTTGATACTTACGGTCCTGCAGCTCGCTTCAGGCTGTCAGACCATTGTAATGAGCTGTGGATTTGAGGATCCCTTACCCAGCACCAGAGTGCAGCTACCTCTCAGAGAAAGAGGAGCAGCAACAATTCAGTATTAGCATAAACATATAGCTATTTGCCAATCCAGGCAACAGTAATAATAATAATCACACGACTCCCTTCTGTATAACACTTCTCATACTTGTACCTTAAAGCTCTTTATGATTATTAGTTGTTAGAAGGTACATACTGCCCCATTGATCAAACACACACAAGACAATCTCCAACTGGAATAGTTTGCAACACAAAATCAGTATTCCTGTCCCCATTACACCAAATGCAGGAATAAGTTGCCTGGGATCACATGGGTCACATAAGAGTAAAGTTATAGTTACACTTAGATCACACTGAGGGCACTTAAAATGATGAGTGTCTGCATGTTCATTGACTCATGCTAAGTGCCTTCTGAGTGTCTCAAAGTTATAGACCACTTTAGGCAGGGGTTAACTCTGGGCTGTGCTACCTTGCTCATGTTAGGGTAACTTCAGTCTTCTCCATGGAAATAAAACGAACAAACAGCAGTCCTCCCAGGATTCATGGCTCCCAGACCTTCTCCTCCCCCCACAGAGCAGGGCCAGAGCCCAGATGTCCTGGCTCCTAGCCGCATCTCTTCTAGTGACAAGTCAGAGCTGTGCAGGCAAGAAACAGTATAAACCCTGAATGTGCAACTGTGCACAGCATGTTCCAACTTTAATGGCAATTATCATTCCATACTTTTAGTATGGTGAAGTGTAACTTGCACCTTCACCCTAATACAGGCAAAAATTGAATGTACGGGCCTGATGCCTAACCATTATGCTCCACACAGCCTGTTTTACCCAACGTCAACCTTGTAGAAGCACTGTAAGCAACAATCAAGGAGATTTTGTTTAAAATGGCATCCCAGCTGGGTTTCTACATTATGGATTAGATTATTTGAAGACTCTGTTCTTATTCCAATTAGATTTTTCTTTTTCTTTAATGATAAGAGAAATGCTTCTCAATGAGTTTGGAAGTGAAAGTTAAAAAAAAACAAACAGCCCTCCCCCTCCCCCCTAAAGCCCGCAGAACTCCAAAATAATTAATTTAATGCTGTCATGTTCTCCAAATACTGTTTGTTTAAACCAATAGCTCTGCCCATCCACTGCACAATTGCTTTAACCTTTATTTCAAATTACTCCATTGTTGAGTAGGTAATAAAAACTATTTCTGTGGATAACATCTTCAAACACTTATTTTCAAAATGACATTTGTGAATATTGGAGGTTGTATTGACAGTGTTGTTGTGTTTCCCCACTCTCTGTGGCAGCCATGTTAATCGAAGACGAACAACTGACTTCCTGATTTGCTTGGCTTAGTGCTGCAGCTGGCTTCTCTGAAAACTAGCCATTGGTGCTTTGCTGCTGCATATTATCTAGACTCAAGTTCTTTTTTCCTACACCTTTGTTCCAGAGAAAATTGGATGCTGGACTCACAGCAGCAGTAATATACTCAGCCCTTCAGGGATAAAAAGGGTAAGATTGTTCAATCGTATGCATTGCTCAATGGTGCCTCCTGCTGGCATAATTGAGGCCTGCAGGGGGTTCCACCAGCTCTTTTTTTTTTGATTGGAAGAAGCAAAATTCAATCTTGCAACTGTGAGAAAGCAATGACAAGGAAGAACATGTGGTCTGATATACAGGATGATGGGCTGGAAATTTAGAGCCATATCTATCCCAGCCTCTACTCATTTCCTGCTTGACAACATTACACTTTTGAGCATGTTTCACTTCTCATCCTTTGTATACAAAGACCAGGGTTGGCAACTTTTTAGGAGTGGCAGGCCAAAACACCACAGGTCAGTCTGAGGCAGGCTTCCAACCTGACCATGGCTGAACAGTGCAGAATCCCTCTACCACTCAATTGCCCTGCTGCTAAGACACTATTATTATCTGGAAGTTGCAGGCTGGGTGAAGTTACTTAGTGGGATGGATCTGGTTTGTGGGCTAGAGGTTGCCATCCCCTAACTTAGACTTTCTCATGTGCATTTGGGAGGTATGTAGCAAAATGGGGCTCTGATCCTAGCATGGGTACTAATTGCTACTGTAACACACAGCTTCAAAACAAAAGTACAATAAAGTGAAACCACCTATAAAAAGAAGCAGTTCCACTCCCTCAAAGTGTGATCACAGGATCATAGGAAAGTTGGGCTGGAAGGGACCTCACAAGGTCATCTAGCCTGGCCCCCCGCTCAAGGAGGGACCGTTCCAGCCAAGCATCTGTCTAACCTGCTGTTGAAAACTTCCAAGGATGGAGATTCCAGTTTCTCTAGGTCACCTGTTCCAGTGCTTGATTGCCCTCATAGTCAGAAAGTTCCTTCTAACCTCCAACCTAAATTTCCCCCAATGAAATTTGAGTCCACTGCTCCTAGTCCTGTCCCCTGCAACCACAGAGAAAAACCCATCTTCACCCTCTCTGTAATTGCCTTTCAGGTATTTATAGTCTCATCAAATTCCCTCTCAGTCTTCTGTTCTCCAGACTAAATGACCCTAGTTCCTTCCGCCTGCGGCAAGTCGGAGGGCGCAGTGCGCATGGCGGCAGAAGCTGATTTGGAGGAGGAGGAGGTCAGAAGTCTACATGTTTGGTAGGCCTATGCAAAGCGGCTAGTATTTGCTTTGGATTCGGCTGATTCGGGGGACAACGATTCAATTCAGTGATTCAAATCACTGTCCCAAATCAATTCAGCTGAATCTGCTGAATCTCTGAGTCAGCCGCATCCCCTGCCTGCTCTCGCATCCCTGTCAATGGCTGCCCTGCCCAGCCCCAGCTCCCCGCTCTTTGAAAAAAAAAGCCCCACTCACCAGCTTCTGCCAGGTGGGGAGTGATCCCCGCTGCCCCCCACTGCCCCTTGCCAAATGGGAGGCTCTGCCACAAGCCCCTAGATGCCCCCATGACTGCTGCAGCAGTGGGTGAGTGGGGGCTTTTTGTTTTTTTTTAAAGAGCTGGGATCCGGGGCTGGGTGGGCAGCCATAGGGGAGGCTGGAAGAGTGGATGGGGGTCAGGGGTGCTTGGGGGGGCTGGGGGAGCAGGCAGGGG
>NW_017728980.1:3457536-3473009 GCF_001723915.1 Gavialis gangeticus | reverse complement strand
TCCCCTTCCCCCTCTTCCAGCCCCCCCTGTCCCCTACTTATGAGTACGTGTGGGAGCCCTGCTGAATACAGAGAGGCAGCCCACAGTTGATCCCCATGAAAAAGTAAGGTTCCTAAATAAATATTTCACATTGGTATTCCAGAAAGGTAACAGGAGCTTTGCACCTGTCCAGAGGCCCAGGGAACATGGGGAAGCCAACAGACAACGTAAAATCAGTCTTGAACAGGTTAGGGGCCTCTTAGAACAACCGGACATTTTCAAGTCTGCTGAGCCAGATGACCTGCATCCAAGAGTCCTGAAAGAATTGGCTGAACATAGCAGGGCCTTTTGCGAAGATATCTGAAAAGCTGTGGAACTCAGGGGTGGTCCCAGATGATGGAAAAGGGCCAACATGGTGCCCATCTTTAAGAAAAGGAGGAAGGATGACCCTGAAAGCTATAGATCAGTCAGTCTGACTTTGGTCCTAGGAAAAACTTTTGAAAGCTTGCTAAGGAGGCCATCAGACATGATTTGTGACTGACAGGGTGTTAAGAAACAACAAGTATGGCTTTGTGGAGGGTAGATCATGCCTGACTAACCTGGTGTCCTTTTATGACCAGGTAATTAACAAGCTGGACAAGGGACATGAGCTACACATCATTTACTTAGACTTCAGTAAGGCCTTTGAGTCTGTCTCCCATGACATTCTCTCAATTAAACTGGAGGGTACCAGGCTGGACCAGCCTACAGTGAGGTAGATGGATAACTGGCTTAAAAACCAGTCCTAGAGAGTTGTAAACTGAATGGGACCTGTGGGTCACAATCGACCAGAACATGAATATGAGCCAACAGTGTGATGAAGTTGCCAGCAGGGAGAATAAAACTCTGGCGTACATCAGCTTATGTGTTGCCAACAGATCCAGAGAGGTGCTTCTCTTCTCTCTCTACTCAGCATTGGTGAAGCTGCAACTGGAGTGCTGTGCCCAGTTTTGAGCAGCACACTTCGGGAAGGATGCAGATAAATTCGAGAGGCTGCAGAGAAGGGCCACCCACATGATCAGGGGCCTGGAGGATAGGCCCTAGGAGGAGAGACTCTGGGAGCTGGGTTTTTTCAGTCTGGGTAAGAGGATGCTGAGAGGTGACTTGATAGCTGCCTACAAGTATAGCAGGGGGAAGACCAAGAGCTGGGGGAGCAACTGTTTAGGAAGAAACCCCTTGGGAGGATGAAGACCAATGGTCACAAACTAATAGAGGGAAGATTTAGGCTGGACATAAGGAAGAACTCCTTCTCTGTAAGGGTAACTAGAAACTGGAACACACTCCTGGCAGAGGTGGTGGAGTCGCCATCCTTGGAGGTGTTCAGGAGGAGGCTGGATAAGCACCTCATTGAGCTAGTTTGAGCTTATCAACCTCCTGCCTATGGTAGGGGACTGGACTTGATGATCTTATGGCAGTGCTGTGGGCAAGGCAGTTGTTGGCATGGGAGTCAATAGTATTTGTAGGTAGCTCAGCTTTGCCCCCTTTAAAGCTAATCCTGAGCAGTGAGGAATACGTTTGCAAATGTACTTTCCAAGAAAACACCATTTAAACTGAATCAAAAGTTCTTTTGGACAATGCTATCAAATGTAAAAGGATGTTAAAAATTATAGAAGGGTTTTCAATACGTCAATAGAGCAATTGCTATTGCATTCTTAAGTTTGTCTGGAGTTCTTCCTGGGAGCCCCTGGTTTTTTCATTCCTATAAGATTCCACAGAATTTTTCCATACAACGCGGGTGTGTTGAGGTCACAAAGAAGGGAACAGGGTTTTTGAGTGCAGCTTGATGTAGTGGAAGTAGGATCTAAATAAAAACGATTGGCTAGACAAACTGTCAATCACCTAGAAAAAACCCGTGAGAGAGGTCCCTTCCCTGCAAAGGCTTCTCAGTTGGGAAGCCCCTTACAAAACTCTTGTCTCTCTTCTGTTTGGGTAGTCAGAGGTAGGGGGTTCATGACACAAGGTTACCTGGACAGATCTAGACCATATATAAGTCTTAAGAAGTACTTTGGGACAGAACAAAAACCGATAGTGTTTTATGCAAAGATGTTGGGGAGGGGTTGTTTTATTTTGTAATTTAAAGTTAATCTTTTTGCATTGGCTTTTTCTGAACTGGTACATGCTGGTTTGCGGGGCTTTCCTTTTGTTGCATCTTGTCCAACCTCTCCCCAGGTACCTGGACGAGGGAGCTATGTGCAGTTTTGTAAACTGAGACTTGTGTACTGAGCACTCTCCCTATCCCCAGTATGTGACCTCCTGTCCAGCCTATCCCAACACCCTCTTTGGTGTGTGCTCTGACCACCTGCTAGAGCCATACACAGTCTTTACTTGTTACTCATCACCTCCAAAATAAATCGGAAGTGAAAGCTGCAGAGTTGAAAAGCCACAGCAAATCTGCTGGAGTTGCAGAACTCCCAGAAGATAGCCAAAACTCACATGGTTGCTATGACAACCTGATTTCACCCTCCTTTAATTGTTAGATTTAACGTCTGTCATCATCAAAAGCTGTCAGAGAACTAAATGACCCCAAATGATGAACTTTTCCCCATCATTAAAGAGCCCGAGGGTGGCAGAAATAGTTTGAACAAGGAGAAGCCTTGCTCACTCATTTCTGAGCTGTCTTCAACCTCTTCCTTCCTCCTGCGCCTTGCCTTGCCTCTATTCCTTGCATCTTGCTTCTGTTCCCTGCTGCGGCCATTACAAAGACACAGAAAAAAGCCAGATCCTGGCACTCCTTCCTCTAGTATAAATCCAGTGGCTGACCTAAAATTATGTTGGCTTTACACTAGTAGAATAGATGGCTGTCCTCTGAGGTGCTAAGCCTTCCTACCTGTCCCTGCCATCATTGGGAGCACAGTACCTCACAGGGAATACCTAAGAACTTGCAAGGCCTGGCTCTCATAGTCCACCCACAGTCCTTCCAGTTAAGAGATTCATAGACCTTGAAGCCAGAGCAGAACATTGCTCATCTAGTCGGACATCCTGCAAGACACAAGCTGAAGGACTTTTGTGAACAGAACACACATTCGCCATTGGTCAGGGAGAGCGGGGGGATCTTAGACCAGGTTCCTCCATTTTTAAACCAGTCTGTGTGCCAAACTTCTATTCTGTTACAGGTATAGACGAGTTTCCAATCACTTATACTGGTAAAAGTGTGATGGCTGTAACTGGTCTTATAGGCTAAGTACAGATAGTCAAAAAGCCTGAGGCTGAATCGCGTCAAGCTGTGCAGGTTAGTCTAAACTGCGTCGACTGAACCCATAAGCAAATGAACAGACATTCACTTTTGACTCTGGAAATGCAGCCACATGCCTGCAGTGGCCCAGGACAGAAGCTGGGGGGCTCTGGAGGACACCTCCCTGCTCGGCTGGAGCAGACAACTTGGGCCAAAGCTAGCCTGCTCATCTTGTGAGAAGTAGGTTTGTGGGGGAGGTGCAAAGCATCCTGGGATGCTGGGGGACTGTAAATTAACTAGAATATGGAGAGGATCTGGGACATAAATTCCCCAATTTAACCAATTTAACCTAAATCAGTTAAGTCTGATACTATATCCATCCAGGTTTATCTTAAGCCAGTTTTGGCCATTTTGAAAGTGGTTTATGTGCATTGAACATCAGTTGTGTTACAGATTTGAACCGGTTTCCAATCACATACCCGTTTATGTGTAATTTCAGTCTCTAGCCATAGCCTGCATCCTGTTTCAGTTCTGTAGCCATGGCTAAACTAGAGTGTATCTGACACAGAAGACTCTCCGTATGATTTGGAGACTTAGCGTGATGTCCATCATAACCCTTAGGAAGTTGCTCCAATGGTTAACTGTCCTCACTTAAAAACATGTATCTTATGTCTATTGTGTCTAACCCCTTGCCTTCTCTTCGCTAAGGAGCTTGATTTGTTTAGCATATGACATTAACTATGAAATATGTTTTCTGTTGTATCTCAGTGTCTTTTCAAGGCAAAATCTAGGCCAGGATGCTGTGACATTTGACAAGAGTCGTCTGGGAGCCAGAGGGAATCTGGTATTCCCAGAGGCACTCAGTACGTTTGGTAAAGCCTCTGTTCTTGGAGTCATGTGAGATCCTCAACTTCCATTTTTTTAAAAGAAGCTTGTTTTTAGATTTGATGGTGCTGAGGGAGGCTCAAAGTGAGAGAGAAAGGGAAGCCAAAAAAGTATTTTCATCTCCTTATCTCACTGTTTTTGAGTCCTGACATATTTTTAAATATTTTAGGGTGAGACATTTTGAATCATAGAGCCTGTTTATGCTTCAGCCTCAGTTGGGAAATATTCTTTCTAGCTCTCACAACCAAGCCTTGTCTCTTCTGCACTGAGAGGGCCATTACAGTCCTGGGAAGAGAATCAAGTCCAGTCACATGGAAGCACCCTGCTACTGTTACCCCAACAGTGTTGAGTTTATAGCACAAATCCTGCAGGCCAGCACCACTCACAGGGCCTCGGCAGCACAAACTCAAAACAACTGGGCCTGCCAGCAAATGGAGGGCAAGAGAAAGGGTCTGATAGATGATGCAGAGGGTGTACCATTCCTAATCCTTCTAGCAAGCAAAGGCAGAGCAGCCCAGTATGGAGGAGAAGAACCCAAGATGTCACAGTGGAGCATTGTAGCAGCTGTTCACTCAGCAGGCTGTGCTGGTTTCTGCCAGAAAGAAAATTACACAGATTATATAAAAATAGAAATGAGACTTTAAGAGAAAGTGGCAGTGGAGGGAGAAGAGAGGGAAAAAGCACACTATATTGCAAAGAAAGGATTTAATTTCCCTGAAATAGCAAAGGAAGCTGATGTAGAAATGGGTGAGATTTATTTAAAAAAAATTTTTTTTTAGCTTTTAGTAGCTTTTTAGTGATCAGAAAAAGCAGTTTAGGGGCTACCAAAATGATTTTTAATTTTGCACTGGTTTTGGGAAGTGGTATGAGCTCAGAAATGGTGAGGAGGGAAAGAGGAAAAATGTGCAAGTTTGTATTTTTTGCTCAGTCTCTTAGGGAGCCAACCAGCTACTGAAAACACCCAATCACTCTTAAAGATACCTTATGTTCCTGTAGCACTTGCCCTTTTTGAATTAAGCCTGCCAACCCCTGTCCTGCCACAGAGACTCCCATTTCATTGTCAGTATAGTGGTGGGTGTCCTCTCCTCTAATGGGGCAGGCAAAGTTTTATGACCTTCACAAGGAACCTGCAGATTATATATTGTTTTAGGATGGGGGTTGTTCAAATCTACCACACGGGGATCCACGATGGGTGTTCCTATAGATGAGTGAAGTCCTCTGTGTGTGGCAGTATGAGGGGAAGACTTCTAGTTCATGGGAGCACAATTTTGGGGGCTGGAGGACCACTTAAGGAGTTTCAGTTAGTTGTGGCACAGGGACGGGGGGGGCAGGTAGTGCTGACCCAGCACGGCAGGGTGGGGTGAAGGGAGGGTGGTTGATCCTATCCAACCCTGGGCTGTCTGCCCTGCATGCACTGCTGGGGGCACTGGATGGAATGGGTGGGTAAGGGGGCAGGCTTTCCATGGAGACTGGCCTGGGACCCTCGCAAGCAGGGCATGCTCACCTGGGCAGGTGGGATGGGACTGTGGGCAGGTGGGGAGCAGTGTCTAGAAGCAGGATGGGTGGGCAGGAGGGGCTGGGATCATGGGGCAGTGACAGTGCGGGGCCAGAGCTGGAGTCAGAGCTGCAATCTGCTCCCCACACATCCCTGGGACAGGTGCAGGTTCTATGGGCAGGGACATTCAGGGAGGAGATGGCTCTGCCCCAGACCCCAGCCCTGCACTCTCACCGTCTTGTGATCCTGGCTCCAGCCCTGCCTACCTGTTCTGTTCGCAGACACTGCTCCCTGCTCACCTGCAGCTCCATCCCGTCTGCTGGGCTGAGAGTGCTCTGCTTGCAGGGGTCCCAGGCCAGTCTCCCTGGACACCCTGCCTGCCTGCCTTCCTACTGGCAGTGCCAGCCTGGCAGAGTGAGCTGCCACCATAGGCACTGCCAGGACGCCAGTTCCGGCTGCTGCGCCACCCTTGCCTAACCCCACTGCGTGCCCACCATGGTCCAGACTGCCCCCCACACAGGGACCCACTGTGGGTGGATAGAGTCCCTTGGTTGGCCAGATCTAGTCCGTAAGCCATATTTTCCCCACCATTTTATAGTACATAGTAACAATGTAGGTGTGTGTGGCTGGGGTAGGACAGACTGTAGACCAATGCAATGTATACAGCTGTGTAACTCATGGTTTTCTCTTTTGTATCCTGCCTCTTTAAATTCCTAAGTGTCTGCTGGCTGCATGCACCATTTTGAGTAGATCAGACCCCTTTTGTGTTATTAGACATGCTGCAAAGTGATTACTTCTGAAAAGGCACTTCACTATGGGGGCATCACGTAGGGCATGGAGCCACATGCACTAATCTGCACAGTCTGGAAGCCACACCTGTGGGCACAAAGGCTGAGCAGCAGCAGCAGTGTGATAGCAGCGAGTAGTCCTGTGTTGTGTCACTGATGTACTCCTGAGTTTCTTTAGGTAGAAGATAGGTTTATCTGGAAAGAGGGCTCAGCAGCTGGGAAACTGGCCATGGAACATCAGAATTATCCACATCCAAATTATTCCTCTTTGCAAACTATGAATCCTATGTGGAATACATCTCCCCTATGCAGCAAAGTGCTTAAACACGTGCTAAAATCCCATTGTCTTCAGTGAAACTCAAGCATGTGCTTTGCTAAATCGAGTCCCCCATACTGTCTGGGATGCGGGATGTATGTTTTAAGGGGGGTTGAAATGGGACTACACGCCTTTCACTTCTTTCTAGGACAGAGATATTAATTTCCAGGAGTTCTTCATTAAGCTGCCATCTGACACCTGTATGGATTAATTTGGTGATCTCAGCCTGTTCCCAGTGGAGCATTAAAATTAGCGCTGGCTGGAAAAAAAGTCAGCAAAACAGGTTTTGTCGGTATTTGCTGATTTGTCAGAAACTGCACTTCTTGTGGAGAATGTCAGATTTTGATGAAATTCTCATGGAAACAAGGTGCCTCGGGTAAACCTGCCCAGCTTCCTGCCAGGTGGCCCATCTGGCTTCTTGGAGGGCTCGCTGGAGGGCCGATAGAGCTGTGAACCTGGGAGTCCAGGCTCTAAGCTCCCTGGCAGTCTGGCCTCTGGGGGGCTCAAGAGCTGGCCCTGAAAAGTAACTGCAGGAGTGGATGGAACAGCTACTGGACACTTGTTAGCCTCAAACACAGAGCCCATCTTACTGTCCATGCCCCTATTTGGGAGGGAAGCAGTGTAGACATGACCGCTGATTCTTGAATGGGTCTTGATTCAGGGCCGGGCAGAGGCTCTGTTCTCTTTTTTTAGAAAATCACGACATTCTTATTTATCCTTTCAAATCAGAATGAAACCCAGTGCTGCCATGTCAAACTCCTTTATGAAACCACCCAGCTCTAGCTTAAATCACTGTCACCCTCCGCCCTAATTACCCTCCCAGCCCTCGCCTATACTTCAGAAGGCAGAATGGGCACTGTATGAGCCTCTTTCAAAGCTAGAGGTGGATCTTCTATGAGATATATTGGCAGGGCTGGCACATATGCTCTTTTGCTTGTGCCTATCCAAGGCATATGCAGAAGTTGTCAGATTTTCAGCGCTTTCCAATTAATCTGGCACTTTCCTCCAGGCTTCAGTTCACTCTGAAATAAAAAGACTTCAGGCCCACGGAGAGAGTTATAGGAACGGAGCCGAGTCTGGGATTTTATTTGAACTTCTTTTCAGACTTTACTAAGCAAATGAATTGCAGGATCACAGCACCAGCAGAAAAGGGATATGAAAGTTAATTGGGTAGCGTGGTCCCTGCAAGGACACAATCACTGTCGCTTACCTGCTCCAAAGAGGACCTTGACACCTGTGAAATCAGGTGATTTATGAACCCTATGAAACTATCACTGCATGTAATAAACCCTATACAACCCAGACTTGAACTTTATTTGGCTGTATTTTAGAAGCTTGCTGGCATTCAATGTAATGTAGAACATCTAATTCACTGTGTGAGAATCCTTGGATCGTACATTTACAGATGCTGGCCCTTTAAAATTCCTCCTTCAGGAGACAAATCAGTCCTCTGCTCTTACAGCAACCCAGGTTTATGTAATGTATTGCTGAGGGCAAGTGAAAGTTTTAAAGGGCCAGGACTGAAATACACAATTTATATGTAGTTGATATATATACAGTAAGGTCTTTTTCTAGTCCATGCCACCCCCCGTATGCATCAGGCAGTGACATTTTCCTGACAATAAAAATGGGCCAGGTTGTCTACTACGCCAAGTTTTCACTGGACCCAGATGATGGGTGTAAGCGCAGAGGATGTTCTGGACCTGCTGTCATCCCTAGCGGTGATCCCCAAAGGATCCCATACCAGTAGGAGCCCAGCACCCTCTGGACATGCCCCCCATCTGCTCTCCCATGCCAGGGCAGTTCTCCGCTGGTGTGGTTTGGCCTCTTTTCTATTAAAGGTGCAACAGAACAAACACAACAGAGAATCCCCTTACTATTCTATCCCCTTATACTATCTCCTTACCAAGAAGGCTAACAACATACTGGGCTGCCAGGGGATTGAGGGAAGTAATTATCCTGCTCTGTTCAGCACTGGTGAGGCCACATCTGGAGTCCTGTGTCCAGTTTTGGGCCCCCCACTACAGAAAGGAGGTTGGAGAGAGTCCAGCGGAGGGCAATGAAAATAGTTTGAGTGCTGGGACACATGACTGCTGAGGAGGGGTTGAGGGAACTGGGTTAATTTAGTCTGGAGAAGAGAAGGCTGAAGAGGGATTGAATAGCAGCCTTCAACTCCCTGAAGGCGGTTCCAGAGAGGATGGAGCTGAACTGTTCTTAGTGGTGACAGATGACAGAACAAGGAGCAATGGGCTCAAGTTGCAGCAAGGGAGGTTTAAGTTGGATATTAGGAAAAACTTTTTCACTTGGGAGTGTAGTAAAGCACTGGAACAGGTTATTTAGAGAAGTGGTGGCTCCATCCTTGGAGGTTTTTTTGGTCTGGCTTGACAAAGCCCTGGCTGGGATAATGTAGTTCAGGCTGGTTCTGCTTTGAGCCGGGGTTGGACTAGATGTGACCTCCTGAGGTCCCTTCCAGCCCTAATTTTCTGTGATTCTATGATTCTTGAAAGGAAATGTTTATAAAGTATAATGGGAGAACCGCTCTGTCCTTGGTTCCCTTCTGTTCTCTTCCTATTTATCCCTGGACAATTCAGTCTGCAAACACATTCAACTACCGTGTCTACACAGGTACCACATTTGAACTCTCCACTCTGGGTCTGTGGCCTTCTGCACAATCTGAAATCTCAGCCTGTCTCCCTGACATCTCCTTGTGGGTGTCTAGCCAGGAATCATACTAAAAAAATCTTTCTCCTGCCCTTCTGCCCCCAGCACATAGAGACTGCAGTGAAACATCACCCTTGCATATTGCCTTGTTTATGCATCCTGTGAAACCACTAATTCTGTACTGTGTAGCTTCAGCACCCCCCTCCCCACATATATGTATATGTATATGTATATAAATATGTGTGTGTGTGTGTGCGCGCGCGCGCGTGTGTGTGTGTGTGTGTATATATATATATATGTATATATGAGATCCAGAGGGCTCCCCCCACCCCGAGCTATGAGATCTCCTGACTCTGGAGTTGTCTGTTGAGCTGTCTGCCCTGTGCTCCCCAGCAGCCCACTGAATAGGCTGCAAGGAGTCAGCTGAGCTGGCAAGAAACAGAGCAGATTTCCATCAGAAACCTAACCACTTTCAGGAGCTGTCTGGAAGACAGTGTCTGCCTGGTTCCTCGAGGAACCGTGTTGAATTCTAGCCATTTACACAAGATTTTGACTGGAATTTTCCCAACCCACTCTGTTTGTCACCTGTTGGCTTCACTGAGGTCTTGATTATATTCAAATCCACACCTTCCCCCCTGCCCATTGTAGGTGTTATCACCTTTTGCCATAAATGGGCCAGTGCATGGTTTTGTGACATGGACAGATGTTTCCAGACTGAGACCAGCAGGCTCATTTCACACTGACCACTGTGCTGGAAATCTTTCATCACTACTGCCCTGGATTGGATTTCAACCTGTATTTATAGCACAAAAGAATTTTATTCCACCTCTTGCTATCTGCAGAGCCATCCAGTCTCCCACAGCCTAACCTCTGGCAGACAGTCAAATCCGCAGCTGTCTGTTTGATTTTTAATTATTCTTCATTATATTTAAGGCAATTCTGAAAAAAAAAAGTATTTAGCAATTTACTCTGCTTTGTAATTAGAATCAGTGATTAGAGAATTTTTCACATCATGATGGAGTTTTCCTTTTTAAAGGGAAAAAATAAATCAAAAAAAGAAGAAGAAAAAGGGGCAGTTTAAATGAGCTGAAAGACTAGAATTAAACAGATTATATCTCATTACTTCCAAATGGAAAGGAAAGTTACAGCTTATTAGAGCAGTTGCATCTGCAGCTGAACAGGAAGGGAAGCAAACTCCTGACATGTTAACAGCTTGAAGAGAGATGGTATAATATAAAACACTATCCACTGCAGGCATCACAGTGATGGGGTTGGATACTCCACAGAGTTTGTTTAACCTAAAACATCCTCAGCCATCTTCACTCACCTGCTACATGCATAGAAACTGGGTGTGTGTGGAGTGAAAACTTCAGGCCACAACAGGCTGCAGAGAGAAAGCAAGAGACAGGCTAGACATAGTCCCGAACGGCTTGTACAGGGGTTGTAGCGACAGAAGCTTCCCAGACAGCAGGGGATGCTAGATGCTTTTGTGTCTCTTGCCAAGTGACTATTAATTTGCACTTTTTCTGCTGGCCTCGCCAGGTGTTGGAGTTGCACAAATTCTGGTGCCACAGGATAACAGCTTGGTTACTACTGACACTTTGCGTTTCGCCACACCCCATTCCATGCATTTGGTTAAAGCAAGTCCCCTTTGAACTGTAATTGTTTGCATTTCAGTAGTGCTCATAGGCTTGTCACTGCACTGCTGTAGTGGTGGGTGCCAATAAAGGCAGGGTTGAACATGCCTCATCAAGGCCCTGCCAACTCATAAGTGCTCTAGACTCAGAAGCTCCTCAGGTCTTGGCCCCAGCTGCTGCTCTCAGGCTTGCTGAAGAGTGAGGGCTTCAGAGCAGTCAGGTTCAGCAGATTCACTTGGCCAGAGCATACTGGGCCCTGCCCTTACTGAGACCTGCTTCTGCAGAGATATCATACAGCTCAAAGAGGTCCCAATGATGTTCAGAGCCCCACTATGTTAAAAGCTGGCTTTATCTCCACAACAAGCTTATGGTGCCCATCAGCGATGCCCTAGTGGTTTTCAACCTGTGGTCTGTGGATCCCTGGGAGTCTGCAGACTATGTCTAAGGGGTCAGCGAAAGATGACTAAGATCAATCAAGAGAACTGTAACCCACATTTACGATTCAAAGGGGTCCGCGCCTCCATTTGACCTTTTCTAGGGGTCTGCAAACAAGAAAAGATTGAAAACCACTGCCCTGAAACATGCTGCACGACTCTATACAGGCTGCCCTCTCAATTGGAAACAGTGTCGCCACATCAGTATGCCACTACAGGGGCTAATTAGCCTGGGGTAAGCTAATCAGAAATGTCACTGAGCAGTGCTCATTAGCTTCCCTTCAGCCCCAGGTGAAAGCAGCTAAATTGCTTCTCCTTCTGAGAGGCGGCCCATACAAAACGGCCCAGTGTGTGGTGGGCTCCACCTCTGGGATCAGTACATTTACTGCCTCAGCACCTGCCCTGAAGAGTCTGCAGTAGGATCTGAGTTGTGAGCCATGCCATGTGCTTATAAGGTGCTTTCTTCACCCCTTTATGGTCTACTTGTGTTGGCTTAGAAATGGTATTTAAAGGTCTGTTTTGGGGGGGAATTGGCTTATAGGTATATGCATTATAAGGGTTCAAAATGGGCAGCAGGGGTTAACTGATTTCTAAGAAGCTTGGGTCTCACATACAAAAAGTTTCCTACAGTCCTGGTAGCAGACAGGCTGTCTTAACACGAAAAGGCCAACGGATACACACATAGCCTAAGAATTGAGGGGGCATATGCCAGGCTGTCTAACAGAACAAGGATACATAGTCTAAAAAACAACCTGGGAACCAAGGAAGTATGTACCAACATTTGCAGTTCTATGCTATGATAGGCAAAATGATGATGTTGAAATATTTCAAGAAGGTCAAGACAAAAAGTATTTGGGAATATTTTATTTTGTGAAAATAATTCTAAAACACCAGTATTTTTCTCCCAATTGGGGACCAAGCTGAGTTTTGAAATCTTCAGATTTCCCGGTGGATTGGAATGCCCTTTTTCCATCGTTGCTAACTGTTAATAGCTAAGCTATTGCAGGTGCTTATCCTAGTGAACAGAAGGATATGAGTTTTATCTCTATTGATTTTGCGTAATTCAAGGTGGACACAGCATGCAGCCCAGTGAGAGCCGTGAAGTTCTTGGACAGTTGCTGAATTGTTACGATGCTGAAATTCTCCAGAGCATTCACCCAACTTCATTTACTATTGCCAAATGGCTTGCAGATGGAAGCTGCAAACAGACACTTATGCCAACTGAAGTCTACAGGAGACACTGGGGTCCTGTGAATCAGCCCATATGAGATCATTTCTATGCTTAAATGTACAAAAAATGTCAATGACTTCACTGGGGACTAGGCAGGTATCTCTAAGGACAGGATTCATAGCTGAGCCAGTCCCTGAATTTTCCCTTTGGATCTCTGCATCCTAAGACAATATACAAAAGGGCCAGGCCAAGGCAAGCCTAATAAGACCTCAAAACAGGATTTCAGTCGTTTTGGGGGCTTCTGCTTTACGTGAGGTAGGTGGAGAGGGGAGAATTTCACTCTTGAGAATGTGGGGCAAAAGGTGAGTGGGAGTAAGAGGAGACAGTTTCTCTTATGTCCCCTATGTGTTTTGATTGCCCTTTTCTTATCTCTCTGTGGGTACATCTACATGTGCAAGTAATGCTCAAAAAGCTTACTGCCTGGTAAGCTTTCCTTGAATGCGTGTCTAGATGCGTGCCTATCAGGAGCAGTTCAGGGCAGGGATACTCCTGCTCTGTTCCGTTTCTATACGGAAGGAAGGAAAGCCCCAGGATCCCCTGGGTGCCAGCCCCCAACTGGCAGGGGGCCCTGGTGTCAGGCCTGGGCTCCAAGGGATAGGAGGAGCTGTCCCACCTCTGAGGCAGCTGCTTCCCACCCCACACCCCTGCCCCAGGCAGATGCCTATGGCCGAATCGCTGCTCTGCTTGCAGAGCTGGGCCAAGACAACATCCACTGCCCCCGGCAACCGGCAGCTCCTGTCCCCAGCTCTGCATTAGGAGCTGGGGCCAGGAGCTGCCTGCTTGCAGGGGGCGGGGAGCAATGTCCCAGCCCAGGCTCCAGTTGTGGAGGTAGGGCCAGGAGCTGCCTGCTGCTGGGGTAGGGGGCCATTATCCTGGAGCCTGCCTGATCCTGGAGCCCACCTGATCCTGGAGCCCACCCTGGCAGCAGATGGCTACCGGGGGAAGGGATTATTCTCCTGCCTCCTCCTGCCTGGGTAGACTGGAAGCAATTTGCTCCCAGTCAGGTGTGAAACCATGTGCCATTGTGCAATAGCTACGCCATTGTAAATCTATCACCTGTATTTACAGGTAGTAGGAAACTGCACAGTAGACTGATCTAGTGTGCAGTAGCTCCTGCGCACAGTTACATAGTGACACTTTACTGTACAGTAGATTAGTTCACTGCACACTAAAGTGCCTTGTGTAGACACAGCCTTTATGTGGAGTATCAGATAGTAACTCCTGCTGCTGATAGGGTTCTATCTTCTACCTTCAAAATTAATCATCAGGGGAGCGGGGGTTAATTATATACTGGGCTTAATCCAAATGCACTGCCTTGCTCTTTGTTTGCTTTTAGAAAAATAATAAAATATTGATTTCAGCTTAACAAAATTCCCTATTGGCAACATTAACATTTCGGCAACATGACACCACTCTCTCCACCAACCCAAAAAGAAAAGAGAGAATAATGAGTGCTTTGTACCACTAGTTCAGATGGGCTGGTTCATCGGTATTTTTTTTAAGTTTTCTTCTATTCTTAATAGACAATAGATTTCTTTCTTTGCATTTCTTTTGTGCTGTCACTTTGACTTCATTGATAAATGCCACATTCTTTCCTGCTCATTTAAAGGCCACAGATAATTTGGTAATGGATCCTACAGACTACACTTTTTTCCCCTTGTGTCAATGCTGGGTGTTTTATTTCAGCTATTTATGCATAAAGTACTCTGTGCTTGTGTATGTGTGTGTGTGCATGGCTACGTGACAGAGAGAGAGAGAGAGAGTGAGAGAGAGAGCATGGTAGTATATGGATTCCTTGACAAATGAAACTAAGATTGAGTTGACTCCAACCTTCAGGCCACATTCCTATCTCGCCTACAAGGCTGCAAATCCAAAGGAGCTCAGCTGAAGTCAGTGAAATTATTCTACACAAACACCCATGTGACTGAGATCTAAATTTGGCCTTGAGATTTGTTCTATACCTACATGGCTACATTTTGTACCTACAGCATTTGATCCAGAAAGAAGCCAAATTCTTTTACACTCACTGACAGCTCTGGTTTTAAAGGCCAGAATGCTGCAATGCTTCTAGTTCTGGGTCTTGGAACAAGCCGAACTATCAAACTACAAGTATAACTCCCAAGTGAAATTAAACAAGGGACGTGGGGATTAGTAGCAGCTGAGACACCAGGACTGCTATGGACCCCACACAGCTCAAGGATATGAGAAAATACAATCCGTATAAAATAAATGTCTCTTCATGCCAATTCGGTGTGCCATTCTCAGCTGGTTATTTAACAATGCTGCACCTCCTAATGAAAGATTGCTAGAAGGGCAACAGTGTTGATACCCCAGACCGTAGGCCTGTGCGAAGTGGTTAGTATTCACTTTGGACTCGGACAATTTTGGGGACAGTGATTCGATTTAGTGATTTGAATTGATTTGGATTAATCTGATTTGGAGATTCGGCTGCTGCCTGCTCTCCCAGCCTGGCAATGGCTGCCTGCCTGCCCCAGCTCCCAGCACTTGGGGAAAAAAAAGCCCTGACTCACCCCATGGCTACCCCACCCGCTGTGGCTCTGGCCCTTTAAGAAAAAAAAATGAAAAAACCTTGGACTCGTGGTTCCTGCCGGTGGGGGGCGATCCTCACTGCCCCCCACTGCCCTACGCCATGTGGGGGGCTCTTCACGAGCCCCCCAAAGCTCCAAGGCTGCTGCAGGAGTGCTGAATCCTGGGGCTTTTCTGTTTGTTTTTTTTCTTAAAGGGCTGGAGCTGCATTGGGCAGGGCAGCTGGGGGAGTGGGGGGGCCGGGGGGCTCGTGCAGCATGAGGCAGTGTGGGCCAGTGGGGATTGCACA
>NW_017728980.1:3446359-3457204 GCF_001723915.1 Gavialis gangeticus | reverse complement strand
GGGGGCTCGTGCAGCATGGGGCAGTGTGGGCCAGTGGGGATTGCCCCCCCTTCCCACCCAGCAGCACCAGGTGAGCACTAGGGCTTTTCTTTAAAAGGCCGGGAGCTGGAGTGGCTGGGGGACCCATGGGTGGGGGCTGGGGGAGCAGGCAGGGGCTTGGGGCTGGCACGGGTTCCCCCATGGTCCCCTTCCCCCTCCCTCAGTCCCCTCTTTTGCACCCCAAGTACTTACCAGCTCAGGGTTGACTGCAGCTCCCTGCTGCTGCCACCAGGGACTGCCCAAATCATCAAAGCTCTCCAAATCGTTTCTGAAGATTTGGAGAGCTTTGAATTGATTCAGACTTTTTCATTGGTCCCCTGATTCAATTCAGATTCAGAAATTCAGCCACCGAATCAGTCTGAATTTCCTCCAAATCTAATTACCACCCAAAGCTTTGCACAGCCCTATCAGACAGTATAATGAATATGTGCACATACCATTTGGGGGCTGCAGGATATCACTGACTGACCCAGGAGCCCTAGCTGAGCACTGATGGACACTTCCAAACAGTCTCACAACTATTAATATAGATTTCATATATATTAGGGTTGGAAGGGACCTCGTAAGATCATTGGGTCCAGCCCCCTGCCCAAGGGGCATGAAGTCAGCTAGGGTCAAAGGATCCCAGCAAGATAAATGTCCAAATGTTTCTTGAAAGTGTCCATAGTAGGTGTTTGCACCACCTTTGGGGGAGTTTGTTCCAGGCTTTGGGGGCTCGGACAGTAAAAAGTTTTTCCTTACATCCAGGCCAAAATGGTTTTGGAGAAGTTTGTGACCATTGAAACCTTGTCATCCCCTGGGGTGCTCTTGTGAACAGGTGTTCCCCCAGATCCTGATTCACACCCCTTATGTACTTATAGGCTTCCACCAAGTCACTCCTGAGCCTGCACTTCTCCAGGCTGAACAGTCCCATAGCTCACAGCCTCTTTTCATAATTCCTGTTCTCTTGCCCTCTGATCATGCATGTGGCTCTCCTCTGGACTCTTTCAAGCTTCTCCACATCCTTCCTAAATTGTGGAGCCCAGAATTGGACACAGTACTCCAGTTGTGGCCTCACCAAGGCCAAGTACAGTGGGAGGATGACATCTTGGGTCTTGCTCGAGATGCATGGGTAGATGCAAGCCAGAGTTTTGTTCGCTTTGCCAACTGTGGTATCGCATTGGTGGTCATATTCATCTTGTGGTCAAACATAGTCATGGTGCTAGCGAATGTAGCATTGCCAAGCCTATAAGTGTGATGCAGGTTTTTATTCCCAAGGTGGAGCACCTTCCATTTCTTTGTATTTAATGCCATCAGGTTTTCATCTATCCACCTTATAAGCCTATCGAGGTTTGCCTGGATCACCAGCCTATCCTCAAGTGTGGACAAGCTTCCCCAAAGTTTGGTATCATCAGTGAATTTGGCCAGTCCACTTTTGACAACAGTGTCCAGATGGTTTATGAAGACACTGAAGAGTACAGGTCTGAGAATGGAGCCTTGGGGGACACCACTAGTCACCGAGCACCACGTTGATTTGGTTCTGTTGACTACCACTCTCTGGGTCTGACCTCAGATCCAGTTCCCCAGTCATTGGACTGTGGAGTAGTTGAGGCCGCAGTTGCCCAATTTTTCCATGAGGACATCATGGGACACCAGGTCAAAGGCCTTTTTAAAGTCCAAATATATGACATCAACCTCTTCTCTTTTGTCCAGATTATCGATACGTCACCTGGTCATAGAAGGAAATGAGATTGGTCAAGCAAGACCTACCTGCAATGAACCTGTGCTGGCCATCCCTGAGAATGTTGCCTTCTGTTAGCCTGTCAAAAATGGTACATACAGGCTGGTGACAGTGTCCGTTCTGACATGCTGGCAGTGGCTAAGTACAATGCTGCTGTGGTAGTATAGGCAATCTGAAATAATGATTGTAACTATTTGTATTCATATGGGGCCATTAACCCTTTTGATGGCACTAAACACAAAGAGGTATGAGAACAAGCCTATTTCTGCTTAAATCCAGCACACCTTGTGCCAAGATTCATAAATGTTAACGGTGGCTGGATAATCATATGCCTCATTTGGCATTCTGAATGGAGATGCAGATGCTTAGACCTCGCTTTCCTCCAAGACTTTTCAAGGTTGAAGATGACACACCATGTGTCACTAGGATGGAAATTTTCCCCTGAATTTACTCAAAAGTTCCAACTTTGTAATAATCATCACTGGACCTCTGGCCTCAGTGTGACAAGATATAATGATCTCCCTTCAGGTGATGTACTGAGAAATAAACAGCTTTCTTCTAAAACTGTTGGACTTGAATGTAGAAACTCAATATTTTCTATGACATTATTTATTTATGGTTATGTTCAAATGACAAATCCCACTGAACTTTCTATTCTTAGAGCTCCTTTCATTGTGGCCAGAGAAGCTAAGAAATTAGGTGGTGGATTTCAAATACAGAGAGTCAGAACTTTGGTTTTGTCCATTCACAATGTAAGGGCAATCACTGATCCATTGCCTACCCTGTGATGGAGAAGGTGCATCTCACTTAGACTTGATTAGGATGGTGGATGACATCTGGGGCTAATTAAGAGGGAGGGTGGAAGAAGGAAGGAGGGGTAAGCTGTATGTAGGAGTGCCCTGAAAAAAGCAGCTAGTTGGTACCTGACAGGTGTTCCTTCGGTACAGTAGAAATTTCTTCCTGAAGAAGGATGATGACTGGAAGAAGAGAAAAGTGGCCTTCCTGCTCGCTAGTCCAGCCCACAGCAAAGCCACGTGGGTAGTTCCTGTTTGGGGAGAGCTTCAAGGAATGCCCCTGGGAAGAGGTGAAGGCATTTCAAAAGGCAGGCTGAGGAAGACCTTTGGGACTGGATGAGGCTGCTGGAACTGGGGCTGTGTGTGTTGATACACTGTTCTACAGACACATAAGGATTTTGCCTATGGTGAGACAAAATAACCTCCTGGGACTTTTTTGTTGGGTTTGAAGGATTATGTTACTCTTGGAGAGTAATATATGGGAAGTAGTTACTCTTGGAGAGTAAAACAGGAGTTAAGGAAGGCTGTATCATCGCTCCAACACCCTTCTCAATATTCCTTGCCACAGTGTGGCACCAACATCTGACCACCAAGAAGCTTCCAGCCGGAGTGCAGCTAAACTACTGAATAGGTGGTAAACTCTTTAACCTCAGCTGGTTCCAAGCCAAAACCAAGACTGCCCCAACCACAATCAATGTGCTTCAGTACGCTGATGTCGCTGTAGTATGTGCTCCCTTGGAAGCAGACCTTCAGGCAATAGTCAGCGTCATTCCCGAGGCATACAAAAAAAATGGGACTGACACTTAAAATTTGAAAGACTAAGGTCCTCCACCAACAAGCTCCTAATGAACAGTCCCCAGCTCCAATAATCTAGATCCATGGTGAAACTCTGGAGAAAGTTGAGTATTTCCCGTACCTTGGAAGCCATCTCTCACAGAAGACTGACATCAATAAGAAATCCAGCATTGCCTCAAATGTGCAAGTGCAGCCTTTGGACGTCTGCAGAAATGGATATCCGAAGACTGTGACGTCAGATCTGAAACCAAGCTAATGGTTTATCAAGCAGTCATTATCCCCACCTTACTGTATGGAGCTGAGACATAGACAATGCATAGGAGACATCGAAAGTTGTTGGAGAAGTACCATGAATGCTGCCTGCAGAAGATCTTCTGAATCCAGTGGGAAGACAGACACATCAATGTTAGGATCCCCCTGACAGCCAATACCATGAGAATTGAGGCAATGATCATCTGGCATCAACTTTGTTGGGCTGCACATGTCTTCCAGATATCTGACTCCAAACTCCCAAAGCAAGTTATATTCTCCCAGGTCAGTCAAAGTGTGTGCTCAAGAGGAGAGCAGAGAAAGTGCTTCAGGGATGTCCTCAAGGCTAAGTTTAAAAAATGCAATGTCAATGTCAACTCATGGGAGACTATTGCCCAGGACTGCCCCAAATAGAGGAAAAGTCTGCTGCAAGGATCTCATTACTTTGAAACCTTGCAACAACAACAGGAGATGGATAAGTGTGAGTGGCAGAAATGGTGTGTTTCCAGCCAAATAAAAAATCAAGTGCTTCCAACCCCACATGGAAACAAATGTCCGAGCTGCAGTAGAGTCTTTCAATCCCAGATATGCCTCATCAGCCACCTTTGGACACACAGATAAAATAATCATGGAAGACAATGATCCTTGATTGCAAGGGATTGCTGAGGAAGAAGACTTTTGGAGAAAATATGCCATACGAGGGGTGTATATTGGAAAATGTACTGTTTAGAAAACACTGGACATATACAAGTCCATGCAGCTGATTGGGATGCCCCCAAGGGTGCTGAGGGACTCAGCCTTACCTCAATCCCTGGAAAGATCATGGAGCAGGTCCTCAAGGAATCCATTTCTAAGCACTTAGAGGAAAAGAAGGTGATTAGTAACAGGCAGGATAGATTCAGCAAGAGCAAGTCATACCTGACCAACCTGATTGCCGTCTATGACAAGGTGACAGGCTCTGTGGATACTGGGAGACCAGTTAATGTGATATACCTTGACTTTAGCAAAGCTAGCTGAACAACAGCTCTTCAGAAAAGGACCTGGGGTGACAGTAGACAGTAAGATGAATATGAGCCAACAGTGTGTCCCCTGTTGCCAAAAAGGTTAATGGCATACTGGGCTGTATTGGTAGAACTGTTGTCAGCAGGGCAAGGGAACTGATTATTCCCCTCTATTCAGCACTGGTGAGACCACCTCTGAAGTACTGTGTCCAGTTTTGGGTCCCCCACTACACAAAGGATTGCAGCAAGTTGGAGAGTTTCCATCATAGGGCAAAGAAAATGGGAGGGCAACAGAAATGGTTAGGCTGCTGTGGCACATGACTTATGAGGAGAGGCTGAGGGAACTAGGTGTATTTAGTCTGGAAAAGAGAAGACTGAGGGGGGATTTAATAGCATCCTTCAACTACCTCCAAGGCGGTTCCAAAGAGGATGGAGCTGGACTGTTCTCAGTGGTGGCAGATGACAGGACAAGGAGCAATGGGCTCAAGTTGCAGCAAGAGAGGTTTAGGTTAGATATCAGAAATAATTTTCTCACTAGGAGGGTGGTGAAGCCCTTGGACAGGTTACTCAGGGAGCTGGTGGAATTTCCAGCCTTGGAGGTTTTTAAGATCTGTGTAGATAAAGCCTTGGCTGGTAAGATCTTTTTGGGGATGGTCCTATTTTGAGCAGGAGGTTGGATTAGATAACCTCCTGAGGTCCCTTCCTAATTTTCTATGATTCTATCATTTCATATGCTTTAGAAATTTGTCAGGTAGAAGAGGTTGAAGTTACTGCAAACATTAAGTAGCATGTTCAATAAATTGTACATTGTTTTGCTGTCAGGTTTTTCTGGAATATGGATATCAACATTATCATCAGCTGTCCAAACTAGCCTGAAAGAATGCTGTGATCTTGAAAGAATTCCAGGATCATAGAGCAAAAAGGTACTTTTGGCCTAAAATTTGGTTAAAAAAATGAGAAGAAAGAACAAATATAAAGGGTGTGAGTCTGTCTTTTACTTTGTGTTGCACCAGCCGTGACAGCAAAGCAGCTAAATGCTTTGCAAGGAAAGACTCTTTAAAAATGTAAAGGTTTGGTGCACAGAAAGTAGGTATCATAGCTTCAGAAGCACTTGGTGCACCCCACTTCTGCCAGCACAAGGAATTTGAGATGCGTGGAGCATGGGCCTCCCTGACTTTTGTCAGGATATCACTCGTCCTTCCATTCCTGCACATCCCCCTCTCTACTCCTTAACCCAGAACTTCCTCTCCTTTGATCAGCTGCTGTGTAAAACCAAATCATCCAGAAAGAGAGGCCAACCATCTGGAGTCCTGTCACTCCGCTGAACCACAAACACGAGACACTGCTTATTTAGCTTGGCTGGATCCTCCTTCCTGGAGGCTATATGTCAAGTCAAGGCTTCTCATCTTTACCCTGCCTCGGGGTCACAGTGCTTAGATCTCTTTGCTAATCACAACTGGACACAGTGAACAGATAGATGGTACTAGAGGGGCTGCACCGGCTCCTATAGGTTAATCCAGTGTAAAAGTCTAGGAGATAAGTTAGGCCTACACTGTGTCTTGCAAAATACAGGACTGACCCCTTCTTGTGGCTGTTTTTAGAGCTAAATCTTTAAGGCAGTGCAGTATCTATACTGTATTGAAGCAATTTCCATTATTGGAACCATTCAATTGTAAACGCAGCTGTCTACAAAACAAGCAAACGTCTGCAATGGATGCACTTTATCCCTATTAAATGCTTCAACATTTCTATAACAATAGTAGGTCACTCGTTAATTGAGCAGTTATTTATACCCTCCATCCTTTCTCCAAACAGAACTTGCCCTGGTTTAATTCAAACCAATTTGTGAAGATTTAGTCATAATAGAAATAGTCAATAATAATAAACTCTACACATCTTGAATCTAAGAATCACAGATCGTTTTACAACTGTGAATCCCCTGCTCTTGACATTTCCCTTATTTCCAGAATGGAGATGAGACCATGTGTCTGCCCAAGAGAGGTATTGGTTAATATATGTTCAGCAATGTGAAGGTAGGCTGCAGTATCTACTTGCTAATTGTCATAAGTGATTTATTCACACAAATGCAGGTCAGGTCACTGTTATCCCAACTGTGCAGGAGGCACAGTAAATAAAGTACAGTGATTTGTAGTATTTGGTTCGCCTATCTCTTAATTTATTCCATACCACACATCCCTGTTGTATCTAAGTCCAAGCTGTACCATGCAGTCAATAGCAGCACTGGGCTCCCATACCCTAGCTCCTGGATCATGCTGCCTTCTTGGCATGTCATTCCTGAATAGAGCTAAAACTCCAGTTACAAAATAGGCAGACAAGATTCTTTAGGTAAATCCAATATCTTTTATAGTAGACCAACTCAAATAGTTGTAAAAATTCTTCTTAGCAAGCTTTCGAGCACAAACACCCTCCATCAGGCTAAGGAAGCATCTGCAGATGGTCTGTGATCTTCCTGGATGGAGCAGTAAAGCAGCCACGTACAAAATAGGAAGCTATTGGGGAAGTAGTTCCTTCCCTGGGACAGCTCGGAGCCCTTCCCCTTGCAACAGCCCTAAACTAGTGGGGAGACTGGCTTGTGCTTTAGAAGTGCTTTAAATTGCAGGTTTTGTTTTCACTTCTCTGCTTTTCTCTCTTTATATGGCATTGGAGCTTTTACTGCCTGAACAACAGGAGCACCTAAAGCCAAAGTGGGTGTGGAGCTCCATTGTGCTAGATGCTTTGTAGAGAAAAATCAGGCTTTTCCCTGAGGATTTTTACAATTTACAATGATGACAAAAAGTAAGAGGAAGGGAGCATTTTCCCCAGCTATAAAAAGGGAAACAAAGGCAGATTGAATTAAGTTCAAAGCACTTACCTTTCTACCTGAACACACTGGCAACAATTACAAGAATTAGATTGGAAGTGACCTAACTTAACTATATATCCTTGTCAAGTCAAGTAGCAGGCAGGGTATATTTGCACCTGCCACTAAGGCAATTGCTAATACCCCTGTGGACCTAAGAGGGGGAAATCCAGTCCTTTTGTTCTTGCTAAGACTTTGCTGGTCACCTTTAGGCAGGCACTGCTCTCATTTAAATGAAAGAGCAGAGCTGGGGGAAAGCCTCAGGTCAGTTGTACTCTTTCCCTGGCATCAGTAGGATTCAGGCACTCAAAAAGCTGATCTTTTCATGAAAATAATGGCTCATTATCTCCTGTGCTGTTAGCAAGCATTAGAGGCACCCCTCATTCCTCCAAGAGAGCTTGGCCCTGACTCAGAGCTGGAAATACAGTTCACAGCACCTAGCTGGGCATTTGCTGACATTAGCAGGATAAAGTGAGAGCTGCAGAGTGATAGGCAGCTCCCTAAACCCATTTAATTTCAACTCAAAATCTCTATTGACTTATTTTTCCCTTACCTCCTCCCTTTTTCCTCCCTTTCCCGTAAAGAATTTTTTTCATTAGTGAATAACAAAATATTTAGGTGCCTGACATCCCCAGAGTGGTAGCAGATTTGCAATGTGCATTAGCTTGAAAGTTTATCCAATCCTTAATAGGCTTGAAGAGGAATGGATGCACTTTGGCTAAACCAGGGAAGCTGATTGCTACCTAAATAACTAATTCATCTTCATAGCAGGCGGACGTCAAAGGATAGTAAAACGCAGCTACACCCAAGGTCGCGCCAATTAGTAACAGAGGAGAGCTGGAGTGTGGGATCGTGTGAGATGTAAACAGACTAGGCTACGCAAAATTGTGACGCTTAGACCTCTACCAGGCATTTCTGGTCCTGCAGATGAAAGGGTGTTGAACGCTACTGGGTTCTGACAGTTGCCCCCACGTCTTCCTACACCCATGGTGAAGTTCGTTTGCTAACTAGAGTGAAGAATCAATGATTTTCACATTAAAGTTGAGGAAGGAAGAGTTGGATAAGTTTAACACCCTAGAGGAAGACATTGTAGAGTGGAGAAAATGAATAGCATGGTGGGGAATGCCTTAGAGAAACTTAAAATAGATTAGAGGCAAGTGTTTGCTTTTTAATGGCAGAACATATGAGAAAGGAAAATGCAGCAAAATGTAAGAGGGTCATCCAAAAAAAAAAAGGCTTTCTTTAATAGAGTTACCTCCATAAAGAACACACAGGTCATCTCTCTGACTTCCTGGTATCACAGGCCACAGATTTCACCCAGTCACCCCTGCATAGAATCTAATAATTGGAATAAAACCAGTGGTCCAGAAGAGTACAAATCATGATCTGAAGGCATCAAAATGAAGAGTATACCACTTCCCATGGTTTGTTCCAGTGGTCATATCCCTGCCTTGTTTCTCACATGAGTTTGCATTCCCTCCCAGTGGAGTCTGGATACACCAAGTATGATCTTGGTTTGGCAAACCAAGACAACTGCTGAAGACAACTGCTTTTACTGACATGTAGGTTCACACTGAGCCCAGCAGTACCCCAACCATACCACAGTGGTACATACAGGGCAAAAGCTGTAGAGGAAGTGTGGTTTAGCACTGAGTGAGGGAGCTAAAGATGTGGGTCCTACTCAGCGTAATGCTGGAGAGAAAATATTTTGCCTCTTTATTTATCTCCATTCTCCCTTCTTCTGGGCATGAGCTGTCTCCTATGCAATATGTCCCTGACTGGACAGCTTCCAGGCCTAAATGATAATCAAGACACAAGAACAGAACATTGTCACTATACCAACCTCCTGTGGATTATGCCATGTTGTGACTGGATCTTGCATTAACTTGAGTTTTCCTCTTTTTGCTGGAAGCCTCACGAGCCTTAATTTGATATATTTTTTAAGCTCTGTCACCACAGCTCTCGTTTAATAAGTAGTTAATCAATTTCACAGCGCTGCTGCAGCCCTGCCGCTTCCAGCCATGCTAAAATGGGACACTCTGATTAATTTTTTTTTGTTTGTTTGCCAGCAATACATTCGGATAACTCCTGATATAGTGACTTGGGGATATGTGAATGCACATTTCTGAGGCTCCGCTCTTTTGCCTTGTGGCTGGTGATCAGTTCTGGAGACAATACGTTTCCTGGGATGAAAATACCATTGGTGGAATGGAAGTGTGCTCAGAAAGACTCAGTGAAGCACAGAGAGCAGGGAGGATCTTGTCGTGCCTGCAAGACCATTTTAAAAACAAAAAAAAACCCACCTTGTTTGATGGTTGAGCATGTGACCTGCATTCCAGGAACACCACAAGCCTGCAATTTCTTCCTGCTTTGCTAGAAACCCTTGCCTGCAGACTGATTTCCATAAAGCCCTATTGAGCTCCTGTGAAAAAAGAAAGTTCCCGTTTTTTCAGGGTGGGAGGAACTGTCAGCCTTTGGAGATGCTAAAATGACCTAAGTGCTTCCATGCTGCAAACGTGTATCAGGCACCTCTCAGCCCCCCACTAAATCATCCTCCCTCCTTTCTCTGGGTGGGCTGGACTGAGATGTCTTCTGGTTCTTGGTGGGAGGAGAGATCTTGCCTTGCTTTATAAGTAAGGAAAAACGCTGATCAGCTCTTACCTTCTGCCTATATTTGTTGGCCAGTAAAGGGCAATAAAAAATGTGGCAGTTTGGTTGAAGACTAGAGTTAAGTAGTAGCCTGTTCCAAAAGAAAGTCAGTGATAGCTAAGTTGAAAGAGTCAGAGTAGTAATATATACCTCCGTATGTTCAGTTCCATGTGGAAGCAGCCAGACCCTGCTGTTTGCTATTTGGAGAGGGTAGGCTATGGCCTGGCTGTAGTCATGCAGATATCATGTCTGTTTTCAGGCAGGAGTGGGAACAAAACACCAAGTCAGGGCTCAGGCCATTAAATTAACACCGGCACATCTATTGATAGGGAGAACTGGCATCCACCTCACTCCAAATAGGGGCTGCAGGGCCTACAAGCTAGAAGGAATCAACTGAATCCAATCCGGATGCGCAAATGTAAGGAATGTGAGATAGGGACTACAGAAAGGCAGTGTGAGAACCAGGGCTGGATTAACCCTTCAGTGGGCATTAGGCAGACAAACTCATGAGCCTCTACTTTTTTTCCTTCAATAATTGTAATTTGTAAAATGAGCACAACCGGGCCTCTTCTTCACTTAGGGCCCTAGGTATGTGCCTAGTTTGCCTATGCGTTAATCTGGTCCTGGTGAAAACAACTGTTGTCTTTGCTGTGTGCATGGCTGGGTTTCAATGAGCCACATCTACTACCTGTGACTTTTGCAACAGAATACGCAGAGCCCCACTTGGGGGGGGGGGGG
>NW_017728980.1:3441967-3446315 GCF_001723915.1 Gavialis gangeticus | reverse complement strand
CTACCTGAGTTCTATGAGTTTTACAGGCACATCCCTGCTGCTCTGTCTCCAGCCTCTGGCTCAGGCATGTGCCTTGGTCATCAGGGTGCTATTAAAGCCCAGATTGAACTAAAAAAATGGGGTGCATCTACACAAGACACTTTACTGTGGAGATGATTAATTTGCTCCTCAGTAAAGCATCACCATCTACATGTGCACCCCTATTAGGCCAGAGTAGACTAATGAACTCTGCTGTAGGATAGTACTGCTTGACACAAGTGCTATCCTATGGCCGAATTATTTGGTGCTCTGCAACGCATGTGTAGACAGTGACCGGGGCTGGCTGTTGCACAAGGGTGCTACACTGTGGGGCTGTTTGTTGGCCCTGCAGTGTAGTACATTTGTGCCCCAGCCAGCCGCTCCATAGCACATTGAGCCAGGATAGAGCAGCTCTGGGCTGGTAGGCTGCACCCCCCATCCCAGGCTCCCTGCCAGCTGGGGCTGCTTCGACCTGGCTCAACCTGCTGTGGTCCTGGGCGCATGTGTAAACTCTGTGCCTGGAAGCAATAAACTCTGGTGCAAACTGTGCCAGAGTTTCTTGTGTCAGATTAATATCACATGTAGATGCACCCGGGCAGTTTCAAATTTGCATTAGTGTTTAGCTCACATTCCTTGATAGCAGAGATCTCACAAGAGCACAGATGTTTTATAGGTTATTTAATTGTATAAAATAACTACAGCAAAAATACAACAATGAATAAATCCAAATGTCGTACCACATGCATGAGACTCTAAAGTGATTGCCTAATCTGATTGTCCTCTTGCTCTGATTTCCCTTGTGCTACTTCCTTGTGTCGAAAAGCAGGGGATTCATCTCTTTATTGGGAAGAGGTATGCACATGTATGGCTGTATATAAATTTCTTGGTTCTGCAAGGCTTGCTCCATGCTCAGTTGAACTTTCCCATAAGACTGAATTGCCTTCAAAATGGAAGTAGATTAAAATAAACCATGTATCAGGAGACTGTATCCAGGGATTTAGATCCTAGCCCTGCATCCAACTCTACTGCTGCTTGAATGCCAAGCTTTGATTCTGGCCAGAATTAAGTTACTATGATTAATGTTACAGTGACCCATGGTAGACCTCACTCATGGAACACGGTCCCACCGTGCTAGATGCCACACAAGCCTGGAACAAACAAGAGAGACCCTAGTCCCAAAGAGATTATAATAGAAAAATGATAAGAGAAAATGGCTGGAAATAGATGAGGAAGTGGAATGAGACAACACAGGTGAGCATACAGGACAGTTGTTACAGCACATCGGAGGCTGAACCATTGCCAGGGTTTTCAAAAGTGTTGTGGTAAAAGGCAGTTTTAAGAAGGGCTCCCACAGAAGACACTGAGGTGGCACTGCTGTTATTTATAGCATGCAAGAGTGTGCGAGTGGTGGAAGCTGGCATCTCTGGCATAGGAGATGTGGGTGTTTAAGCTGTGGTGAGCAGTTTCACAGCGTTGGGCATGGGAAGAGCTGATGAAGCCCCGGAGCCCTTTGTCAACAGTTAAACCTGTGCAGCTTTTCAGTTCAGAAGGACACTTGGCGTTCCTGGCATTGAGACTCTCAGCATTGAATGCTCATCCCTAAAGGTCCCTCATTTGGTTCCCAAGTCGAATCCATGCTGCTGCCTTCGCCGGAGCAGGTGTTCTGTATCAGTGCCTTGCACTGTGCTGCAGAAGGCCATCAGCGAGGGCAGAGGGAGTCATAAAGCCTTCAGACCAGCAGCAAATGGGGGACGTGGGTGCTCTAAAATCTTTCACACTGTTCATTTAGATCACTGTAAATGTGGTGCTTTGACAAATGTTTGCAGAACAATGGGCAGGCAACTTGGGCAGGAATCCCATTAGTTGTCATTGGGATCTATATGTACCGTATCTTAAGCACCTCTGTGGAAATGGCCTTCTTTTGTATTTCATATGTATAGCTCCTCTCTCTTTTCCCTTCTCCCCCTGCAGGCAATGCAGAGCTCAGTTCCCTTGAACTGCATCAGAGCTAGTCATGAAAGATTAATGGCTCTGAAGACTTTTGGGTAATGAGAGTGATCCCCCCCACCCCCTCCCCTTGTGAGGGTCACACATGATGCAGTGCCAAACTGTGCTCAGCAGCATAAGCAAACAGAAATGAATAAAGAAAGCTCTGACCTGAACTTTCTCCCAAGGTTCAAACTCAACCATGAATATTTTCTTCCTTGTGGGCTGAAAACATTGGGTGGATCTTGCGAAGACAACAATGTCAGGCTGGCTGCTTGGAATGACACGGACAGCCAGTAAACGGGACCTTGGGCAAGACTGAGATTCGGGTCTCAGCTCTCCCACTCCAGTCCTCTGCTTTTCCTCCACCGCACTACCCAACTGCTATCTCCTCCTTAGGGCAAGGACTGTTATTCAGTATGGACGTGAATCATGCTTAGCATAATAGGGCTCTGATCCTAGATGAGGCCTCTAGATTTTGCTGCAGTACAAATTATTCCTTCCCTGCTCCCTCCTCCTCCTTCACAACATACATAATCTACCCATCTTTGTTTTCGCCTTTGAGCTTTTCCGCATGCCACCCCTTCCCCTTGAAGGAGCATCTGCAAAGCTGTTTCATGGGTCCCTCTCAAATCCTGCCCTAAAATATTCCTTTGTTGTGATACTTATGAAAAACCTTTGCAGTAGTCCAGCTGGTACTGTGCTGGGAGCGCTGCCTCTCATTCTGCCCACCTCTCATCTCCTACTCCCCCATCTGTTGCCTCTTGTCTTAGCTTTTAAGTACCTTGAGACAGGTGCTCTTTTTCTGAGCTGTGTCTATAGTGGTCTTTACACCCTGGGTGTAGGTCTAACACTCCTAGGCATTGCAGTAATATAAATAATGGCACACTGTGGCCTATAGACCATAAAGGCTTTCTGGCCTTAAATGGTCTATAGCCCCGATGTAAGCCCTCTGTGCTGGACTGAATATTACCCTCAATGCAGAAGAACAGCAGTGTCAAGAGAAGAGTATCTATTAAGGGTTCAAAGAGAAAGGACCACTGTGGCTGTCATTAAAACCTCAGTCCATATATCTGTGAAACTACCAGTTTTTTTCCTCCTGACATTTCTTATACATTTTGTGAGGTATCTGTTTGTAAATGTACAGCACCAAATGCAGCGGGCCCATAACTTTGGTCCAAAAGCGTTTCTGTAATAAACCAAGTAAATAATAAGGAAATCAGCAGGCTTTGTTTTAAAATGGTGGCTATTGTGGCAGGAAGCCCTTTGGAAAGCTTGTTCTACCTTGGTGCAGCTTTTAATGCCCTAGAGATTCGGAAAACCATTCAGACTGATGGATGCTTTCCAGCCTTTCAAAGTTTGCCATAGTTAAGTATTGAAGTAGGTGAAGTATGAGCTAGGTCTTTACTGAAAATTCATACAGGCATTAGAACATACCTGCCTAAGTCCCATGTACATCTGGGTGAGTGTTTCTTTTCTGCCTGGAAGAACATTTTCCAGCAAAAAAGAAATCATATTTAGGTCGTCTGAAACTTGTCAACATTGACATGAATATGTGAAAGTGGTTTCAGTTGAAAAAAAAAATGCTAAAAAAATTCCAGAAGTCTAAATGTTTTGACATTCTTAAATGATATGTTTTGATTTGAAATGACACTTTATTTCAAAATTCAATTTTAAAATAATAAAAAAAAATCATTGAATGTTTTGTGTCTTGTCAACTGGAATGTTTTGGTTTAACCAAAAATCTTTTTTTTTTCCTTAAAAATGTTTGTTTGGGATTTGACCTAAAAATTTTTTTTCTCTCGTGATGCTTGTTCATTCAGCAAACAAGCAAACAAACAAAAAGTTATTCACATTGCTCTGTCATACTGCAGAACTGGAGTGTATGATTGGAAACATAATGATAAAATAAAAGTGCATGAATAATGGGAACAATTTGAAACCAATTTACATAGGTTGCATTCATACCCTTTGTGTGCTCACTTTCCATGGATACTCTAACAAATTAATTTCCTACCATGAGTTTTTGCAGAGAGTCGCATTTTAATGAATACTGGAGAATATATAAGTGGCCAGTTGTGACTACTAATAATGCAGTCTTATCTGTCATCTTGTAGTACAGTTCTCACAGTCTGCTAATTCATCTGCTGTGAATTGTCAAAAGCTTAGATTGCCAGTCCTTCCTTTATGTATTTTTATTTTTATTTTATTTTTTTGTACAGAACCTGGCACAGAAGGCCCTGATCAGAGTCCTCACAGTCTACTTCAATAGAAATAAATAGCAGTAGGAAGGAGGAATGAAATAGCCATTAGAAAAGACCCTTCGAATCCTGATTCTAAGCCA
>NW_017728980.1:3435595-3436967 GCF_001723915.1 Gavialis gangeticus | reverse complement strand
TCGCCAGTCCTTCCTTTATGTATTTTTATTTTAATTTTATTTTTTTGTACAGAACCTGGCACAGAAGGCCCTGATCAGAGTCCTCACAGTCTACTTCAATAGAAATAAATAGCAGTAGGAAGGAGGAATGAAATAGCCATTAGAAAAGACCCTTCGAATCCTGATTCTAAGCCAGTCATGAAACAGAAAAAAACATGTATTGTTATAACTATCACATATATATGATAGCTCTTCTAAAGAGCCTGATTGCATGTATAGATATTATGGTATGACTGCCTGGGTCATCAGCTGAGACTGAACCTGGCATTTCTCATTGCACAAATATCAACTGCCTGTTGTACAAGACAGGTCGATGTTGTTATAAAAGCAGTAAATGACTCACTAATCACTGAGTAGTCCTCGCACTAGAGGGCGACAGAGCTGCACACTAAATGTAGGTTTTAGCTCTACACATACGTATACTTATACATGAAAAATTTCCAAAGTTATTGCAAGTGAAAGATGTGAAGACAACAAATTACTCACTGGAAATAATTAGTGAATAACTTCTAGCATAAAATATTTCAGGTAAATAATTGATGCCGGACCATTTGCATACAGGAAAATGTTAAACTCATCACTTAAGTGAGTTACTGCAAAGTATCTGCTTAGCTCTGAAAAGGAGTAGCAAATTTCCCAGAAATCCTGTAATACATGGTGCTCAATGGGTTAATCTTCTGTGGAGAATGAAAACTCACTTGGTAAAATAATAAACCTTGAAAAGTTCACCCAGGTTTCAGTTTTAATTCATTCAGAAAGAGTCTTTAATTCTCTCCTCCTGTTTGTGAATACACCTATTATAGTCACTCTTAGGAGCTTTGGATAATAGAACTAAGACTTATATATTGGTGATAAAAATAATGCTTAGATAATGGAATAATTATGAAGTGGCTCCTTTGTGAGCACCAAATGGGATTTTCCCTGTTTCCTGTTTTTTTCTTGTACAGAATTTTACAGCCATGCATCAGACCGAGCTGCGTGTAACATAAAAACAGAGAGCAGAGTGAAGTACCTATTAGGTTTTGTTACTCTTGAATCTTCAGCCAAGTGCTTGTAAGTTGGATCCCACAGAGTACAATTGATAGCCATATGGGAACAGTACAATTAGAAATGCATAATGAGCCGGTGTGTGCAAATCTCATTACTGATTGTGGGTATCTGGAGTTTTTGGGGTCCAGATTGAGATACCTGACAGGTGGCAGATGCAAGTGTGAACCTCTCAGCCTGAGTGGGGAGGGCATGGAGCCCTGCTCACTAAGATGTGGGGGGACGTGGGCACACTAGAAGGAAGCAACAAGCTACAACCAGACCTAGACAGGTTACAAGGTTGGGC